>NC_140569.1:26147463-26791838 GCF_057381845.1 Rhamphochromis longiceps
ACACGAGTTGGTTTACAGAATCATATTTTTCCACAAAGGCTGCCATTACAGTGAAGGACAATGTGAGCTATAACATTAAGTCTACATTAATCCTCGTGTCCTTTCACTGGAGTGGCATTCAAAAGATGATGTTTTCAATGTGAAAAAACAAGAGCAAAAGTAAGAAAAACCCATTCACTGAACATGTCTGCTTTACTTTTCTTTGGTGAGACCAGTTTCAAGACATCTCGCGGGAGAAACACAAAATAAAGGGTCTTTGACATTTTGAGGAGCACAATCCTCTAAAGTAGAAACTTTTTATTTTATTTTTTAAATTTTCAGAATAAGTTCAGCATTTCATTTTTGTCCACTCAATCCCAGCTTTCTACAACAGGTGATGGTAAAGGCGTCCCCTTTAATTCCTGGGCTTGAAACTTCAAAGTCACACATGAACATTTGGAAGCTATTGTAGAAGCAGCACAGGCACTTAAAAGACATTGACACTGACATACAATCTGGTACAATAGTCATGCAGTGATACAGTTTGGCCGACATAACCAGTGAGGTAATAATAATTAACATACTGAAGAGCTGAGTGAAGCATGGTCTATGTTGGTCCAGCTGGTTTCGCAGCAAAAAGACCCCAGTCGGAAAGGTTGCTTACCCGTGCAACAGAAATAAAAGGGAACCAACTTTAGCATCAGATCGTTTATGTACAGTCTTACAGAAATATACACATCTATACCACTTAGTCGTCTTTTCTACAGGGTCGGTCTGTCTTTAGCTATCAAGCTTGTCCACAGCTTTTGCGGGTGAAGGCAAAGCCATCCAGTTTGCATAAACACTATCATTGGCATATCTTGTAAAGACCGGATTAGTGGCATCATGTCTGTTGAGCAGTACCGGGCTCGTCTCGGGCCAGTTGGGGTATGACATGCCTAAAAATGAGAACACATCATTTTTCTGCACTCAGTGAAAGAAAAACAGCGTGCAGACAGTAAGGTTCTCAAACAAAACTCTCCAAAACAAATCCTGATCTGATTCTGAGAAGTGTAAAGTTATGGCTTTGTATTGTATATGCGACACAGAATAAATGATAATATAATTTATTATTTTCCTTTTTTTTTTTGTCATTTATTAAGCCTGCATTGTTACTATTGCCCCTACATTTCGCTCGGGGCAATATGCAACATGCTGAGAGTTGCATTCAAAAGCCTTACTGTTTCTCTGTTCATCATAATGGATTAAGAGCTAATGTACATTAGAAAGACAGGAAATTTATCACAATCTGGAATTCAAACCACAATGAGTGATTGAATCAGCGAGGACCTGTTTCAAATGTTACACACCGTTTCCTCCAGTGCAAATAAATGACGAGATGAGGACAATGTGGAAATGAATGGGGGGGAAACAAACAAAACTATTTACAAATTAAAAATGCAGATGAAGCATGAGTATGAGGAGTGGATTATAAATAAGAATGAAGGAGATTTATATTCAATATTTACAAATATAGCAATTTTTGGTCAGTGCTTGTGTACATTAGAAGCAGGTCCGAATAAAACAAAGAAAAAGTCAAGACACAGGAGCTTTTTTTTTTTTCTTTTTTTTTAAGCTGAGCCTCTCATTTACGATGAAATGGGAGCTATGTCAGCATTAGCGAAAGGCATGCCTAGATCACAGTCACACACACTTGACTACGGGAAAAAAAAAAAAAAAAAAAGCCAATCACAACTTGCCAAAAAAGAGAGCTTGTGTAGTGTGTCCTGTTTCTAAAATCGAGTAAATGCATGGGAGATTCTACCATAGAGCTTGTTTTCAATCCATGTGGAGGGGAGGGTTCGAGGGAGAGGGGCGTTATTACAGTCCACTAGTGGTGTGTCCTCTTCAGAGAGGGCGTCGTCATACAGCAGGGCATCGGCTGGAGTGGACGCCGCCAGATCCAGGTAATCCTGACAAGAGCAGATGAGGGTGTGATTAGGCTGATTAAGGAGGAGGGGGATTGTAGCATGCAAAGGTCGGACGAGTGACCCGTGCACTGACTGCAAGCTCCAGCAGACATTTCTGCCAAATTGTTCTCTTTACCACATCCAGAGTCTTGCTCATTATCTGGTATTGATAACAGTGAAGAACGAGCCCGCTGCGTTATAGGATGCCTGCATTCCCATCTGCTCAAACGCTCTATATTTAGCCTCACTTCTGCAGCAGGAGCCTGACTGGCATGCTCTGTGATTACACTGCCCAAGGCCACATTTAGGATTGCTCTTCAAACACTAATTATGGTATCTTAGGAGATTTGGGGAGAGTGACAGTTCATACAACATAACACAGCATGTGTCTGTGTGCGTGCTGGACAAAGCACATGCTGTCCTTAAAAAACGATACACTGCTTATTTTAGACTTGCTCCAAATCTGAAAGGAAAACCCCTCAAACTTGTATCTGTCAGATCTTCACTGAAGTGTTGTCAAAATCGCGCCAGTAACACACAGAAAGAGGCTGATTTATAGCTCCCCTGCTTCCTTGCCGGGGAGAGAAATGAATAAAGCACTACAAGGTATTTTAAAGCTTCAACATACCCGACTTTTCACCATCATCTTCTCCAGTTCTTTGCTGATGTCTGCAAACGTCTGCCTCTTGTCCGGTTCTTGCTTCCAGCATCGGAGCATGAGGTTATACCTGGAAAAGAGGAGCACGGTTCAAGTGGGTGAAATACAGTGAGTATCATTTAATCCTCCCAGCTGAGTCATTTCCCCCCGAATGTGGTGCAGGGGAGTTATAACACTCAATGGTAATGAGGAGATGCTAAAGTAGATATGATAAAGTGACAGAATAGAGCTCACATTTCCTCCGTGCAGTTCTCTGGTCTCTCCATCCTGTAGCCAGTCTTGAGGAGGTTAAATAGGCGCTCGGGAGCGATACCTGGGTATGGATTTCCTCCCAGAGTGACAATCTCCCACAGCAGCACACCGAAGGACCAGCTGGAATAAAATACAGAAGGTCCTAAGAATATTTCTATGAACAGATAAGAGTGAGACTTGGGGTTTTTTTGCAAATGGAAAACACCCTTAATTGCGTTCTTGCCCAAAAAAAAAGCATGCTGATTAATTCATGGGCTTTATTGTCTTATTGTTGTCCAAAATGTCAGAATATTTCCTTTAAGACGTAATTATACTCACACGTCACTTTGTGTTGTGTAAATGTGGTCAAACAAAGACTCTATTGCCATCCACTTAACCGGTATACGGCCCTGAAAAATACAGAGAGATGCTGCTGAGTGACTATGTCAGTATACGTACCTGTATCATGACTACTCTTCTCTATTATTTTGTCTACCTTGCTTCTTTTAACATATGAGTCCTCTTCATACACGTCTCTGGACAGGCCAAAGTCAGAGATCTTCATCTTCCGCCCTTCAGCAACAAGGACATTTCGTGCTGCAAGGTCCCTGTGGACAAGCTGTTGGACCAGCACACTCATTTAAAGTGCCTCACATTTTTCTTTAACAGACATTTAAGCTTCTTACAATGAATCTTCCACTGAATTGTTCAAATATTTTACAAAGAAAAACACCAGCTTGGCCTTATACCTTCATTTCTGCCAGGTACTGCATGCCTCTGGAAATCTGCCAGGCAAAGGAGATCAGGTCACCCATGGTGAGAGCCCTGTCGTCTGGGTTCTCCAGGTAGCTTGAGTTTCGGTTGGCATCCCTGCCCATATAGCTCGGGCCAACTTTCCGACTCTCACGAAGGAAATTACGGAGTGACCCATACTTGGCATACTCGACGATGAGATACAATGGACCTATTCAGAGAAGCAGGGCTCTTAGACTCAATGTGCAACACGCATGTTCTGGGATGGGATGGCAAGAAGACGGAGGTCTTACCATCCTGGCTGCAAGCTCCGTACATCTTTATGACGTGCGGGTGGTTGACTTGCTTCAGCAGAGTGAATTCTGACAGCAGGTCACGCAGCTCGCTGTGAGAGGCGTTTTCTGTCACGGAGGAAAAGAGGGGGGATCATAATGATGAAACCACTCACCTCTTCAGACATTCACTCCTCATATATCACAAGTGCTGCTAGGCTTGTCTGGCCTTTGCCTGGGTACTTTTACCTTTAAGCATTTTCACAGCCACAGTGGTGTATCCAGCTTTTCCTTTCAGCCTGAATGCTGTTGCCTTGACAACTTTCCCAAACTCTCCTTCTCCCAGCGTCTTGCCAAGCACAAGGTTTTTACGAGGAAACTCCCACTTTGGATCCTCCTGTTGAGACAAGGCAATGACGGTTTGTACTTCTCAAAAGATTCAATATATGAGACACAGGAGATGAAAGTGCTGGAAGAACCTTACAGGTATTTTAAAGGTTTCGGTCTCAATTGATTCCTGCGAGCCCCGGCGGACATTGTTGGCAGGGAAGCTAATGGGATAGGCTTGAGCTGGCCGACGGAAAGTCATCTCAGCAGATGCTATCGGGGGCTTTGGCGAGTTCTTGTGGTATCGGCGGATGAAGTATGAGGACAGGAGGATGGACACGATGAAGGAGAGGAGAAGAGCTGTGGCAATGACGGTCTTACACATTTCATCACATAGCGTCTCTGGAAGAGAGTATGTTGCACAGTTTTAAAGAAAGAAGCACTCAGTGCTTTGCTGATTCAGAGTTAAAACGGAGTGAGTTAATCAGCAGCAGTTCTGTGTGGTTTAGGGAAACTCACGCTCAATGTCATCCTTCTCACAGAAGCATCTTTCTGTGAAGCAGTAGCAGGTTCCATAGCAGGCCTTAATCCCGTTCCCACTCAAGCCTCGTTCATGGCCTCCAATAACGGGCTCCTCTGCAGAGACAAATCCAGCGTGAGCACAGTCTACATAAAGCAGAATGTCCTTATTCTTGCTGTTATACACTGAATGTGTGTTAAAAGGGAAAGCATACTTGTGCAGTCTTGCGGGCAGATTGAAGGATCTTTACTTTCCACTGCATCACAAACACTATCTGGGCATGTCTGCAGGTCAGGGGAGCATGTTGAATAATTTTCAGTTATTCCTGGAATATGAACACAAGAAAAGAAAGAAACCTCAGCAGGAAACAAGGGGGAAAACAGCCAAGACTGGTAACCAAACTGCAAGTACTTTGCATTCAAAAACCCATTCAAAAGTTGCCTTAACCTGACTGCATGTGTCCTTAACACTGCAACATGCAACGGTTTTAACAGCAGCCTGCACCTCAGTGTTGGCTTGCTTTAGCAACAGTAGGGTGTTAGTCACACTTGTTTTTCAGCCAAATTAGGACCATGTTTTGCCACTTCCTGTAGCAAAATGATCTTACTGAAAAGGATACACATGCAGTATTCGGCCCTTTAGCCCTTTAATTTGTTTCATTACTTACACTGAAGAAAACATGTACTCATCTGGTTCTAGTGAACTTCCCCCAAGGTCTCATAATCATTCAGTAATGTTAAAAAGTTACAAGTTAAGGAGAAAAAAAGTTTGTCTTTATGAAATATAAAGTACCTTTCTCAGTGCCCTGCCTCCACTGGCATCTGCCGGTTGTTGCCCCCAGGCCTCGGGTAGACTCACAATCTGTTCGCTGCCTGTTCTCTGCACAGGACAGGACCTGCTGGCTCTTCTGACCAGCTTTGATTGCTACGTACAGCAAAGCCAAAAGAGCACATTACCAAATCTTTAAAGGACACTAGAGATCGGGGTAACATGCTTGAAAATAGTCTGCATGTGTGCTTGCTGTGAAGTAGTACCTACCTGTGCCATCTATTTTGATGTGGATCTGAGTGCTCGCCTCCAGCTGTTCGTTTCCCTCCTGAGCAACAACAAGGTACTGCAAGTCCTGGCACTCGGGTTTGCGCAGTGCCTCAGAGTCATTCACATACAGATGTCCCCACTTCCAGTTTGGGGATTGGGTGATGCTTATGGCTGTGTAGCAGGCCTGTGAGTCAGCAGACATGTTCTTATCTGGCACCTCAAGTCGGTATATGACACTGAAGCCATCGAACTGCTGGCAGTTTTCCACACAGATTTTGCCAACCTGACAGGAGTTGGGACAAGAGATTGAAAACGTGAATGACACTGGAGAATACAAGTGTAAGGATGGAATAATGCACACACCTTTTGTAAACAACTGAATACAACAATTTGAAATGCAAATTACTAGTTCATTCCTACATGATCTGAAGAAAAAAAAATCTGCCGTTAATTCAAATAATTACATTTAAACTGATTGTGGTACATTTTATAAAGCCAGAATAGTTTTGTTTTTGCTACAAAGTATGAAAATGAACAGAAAACATTTGAGATGTTATTTTTTTACTGCCAGCAGGTGGCAGTCTATCTGTAGATTTAACGGTCAATGGAGCTGTTCTTAAACAGCTCCATTGACCATAAATAAAATGTATTATTATTATTATTATT
This sequence comes from Rhamphochromis longiceps, assembly GCF_057381845.1. Lineage (NCBI taxonomy): Eukaryota > Metazoa > Chordata > Actinopteri > Cichliformes > Cichlidae > Rhamphochromis > Rhamphochromis longiceps. The sequence goes on from NC_140569.1 coordinate 26,153,857, forward strand.
ATTATTATTATTATTATTATCAGGATTTTAATGTAACTATAATGTCAAAGGATTGCACTGATGGCCACTTACATTGGATTAGTACTGAACAATAATCAATGGATAAAAGCTACTAAACCTCCCAGAAGTTTTACCTTCTGCTGACTGTAAACAGGTTTGGTTTAAGCAAGACACAGGTGAATATCTTTATTTTTTTAAAACATACAGAGAGATCTGTAGTTGTGAGTTACTGTGTACTAAAGCATGTGCAATGTGATGGCTTATAAAGCCAGTGTACAGCAGGGTTAGTCAAATCAAATGCATTTCCCAATGCATCATAACGGAGCAAGTACCTACAATTCCGGTTCTTGAAGTCTCTCTGTCAGAGTTCAGTATAAAGAAACTGATATGAGGCCACTGATGGTTCATATTGCCTATGACTTTTGTCCCTGGTCCCTTTCATAGGCCAACAATGATTCATTTGTTAATTATGTCATGAATACGATCATTAAAAAGATTCAGACTATATCTTTGTCACTGTCCGTGATGCTATCACGATGGAAAGATAATTTTTTTTGTGTGTCCATTAATCCATCCATCTTCTTCTACTACTCCAATTCTTGGGTCGGGCTGGAGCCTATCCCAGCTCTCTTAAAAGTTTATAATAATATATATTTTAATCTAAATCTAGACCAAACACAAAGTTCAAGGTTTGCATGATAAGCAGTCATGCAGTCATGAGTACCTGTGCATAAGGAGAAGCTCTGCGTGAGACTGTGAATATATGTGTGACGTTGGGGAAGTGGATTTGGACGGGTAAGATGGTGACATTGAAGTGCAGCAACACTGTTCCCTCTAGACCGGGATAGGTGGTGTCATTGACCAGGTAGTCGAGTTGCAGGGTGCGATTCTCTGTCACGTGCAGGTTCCTCTTCAGGACCAGCTCTGAAATCAAGAGAAATCATGAAAAGCCTCATCTCCTAATGTAACTAATTCTCGCGCGCGCAGCCTTGGAGTACTTACGGTAGTTGTGCACAGTCTCTCGAATGCCTTTGGCTTTTTTTTCAGTGAAGGAGTTTTTTATGTCAAATGTTTCCTTTATCCATGGGTCAGTGTTGAGCCAAGTCCCCACATACTTATTGTGGTTGTCGCCTAAGATCGGGGTTAGATCTCTGTCAAAGACATACAAGGAGCCAAAAGTTCCACCCTGAAAAAAAGAAAGTCACATTGAGAAATTTCAGGCCTCATGTAAACATGAACTTAACCAACACCGCATCTGTACACAATCACCTTCGTCCGATTATAGCTGATGACTACGTCTGCCGAGTCTGTTCCGTTCACATATGGCGCGTTATCATCCTCATCATTGACAAAAACATTCAGCGTCGTTTCCACCTTGATGATGGTGGTTTCTGACTGGACGTTACAAACCAGCAGGAGTCTGTAGCATTCGCTCTCCTCGCGGTCCAGCTGAGCGTTTACCACCAGCTCTTTGTTGTCGTTTACAGCAAAAGGTCCCGGAGGGTCTGCAGAAAAAAGGAACAAAATTAAACAAAACAATCGAACAAACGAGCCTGCATGTGGACGCAACCACATGAATCAGGTGGCATACTGAATATGACATAAAAGCAGCATCGTAAAACATCTCAATGGAGCTAAACCAGGGTCAAAAGTTTCATTCATTTGAAAAAGTTTGTTGAAACTGAAACTCTAAGTGTTGATATTTAAAACATAAAAAATTACAACTAAAAAAAAATGAGCACTTTGGTTGAAAATGGCCTCCGCTCCTTCACGGGATGCTGCCGGCATCAGCCAAAATGTAAAAACACTACTTCTGATTATCCCATGATGGACTATATTGGCGGGTAATACACACATACATACATATACATGCATACATATGTAGTTGTACATATGGTTCTCCTTTCACAAGATAATATGTTTTTGGTCCGATGTGTCTAACCTGATTCCACACTGTAAGAGATGGTGTAGTTTGGGCAGACATTGAGTCTGGTGAGACGCTGTAGCTGCCGCAGGGCTCCTGGGAACCTGTTTTCCATGATGTGTGGGTTGGACGTATCTCTGTGTGGGAAGCAGAGTTCCTTCGTATCTGTCTGAGCACACTGAGGCAATGTGGCATTGACAAAGTCCAAGGTGATCTGCACAGGTTTCCGCATGAGGCAAAAGGGCTTGTTGGTGAACTCAGATCGCACCATGGCATTCAGGAATAACTTTCTCACAGACCACGACCTTTGATCTGATGGGACACAGAGCCAAAACAAAAACAAGAGGCATTTTAATCTCAGAGTGCTTTTTTTTGATGACACAGCTCTTCTTTGCTTTTATGCAATCACATTATCATCCTGAACTCGAAGCCAGAGCATTATTGGTATGCGAAGAGCATAAATGTCCAGAAACTAATTTACTCTTGTGTGTAGCGAATACCTGGCACTGAAATAGGACTGTGCATTACCATCAAAAGCCTTGTATCCAACTCACATAGCTGGGCAAAGTCGCTCTCCTCCAGGGTTTTGTTCAAGAATAGTGTCCCGGTGTTGATGTTCATGTAGAACCAGGAGCTGTAGTGTGGAGGCGTGGCAGTCTTTGTTGGGCACAGGTAGAAGTGTGGCTTCTCAGTTTTATCGTCCCGCATAGCGTGGACCTGGAGGATGGGTGTCCCGGCCTGCTGCCCAACATATACAGTCTCAATGTACTCCTTCTGAGGGAAGTACAGACACGTCGCTCCTGCACCAAGTGGACATGAAATAACCAGATGTTTAAAATTTGGCAACCAAACGAATCACAGGAAAAAAGTGTTATTATTATTGCTTTTAAGGAAAATTTTACCATAACTGAAAAATAAGGCACGATTACATTGCAGGTGCTGATGACAGCATATCAGACATCTCTTTCTGGATGTTTAACTGAGTCAACAATAGCCACTGACAATGCCATCTGGGCACTGAATGGAAATCAACACATACATGGACTACGACAGGTCCAGGTTTTTTTTTTTTATCTTCTAATATATCTTTCATCTCTCTCCCACGTTAGCGGAAATTGAAAGCAGGGCTCAAATGACACTTATGCAGCTCCTTTAATGAATTTCTCATGTGGTCAATAACATGTGGTTTCCGATTCTCCTTGTGTTCACCTTGAAAAGTTTAATTACAAGGAATAACATGATACGGAGGAGACCTGTATCACTGCCTGCAAGTCTGTGTGTGTGCGTGTGTGTGTGTTGGGGGGGTTGACAAGTAATCCATAAAGCAAAATAGCAGGCTGCGTGTGTGTTTTACAGGAAAATGGAGATGCGAGTGTTCCTTCTGTAATTATATCCCTGTTGTGTTCCTCTTTGATGACGGTAGGCGACCATTTAGGGAACGCACTAATGTCATTAGCAGACAGCAAAACTAGATTTTCTATTTCTGTTGGTGCAGTTGAAGCCTCGGCTCTGGTTTCAGACATTGATTTAATTTTGAGGGGCTTAGATGACAGGAGGCCGAGCTGATGGATAAAATGTGGCCGTCCTTCCTCAAGGATGGAGATACGCTCAATGAGGCTGCAGACCTTTTTATTAAAAGTGTTCCGGAGGCAAAACAAACAGCAGGGCTCATGTTTGTTAATCTTGGTGGGGATGGTGGGAGCCGGTTTCATGACTAGGGATGATTTTTCCATCCCCTAAATCTATTACAGCCAAAATGCAGTCATTCACACTCATACTATTGACTGTATTTTATTATATTTCCATTGCATCTTAGCTTATTTTTACTATTTCATACCATGAAAAGGTCTGAAATAGGTAATTGGCTTCATGATGCATAAAAGATTTCTGAGAAATTGTACGAAAGATTTGAGGGAAAAAATAGAAAAAAAGTAAAGAACTGCCAACAGATTATTTTAGGTTGTAATTATACTCAGTTTATACAGTTAAAAGGTATGAAACACATTAAAAGACGTGTAATCTGAGCATCAGGGCTTCAACTGTATACCCAAAACAACCATTAGAGGGGGCTGTTATCACAGTGGCACGGGCTCGAAAAGCAGCTTAATCATTATCATAATATATTACTGTTCTAATGTCTCTACTGCTTGGATAAGATGTTAAATTTCTATTTGACAGGTCAGAAAAGACCCCCACTACTCTCTACAATCCCTCATCGGATGCATACAGACAATTTAATTAATCTACAGAAATCTTACAGACGACGGCCACAAATTGAATACAGCAGATGACAGCAGCTCTGCAAATAAAGCTACATGGTCCAACGTGTTAACCAGCGGGAGCTGAACACATTTATGAAGGCAGGCATTGGCTGCAAGCCACAGTGGCCGGACCCCCTGCAACACAATTCGTTTATATCATTCAAAATTCAATTTCTTTCTAGGACAGAAGCCAACAGAAAGCAAGCAGTTTATATCAAAACTAATTAATTGAATGCATCAAGCAGGCCCATCCGAGCAAATGGCATCTTTGGTCTGTGAAGCCATGATGATGCTTTTCCAAGGCATGACTCATTACCTTCTCTAAATGATGCACAAGAATGGCAGAAATACAGCTGGTGGTGACATTTTCACCTATTATATTCATGTCTAAATAATGACCGAAAAGATTAAAAAGACGTTGCAGAGGCTTCATTTCCATGCTTTGTCTCTGGACCGCTAAAGAACGTTCTTTCCGGATTTTAGTGGGCTGTTTTGGAACAGCCTTGGCCTGTTATTGCTCACAGTGTGTAAACATTAGCATCATAAGCAGATGTTTTACAGCCTTCGATCACCTATAGAACTCATGCTGAGCTTCTGCATACAGTGTCATTCCTTTGAAAGTAATTTTGCAAACAGAGAGTGTTTAAACAGGACAATTCATGTAGCAATCCATGTTTACTGTAGATATCATGTACCGCCGAGTGGATAGTGAAACTGGATTTATCCAACGCTGAAAAACAGGAACACGAAACAGTGGAAAACCCTCTTACGTCTCTATAAACGTGTGCGCTTCCTGGTTGTCGTTTACGATCGCAGTCTCCATGAGTTAATCGTGCCTGGGCGCGCGTGTGTTTGTTTTTGTCTCGTATTATAACTGCAAAAGAACAAAAAGGACAAAAGCTCATCACAAAATGTGAAACCACGCTCCCCGTCAGCCACAGACCACAGCATGTCTGGGACAGGTCTGAGCTGATAGGGTGGGACGCCCTCCATCGTCCCAGACAAAGACAGGAACTCAATTAGCTCAATGCGTGCTTCGCCTGATAGATTTACTAGCTATGAGCTCATGTGCTGGAGTAACCCACTGGCTTACTAATCTACCTCCGATCCTCAATGAAACAAAATGTGGATCTCCCACTCAGACGTCCTCACTGAGCATCCTTGTCAGCAGCGTGGCAGATGAGGAAACGTGACCCTGCCCGGCTGCTGCTGTGTGATAACTTGACATTATAATTGCGTTCTTAGTCTGGACCTCCAACAGTAAGAGCTCAGCTTCGTGCCCCTTTTTCTCCCAAGGTCAATGAGGTCTGCGTCTGCCCCTGGTAACGACCCATTGGACAGGCAGTGTATCTGGCAGCATATCAATCAATAACCACACTAATCAACAGTGATGCTGATTGTTTTCCACTGATGACACAGACAGAGAGAAAAGCTGCACAAGTGCAATCACGTCCGCCGAACATAATATTGGAGTTGCTTAGGCATCTTGTGCGTGGACGCTGAAACATTACTTCTACTGTGCACGTGTAATTTCACAGCCTGCTCCACAATTTAGCCCATCAATATCCACATTTTCAAGGAATCCATCATCTTTTACAAAGAAGCTGTAGCCAGGCACATTAAGGAGCAGTTCACCCAGTTATATCACGGTGATATAAATAATAATCACTCGGAAACGTATCGTGATTGCTCTGCTTCCAGAGATGTTGCTGCTACTGGAATGGTTTTCTTCAGAGATTCAATTAGCTAAAAAGCTGCACATTCGACTATAATTCCACTTATGAAAGCTAATATTGATCATAATGTTTTGAAATCTTTCCCCCTCCTCTGTTTCCTGTCCTATTATGCTCAAATGCTTCATCGTATCACACTGGTTTCAGAACCTGGATTTATATAGGCATGACTCTGATGCTTTTCGATCTTTCAAAACAACACGTGTAATAAGGAAAGAAAGTCATTTCCTGTCATAATGACACAGACATCGAAGTTTTCATCCGATTAATAAGATAGCTGATCTGAGTTTGGAAAAGGCAGCCGGGCTCCAGGTAGATTACTCAGTTTACCATGATGCATACCGTAACATAATAATCAATTACCACATAATGTAATCCAATTATTCCCCAGAGAATACAAGAGCTGAGGTCCAATGAACCATGTTCATCAGTCATCAAGAAATCTAATAGGACCTCTCCTTAGGGGTTAGCTGCAAGTACAAACTCAGTTTAAGGATTCCTCTGGGGAGGACTGTGGCATCAAAAATTGAACACGTGGTACATCATGGAGCTCCAGACTGAGTTTGATGAAGCAGTCATTAGGTTGCTTTGATAAAATCATCTACCCTCACCACAGCAGTGGTAAAAAGCCATCAGATTTACTGACATGTACACAGAAGGAGGCAAATACTCTAAATGCCCGTGTCAAAACACAGAGAGCTTATTTATATTTGCATAAATAGCTCACAGCCACAGGTTTCATAAAGGGTTTAGCTTAAAGTACCAGATTTGGGAAAGAATTGCTTTACAGCCTGTTTTAACACTACACCAAGCAGTCTAGACTCATGCTACCAGCTCTTTGAGACTGTATTTATCATCTACATTTAGCATTACTCTGTACTCTGAATGCTAACATCAGTAACGCTGCATCATGGTGACAATGCCAGTGTTTGTATTGTAGCATCTTCTAATCAGTGCTAAATACGGTCTGAGATTGATGGAGATGTCATTAGTTGTGCAGTTACTGGACAAATTAAAATCTTGACCTAATTATTGTGCTCAATAAAGCAAACCAAAAAAATAATAATCATGGGATCATTAAGATCATCGGGATTCATTTTCTCAGAGCCATGAATGTCTGTACACATTTCCAAGGCGATCTATCAAGTAGCTGTTAGATTATTTTAGTCGGGTGCAAAATGAGCAGGCAAAAACAACAGAGCAACACTGCAGTGAGAGAAAAACTAACAAGGCTGAACACAGTCACGTGTATCACTTACACATACTGTGCATCAGAAGCATCAACAGTCTTGTTGTTTCAAAGAAGCAAACACAGCAAAAATGCATTAATATATAAGGTGTCCTAACTGTGGGAATCATCAATGCACCAGCGTCATTAAATGGCACTACTAAGATGAGTCGCCACTATTCGCACTGCTAGACTATGACTGCTTGTTACGACTGTCCTAACATGAGAGAATCTGGTGGAAACAATGGGAAAAGTCGCTGCTTTATGCCGGGGAGTGGAGATCACTGAACTACCAGCACAAAGGGAAGTGGAGCTTTCAGAGTTTCTGGCATTGGCAGGTGGTTGCAGAGGACGGAAAAAAGATTTCCAGCATGTTTATCCATTTTAGTAAAAAGAAGGACCAAAAAAATGGATGCCAAAGTGGGGCTGGAAGAGGATGGGGGAAAACAGCAACATAAGTTTGAATCAGCAGCATTTATGGAAAATGTTAATTTAAGGACATTTCCCACTATTATGATTTGCTCTCTTTAGAGAGATTGCAGTAAATGTGCAAATTTGATTCTGGCACCAGTATGGCAGTAGAGTCACTCCCATTTTTGCAGTGTCACACACACCATGTGGACTCAGATAAGCAGGGCCTGTGCTTTGTTTTACTTATTGTTGTAATGACGGGTCAAACACGATGTGCACTGCTGCACGACTGGAAAACAACTTGTCAAGACCCATGTGAAACCAGAGGACTAAATGCCCCGAGGGTAAAATTTCAATCAATGTCTCCTTGTCCTTTCACCACAGCAAATTAGATTCTACCCATGCATGAGAGCGAAGTGTGACCCTGAACTGACTAGAGGATCAGACACAGGGGTTTGACAGGTAGGAGCGGCATCCGTGCGACGGCAGAAATGGCAGCCTAGGATTAGAGGTCGGGACTCTCAGGAGTCTCAAGGCAGTAGCAGTGATTTGGATGAAAGTTATTTCAAAACCGTGGGTCCACTTTGGCTGGGAAGCTCGAAGGATGAGAGTCTTGTGACTGATAAAGTGGGAAAATCGGGAGAAGACAAAGCAGCCTAAAGTGCTGCAGCTGTTCCAACAGGTATCAGAGTGTCTGTGGCTGACAGCATGTTTACTGTCGCTCATGAGCTTAAAAAAAAAAAGAGGGAACACGCCAGCTAGCTCTGGTTTTGAATCAAAATAATATAGTCTGTTGTTTGCCACATTTTGAAAAAAAAAAAAGAAACTTTTTGCTATAGCAAGTTTTAAGAATCACAATATGTTTTTTCTAAGATGCAAAAAAGAAAAGCACTCCTGTTGACGTAGCTCGGTAAAAAAGATCTGATCTACTTGCATAATGATGTTTCCCACTCACACTCAAATAAACACAGTGACAACAAGCGTGGAAAATTGACAATATTTATCATGCATCCATGAGGAACACAAGACAGAAGCTTTACTTAATTATATCGTGCTGTAAGGGGCTAAATCCAATAGCACCATGTATCAAATGAGATCTGTTGGTCTGGTACTTCTCCAGAGGAAAAGATGCTGATGAAAATGATCGCTTTGAGTTAAAGGGAAGGAGGAGCACTATACCTCTATGTTATGGTTTCACCGGTCAGAGGGCGAGGAAGGGTCAGAGATACCGTAACAAGGTCACGGTGGAAGCAAAACAGATCAATGCTTTTACATGAAAACATCTGTGGCACTTTTTTGTGTAAGAGATTACACAAATGTGTGTGTTAAAAAGGGGGAGTGGATTTTGGCTTTGACCAGGTTCCGTCACAAAATGTATTTTCAACTCAAAACGCTTTGTTTATAAAGCTGCCAGCTGATGCTGAAGGCCTAATCTAATTAATAAAGGGTTGTTTCAGTGAGCTCTCCAGATTTCCTCAAAATGTAAATAAAAACAAAGTAACGACGAGCCAGATATTCCTTTCTTTGGTCTTTTTTGTTCACACAGAAGTGCATGTGACTGCACGATCTCTAACGACGTAAGCACAGAGACAGAAGAGCAGCTGCAACCTTAGTGGCAGCTAATGGGAATCCTCATAAAGAACAATGAATAGAGGCGTCCCAGCTCCCAGTTCACTTCAGCTTATGTCTTGAACTACTTTACTTTGGTCTTAAGTGCAGGGCAATGTCTCAGGAACATTTAAAAATGCTGATTGCTACAAAAGTGAGCACTGATTGCCAATTTCCTTTGTTTGATGATCTCAGCGAGAAACACTAAACTAATCAGTAAACTGGAACCTGGAGCAGGAGTTATATAAACCCCACCGGGAAATTCCTTTGTAATAGCCATTCATGACTGTGCCATTTGTACAATTACATTGAAGATCAGAAAAACTAAAGTTAAACTAAATTGACAAATGCATATGTATATTTATGTGGAACTTCATGAGTGGACGAGATCACAGGAAGGAAAGACCCCCTATGGCATCCAGTGGCGCATTTAGTTAGTCTTAGTCTGGCAAGTGGAACAGTGTGCAGGGTGGGATATATTGTCCGTATTGAAGATACATTTTTGGCAATATCTTCCTCTCTGCAATGAGGGAGACTTCTGAGTTTGAACTCCAAAAAATATCTAAATCATGGTCTCACATACAGTAAAGGAAAAGGGCCTTGGCAGGACAGAGAGTTTCATTTTATCCTAGTTATTTGCCCTCCTCATTTCCACCATCCCTCATATAATATACAAGAATGATAGGAGTCCTCGATCTTTTCGAGGCCACTGCTAACTCCTTTCTCAATGCTAAGCTGGAGCTGGATAAGTTCACACCAGACCACAAAACCGTCTACCACCTTCTGGTAAAACTGCAGAGAGCTTACCAAAGTAGTACCACTGAAATTTAAAGCAAAAATATTCTTTAGATTCAATCAGTGACTAAAACAGCAATAAAAATCCACATTAGACGTAATGTGATGCAAAAAGTGCATCACAACATGACTCATTTACTTGGAAAATGACTCATATGTAAAAACCATTTAGTGATTTAAGATGTTTTAAAGGAGTCACAACAGGCAGAACATCCTCACAAAGTGGGGTAAAATAAAAACAATCATCGATCCGGTAAAATCAGACTATGTCACTTTGTGGCAAGCCCGGCAGCAGCCCAAGCGGCCCGTCCGCTTGCATAACAGGCGATATTTTCCTGAAGAAAACAAACAGCCAGTGTTTGCCCAGAGATAGGAGCAGCTGCTGCACACCTGCCCATGGCTCGCCTCTTCTCCTCCCTGAACAAGTGTAGGTCTTTTGTTGCAACAAACAGGCAGGTGATGGGCGCCACATTCACGTAGGGTGCAGCTTTCAGCACCCATTTAATTACCAACACGTCCTTGACACATGAAGTGCAACGAGACCAGCCCTTTTCTTCTATAAATATCAGGAGAAACGCCTGCTTTGGTGACTGTGCAAGCAGAGCCCAGCAGGAAAAGCCATGTGGATGCATGTAAGGTCTGTAAGAACAGCATGCGTGTGACTGACTGTGTGTGGACTATGGACTGATTAAACAGCGCGTGTAACAGTGAAAAAATAATCAGAGGACACTGCATAAAAGTGTTCTACCTTAACAGTTGCATTAATCTTTTTAACTACTCTGCAGAAAACTGCTCCCCTGGGTGATTAAGTAGGCCTGTAGTTTATTGCAGGAAAAAACCAGCAGTGCTCCATACACATAGAAATGAACATCTTTTTATACATCCCAGATCCACTCAAAGACTTTGATCATAATGCTTGTTTGCCTCCCTTTATAAAAGCAATGATAACCTCTGAAGTCCAAAAAACACCCTGTATTTGTTCGAGCATTACATCTGACATACTGGCGGCACAGTCCTGAACTATGAGGGACACTTTAAATATAGACTTCATGAGAGGGCAGTGTTAGTGCAGTTGGGCTGTGGGATTGTGGACGGGATTATAATATTATGATATATGGCTGCATTCATTCTACTCTACGTTTCATTGTTGTCATGCCACGCATAGCCAGCGCACAATGCAAGGATCACTTTTCTGCTGTGTGGCACAGTGCTGGCGTTGTGTTCGTGCCCTTTCAGATACTTCGTCGGGGGAAAAAGGCCTTAAAAATCACTCAGCTTCCAAAATGCTGCAATTTAGCTTTTCACTTGAGCAGCCCTGTGTATTTGTCAGTTGCAATCTAGACTTCATGTTCAGTGGCTCGCTCTGTGGCAGCACCTATTTCTCTTCACCTTGGCCAGCTTTGCAGATACTAAATATAAATTTTAAATAAACATATTTTAATTCCTTCTGCGCTAAACGGTCTCTCTGGCAGAAAGGTCAGTAAGAGACGGAGATAAAAACTCAAAGACTAAAGCTAATGCTGTCTGAATAATTTATAATACTAAGGATGAACGCGTTTAAAATAAGAAGCGAACATTAAATCGTCTCCTCTGTATTAATAGTTAAGACCAGAGCATTTATTTTGTTTTCAAAAACGTTCGGACACACTAGTGCAACAGCATTAGTTTGCAACTTCATCGTGCGCTCCTTCACCCTTTTCCAGTGACAGGAGAGCTGATGATGACCTTACCTTCCAGCAGCAGCAGCAGAAACAGCGCGACGATGTTTCCCCGAGAGAAACCACAACTTGACCCCATATTCGCGAACCATAGGTGAAAGTTTCTGAATGAAAAGACGATCCAAAAAAGTTCCTCTGGGCGAAAATTAAATAATAATAATGATAACAAGAGCAATAATCAAACCGATAAAATATACAAAGATGGGGGGTATAAACCAGTGCGCGCTCTGCATCCAGATGAAGTCCTCAGTGTCCCATAGACGGGCTGCTGTGTTGAGGCTACAGAGGCTGCTGCTGGGCTGACTGGCTGGTCTGGTGGGGGGAGGTGGGGGGGAGGAGGTTCACTGCTTCACTACTCACTGCCCCGCTGCTTCCGCAGAAGCAGGGCGGCATAGCATCTACAGGAAATTTAAGAGCATAATTTAACAGCAGGTCAGTCATCTCATTAAGGATCTGCGCGGGGGAGGTGGTGGGGCGTAATTATTAACAATTATGACTGGGCGAGTAATGGTTCACTTTAAAGGCACAGGCGCTCTTTAAAGGTGGGCATCAGGTGTGCTCGTTTTAGTAACCGGTTCATTATAACAGCCGTGTGATAATTGTAATTGTGCCTTTTTGTTTAATTTTGCTAAGCTTGAAGTAGCTTCGATGAATTCGTTTGTTTAATTCGGTTGAATAAAAAATAGACTTTGAGCACAATGTTCCAGTTGGTGGCAAGAATTAAGTGAAACTCCTGCCAGTGAAGTGACAGGGCTAAGTTGTTGTTGTTGGGTTTTTTTGCCTAGACATTTTATTGCATCCAAGTACTCCATGTGGATAATTAACACTCCCCAGCTGAGTAGAAGTCCTCTGCAGTCTTTGGATCAAAGTCCCAGAATGAAATCAGGGGGTTAAATGATGTGGGACCGTTCCTCTCTCAGGTCTGAGTGTGTGTGCGTGTATGTCAGAAGCTGAGGGTGTGTTAAAGAGCGGGATCTCTGTGTGACTGAACAGTGAGGAGATAGCGTGGAGTGATGCATTGCTGCAGCCTCGGGCCAGGACACCAGTCACTCTCTCAGCAGTGTCTTTCCAATCAATGTCTCTGCATGGAGCAAAAACACAAAGGCTCACTGGGCTACAGAAGATAAAGGGGGCTTTCTCAGACGCTTCACTAACTTTCACCAACTGGGAGAAAATATAATAGCTGCTACTTACAGTGCTTACATTTTCACCTCCCCTCACTGAGCCGTCAGTATCTTAAAGAAGACTTTAAAAACAATATGCCCTTAAATTGGTGATCACAGGAAGGTTAAAGGAGAAAATTAGCTGTGAAGCTGTAAAGAAAGAGATGGCATTTTAACAAAGCTAGATAGGTTGTATGCTTCTGTACGTTTGATACGAAAAGAGTAACCTGTGAAATTGGTTTTATTGTTAATACTTTGTTTTGAAATCAAGCATATAGTTAGGGCTGGATCAGGTGACGCTGAATCCAACCATGCACTGAATGTTTCATTTTCACTCGCTATGTTTTTATACACCTCTGCACATAATCATGAGTTATTATTCATCTCTGGCTCTCTTACATGGCACGTCTTTGTCTTGTCTTCCTCCCCTCATCTCTAACTGGTCACAACAGACGCCTGCACCACCATGAACCTGGTTCTGCTGGAGGTTTCTTCCTGTTAGAGGGAAGTTTTTCCGTCCTACTGTTCCCAAAGCATTGCTTAAAGGGGGTCATATGATTGTTGGGGGTTCTCTGTATTATTGAATAACATGATAAGCAGTTTATTCAAATGTAATGCTACTTGCTGTACCAAGGGGCATTATGTGATATAAGAAGCCAAGAAGTCTGCCTGAGGACAGTGTATTGTATCTGGGATAATGTTTCCATATGACAGACTATAGGTATCCTGAGACGTATGCTCAACGAGAATCAATAAAGAGAAGGAAATACGGTGGTGTGGACATGGCATCTGCAACCACAATGGTTTTCTATGTGCTTTAAGCAAGTTAAAAAAAATGCTCTAGGCTAAAAAAATAAATAAAAAAAAGGCAGCATAGATTCTTGTTTTGACCCTTTTGATCTTTATTAGCAGCAGCTTTCGATACGTAGGTTTTAACCTCCTCGTGATGTTACTCCGAATGAGTCAGCTAAATGCTTCTATTAAAACACAAAGCTTTCTGATGGCATGCAAAACACAAAAGATATCTTTAGACCTGTGTGGTGAGTGTATATCGATTTCATTTTCATCTCTCGACCAATCAGCAGTTCATTTCCATTGCTGGCACCATAGTTTGGAAAGCAATTAAGGATTTGAGTCTTGTTCAGGAAGGCTAGATGCACCTTCTGGGATTCAAATAACTTGTGCTCATAAGACAATTACCAAAACCCCTACACCATATTACACAATGTTATTACTGCTTCTGGAGAGTGCTGAGGGACACTGACCTGAGCGCGTTCAATAATGGTACATATACATTATACATACAGATATAAATCACTCAACCTGCTTGTCAGTCATGAGGAAATATTCTGATCTATTACTGAGAATGAACCCTATTTCACTAAGTAAGAGGCTTCGAGTGTGAAATGTGCAAACTAGAACACATGTAAAGGGCTCGGGGTCTCTGAGAGGGGCTCGTCTGATGAAATGGATTTGTGTAATTTCCCTGATTTTTCTAATGAAATAAGTGCAAAAGGTGACGGCCCCATTGATGACACCCCTCTGTGTGCATCTTGACCCCAATTATAGTACTGTGACTTGGACAGCAGATGGTACATAACACAGAGACACACATGCACACAGGAGGAGTGGCCATGGCAACAGACTCATAATGGTTGTCCTGGTGTGTAGTGGAATCACTTGGCCTAATTTGTTAAGTACCACCTCAATATATTTAATTTAATCAGTCTATTCTGAGCATAAAACAAGTGTTATCAAATGAATCCTTAGCTGCCCACACTGACAGCTCGTCAGACATGTTCTTTAGAAACAGGACAGTGCTTTAATGGGTTTCACTGATCAGCATTTTCACATTTTGTACACTGCTCTGCATCTTGCTTTTGATAAAAAACATGTGTGGTAAGTTTGCATCTAAGAAAAGCAAACTAAACTAATTAAGCCTAGACCAGCAGGTCATTTTAAAAACTCTTTTAAACTCCCACAGATGCTCTAATAATCTATAATTTACAGAGAAGAGTGCTTTTAAAAAGAAAAACATAATAATTTTAGTAGCTCATATTATATTAGGTCAACATACATACACGTCATCCCTGAGCCAAAAGTCCAGGCTTCAGACTGCCCCTAATGTTTCTGAGCTTCTAATAGTTTTTCTCCATTATCAGGTCTGCATGATGTCAGAGAGACACACACAGCTCTGGCTGTGAGCTCGAAAGCTCCGCCCACCAGCTGTCCACACCTACTATTTACAAAGAGCAGCCAATCAGAAGAAAGTTAAAGTAAGGATCCATTGAATGGTTGTACTAAATTCCAGTATAACATAAATAAGGATTATAATATACTCTAGCAAAGGAAAATTTAAAAAAAAAGTTTAAAATTAGCTTTAGAGGCTGCCTTTAAATTAAAATATAAAATAATACAATCTACAGAAGTGGGATGGATTATCCTGCTTATATTTTGAGGAAAAATTTCTTCCTGTAGAGCAGGTAGGCGATGAGCAGCCACAGTGCAGTCCCCCACAGGCTTTGAAAGAGCCACTCCCAGTGGCTCTGCTGGAAGCGCATTTCCCAGCTGAAAGGGAAGTAGAAGCCCAGGAGAGAGTGGCCAACATACACAAAGATGGAGTTCATCCCTGTGGAAGAGGGGTGGAAAAAAGACAAGTTATTGAACAGGATTTATACAATTTAAAGGATTTTTCCCTGCTTTCCATAATAGCTGAATGACTAAAGTTATGTGCAAAAAGTAAAGGCTTTATTGCAGGGATGCTTTCCAAAAAGCTTTCCAAATGAGCTAATCAGTTTAAACTCTTCTCTGGGAGTCTGGCCAATAATGCAAAAAAATTACTGGAAGAAAAGAGTGAGGACCACAAGTCCAAAACCTAGACTATAATCCCTACAAAGGCTTTCAGGACATTTGTTATATTAGGCTGAAAAATGTTTGTCTTTGCATAATCAGCTAATGAGTTGCCAAACACAATTGTCATTGTAGTCAATATTTTAAACTACGTTCCAGCGTTTGTGAGGTTTTTATTCCAACCAAAGCACATACACCTTTGTAAAGCAACCTGTCAGTACAAGAAGAAACATACCTGGGTATATGAATGGCTGTCCACCCCACCAGCCCTTGATGTCGACGACAAAGAACATGCCTCCCAGCAGCAGGAAAGACAAACAGCCCATACACATGATATAGGACAACGACCTGAAGAAACAGACCATCGACAACACTTTACTACAACAGCAACATTTTACTTGGCACATTTGGGCATCACTAAAATCTGAGCAGAATGGTGTGAAGAACAGTGTAAACACACTCAGTCCATCAATCCTCTGCTGCAGATAAATAACACCCAGAGTCTGTCCTACAAACAGTGAGGCAGTTTGCTGGACTTGTCTATAGCATCAGCATATGGACCCTTGGCATGTGCCTCATGGAGCTGTGCCAGCTAACCACGTCTCTGTCTGTTCCTAAGTGCAAGAATGCATGATGAAATATTATCGCATGTAAAATGGCTCCTTTCTAGAGCCTCCCTGCATTTATTTTTTATTTCTTTATCTCAGCTGAAGTCGAGCCAAAAACGACTCTTAGCTTGGAGTTAATTACTTTTAGACATCCCGGCAAGGACTTGTACCCAGGAGCTCAATAACCTGTGCATGATGAACTGCCTATAAAAGCCAGGTAGGTAATGGCAAGTGATGCCCCATGTGGAACATCATGAGGAATTTGCTTACACATCACAGATGAAATGGCGTTCTTCCTGCTACAACATTTGAATGATTCACATCACATATAAAGGGAAATGTGGGAGTGGAAACAAATGCACGAGTCATAAAGTAACCGATGTGTGAGGTGGTAACTGTGTCACATTTCATGCAAAATCATTACAAACATTTACCAAAGTGCTGTGCCTTGTTTTTCTAAAAAGGCTTCTAATAGTTTGGGAGCAGTTAAGACTGCGTTGTGGTTATACAGTTACATTTCCCAGAGTCTGAGCTCTTTCCATCACACAGAGCTGGTAAAACAGTGAGTGAGTGCTTCTGGGGGAGGATGAAGCATTCTTTATTTCGCTGGCCGTAAGGAAGCGTGATCATGTTGGGAGGATGTATAACGGCAACACCTCACACTCCCAACAGCCCGGGTGATTATTTACAGCCGTAGCTGTCGTTAGAGGTAAGTAAACGCGTGTTTTAGCAGCCTTGATTTGTGTCTGTTGGAAATCCCATCCTTTCTTTTTTTGTGAGGAAAAGTGGCTGGATTTAGAGGGTCAGGAAGCACTTACCAAAGGTTTTTATTGACAGGTATAAATCCTCCGTCTCGCGTGCACTTAGAAAGGATGGCTGCGGAGATTCCCTGAGGGTGGAAATGAAACAGATTTCAAATCGATGGAGGGCGATAAAGCAATCTGTATTGGGCTGCTAAAACGTGAGGCAACAGTATCAAGCAGAGTCCACCAGATAAACCGACAATCAGAGAGTTACGTGGACATGGTCCATTAACTTATACACACACACAAAACACTAGACAGGACTGCAAACACACCAAAACAATGAGCTGAAAAACATTAAAACGTGGGTTTGTCACTACAGTAAAACACCACCGAGAGGCATCTACAAAGTCCAACACACTGAGGCCCAACTGACTCCATGTTCATATTTACTCATGATCTGCTCAACTCTACATCAGTAAGCACTTTCATAGTCTTAACTATCCCCCACCCTCCCTGTATGATTTAGATACATGAAGAAAGATTTTGTGCTGCACAGAGAAACCCAGGACAGCAGATCAGGATCCAAACATGCTCGTTAGGTGGATATCCATCATGTGTATAGATGACAGAATCGATGGTGTGGAAATAGCCTAGCTGGGGCTGGATTGAGTCTCCAGGCTATCCAGGCAGCAGGATGTGGGATGGGGCTGGTATGTGGGGCAATCGCTCAATTTCAATCTCTCACTTCTGGAGCCTGATCGTTGGACTTTAATTAACAGGGGCTGCTGTTTATTATGAGGAAGACACATGGCTGCCTGTGAATATCAGCCTGCCACAGAGATCACAAAACAATAAACCATGGCCTGATGTTTACTGTATCCACACTTTCTGTTTTTCCTGTGCTTAACGCCGACCCAGTTGTCGGGTGTGTGCAGTAATAAGTTTTCTCCTCCTCTGAGGAAACCTGCTAATGTTAAGAGCACATGTCTGAAACAAAAGGCAGCTCGGCTCTGCTTCCTGCCTCCCCCTTTGAGCCGAAATCTTATTAGAAAAGTCAATATCAAGAGCAGGCCAATCGCTAAAACTAATTTTGCTTTCTGTGTTGGTAAGACATACAACCAAAAATAGACTTAACCACTGAGATTAAAAAAGTCAAATCAAATATACACGTGCAGAAACGGTGAAACAAATATATGCTGCGCTGATTCTTTATTCCCGTGTCTGTTCCTAAAATCAATAACGATGATCTGCTCTCACTGCCAGCCGATGCAATGTGAGAAAATCTATTCTATTGCATTTTTCTATCTCAGCTAACCAGGATTTAAGCTACTCTGTCGAGCCACATCTAAATACTGTAAGATCCAGAATATCGCACCTCCAACACTGTAATCTTGAGTAGCATCCGCAGCATCTATCAGCTGGTAAACAATGAGATACAGTGGAAAAAACATTAAAGCCTAATGTTTATTTATGACAGCATGAGCTACTTTGTCACTGTGCGCCGCTGGGAGAAGCTAAATGGATCTAATTTATGTCACCTCCCTCCAGCCACTCATCGCACAATGATAGTCAATAAGATTCAACACCTGGAGACATAATGGAGCTTTGTCCTTTAAGAAGTGAGGTTAATGACGTTAAATTCTCGCAACAGAATTTCAATTGATTCTCACATATACGAGCAGGACTCTGTCACTGAGTTTCTTCCTACTGTCCTTTTGGAAAATACTGTCTGGATGGAAAAACGCTGCTGTTACAGACCTTTAAAACTTCACTGAGATATTGTTTTGGACATATTAGACTACAAAAATAAACAGATTTGACTTGAAAAACCTTATGACATAGTAGTAAATAAAATAAACAATTTCTTTAACACCAGAACCTTCAACGCTGTTTCAACTCATGTGTCAAATAAGTAAATAAACGTCTTGCAGTCATACACGTAACACTCTGAAGGAACCTGATACCCAAAGCTGGACAGAAAAGGCACCCAAATATACTGGAACTACAGAACTTCAGACAAGTCTTTCCCTGCTTCTGTGTGTTTTTTCTTTCGCTGCACAGATTTTCCGTCCTGCGCAGCTTGATTTCAAAGGCCGTGCGATGCAGCCAGCTCTTCCAGCTCTATCATCGCTCCAGGTCACAGAGCTGCCGGTTCAGGATGTCTGCCTCCACAGCACGCAGGCTCCTCCTAACCCCGTTTCACAAATGAGCTATATCTCTGGAGCATCACGCTGCACGTACATAAAAACAGTGGCAAGCACAGTTCAGCGGAGACTAGCCTTCCTACGTGTCTGTCTGTCAGTCTTGCTAGAGCAGACTAGCAGCCTCCTGTCACAGGTTTAGAAATACAAAACAAGCCATCTCCTGTAACACTTGGCTTCTCCCTGGAGGACGCATTCCCCCTCTAAATGAAATGGAGGCCAGCCTGGCTCTTTTTGTGTTTTAAGACCACCCAGAATCTCAAACAAATATGACCTTAAAAGCTTTTCAGACAGGCATTACCTTTTTATCCTAGGTTTGAATGCACTTTAATAATTCCTTTCTTAAATCTGCCATGTTTGGTTTGCTTATTGAGACCTCGCTTGCAGCTTCCTAAACTGATCATACTCTTAAAGTAGATGCTTTTATGCTTGCAGCAGACTGTAAGTAATATGCATAACTCTTCCAATCCAAAACCACATGTAAAGCACAGAGAGGCAACGAGACGCAGCGTGTATTCCCCCGAGGGTCCGGATACCCATGTCTGCCCGGAAACACAGCCACACATGGATGTTGTTTAATTGTACTGAGATCACACACATGTCCTCTGCTAAGTCCTGCTAATGAATGACTTCAGCAAGCTACAGTATGACTAATACCCAAGAGGCTGGAAAACACGTTGCAGAATTTACCTGCAAGGTGAAGTGAAACACTGAGACCATAAAAGTGCTCGGCTCTGAGTGAATCACAGGAGCAGGACAGTTATTGGGTGTCTTGGTTTTAAATTAACAACTGACTTTATATTCATTTCCTACAGCAGCTCTGCTTAAAACCTCCACGTACCAGGATGAGGGTCCACACTAGGAATCGGCACAGGATGTGGATATTCATCTTTTTGTAGAAAATTATAATTTTCCCCGCCTGTGAAAGAAAGAGGCAGAAATAAGTACAGACCCCACAGCCTATTCACTCATCTCTTTAATGAGAAATACCACATAAACACCAACACCCGGTGTGTCCGCGTACTTGCCCTTGGGTAACCAAATAGGCCTGGGATGTGGCTGTCGAAGCCACGTCCCTGACATGGCGGTCACGTTTCTCCTATCCCATGGAGCCAGATGTGGGGTGTTAGTCATCCGCACCCTCTGATTAATTTGGTGATGATGAATATGTTTCAGCTGAGAACATTAGCATGGACCAACACAGAGGAAGCCAGCGGACACCTGGCGTGTCGTCTAAGACTCGCTGACTGAAGGGCTCAGAGCAAACCGCCCACGGGGAATTGAGCAATGTGGTCACTTTTTCATGTTACCTTCCCACAACCCAAATGGTTATAAGTGCCACTGTCACCATCTGAGACGCAGGTCTGAAGAACAAAAAGGGCCTTCCTACTTTCTAACAGCATTTTGTCATTAAAGTAGGGCAGCTGTGCATTTACAGTGAGACAGGAAAACATCTGTCACATAATCTTTACTGTAGTCACACTGTAGGTTTATATTAACATATTAACACTGAAGAGCATCACTGTCTGCACAATGAAGCCATTAAAACTTTCAGTCTAATCAAGTCAAACTGAGTATTTTAAAGTCACATCTTCAGAAGGTTCTGATCATTTCCTGTCTCTAAGATATTTTCAGCCTGCTTTTTGTTTTTGACAGGAAAGTTTTGTGTTCAGTTGAATTCAATTAAACTTTATTAAAATAGTGCCAAATCACAACAACAGTTGTCTAAAGTGCTTTATATTGTAAGGCAAAGACCATATAATAATACAGAAAAAACTCCAACCATCAGACAACCCCCTGTGAGCAAGCACTTGGTGACTGTGGGAAGGAAAAACTCCCGTTTGACAGGAAGAAATATCAGGCAGAACCACAATCAGGTAGATGGAGCCATAAACCACTAGTTGTGGGTTTATAAGACCTTTTTGAATAAGTGGGCTTATTATTATTATTGCAGTATTTTGTTGTGTACTTCTAATGTTTTATAAACCTGCAGAGACTCTAAAATATACAGTTTCTATTCAGGATCAAGTCCAGTGGAGGCAAATAAAACTTTAAGGTTTTTTTGCAATGCATTTTGAAAACACAAAACATACATATATTTTTTAGGCTCGAAATCAATTCATGGCAACTATTTTCTCAGTTAACAGTACAGTGGTGCAGTGGTTAGCATTGTCATCTCACAGCAAAGAGATTCTGGGTTTGAAGCCGCAAGCCAGCCGGAGTCTTTCTGTGTGGACTGTACAGATTCTCCCAGCGACTGCATTGGCTCTCTCCAGGTAATCGAGCTTTCTCAAGCAGCCCAAAGACACACGTTAGGTTAACTAGAGATTCTAACTTGGTGTAAATATGAATGCCAGCAGTTCACTGTCTCTACATATTAGCCCTGTGATACTGGGTTACGGGTTACAACCTGAACAGGATGCCAGTCTACCAGCTGGGCTGGACTCCAGCAACCACATGACCATGAGTGTTGTCCACATTAAAGAGGACTGGGACATTTAGCTTGTTAATTTTGCAGAAATGAGCTTCCTCCAAAGGGTGGCTGGCCTCTCCCTTAGAGATAGGGTGAGAAGTTCGGCCATCCGGGAGGGGCTCAGAGTAGAGCCGCTGCTGCTCCACATCGAAAGGAGCCAGCTGAGGTGGTTCGGGCATCTGACAAGGATGCCCCCTGGGCGCCTCCTGGGTGAGGTGTTCCAGGCATGTCCCACCGGGACGAGGCCCCGGGGCAGACCCAGGACACGCTGGAGAGATTATATCTCTCGGCTGGCCTGGGAACGCCTTGGTGTTCCCCCGGATAAGCTGGAGGAGGTGGCTGGGGAGAGGGAGGTCTGGGCCTCTTTGCTTAGGCTGCTGCCCCCGCGACCCGGCCTCGGATAAAGCGGATGAAGATGGATGGATGGATGGATTTTGCAGAGTTTAAAAGCTGATTTAAACAATTTAACCAAAGCTATGTATGGCATAGGTAATTTTACCTAAATGAATAGTGAACAAATACAGATTTGGCATAAAAAACACATGAGTGGATCTGTCCTGCACTGTATCAACAGTTCAGGCTAGTGGTGGTGCTGTTATCAGGTGTCGGAAATATTTTTGGCACACTCAGTACCCACTGAGCATTCTTCTTCACAGCCAACCTGAGTATTGTTGCCAATCAGTCCATCGCTTTGTGACCACAGTGTACATATCACCTGGTGGGTACACGCAGCATATTATAAAGCTCAAATCATCTCTTAGGTGGTCACTACAGTCATCAGGTCTCTATTCAATACAGAACCTTTGGGATGTGGTGGATTGGACAATTGTCAAGATCTGCCTATGCAGGTCACTAAAAATGCAGACACTTGGACTAAACTTGGCAGAAGCAAGCCATTTATTAAGGCTGCGCAAAAAAATACAAAGGCAGGACTAAGACTTTTTTTTTTTTGCCACTCATGCCACTCACTGCATCGTACAGGAGAAACTTAGATCTTACCTGCATCCCTAGAAATCCAATGACAATGGAGTTGATGGTACTCAGAACCCCCTCTGGGTCAAAGGGCTGTGTGGTGCGATACATTTCCTGGAAAAAGCAAAACAAAACCATGCAGTTTATAATTTCACCTACATTGGTTTATAGCAGAAGCATTGTATTGCAATATGTGATGAACATTCCTACTTTGCACGTGGGGTATCTGTACATGTTATCACCAAACATCCACCTATCGATGTATCCCGCTGCACCTCCCGTGCAGTTTGGGTAAAGCCCGTTATCGCCAATTCCACCGGCTCCTAAATACCCTCTGTTATCAAACAAGAACATAATTATTGTAGCTGTAGTTATTACAAAAAACAATGTTTAATGAAGTGTTTTGTGTTTATATGAAAACACAATACCCAGATGCAGCAGAGAACGCTCGGTGTTCTAATACCAAAGGTGATTTTAATATTCTTAAACCCTGTATAGCAGTTGTGTCTCAAGCCACCACACATTCACGTTCAAGGAAGAAAAAACCCAAAACTCAATCAGATGAAAAGACACAGAAGGACTGAGAGTAAAAAGTGCTACAGCTTGAACCCACAGTACTGTAAACGTGATGTCATGCAGGGTCACAGAGAAGGAAAAAACAAAACAAAAGACAAAAAGCAGAAGACACAGAGCGAGGAAGATGGATCCTCTGCCTCCGCTCCTCTTATTGCACATGACAGACTGAGATTGGCTAATTAGGCTCTCTGAAGCATCCACCACGGGCCCATAAATCACAACGGTTCATAACACCTGCAACACAAGGTGCACACTCACACTGTTGCAGCACAAACAGGCCCAACTGGAGATTATCTCAGCTTCGACACATAGGAAATTTATGCTTTTAGCTTAAGTGTACGATGCATTAGTGAGGAGATTTGACCTGAAATGCTATATGACAGTGGGAGTCATGTCCAGACTTACGTGGGGCAGTTGGGAACAGGCATGAGGAAAGTTAAGCACAGCCACAAAGTCTCCAGCAGGATGATGATCAGCCACTGCGGCCAGTAAAGGAGAATATCCTGGACCGGGTTCCACCCGTTATACTGCATCATACATAAAGCACATAATATTTTTGTTTTTAGGTCCAAAACTGTTTCGCATTTAGGTATTTTTTTAGCATTAAACTAAGTTTTGGGATAGATTGGTCCACTTGAATACACAACAAATTCATAATTACTAAACATTTTTAACTCTTCTTGGAGCTTTAGAGATGTCTGTCTGTTAATCTGGACGAATATCTGAGCTCCGCACGTAACGAATGGATGGAACTTGTTGAACTGTTCAACAAAGACTTCCACTGCACTGAACTCACAGGTCCATCGACTCTTTGACTTGTTATTCGTGTGCTTTTTCAGGTTAGACTCCTTTAATTTTTTCTCTTGTGTGTAATGACTGAAATAACTGAACTTGACAGAACTGCTCACCGCAGTCAGTGGGATTTCTTTCTGGCCCCAGAAAGTCTGCAGGAGAGACAGAACAAAGTAGGTGAAGCCCAGACGCTGCAGCACTCCTGGGATCCTCAGCCAGGACCAGGACACTAGAGCACAGTGAAGAACACACAGCATGAACGCTCACTGTGGCACCTTAATACTGACAGACAGTGATTTAAATAACATATGAACTTATAATTCACAAAAAGCACGCATATTAAGTCATTTCTGTAGACACAAGAAATCAAGAATTTTCCCAATTATCCCGACGCCACTATTACTACAACTACTTCTGATAGCAAGTTGATGTACGGCATAAAGGCTGGAGAGAGCTCATGTCAGCCTTCAGGATACGAACATGTCAAGAAAGAGGGTAGCTAATCAAACATTCATCAACAGTTATCTCTCGGTCTCACCAAATTGGGAAGGATAGGACTTGCTGCTGCTGGAGAGAGATTGATGGTAATCTACACATTAGCTAATTGAAAACCTCTTTGCCACGCAAAGTGCCGTAAAAACAATATGATCCCAATCATTGATCCGGACAAATCAAATAAGAGGCGGAAATCTTTTCTTTCGCAGGAAAAGGGGAAGCTCTTACTAATGACACTTTAGTTAAAGATATATGTTACACACCCCTGCAGAGATAATTGACTGTGTCTGTCGCCTGATAAAATTATCACGTCCTACAGGAATGTGCAAAAGTATTGAGCCATTGTTCATTCCTCTATACATATAAGGCAAAAATAGAGTTTGATGTGACAATTTTGACGAGATCGAAAGTCAATATATTTTTTCTACACAGCCTGAACTGTCTTAGGAAAGCTTTCTTCAGATAGTTTTCAGGAGTAGTTCTCCAGGTTTCTTGAAGGACAGTTAAAGCTTTTCTTTGGATGTTGGCTGCCTTTTGTTCTGTTCTCTGTAAAGATGATCCCACACCGCTTCAGTCTGGGCTCTATGGAGACCTATCCTTGACTAATTGTGTTTCACTGCGTTTTTCTATCCAGGTATCATTTTGCTGATTGTGCTGAGTTGTGTTTGTCATCATTTCCATGCTGAAAAAATGAAGCTGTTGTTAACCAGATATTTTCCAGATGATACTGCATTGTGGATCAAAATCTGATGGTACTTTCCTGCATTCGTAATGTTATCAATTTTGCTAAGATACCCAACAGCACTGGCTGAAATGCAGGCCCAAACCATGACTGAGCCTCCACCGTGTTTAACAGAAGGCTGCTAACAGTCACCGTCGCAGCGCTCTCCTCACACAAATGGGAAGAAATTATGTGTTTCTGTGACAAGTTACAGAACAAAGTAACAAAGATTAAAGATTCGGTTCTTTAATTGTTTGTTAAAGAGCGTAACAAACAAGCATCCCTGGAAATGGTTAGGCACAAGGACTAGACTGAAAATTAGTGAAAAAGCAGTCAATTGTATTGATGACAATACACTATCAGCCTTTAGTGGCTCAGTGGTAACATTAACATGACAGTCTGGCACCCTGGAAGAAAATATAAAGAAATCTAGGATGGTTCAAATCTTTTGCACAGTATTAGAATAAATAATTAAGAATCAAATAGCAGAAAAGAGCAAAATGGGAAAATTTCATGTTTAATAAGAATTATCATTTTAAGTTGAATCCATTTACACAAGAGTTTGAAAGTAAGCTGCAGCAGACTGTAACACAGTTTTTCTCCCACATTTATGCATTTTCTTTGTGTTTGTGTGTAACGGACACCTTTTTTGACGTTCAATACTATTTAACTGAAGCTGTCTGCTTCCAATCTATGAGCACTTTCAGTGATAGATAGACAATATTATAATATGTTGGTAGTCAGCAAAACTGAAAAAGCCACTAAAAAAGTAGGGCAGCCAGAACTTTTCAAAACGACTGGTTTTTTGTGTTCGAACGTCCTCTTAAGGCAACTCGGTGGCAGGGGTTTGAATGAATCAACTCTCACGCCTCACGCATCTCATCCAAATCATATTTTGTATAGTAAGTTTGTATTTATTTCGAGAATAAAGTAACTACATTTCAAGGTTTTTAATATGAATCTGCTTTGACCACTTTTTGGGACATCTAACCACGGTAGGGTTTTTGAAATTACTCCTATTTGATGTCAAAGGTTAATACCTCCTTTTCTCTCTTCTGACATTGAAAAGCATTTAACATATTGAGTTAATGTGACTCCATTCTCTTATTAGATCAAGCTCTGCGACTGAGCTGCAGAGGACGTCCTTGGAGACAGAGGGCAAAGCTGCAGTTTATGGTAAAAGTCAGTGTGCTGTTGTGACCAGCTCCAGCAGCAGAGTCTACAGCAGCTGCGTGGAGCTGACGGCTGTAACACTATCTGTTTGTAATTGTCCATTACCACAGCGGTTGTTTTTGCTCTATCTGCCTCTGTTAAACGTCCCCTGGTGCTGGATTTTGAGACTGCACACACAACAACAATATTTTTGTTAACCCAGTTAAGCAGACATCCACCCAGGAAAGTCCATTAGCACCACAGATAGCTAATGTGTGAAGGGCGCCCTTTGCATCCCAGGTGGATGGGGGATTTTCAGCATTATTCCTCTCCTTTAACCCTGACCCAGCCATGAAGTTTGGCTTTTATCTCAAATCAGGAGATCAACCCACTTAACATCTCTGTCGCAGACCAACAAACAAAGAAATTTACTTGACTGTAAAAAAAAAAAGTAGCTATCACATTTGAAAAGCTAAACTCATCATTTCAGTTTCACCTAAAAAAATGAATTCAGCAGCTACTGGTTGCAGTGACGAATGAAATATCTAGTTACGACATCTGTGTCAAAAGTATTTGATGTTGCTCAATTTACAGGAAATGCACTTTGCCTTCAAGCTTGCACATGAGCGGGTGTATTACCACACAGAAATCCTTGTCCCCACCTGTGCTAATAAACTTGCTTTGCTGTATGCGAACATATTACTACATGAGCTGGAGTCTGCGTAGTGTAACTGACCTGAAAAAGTACATATCGATCGATAGATCGATAGATACACACATATGAGGATTTAGTTTGACTGAGAATCAGAATACACAATGTGCACCTACGTGGTCCGTCTTTGGGAGAGTAGTTGAGAAAGCAGAAGCCGAGCAGCAAGAGGACGACTGTTCTCCAGGTGATTTTTCGTAGCAGCTGCAGGCGGCTAACTCCTCTCCTCTGCATGGAACTGAAAGCCAAAACCACTGAGGTCCCAATTACAAACACAAACCTGGAAGACATAACAGGATTATGCCATTCAAACCCACATATGAACTGTACAAACAAGAAAAGTAGTAAAAGACGTTAAATAGGTCAGGCCCCTTGTGCCAAACCTACCATGGCATGACAAGATCCGCCACAGTTAGACCTGCAACAATTTCAGAAGCATAAAATCAATTAATACCAACAGACCAACACACACTTGATCTCATCAGAGAGTTTACAGTTCTTGCCCTTCCATACACACAAAGACAATAAGATGAATTAAAAACAATGCTCCGTCCTTAAAGCGCTGCTTCTGTCATTAACTTTCCATTTTGAAGAGGCGTGATTAATAAATATTTACACTCCTGTGACAGCAGCAGTCCTGCAGCCAGGCGAAGATTAATCAATCCAGCTCTGAAATCAATGCACCTCTGTACATGTGGCAAAAAAAGCTATTACAAAGTTAAAATTGTGAACACCCATAAACAATTACAGGAATTTTCGAGAAAAAATTGAAACTGAAATTAAAACAAAAAAAAGAAAGTTTATAAGAATATTTACTTTTTCTTGTTTTAAATACTTTTTCAACCAAAATCTCTACTTCAACCAAGATGCCTTGCTTAAGAGTACCTCAATACTGGCTATCATAACATTGGAGTGTTACTCATTCCTTCCTCCTCCCTCATCTTCTTCCAGCTGTCATTTAAATCCTCCTCCTCTCCTCCCTGATCATTAACAAGAATAAACATCTATGGATCATGGTGTTGATTTTGCTTGTATGAGAAATGACACCCTGTGTTTTTCTTAACTACATTCATCATAATTAGTGACAACGCGTCAGAAAACTCTGCTAACACTATGGGGAGGATTTCGCCGCTGAAGATCAGGCGATTGCTGCATCATCGTTGTGTGCAGGGAGTAAGGTGCGGGCTGTAGGGTACAAGCAACTGATTTAGTTTTCCCTTATGTCAATTCACGTGCATCATGTACTTAACCGTTCCAAGGTGCGTGCTGAAAGAACCAGTAGCCTCCACCACCATAGTTCACAAACACCATCACAGTCAGGGAAAACCTATAAAGACAATACAAGTCGATATCCAGGAAAGAACAAATGAAGAAAATGTGTGAGTGAGGCTGAAAAACTGTCAATAAAAATATATTATTCAAGTGCAATCCTTGATTATAATTAAAAATTAACTTCTGAATTAAAGTTAAAGAGAACACAAGAGGGGCTTTTATTCAGTCTCCCTCCAAATACAAGGTAATGCAATCTAAGCATTATGAATCACTCAGGAAATGAACGCTTGTCCTCTGGATCTCCTCAAGCAGGAGTGCTGACTAAAGACTTTGCATCTAATATATGATACACTTTATACTTTAGCACTGGCCGAGTCTGCTGAAACACAGCGCACGTGATGGAGTGCTTCACTGAATCATACACTGGAGGGAAAAAGGTGTTTGCGTTGCATGTCAGAAACATGTCACAACACAAACTTGCACGGTAATGCAATGATCTGGGCCAGGCTGAATCTTTTCACCATCTGTAATACGTGAATTTATGTTTTCGTGCGTAATCAAAAAGAGTAATAAAATCATAAAGGGGGGGGGTCGTAACAACATTACGACAACCTTTAAGAAACAGCCTGCCTGATAAGGTGCACTGTATCTACCTCTGCCTCCTCTTGTTTTTCTGCCTAGATTCAATTAAGAGCTGCACTGAAGCCATTACTGCTCTTTTAGCCCCAACCTGCTGATACAAGATTTTAATCGGTCACTATCATCTCAAAAGGGCTATTAAAGCAGAGTAAACCCTGCTGCATGTGTCCATGTTCTCTTCCTCTCTCTCTCTCTCACACACACACACACACACGCACATGCACACACACACACGCACACAAGCTATCGTGTAAATTTTGATGAACGCATCCATTAGTTGTCATGGCAACAAAGACAAAGGTTAAATCGCCAGCCAGATGAGACCCTGTGAAAATTGCAGTAATATCCCAGATTATTGGCCATACTTATAATTAAAATTCCCCGCTGTCCGATTGGAAATGAGACCCCCATCACTTTACATATGCCACACATCTGTGACAATACAGGCTGCTAATTATGATGAGTGCTCAATTAACATAATGTACACTAAGGAACTCTTTGTTTTCTGTTGGATCAAAGTTAATAAGGTGCAGGTTGACACAGCAGGCATTTTCTTTTTTTTTTTTGGTTCCTAATCAAGTTTAGGTTGTTAATATGCCTTTGAAGCTCTGCAGTGAACATTTGCCACTTTAGTAATAGACTTAATTCCTTTCTGGGAATGAGCAGGAATGATTTATAGCTAACAGATTACAGAGAGACCTGTCTGTTGCAGCACTGACAGCCAGTTATGACTCACTGATAGACACTTATGGACGTCTTTGATTTGAATCATTGTACATGCATTACCAATTAGAGTATCAGCTTAGTACTTTCCCCCCATTGCTAATGGATAGCTGCAGTCTATCCCTGCACAGTGTTGAGTTACCCACTGTACTGGCCATATCAAGTACACGGACACCCAATCTAGTCATAATAAATTACAACTACAGTTGAAAAGCCAAGGTTCTATTTTTTTGTGGCCAAACATCAGAGCGTATCTGAAACCCAATATGTAGGAAAACTTGGATCTCAGTCAAAATAAGGCACAGAATGAGTCAGCCACCTGCTGTTAAATGCGGCTCACAGTTCTTGGTTTTGCTGTAATAGTTGTTCCGTCAGTTGTATGCTGCTGCTAACTACTGACAGTGCAATTTTCAACGGTGACGAAACTGGTGAAAGGCTTTTAGCAATGTGGCACAAGATTAAAATCCAAATCCTTTTAGAAAAATTAACGTGCGACCATACGCCACAGTTCTCTGTATATCATGTCAGGAGAGCCCGAGCAATGATCAGAAAAACCTTTCAGCTGGGAAGAAAAGCTGTTTGGCTTCAGAAATGTCTCAGCATTTATGGCAGATGACTGATGTGTCTGTTCTCTGTAGAAAGCTGTTACTTATCCGGGGGTAGGGATCATAAGTCATGGGTCTGAGGAGGCGCACACAGCGTTAATCTTTAGAGCTGAGTCACAGTTTGATTAAGTGTGACGCCAGGTAGGAGCGTTTCCGGTATTACCATTCAGGACGTACGCACCTGTAACCCCGGAGTGACATTTCAGCTAACGAGATTGAGGAGGACTGAGGCAGGAAGTGGAAATGAAGGGAAATAAAACTGAAATGTATCCTCCCCCTGAACTCATACAGATTCTGAAAATGCACTCAAGCGCTTGAGCTCCCAAACTAAATAACAGCATGTTGTATTTTCAGCCCGCCACATATGCTCGGTGATTTTCAGCTGGCTCCTCGTCCAAAAGGAAGCCACAGATGGAGAAGATGCCAATTGTCTGCTGGATGCTGCCTGTGTGCTGCTGGATTTCCTCTCGCTCTTCAGTTTGGCAGGAGATCTATTGCTGGGTGGATGTGTGCTGATATGTTGACTGTATTATTACATCAATTATTTGGCGAGGGGGAGGTCAAAGCCACACCAGCATCCTGTTTCCAGAGAGGCGTGCTTTGTGTCTAGCCCTAGGCCACAATTAAGGCGAGCAGGGAGCCCAGATTCAATCACATGCATCACTCCTGTCCAACAGAAACACACTGTTCCAAACCCAACACACACTGCTGTCAGAAACCATGCCCAAAGCTATACCGCCTGATAACAAAAGCTTGAAGGAGCATGTGGCCAGACTGTGACCCCTGTAATTATTCATTATGTCAGGCCTGTAGATCTTTATGATGCCTCAAACTTCTCTAAAAAGAATTAACATGTGAACGAGCTCCATGTGGTGATAGAGCGATAAACACGAATGACTGTTGAAGGTGAACATACCCTCGGAAAGTATCCAGGGAGAGCAGACGTGTTGGTTTAGCTTTAACAGCACCGTGTGCAGTTTCACTAGCATGTGATTCTTCCTGGAGAAAAAACAGCAGGGAGACAAAATAATGTCAACACTCACTGGGATAAAACACCAGTGTGGGTTACTTAAGGGGATTTGACAATTACCAGTGCTTTAAGCTCCATTCATTGTTGCACTTTTAGGGTTAAGGTCGCTTAAGCAGATATTTAAACCCCAAATCAAACTTACATATTTTTCATATCTAGATAGTTTTCTAATCAGCAAAAAAAAATCAATAAAGGAAGAAGAAGAAACACTTTTGACATCTAACAAATCATAAAGTTTGATAACACAAATGTTCCAAAAACATGAAGCACAACACTCTGAGTTATTCTTAAGCAGCTTAATGCTCTGCTTTATTAACTAGGTGCTGCTGTCTGTCTTTGCTTGCTGGCCAGTTAATGTAAAGTGGGCTCATTTCTTTAGATTTTACTTGGGAAATGGGAAAACGGGGGCAGAGTTTTGTTGACCTGTGATAAAATACATGGAAATACAATACATGAGGGATAAACTGCACTATTCCTAACAAGCTTTAAAGTCAGTATTTGGTACGGTCACCATCATGCTGAAAATTCATTTTCTACATTGATACTTGCATCAGTTTTTACAAGATCCTCAACATCACCGACTGAAATGCAACCTCAAAACATGACACAACCTCCACCTTGTTTTACAGATGGTTATAGATAATCATCTCTGCTGAACTCCTCCAAATATATAAAAAATAAATAAAAACCATGGATTCATCTTTCCATAAGACTTGATGTCCTACCGCAGTATTTTCTCCTTGTTTCACTTTCTTAAGAATTTTCTTAAGAACATGACAGTTTATGTATGTAGCCTTTCAGGCCTGTGACTTCTTCTTTTTTCCAGTTTCTTTACATTTTTAGGGACATCCTGCAGACCGTGCCAAGATGTGCCATGTTTCCAGCTAAAAGCTGTTTGGGAATTTACCTCGTCAGTGTAAAAATTCTATTTTATGTCATGTGTTTTTGTGACAGGTTGAAAAAACCTGGATAACTTTTGCTCAAGAGCACTTTTAAAACATTGCAAAAACGTCTGGCTCCTTGGAAGCAAAATATAAAGAACTAAGTGGAGACTTTTGCACACTGTACATAAAATGGCAACACATTTGGCTTTTTATTTGTAGGTAGCAACAGGTAGCAAACTTGTTTAAAAATACTGATAAAGTCAAAGGTTCACTGCTTCCTCATTCACAACTCCTCAAAATTCTCTCCGCCCCGCGTCTTCCCCCCCCTCTCACTGTGTGAAAGGCAACATTTCGATGACTCTGGCCTGTTGCCCTCTCAGTTGGATTAGCCTGGCGTGCTGGCCTCCATGCAGCATTTTAAAGAGCCAGAGCAGGAAGACACCCGCGCTAATATGTCGTGATGGATTTGCGTGCCATCCAGACAACATATGGAAGCCAGAGACATTTTGCTTGAAAGAATGAGAGGAGCTATTCATGTTCACTGAAAATACATGGCAGCTCTTGCCATGAAGCCCGATGATTGGACGGATACAACACTGTATCGTTTTCTATGTAAGTCTGCTGTGTAACTGGCTCTGCTAACATTTATATCAATCACTCCATTAGTGTCTCCCAAACGGCTTGATGACTGGAGCCTCAGAGCAATTTTAGAATGCATCTCGGGCTGCATAGCCGGCCAATGATAATGGCGCAGTTTAACTGCTGGATCAAACAATATTTGATTACCAGAAAAAGGTTTCTACATGAAAGAGATTGTGTAGTTACTTTATATTTTGTATTTCAAGAACAGTAGCAAAGATTTACTGTATATTTAAAAAATAATTTGCTTTTTAATTTAAACTCATAATGGACATACTTTGAGCTGTTTATGACTTATTTAATCAAAATATAATCTCATCTGACATAAAAAAAAATCTAATGTAATATATTTATTAGAAGCAGCATTTAACTTACATTCTCTTCTGAATGCTGTGGGCCTTGGCAGCAAATAGTCTTTATAAATTTTGATGTACAACGCCTCCTGGAAAAAGAAAAACTTTAGGCTGCCCGGTTCTGATGGAAAAGCAATCAGTGCAGGATTCTTGCAGATGAT
Source organism: Rhamphochromis longiceps (assembly GCF_057381845.1). NCBI lineage: Eukaryota > Metazoa > Chordata > Actinopteri > Cichliformes > Cichlidae > Rhamphochromis > Rhamphochromis longiceps. The sequence goes on from NC_140569.1 coordinate 26,187,299, forward strand.
GTAAAAAACACACATGTACCTGCAGATGTAGGGTATCACAACGAATAACAGAGCGATTACAGCCAGCAGGAGTGCTGCCACCAAAATAGCTGGAAAAATAAGTAAAAGGAAATCATTCTGTACCATTCTCTGTCCATGTCAGAAACTTTATACACTACATCTCTATCAGACCAGGATCTGAGTGGGGATAAAGGGGATGACTGCCAGTCCAAACTGTCTGCTATACTAGCCTGTGGGCTCCCCTGTGGCTGTCTTTCAGTCAACCAATGTCAAAGGGGATCCCTCAAGTGACAAACAAGAACCTAATGAAAAAGTCTTGGTTGAGCCGCCGAGGAGTAATCACTGCGGGTAATCTAACCCTGCAGGCATGTGAAAATGAAAATGTAAGGCTGTGCTGGAACAAGGATGAGAAAACAATGACTTTGCCAGACTGCCGGAGGGCAGCACAGATAGGAGCAGGGTCAACTTGAGGTTTACAGTGCAAGAGGGCACAAACACTGTAGCGAAGATGGATTTTGTTTGCCCCCCCCAAAAAAAGGAATAGAGCTCTGAAAGCCACCGATTTGCAAACAAAGGGAGATATTTTACACCTGTAGTACTGATTATAAAACTACCTAGGCTTTATGAAATCTCCACATGGTCTTCTTTCGTCAAAGCACAGGAGAGCAGAGTACACGCAGTGGAAGAACAAACAAAAAGATGCCATTTTAAGCCGAGCTGAATCCACACAAGGACATCCACTCTGAACAAAGAGCGGTCACTTAATCTCCTCGGAAAAGTCATGGCATCTCTGGTGTCCATTCATAAAAACACCACAAAGCTCTCAGCGCATGAACCACATTAGAGCTCAGCCACAGACATGCTCGCTCCATCAGTAACCGTTGGTATAAATAGAAAATGAATGGTAGACACTGAAACAACTGAATTAATTTGAGTTCATTGATGTATAAAAGTCGAACAAAGACTTAATAGGAGTCGATCCTGTAGATTTCCTTGTAAGAATTAAGGGCTCTGCAGGTGACTTGTGGTCTGTGGTGTGATACAGAATACACTACTAACACGATTAAAGGGTGCATTTGATAGCAGCTTCACAGAAACATATGCTTAAAGAAATGATCTCATGCTGCTCTGTGGCCAATCAATCTCAGACACTGAAGTAAACTTTTAAAATTCCCTAGCAGAGCACCTCATACCTTTCTTGAGCTGCTGACCAGACCGTTACTTAAGGTGAACAATTCCTATGGGGAGTTTGTATAATCACCGGTCTGTGGAGCTAATGGAAGATCATCATACTGTGAGAGGTGCAGTCACACTGACCATAACAGATAATGGCTACTTGGCCTTAAAAGTCTGATCTACAACATAATCTGCAATATTGTTAAGTAGTGTGTGCATTATGGAGAGAGGCGCTTTCAAAATCCCATTACGCCCTAATCCTTCCACACTCCCTAATGTATTACCCACAATGCTCTACGAGCCAGAAGCAGGCCTTCAAAACAAGCAGAAAAGCTTTTCTTTTATCCCTTTTCAAGAAAGCGAGTCTGATCTGATCAATACACATCATGTCCCAAGAGATGGATGAGAACTGCTGCTCAGTGGATGTGGACAAAAGCAGTGATTCTCCTCTTTGCTGACTCAATTAATGGGATCAAAGGCTTGGCTGGAGTTTGCAGACAGGTACCTTTGCTGTCACTGCGCCCTCACAGCTGAATCCCAGCAGTGTCGGTCAGGGATTCAAAACATGGAAATTTGTCCTCATGTATTTTTCAGTAGTGCTGCGTACTTACGCAGATAAGCATTATTTGGTCTTCTATCCACAATGTGAGTGCAGCTGCGATTATTTGCATCTAGGGTGTAAATCCAAATAGAGTAGTGACCACCTTCCTCATACGTTTGACTCCATCTGCATGGAAAAACAGTGAAATAGTCACAAAGTCTTAAAAGCTCCTATTTGATGCCCGGTTAAACTGTTTTCTTTAAAAGCACATTGCTGCTCTCCTGCTGCAGTAGCACAACTATAAAGCTCAGGAGCACCACCTAGTGTCTGAAGGCTTAAAGTGCATGCCCCTGTCTTCTCACCGTCTCCAGTTTCAGGCCCCAAAAAAAACATCCCTGTGCAAGACTCGCTCATATTGATCCACTGTTGGGATGACATACTAGCTATCACTTGGAGTGTTTTTTTCAAACTGGGAAAAGTAAATCAATAGCAACACAGGCTGGTTAGAGACCTCAGCATTGATTTAAGAAGACCCAGCCCTTTGAAAGGACATAAAAAGCACAAAGGCTTTTCATGGTGCACCATCGCTTAGAGGTGGCCCCAAAATAGAAAGCTTTGCCCTCCTGTGTGGGATGTTCTGGGTGTTTATACATATTAGATCTGTCCTAACTGTTTAACATCCCAGCTGATTCTTCCCCAGGACATGTGGCTTTCAAGCTTTAATGAGCCCTTTTCATCAATATTGGAATGTCAGGTCTTATTAACCCCAAAACAGCCTGTGATCAATACACTGTGAGGTGGTTTAAGGGAGGGCATAACTCAGGTCCAGAAAATGGGTCAGGGTTACTCCTCCAACCCTGTAAATAATTTCACAGGCTGCTGATGCAATCATGTCACCACACTATATTATATCTTAAAACAAGAGCAATGCACTTTCACAGGCAAACAAGCAAACGAGAGACAACTTGCATCTAATTTGTTTTAAGTACCATCTTGAACAAATGTTTAACTTGTTACCTGCAAAAGGTTGCATTCCTGGTTTGTGATTCCACTTGTACTGTCAGAGTAAATTTGGTGCTGATTATTGCAGAAGCATTATTGTTGTTGGGTTTCACTGTGACCAAATGTTGGTACAAACACTGAAAAGCAAAACAAATAAATAATAATTAAATGGGCCTAGCATTAACTTAATAAAAATGAATAATTGTTTGTAAGTAAAAGACTAATTTGATTTAATGATTTAAAGGAATGTGCAAAAAGGGAAAAAATAGTACAATTCAGACAAGCTAGAAAGTCAATATTTAATCTTCCTTTAATCTTCAACACAGTCTGAACTTCTAGCTTCCTTGTAATTTCTTTAAGTAGTCTGTTGGAAGAGTTCTTGAGGCTTCCTGAAGGAAATTGAAAGCTCTTCTTTGGATGTTGGCTGCCTTTTGGTCTTTTCTCTGTCAAGATGATCCCACACTGCTTCAATAACGTTGAGGTCCGAGCTCTGAGGAGGCCAATCCATGACTGCTAGTTTTGCACCGTGTGGTTTTTCTATCCAGGTACGCTTTTACAGCGCTGACACTGTGTTGGGGATCATTGTCGTGCTGGAAAATGAAACTGTTGCCCATGCGATGCTTTCCACATGGTGCTGCATTGCGGATCAAAATTTGATGATTCTTTTTTGTGGTCATAATTCCATAAATTTTGACAAGACAACACTATCGACTGAAACGCAGGCTCAACTAGGATTTGGACAAAATTTGGATTCATCACTCAGTAAGACCTGTTTTTGTGTAATTTGGCATTCCTCAGCCTTTCCTCTGTTTCTTTTCTTGGATAATTTTTTCTAGACAGCCAGCCTTCCATTAAAACAATTTCTCATAAAACTCCTTCTTCTTCCTTTTCTGTCCCCCACTTGTCCAGTTTCCTTACACTTTTTAAGAACATGGAGCAATATGCCACGTTTCCAGCTAATAGCTCTGGGAATCACCTTGTTGATTTTTATGAGAGGATGCTATTAACAAAGTGCCTAAAGATTAAATTTAAAATTGATTCTTTGTCTGTCTTTGCCTGTGTAGACACAACACTGGTCCATCCCTTGAGTTAAGTGCCTTTTATATGCATGCATGATTCATAGGTCAGTGTTAAGTGGTTCAACAAACAAAACACATTCCTCTGGAATTGGTCAGGACTGAAAAAGAGTGAAAAAGCAGCCAATGTCCAAAGAAAACTTCAGAAGGCCTGGAGAAATATTGCTCAAGAACACTTTAAAACATTGCAAGAAAAGTCTGGCTTCCTGGAAGCAAAATATAAAGAAATGACAGGTGGCTCAAAAACAGTTGCACAGTAAAATATAATTAAAGGTTGGATGGTAATATAATGTGCAGAGCAGTGAATTTACAAGCCAAGACGGCCTACGTATAAACAATAGGTCTCCTCATTGACAAACTAAGTTGGGAAACACCCAGTGATAATTCCTTTCCAAGACTGTATGGAGTGAGTAATAGTGTTACGGTTTTGCAATCATAGAAAGCTTATTCAATATGAAATTACAGCATGGTTTAGTAATCTAACAATGCACTAAAAAAGCATGGCTGCAAATGAATTTTCAGAAATGAAAAAATACAAGTCCATACAGAGCCTGCCTAAGCAGGTACTTTACTTGTAACATCCTCTCGTCTCAGGATTCAAACATTTGACATGAGGAAGCATACTCAAGGTTCAAAGTTCAAAAGGTATCATATGTTCCAGCCTCCATTATGCTGCTGAACAGCAGTGTTAAATTATTCAAGGAACAGCACATACTTGGACTTTAAGCACTAAATTTTTCTTACTTTATGCTTGTCTTGTTTTTTCATACAGGTTTATCTGGTTTTACGTATATTCATATGTCTCGTGATGTTTTTATGATGTTCCCTTTACGTTTCCTGATGTCTTTAATAATTCATGGTTGCTTTTTCCAGCAGTAACTGTAGCGCTGTACCCACAGCACATTCCTCTCAGAGACAATCAAGCTCATTTTATAACAAAGGAGAGAAAATCACACATTTCCCTTATGTGAAATTTGACAACAACTTCACAGTGAATTACAATGTTTAACTTTACTGCATCTGTATGTTTGCTAAGATCAGTTTGCGTGACTATAAACTTTTTGAGGAACTGAAAGCGATTTTCCTGCTGATGCTGTGTCTTAATAAAACCACAGTGACGGTGGATATTCTTTACCTTGTAGCAGTAATCTGATGTGTAGGAAGCATGCACTTCTTCAGTCAGCTGGTTATGAAATATGAGCAAAGCCTGATCCATTTTCAGATGAGAGCCTGCATAGATTTAACACAGGCCTGATTTATTAGCTGAGAGTTCTCTTGGACATTATAAAGACAAGATGACAGAACATGGCATCTAATCACTATCACCACTGTGAGCGTGACACTGACTAAATTCCCATACTGACATGTCCATTTGTTGTAATTCAATTCAAACCAGAATTAAGGAGACCGAACAGTGACTTTCACAAGAAGATCAAAAGAGTATAGACAGTACAGTTTTTGCTGCTACTACCAGGACATTTGTGCACAGATGCCTTCACCAGAGCGATCCCCACCCTCCTCACCATTTTCGATGTGTCCTCCGATGCCGCTGGTAAAGAGGATTAACAAAGTTAGACTTGCATGTAGCAGCGTCCTGGACTCCATGTTTCTAGCCGTAACCAGCCTTGTCTACTGCTCATCTTTATAACTCTCACAATATAACCTGTGGTCAAAGGGCAGTATGCATACGTAATTGTTGGTTCCCTTTTCATGTGCTGTTTTGTGCTTACATTTAAGATCACATGTAATCATTGTCATGATTTGACAAGTAAAATCAGACTAATAATCAGTGAGTTTAAAACGGTCACAGGTATGTATCTGTGGCTCTGTATTAATGCCACAGTCAGCAGACACTCTCCGTTTCACCCCAGTCTAATGGTTTTGTTCTAAATCACAGCTAACTAAATGGCTTTAGCAGCGCTCTCATTTCCAGGTCCAGTCAGCTGTTAAATGCTGATCTCCTGTCACATCCTCTCCCTGTTTTCATTCCATTAACCACTTCATTTCTCTGAGCGCTCACAGTGACAGATGAGTTCACCGGGGCAATCTAACAAGAGCGGGTTGTTAACCTTTGACATGAACTCTGGTAAGCTGAAGAGCCAACCTCCTTTTTAAATCTGATGTCAACTGGAGAAAAGACATTAATATCAGCAGGTAATTATTCTTAGGATTAAGTTCATGTTTGATATGTGTGCATAAAAGGTACAGTGTCTTCTCTCTTCACACAGCAAACACTGCTGCACTGGCCTTTGTGCTGAATCGTGCTACAATAGCTGGCCTAATGCATGCCTTGTGCAACAGATGATAGTTTATGATTAAACCCATGCTGATAGGTGGTTGAATAGCTTAGCAGCAGTGAGGATTTTTGCTCAGGCTCCTGCAAGGGCAGCTAGGCGGGGACCATGAATGGATTTATTCCAGTTGCTCTCACTGGCTCCCACAGCAGATTTGCATCTGTGCAACAGGCTGCTGGAGCTGAATCTCCCCTGTGCATGAAAAGCCTCTGCAGACATGGTGAGTACACAACCTTTCTACACTGTCTCCCACATGGAGCTGTTGACATTTCCTCGCTGTCACAGGTAGCACTCTGCTCTACATTATAAGATTTCATTGCAGACTGACATTTCAGGTTTTCAAGCTAGATAAATACAATAAAGTGTCATGCATGCTAACATGAGTTTGGAGGAGGAGAGATGTTCACAGCAAGCCACGGTGAGGTTTGTTTGAAGTTTGAGGTTTTAACCAGCGGTAATCGTTTCTGTAGTGCCCATTCATGCCACAGATCGAGCAGATTAGACCGTTGCTATGATACCTGTTGATGTCACTGCTCGGTCTGAGGCTCTGGTCCTGACATCTGTCTGCTCTGCTGGTACATAATTGTGACTGCTCAGCTAGGGACAGAGCGTTCATGTGTAGATTGTGCAATAAAATGCTATCTATTTGGACGATGTTATGCAATGTTGACTCTGCAGGGCTGAATGAAATAAATTTCACTTTGAACCTGTGTTGTGACCCTGCATCATGTGTTAGAGGAAAAGACCAACCACCACCACCCCCTCTCCACCACCACATGCCTTTGAACCAGCTAGATTTTTAAACTAGGAATGTGGCCTCTCATTGTTTCCAGATGGTTTCCTCTACAACCAATCAGAGTTTGTGTTTGTGAAACTGCCCCTCTCAAATCTGCTGCACTGTTCCCTCTGCTCTGTCCTCACAGGCTGGTAAGGTCCAAGCTCTGACTGAAGAGGAGAGGGCCCACATACTCCCCTTGCTACGCAACGCTCAGTGGGTGGAGGTCGTTGGACGAGATGCTATTTACAAAGAGTTTATTTTCAAAGACTTCAATCAGGTTCTTGCATCATTGTCAAATATCACTTTTAAACTTAAATGACCCATATAACCGCTCTACCTTTTTATTTTAATTTTTGTATTTCTCCCCCTCCAGGCTTTTGGCTTCATGTCCAGAGTGGCTTTACATGCAGAGAAGTTGGACCACCATCCTGAGTGGTTCAATGTCTATAATAAGGTACGCAAGCCTAATAATATATGAAAATAAGATTACAGCCTATGGGGTGGGGGTTGTTTTCCTGGCACTGTGGACAGCTGGCTTTTGTTACTATAGAAAAGCCCAACATTGGGATCATGAATTAGCTTCAAAATGACCTCTCTTAAATGTCATTTTTGCCTTAAAACAATAAAGAACATGTGTTTTTTGTTTTTGAATTTAAAAAGTATTATTTATTTTTTTAACCCAGGGTTAGGGGAAGATGGGATAAGTAATTTTCACCCAAAGCTCTAAAACACCAGATACCTAGTCGACACCAAATGTCAGGTAAACGACTAGCTAGCTGTGAACCGTTTAAAGATGGCAGCTGCAGGTCTCTTCGTCGGGAATTTAACCCATGACTGTGTCTGAAAATTGTGCTAACAGACTTTTCTCAGCATCAAATGTGTAACCGGTTAATTACATCCATGTTACACGGCAGCCAATTTAGCATGAAATTGTAATTTAACACAGGTGTTACTAAACGCGTGTCTTGTGTAGGCACGAGCCCTAATTAATGTGATTAATACCACGTGAGTTTCTCATTTCCAAGTCAAAATGGCTTTTGCTAAACTTGCAGTGTTTCCTGTTGTGCACTCAGGGTGTCGTCTGGTTTTGTCAAAACCTTAAAGGACACTTTCCCAGGGTCTTACCTTGTGCTCATGCTTCACCTGTAATGACTCCATAACAAATGGCGGCAAAGCTCTTTGTCGAGTGGTATTTTGAAGAAAACTCATTCAAATTTGCATTGATTCACCACTTTGTGCATTCTCCTTAACGCAGGTCCAGATAACTCTCAGCACGCATGACTGTGGAGGGCTGTCCCAACGTGACATCTCTTTGGCCACCTTGATTGACCAGGCATCTCTAATGTGAGCAGAATGTCACCGGTCAAGGCAGAGAAAACTAAAGTGCTCTTCACATGGGTTTTTATTTAAAGGGGGGTGGTAATTATAAGCTTAAGGAAATGGTATAAATTCCAATGGTACATTCATCTTTCTGTCCCAACTATAGGCCCATTCCTGCCAGAGCGCAATGGAGCGATGCTCCGCCAAGTTCTCAACAAGCGAAGAAATAAAATACTGTAATTGAACTAATCTGGCTTAAATTTAAACGTCATTAAAGAATATCTAATGATCCAATAAACCAAACTGTATGGTCAAAGCTATAAAACTGATATTTGCAGCTTATTGCGTATCTGTTTGGAGTTCCCAGTCAAACTTTTTTGGGGGGCAGCATCGTATTTAAATAAATCGTACATACACGATTTACTAAGTGTATGTGTATACAATTAACTTCAAACTGTGCTGAAATTAATACCGGGAACACGTCTGACAGTAACTGTGTTACATTTGTTTTGCTCCAAATGATGAGGGTGCTAAAGCTTTGGCTGTCACACAACCATAAGGATGGTTAATACAGGCAGCAAGTTCATTTCTTGACAGTGATCTGAAGGGTTCGCGATGTTTCAAGGTGTTGGTCAGGTTTCCAATCAGACTGGACCATCATCACATGACGTGCAGAGAGGAAAACAGTAATGTGCGCATGCAGCACAGTAACTTCATTAACTGGGAGTATGGTCAGGTCCTGACCGTAAATGAGTTTGTGTTCGTCTACACCGTATTGTACCGCAGTCAAGTGAGCCCTCACATACGACGTCACAGTCAAGATAGCCGCACCTAAAATGTTGTTGCACTATTCTTACGCATATTACGGTACGGGTGCCGAATGGCTTAGAAACGCGAGTTTTCTGTATACTGGCGTTTCACGATTTTACTGCTCAATCCACTTCGACTTTTGAAATATTAGCAGTTGATATATAACAAATTACTTTATGATTCTCACACTGCACATTAAAAATAACAAAAAATGTTATATATTCTGTAAGAGTTGATAACATATACAAAGCATTGTCTTCTCACTATACTGTACATTTCTGTTCACATGACCTTATGCCCAACTAAATAAAAATTGCTGTACTGTATTTTTGATATTGTGGGGGGTTTTGTGTTGTTGTTTGCTTTGGGTTTTTTTTTGTTACAAGAAAATTGTTTGAGGTGCCGCTAATATTTCACTGGATTCTTCCTCTGAGTTACCTCCACTCTTCCTCCTCTGCCTCACAGCCCAAATAATTTTACAGTTTCAGAGAAAATTAACAGTAAACTCTACTCAAATTACATTACAATATTCTCATCTTTGAACTGATAATACAGGGAAGCTGTAAGAGGTGACGCCAATATTTCACTTGATTCTTACTCTAGGTCATCCTCACTCTTCCCACTCCGACTCACAGCCCAATTAACTGTATGGTTTCAGAGAAAATTAACTCTACCCAATTTACATATTCTCAACTTTCAGCTGATAGTACAAGGAAACTGTAAGAGGTGATGCCAATATTTCACTGGATTCCTACTCTGGATCACCCTTCCTCTTCCTGCTTACAGCCCACTGAACTGCCCACAGAAAATTCTACATAGAGAGATAGACAGATGCTGTATTTATCCTGCCACATAATGAAGAGTTATTGTACACTTTTACAGAGAGAACAATAGGAATGATTTCCTGAAGTGTTCTTCATGGCTGAAAGTTTGAATCAGTTAGAGGGAGGAGCCGTGCTTCTTTACAAGGGTGGAATGGAGCAGGTGTGATGGGTTGTCCATAATTTTAGTGACCTCTGACCCTTGCTGACTCAAACTCCTCCAAATTCTCACCATTGGTGTTTCTAACCTTGCAGAATAATTTGTTCTTCCATTTGAGATTTCATTTACTTTATCAGTTGAAATTACAAGTTACAGCGCGCTGGGCATCAAATCACGTCCGTCAGCAGTTTGAATATTGTGAAAAAAGAATAGCATATATGTACATTATGGAGTGCACAGTGTTGAAGTTCCGGTAGGTGAGAGCGAGGCGTCTATGAAGTGTCACTGTTCAGCAGTCCGATGGCCTGATGGAAGAAGCTGTCCTTTAGTCTGCTGGTTCGGGACCGGATACTGCAGTACCTCCTGCCTGACGGAAGTAGTTTGAACAGTGTGTGACTGGGGTGACAGGAGTGATTGATCCTCCCTGCTTTCCTCTGACAACGCTTCTTGTACAGTCATGGCCAAAAGTTTTGAGAATGACACAAATATTAGTTTTCACAAAGTTTGCTGCTAAACTGCTTTTAGATCTTTGTCTCAGTCGTTTCTGTGATGTACTGAAATATAATTACAAGCACTTCATACGTTTCAAAGGCGTTTATCGATAATTACATGACATTTATGCAAAGAGTCAGTATTTGCAGTGTTGGCCCTTCTTTTTCAGGACCTCTGCAATTCGACTGGGCATGCTCTCAATCAACTTCTGGGCCAAATCCTGACTGATAGCAACCGATTCTGTCATAATCACTTCTTGGAGTTTGTCAGAATTAGTGAGTTTTTGTTTGTTCACCCGCCTCTTGAACAAGTTCTCAATGGGATCAAGATCTGGGGAGTTTCCAGGCCATGGACCCAAAATTTCAACGTTTTGTTCCCCGAGCCACTTAGTTATCACTTTTGCCTTATGGCACGGTGCTCCATCATGCTGGAAAATGCATTGTTCTTCACCAAACTGTTGTTGGATTGTTGGAAAAAGTTGCTGTTGGAGGGTGTTTTGGTACCATTCTTTATTCATGGCTGTGTTTTTGGGCAAAATTGTGAGTGAGCCCACTCCCTTGGATGAGAAGCAACCCCACACATGAAAGGTCTCAGGATGCTGTTGGCATGACACAGGACTGATGGTAGCGCTCACCTTTTCTTCTCCGGACAAGCCTTTTTTCAGATGCCCCAAACAATCGGAAAGAGGCTTCATTGGAGAATATGACTTTGCCCCAGTCCTCAGCAGTCCATTCACCATACTTTCTACAGAAGATCAATCTGTCACCGTCAACAGCAGTGCCGTTGACGGTGATGGGGGTATGTGCTTCTCTACACATCTGGAAGTCTACTATCTAGCACACCTGGATGTGAACCAGCGGTCTGCTTCACAAAAAGGATGCCCCTCTTAGCAGCCAAAACAGTTTTATACCACAACAAAAACAAGTATTAGTATGACTATCTTCTGGATAGTGACGCGGCGGTCCTGCCATTTCCCCCTGTGGATCTTCTCCTCCACTCCGTCCACGTCTCAGCTCGTTTGCATCTGCTACTTTCCTGGAAAAAAGAAAGAAAAACACCTCCCTAGCCAAACCTGGATTATTAATATTATCTAGCAATTCTTAGCCGGTTATTTTGTACCTATAATGAACAAAAATATAAACGCAACACTTTTGCTCCCATTTTTCATGAGCTGAACTCAAAGATCTGAAACATTTTTTACTCACACAAAGGACCCATAACTATCAAATATTGTTCACAAATCTGTTTAAATCTGTGTTAGTGAGCACTTCTCCTTTGCCGAGATTATCCATCCCTGCCCACAGGTGTGGCATGTCAAGGTGCTGATTAGACAGCATGAATATTGCACAGGTTTCCCTTTGGCCTTTTATTGTGGGCGGTCTATGTCGGAACTGGGTTGACGACCAGGCCGCACAATCTTCATATCTGGGCCTCATCTAGTGTCCAGAAATCCAGCTGTTACACACACATCTCAGGTTTTTACTTCTCTGGAGGAAACGCACCACCTGCCTCTCTTGAACAGCTGTCTCAACAAGATCACACACCTCCCATCAGTTTTAACCGGTTACAAATTCACTTATTCTGCAAGGAAAAAAGCGAGGAACAGAGAGAGCAGGAGGGAACCTAAGTTGAAACTGTGCACAGACGACTTTAAGATTTGTACATAAAGGCAATCTAACATTTGATCGCGTGATCAGTGACAAATGAATAAGTATGTAAACTGCCACTATGTTTACATGCTCCGCTTAACGTGGAAATGCGTGTGGTCGGTGCTCTCTGGTAGTTCATCACATAGCACCACACCTCTGGTCCCAACATGTGTGTTGTGTACTAAGTGTTTTTCAACTTTGTCATTAAAATGATTTTCCCCCCGTCACACTGTTTCCTGTTGTAACTTAAAAAGACGACTAAGAAATGATTTGAATCCGTTTTATTGAAAACATCACTGTAGAGCCATCTGCTACAGTCAGCTAAGCCCAATCCCCGTTGTTGGAAAGGCTGCAATGTCAGCACAAGGTCAAACACATCATTGCTACATAATGTCACTGCCAGTGAAGATTTACTGTGCAGACCTTCAGAGAATCTGTTACAGGGTTATCTGTGCCAGCTACTGCCTAAAACAACTTACGTAGAGTTCTTGAACATTCAATCATCAGTTTGTAGTATTTCTTCAATGCAATAGGATTAGTCCTTTTTAATTTTTTGTATCAGCATGGCTTTCCGCACCTTATTACTGACAACAGTATTTCAGGATGAAAGCATGGACACACGATGGTATGAACTTTTACTGTTAGCTGGATTGTTTAATCAGTCTTTAAACCAGGCACTGGCTACAAGATGGGAAATTCTTGCACGTGTGAGACTAATTACATTCATGCCAAATCTCTTCAAAAAGCTCCCAGTAAATAAAAACAGTTGAAACACAAACGTTGACAAAAAGAGTCAAATGAAGCAAAAAGGAGCGGTCACACAAATGCTTAAAATTTACTAATCAAGGCTGATAAGTTGTCATTCACTACAATGTTTCTGCTAAACATGTAGAGCATTCCCATTTGTTACACTTCATCAAGGAGAAGTTACATATTGCACAAACATGGAACTAAATTCAAGGAATTTTCAGCAACGTTAGATGAAAGCTCGTGAGAAACAGAGAGCAAGGTCCTTTTGGTGTTACAGTATGCATTGTTAGGTTATCAATCTGTGAGTAACATATCCTGCTGAGTAGATATTTACTAGAATACATCATGTCCACAGTCAGTCAGGGCAAACAGCTGATTTCTCCCAAGTTTAAAGAATCTCCATCTGTGGATCGGTCACAGCGGAGATGTTCCCTTTCAGTGTATTTACGAACACTTTAGTGCAGTCGGTCAAATGCCCCAAATGCTGTAACGCTTTTGTTATGTGAGAAATGGAAAACTGACGCCCAGTTTGAATGGGTTTCACTGGATGAAATAATGACGTTTGCATTTAGTGGAAACTGAGGTAGATTGAATTAGGACACAAATTATTACAACGAGGTGACACACAGGTGACTTTGCAGAATACAGAGGAATAATTGAGTTTCTGCTACTTGATTATCCAAGTAACTGATAAGTAGCTGGAGAGCTTTGGATATCACTAGCCTCTTTCAAAATATTAATGCCCCTATTCTCTCTTATTAAAATTAAGAGTTTTAGTGGATATTAATAACATTAAAAACTCCCATTCCCACCGTCTATGATACCAACCACAGTAGATGAACCACAAATGAAGGTAAATGAGTGCTAACAAAACAAGGACATACATGTTCAGGCTTGCAGATAAATTCTGGTTTCAAGTGATGTACATATTAACCTGATATGTAGTTTTTAGGGCATTGCAATGCTTTTACATTAAACCACCCTTTTGATGATAATACACAGGCATGTACAGCCAGTTCAGAGCAGTGCATCAGTTTATAAGCTACAGGCAGCACAGCGATTCTAGCACATTTTGAGCTTTCGAGTAGTTTGTTTTTGCAAAGTCGTCGTGGACAGTGAAGTGAAGCGGTGACGGCATTGAAATGTTCTGGTATTTTAAAAAAACTGAAAGGTTTTACTATGCAATCAGTAGATATCATGACAGACGTGTATTAAATGAAAGCTAAAATCGAAATGAAATGTAAAACAGAAAAAACAAACACATTTCCTCTACATAATTTAAAATCAAATCAGAGGTTAAAACTCGTTTGGACCCAGTCATGTCTTCTCTGTACCATTTAGGCGCAGTGTTACAAGGAATTTCCCTCTAGGCTGATTAGAATGACAATGGCTTGTGCTTCAAAGATTGCTGCAGATGTTTGGTTTTTTATATATATATCTATATATATCTATATATCTCTATCCATCTATCTAATATATATATATATATATATATATATATATATATCTCTATCTATATCTCTATCTATCCATCTATCTATATCTCTATCTATCCATCTATCTATATCTCTATCTATCCATCTATCTATATCTCTATCTATCCATCTAATATATATATATATATATATATATATATATATATATATATATATATATATATATATATATATATATAGTGCAGGTATGCAAGATAAGGCAACCGTTGAACGATTTAAAAATCAGAGCTCTGGGAGGAGGCGAGAGCGTTTCCCTGCATGCAGTGTTGTCGGGCCAGGAGGGACCAATCCCTTTTCAGTGGGCTTTGCCGTTGCCATTCATGTGGCTGATGTTTGACTTGGTCACCTCAGTGCTGTAGAGACAGTCCAAGAAACCTCGGGAGATCTCCGTGACCAGGGATCTATCTGGGATGGCCTGGGCCATGCCGTAGATCGCTCCCTGCAAGAGCAGGAACATAAGTGAGCTTACAAACATCCAGACACATCATCCGTCTCTTAAAACAGGTTTTCTCTTAGCTATATACTTTCAGACGCAGAAGGCAGCTGCATTAATAAAAAAATTCCAGTTAAATGGCAGCACAGATGTTACTGTTTTTGTTTGCTTTTGTTGCATTTGGATTCATATAACCTCTTGTACCTCTCCAATGTGATGAGTGAACTGACTGAAGAACAAATGAAACTTCAGAAACTAACTTCTAGTTATATGGAATTCACCTTAATCTGCAGCAAGATCTGTTCTCAGTGTTAACTACGCTGCTGACAAACCTGTCGGGCACAGTGCTGCTTGTCCCACGTGGGTGGAGTTTAAAAGCTGGCACACAAAATAGCTGCTTGTGTCGACTCAAATCGAAGGTTTTATACAGCAACAATGCAAAATGCCACTTCCCTTCCCAAAATACCCACAGAATGTTAAACCGAAAAGAAAGCTAAATACACAGCACTCAGCATGATTCCTCTCCAGTGGCTACACTAGCGAGCACTACAAAGGTGAAGTCAGCTTGATTTGAATGATAAAGGTATAGTTTGGATCTACAGTAATATGTAATCTCCCTTGGTTTCCTCCTACAGTCCAAAGTCAGGTGAAGTAGCTGAATAAGGTATGAATTTATCTATATGCAGTAGGCTCAGACTGTGACCCTGTCATTACAATAGGATTACAACATCCTGTCATGGATCATCAAAGCAAAACTGTGATGTAATGATAAAGAAAGATTGGTGTCTTTGTGTTATTTAAACTTCTTAAAAAACCCACATGTTAATGATGACTATGTAGATAAGTAAACCAAACTCACCATTCCTGTAGTTTTCTCTTTGGGGTTCTTCATGATGATGGCGACCTGCTCTTTGACATCACGAATAAAGTGATCAGCGACCCCTGGCTGAGTGTGCAAAACTGTGCAGCAAATGTGGATGCTGTGAAAGCAACGATTGTGAGGTGTAAATATTTATCATGCCATCACATTTACTGAGACGTTATCGTTTGTTTTACATCTACCTGGACGGGTACTGCAATGTGTTCAGATTCCAGCCCTTTGACGTCAGTGCGTTAGACAGACGGAAAATATCAAAATCATCCGAGCCGATGGCCACCACCGACACCTCCGGATCCCCAAACACAAACACCCCTTTAATCTTGCGGATTCTGACAAACAGAGAAGAAGACAGAAGAATTTTAAAGAAGATAATAAATTACAGACTCTGTAATTTATTATGTTCAGTGTAACAAGTCTGTGTCTTACTCTGTTTTGATCTTGTGAGCTGTGCTGACGATCTTCTTGGTGGCGTCTACGTAGCCGTTCTCTCCCATATACATCATGGTCGCCCAGCAGGCGGCGATGATTCCTCCTGGCCTGGAGCCCGCTATAGAGGGTGAGGCATAGATCCCCCCTTGCCAGTCAGCAGCTACAAAGTATTGGTACTGACGGTACTTTTTATCGCTGTAGAGGATCACTGAGGAACCTTTGGGGGCGTAGCCATACTGGAGAGAAACGTAACACATGCACACAAGGTGCAGAATTAAAACAAGCATATCCCTGTACATACCACACATTGTTCTATGTGTGGTATGTATATATACACTAGAGATGGCACGATACCACTTTTTTATGTCCGATACCGATATCATAAATTTGGATATCTGCCGATACCGATATGAATCCGATATAATGTTTTTTAATCAACAAAACTGTTTTTTTAAAATATCTTGCTGCATTTTGTATAAGTTCATACTCAAGTTTAAAACAACAACTACACTAAAGCTATTCTGTTATACCTATATGCAAAAAAAAAAAATTTCATAGTTCAGCAATACTGATCAATCTAATAAACTTAAACCTACACCATCCTCCCTATTCTGGTATTTTAAAGAGTACTTAGCGTAAATATTAAGCAACCTAACTAATAGGGTTCCAACTCCCAGCAACAACAAAAATAAATAAATAAATAAAAAAATAGGGAACCACCCCTCACGCGCCACCTCATGATGCTTAATCGACGTAATCAACCTTAATTTGATGCAGTGTGAAAAAAAAATGCACAGAAATCAATTATTTTTCAAGAAATATTAAATAGATTCAACATCTTTCTTCAACAAAATTGCAGACTGCACAGATGGTACCTTCCCAAAGGAAAAAGTACTATAGCTTACTAGGGTATATATATTAGACTTAATAGTAACTATATACAGTAATTGACTTCTATTCATTTTACATCAAATTAAAACTTTGGGTGTCAGATAATTATTTATTAAAAGCTAGACATTTTAAATGAGAATAAGAAAGAAAAGTATGTCTTTGTGCCCCCTTTTCCCTGTTCATGCCCTATCGGCCCCCCTGGCTAAACTTTGCTAGATCCGCCCCTGCACAGTTACCAGCGTCAGCTACGTAGAAAAAGATCCTCGAGTAGAAAGTAATATTAAATAAATTCTAACAACAGCTGATCAAGCTTAAACGTGCTGCTGTTGTTCAGCCGCTGGTTTCCTCTTTCTGGTGCAAAGTGGGCCAAAAGCAAACTAGAGACACGGACTCGCGACAGAAAAGCCGATCAGCTGATCATTAAGCAGTTTCATGATTGAAGTAGCAGCCAGAAGAGGCAGTCACTCCATATATCGTTTGGTAAGCTTAACGCAGGAATGCTTTACAAACATTCAGAGATGGACTTACACACTTGCTTTACTTCTCTCGGGGATAACTTTGTCGGAGATGAAATGCCGGGTTGCTAGCGAAACTCCACATGCTATCCAGACCACCGACAGGTCCAGCATGCCACAGCCGCTCTATCACGTGATGCATACTGCTCCGACGTGCTAACGTTCTGAGGTGAGTTACGGCGTGTTGCAAGTTTTGTGAGGTGCTTTCGTGATATTTAATGGATCGGATTACATTTTTTATTTTTCTCCGATATCCGATCCAGTAATTTAGGTCAGTATCGGACCGATACCGATACGTAATATCGGATCGGTCCATCTCTAATATACACACACATGTATATTGTTCTAGAAAGATTTGATCTGAAGGCTGTTCAGCCACTCCTTACCTTGTGTGTGTCTGCAGAGATGCTGGTAACACCTTTTACCCTGAAGTCAAATGGGGCGAGTGGGTAACCAGCCTTGGCCATGAACACAATAAGAAAACCACCCAGACAGGCATCCACATGCATCGGGATGTTGTAGCGTACAGCCAGCTGCAACACATCGAGAGAAAGTGTGAGGGATTTGACTTCCCAGTTTTTGTCAACAGTACATATAAAAAAAATGGTGCACTTCTAACCTTGGCTACTTCCTCAATGGGATCTATGATTCCATGAGGAAACTGGGGAGC
The DNA here is from genome assembly GCF_057381845.1 of Rhamphochromis longiceps. NCBI lineage: Eukaryota > Metazoa > Chordata > Actinopteri > Cichliformes > Cichlidae > Rhamphochromis > Rhamphochromis longiceps. Next base: position 26,205,482 of record NC_140569.1, read on the forward strand.
TGAGCAGACAAGCATGGCTGTGTTCTTGCTGATGGCTCTCCTCATGGCCTTGAAAGAGAACAAACAACACTGGAATAAATAATGCCTGGAAACAGAAGTCAGCACATGCTGTCTACGCGTGTTCTCGCTCACCTTCACATCCACTTTCATAGTTTTCTTGTCGAGAGGAATGTGAACCAGCTTCATCCCAAAATAATGTGCCGCTTTGTCAAAAGCCGCGTGGACGCTCACAGGTGCAAGGCTGCGGAAACAAAAGCAGGACACGAAAATGATTTCATGACTTTCTCTGGCAGGAACAAGCCTTGACACGGACCCTGTGTCCTGTAAAGCTCGGCTTACATTTCAGGGTGTTTGACGCCTCGCTCGTGTGCGATGTCTCTGTATGCTTTGCAGGCCATCAGTATGCTCTCGGTTCCTCCTGAAGTGACCTGCACAAAGGAGCGGCAAGGATAAGACAAATTCAGTCCACCTTTTCTAAATGTAGGGATAAAGGTTTGTGCATCGGTCTGATAACAGAGTTGCAAAAAAGAAATCTTTGGGATCACCAGAATTTCTTCACTGATCATAAAAGTGGTCAGATATTCAGCAAAGTCTCATTATAACTTTTCATGACTTTGAGTTACAACACAAACTGCAATTTTATTTCTTTGTATTTCTATTAAGGAGACTAGACTAGAAGTGGGTTTTAAATTGTCCCTGTCTATTATTATTATTGTATAACTGTGACGGAAATCCTGCCGATAAAGAAAATCCTTTTCTTGCAAGTGTCTACTGTATGGTGACTTACTGTGCCACAGGAGTTAGGCCCACCATGGAAGAGTGTGCAAGCCATTCTGACAACCTCTGCTTCCATCTTCCGTACGCCAGGAAAAATGTCTGGGTGGAGTGGATTGCTCCATGCAAAATCCCCATATACCTAAAAATAACCCCAAACAAACAAACAAATGAATGACAAAAGTAGTAAAGTGTTGCATAAACTGCAAACCTCAAACCAGGGTGAAACCAATGTCATCGAAAGGACCGACCAGGATATGAAATCAAAAAAATTACTTTGTTACTGTAAAAACTCCAAAATGTATTCAAGCTTGACCCTGGCCATTAATGCTTGGAATGCCAAAATCTGCAAATGTATACAGAGATGCATACCTTCACTAGGAGGTTGGTCAGTGACTCATCACCCCAGTACACTGCCCCAGAAACCAATCCCTTATCCCACTTCACCTCATCTGCAACAAAAGATTGAGTCTTGAGAAACCACTGGCTTTCTCAAAGATATTATCCTTTTGAAAGCTAAGTAGACAAGTTTTCTTATCAGCAATGAAGATTAGAAATACTGATAAAGAAGCAGGAATCTCAGGGCTGAATGAGGACTTACTCAGGGTGTCGTACTCCTTGATTTTCTCCATTACTTTGGCCTGAGAGAGACCTTTGGAGGGAAGCTCTGTGGTGTAGCTCATCCCCTCCTTGAGGGTAAATAGACTAGCAGACATGTCATCCAAAGCCTTGTTCAGCTGGCTCTGGATCTGATACAAAGAGAGGACAGAGTTACTTTACAGGCACAAACAGCAGTAGAGTAACGTAACCCATAACCTAAAATGGATATAGGAGAAGTAACAGTATTGCTGACTGAACAGAAGTAACCACATGTTATCACCAGAGCATCATCTTAATCGTGCCAAAGGTCTGTCATTCCCAACCATCCCCCTCCATGACTTTGATATGCAGTCATCCAAGAATGACTCATAATAACCCCAGACACTCGTCAGCACACACCAGAAGGGGGGAAAATAAAAAAGGGAAGAGATTTACCACTGATACTTACTGCCCCGCCAACGAAGGGTATTTTTCTGATGAGTCTAAAGCACTGCTTCTTGATTCGTGATGTCAGACCTATTAACCAGAAAACACAAGGCAGCAGCTGTGGTGAAATGTTAGCATGCATCCACAAATATTAAGCAGCTGACTGTGACCCATAATCATACGTTAAGGGAAGGCGTAGTCACGAGCCCCTTTCACTCTGCTCGCAAACACACTAAAGAGCTAGATTTTTACCAAGAAGCCACACTCTGACCTTTCCCTCTCAGAGAGCTACAGATGGCTGGCTCTGACCTACTCGCTGAGGAATTTAAGCACCGATTCATTGGAAGATCTAGAAAGTCGAGACAAATGATGGCTTTGCTCGGTTGTGCCGCAATTCCAGATAGTGTGCACTACATTAGCAGATGGTTAGCTGATTACATGCGTTATCTCAAGTCTCAAAGACTCTAGCAGGCCTACTTTGGACCCATTCTTATTGTGTGAAAGATTACTTTCTTGCTGGAAGAGGAAGCCTTTGACCCATAGTGCTCCCACTGTGGTGATCACTGTCACTCCGATGATCTGCCACGGCTCCAGATGGGCACAGCGCGAGTTCACCTGCTGCCGGCCCTCCTCCAAATACAGCAGCACCATCTCCTTATACACCTCCAAGGCACTCTGGACATAGAGACACACAATATGCATTACAAGAGAAGTGCAGAGCAACCATCAGCTTTTCTCTAACAACAATCTGGATTTACAGAAGGCTCAAACTATTCAGTCAACAGCACTCATGTTTCCTGTGATACAGATCTCTTACACGACTATGGTGATATGGGGAAGCTACCACTGAGTGCCATGTATTGAGAAAGTTAGTCACTGTTTGACAGCATAATGACTGCTTTCCTGCAAAATGAGGTAACAGTTAAATTTCATCTCACTTAATCTGAATTTTTTTTTTTTTTTAAACAAGACACATGACTTGTGACTGTGCAATAGGAGCAGATGTACAGGCATCCAGTAAAACACTGCAGGTCAGGCCATAAACCATCAAAGACAGTGACTGACAACACATCCAATTACTTTAAGGGAAAGTAACTAATCTTTCAAGTGCGAGTACTTACTTTTGAAGACATTGCCAGACCTACAGATCCCACCCCCACACACTTTAAACGCACTCGGCACTTTTCCTGACTGTCAGGTGAAGAGACAGCCAACACTCGGTACACCAGGTGAAAGTGAGAGAACACGTTCAGCGAACTGTAGATCTACAAGCAGACTCCTCCCACTAGTCACATAACACATCGAGCCCATTAAGGTAATCAGTCAGGATTAGACGAGACGGGAAAGACTGAGCTACAAATTTACGACGAGGTATAATTTACGTCTCTTTCAAAGCACGATCACAGGTGAATACTTTCCTGTCAGTTCAAATGCGCATGTAATGATTTAGCCCGAGGAGATCTAAGTGAGCCTTAATCACAGTGAAGTGCCCGTCAATGGGATTGCATAAGCGCAGCAAATTTGTCTTTGCATTATCTCCCTCACAAAGTCTTTTTACAACATAACAGCAGGCAGTTTGATCGTGAGGACTTGCCACCTCAGCTGCAATAAGAAAGCTTAAGGTTCAACAGCAGTATCTTAACTAATCACAATCTGTTCTGCCACAGCAAAAATAACACAATGAGGCGAGTCCTCTTAGTGCGACGGAAAGGCCGTTTACTGTGTGAAAGAACAACCTAAGATGTTGCCCCCCCCCCCCCCCATTAAATCCTAGGTAAAGGGTTGTTAGTGAGCCATGGGAGTCCTACCCCCTGACCAGACAGCAGCTGCCATACCTGCCTGTTTTGGACAGCCTGTTCTCATACAGGTTTAGCAAGATCAGCTGCAAAGAGCTGACTGAAGCAACAGAAAATAAGCAACTAACATATGTTGAATGGGAAGCTTGACTTGAGTCATGACAGGCATGTAATTTAGCACACCGCCCACATTTGATTGCTGTCACACATCTGTCAACTAAACAAATAAATAAATACATGAATAAATAAATAAAGATTAGATCACTCCCTTTTTTGACTCTACTTCAGCCTCAGATCCCACACACACAGCTTCCCCTCAGGAAAACCTACACCAGGTTCACACAAAGCCTCTTGTACTAGTTTCGTGCTACTCCTTGTTGAACAGTGGACACCCATTCTTTTGCTCAAACCCACCCTATACAACATTTAACTATTCTTCTAATGAGACCTTTTGTTGTTTCAAATGGGAGGTCATGTTCTCGTGGAAATATACTGGGCGTGAGGTGGTTGCTCCTGGATACATGAAGGAAAAAACAGTCAGCTTGCTAAAACATCACCAAAGCTCAGAGAGATGAGGAGATCACTGAGGGGGGAGAATAATTACAGATGTGGCGTCTGGAAATTTTTTATTTAAACCTCTACAAAGCCTCCAGATTGCCACAGTATCAAACGATATTTAGGTCAACATCAAAAGTATGTTTATGTTTTTTTCCCCCCTTGAGATAATTCTTCTCTCTCCTGTGATGACCTGAAGGAGCTCAGAGTGATTTCTGCCCGGACAGCAGATCTGTTTCAGACCAGCTGCCATGTCTTTTGTCTGCCTCTGATTACTTCAATTAGAAAGAAAGAAAAAAAAAGCACTGCTTGCACAACCTTAAACAACTCTCCCGTGGGACTACTAAGAGTAGTGCTTTGTTTAAACTTCCTGCAGGTTTATGTTGAACAGGATTTCTACTTTTAGACAGAGGCAGCCACAATAAACAATAGTGAATGAGCCGCAAAACACGCACACAAAGAGGAAGGATTTTATTTTATTAGACTTTAAACCAATAAAAGTGCACCATGAACCTGTAGTTACATCTTGTATACCATCTTTTTATAACAGGGCCAAAAAGTATCGATGAAGATTAAATGTTTCCTGAAAAACAACCATATGTCTGTAACACGAAGCTCTCATAACAAGAGTGCCTGCCAGTGTTTGTGGACTCGGAGCATCCCTCACAGGAAAACAACTCGGGCCATTAGCTCACTTCAGTACTGATAAACAAGTCTGCTTCTTCGGGCGTCCTGAAGCCGCACTGTCATTGTCCCGTCTGCTACACTGCCTGTAACGTGAGACGGAGAGAAAGTACAGAGACACCTACCCAGTAGTCCATGTTCTCGAGGCAAACTGTCACCGAAAGTTCCCTTTATTTAGCCTGCTTCTCGGGGAAGTCACCTCCAGCAGCCTTTGCTATGAGTCCTCTGCTCTCATCTACATGCTACTACCAAACACAGCAGCAAGCTAACCCTGATTGAGGAAGTCACAAATACACTCGCGTATAACTGCACGCGGTCTGCGCATGTGTAGATCTGATGATGCTGTGCCGCTGTGAAATCTACCAATCTACCAGGCACCGCGTGCTTTGTAGATCTTCTCTCCGAGTCGCAGGAACGTCGCACGTTTTCACACCCACAACTGGATGTGAAATGCTGCGTTCAGAGACGCCACGTAAAAGACAATTTGCCGTCATGTGAGTCCAGTAATGCCATGGAAACCATCGTATTTATTGAAATATTTACGCCTCGAGTCAGTGACCTTTACCCCAGAAATGTTTGACAAGCAGACAACAAAGTACCTTTTCGTAATAAATCTTAATTTATCCACATTTATTCAGATGTATGACTGTGCATTGCTCAGATCATTTCGGCATTTCAGTTTTGTTCAGCGGAGAACAATCAATTTTTTGGCAACCTAAAAAAAAAGGTATCTAAAAGCATATATTACTAAGGGTCACATTCTCTGATTCTCAGATAATTATAAAGACAGATAATGGCTCTCATTCCTTGATAGACACGTTCTTGTTTACAACTGGATCATAATCGTTTACTTTTATTCTACTTAAAGTATACATATTTTAACATCAGTGAACGCCTCATTTAGCATTTTGTGTAACAAGACGAAATTCTGTCTAGAAGGGAAAACAGCGCCGCAGAGCTGCCGGGTACTGTAACTGCACATCTAAATACACTATTTTTGAGTGGGATATCTTCTTTTGGAGACAATTAAAAAAGTAGTTGTACAGCTGCCGTTTTATTGATAAAATTAAATTGATCGTCTTAAAAGAACATGAATAAAAAGTTATTAAACTAGGTTGACTTGTGGAATAAGGCTAAACCAACACAATAACCCAGACACATTATGTGTTTTGCTCTTTTGTTGTTGTAGTGGTAACTGAAGTCCATGTAGTTAAATTGCCCTGGATAGTCTGTGCGTCACTTTTATCACATTTAGAGTTGAGCTCTTCATCTGTTTGTCATATAAAACCAGTAAAAACATCCTAAATATAATTCTTTTAGCCTGAAATGTATTTATTTTTTCCCCTAAAGTGACCCAAAAGATACAAAATTCAAACATTTTAAAATTTTAGCCTGTGGTACAGGTGTTATCAAATCTTGTGCAATGAGGCTGTTCTGAGGTAAACCTGAAACTTTTATGTTTTGTGTTCTAAGTGTTACACTATTAAAAAAATGTTTATATTAATCATTATAGACGATAGTGATGATATTTTTTTAATGATACAGAACTGAGCAGAGTGTTTAATGGATGTAATGGTTATAAATGTTTATATGATAATTCCCAATTGTTCCAGAATGATGTTTTCGCCATTTTCACTTTCAATAAAACATATTTGAGTTATTATGACTGTTCTTTTTTCATTTCTTAAGTAAAAGAAGATATGATATTACTGGTAATAGATGTTTTTCCTCTAAAAATGAGTGCTGTAATACCAGTAAAATAGATTCCCCCTGCTTTCTGAAACACTCATTAAGGAACAATCATATATTTATTGCTGTTCGATGGGAATTTTTATATTCTAAATAGATCTATTGTTCAAAATTGAATATAGGCACTTGTTATGAACAAAGTCTTGGCCAGGGTCAATTTTTTACATGCATCTTACTATGTGTATATATCATATATACTATGATGTATACGAATAACCCAAATTAAACCTGAAATATGACAGGTTTGAAAACTTCTCCAGAATTGTGCTTTTAGGCTAATTACAATTGTTTGGGATTTTGATATGGAAGCTTTCACCCTTTAGATTGTGTACTTTCATCAAACAACTCAGCTGAACTGACTTTTTTTTCTTTCTTTTTTTGTTAACTGTTCATTGTGATTCACTAGAGTTGCGAACGAAATTGGGCGATTAGTACATATGTTTGTTGAATTACAAGTTTATTAAATAATTTCTTTATTGTCTTACTTAATATACAACGCTGCAAATAAAATCATATTTTTGATTTATTCAGGTACGTTCCTGCCAGCAGACAGACAGGTAAGCGCAAATCCACCATATTTCTTTACGTGTTCTGTAGAAGACTAAAATAGTCTTCATAAATTAAAAACGCCAACAGAAATAACTTTTTATAAATAGGTTATCTTTACTGTCTAAATCAAACATTTATAACTGATTAAAACCTTAATGTCACATGTCCCTTGAAGCTACCATCCCTTCGCTGAAAATTCAACATTTGCTCTTTTTTATCTACAAAGAGCCGCTAATGAACACGAGGTTTCGCAAATAAGCTATCAGAAACAAAGAAAAAACATTATGTAGTAGTTTAGAGGGTGAAAGGGGGCGACTTGCAGCCACCGTCCTATTTGTGTTTAAAATCTCCAATCTTTACAAAAAGACAAACTGTCTCCAAAGGACACCTATTCCGCTATAATTGGTGTACACTGTCTTCAAAAGCTGGGGTGAGAGGTACAATGCCTTGCCTGTGAAAGGAAACTCCAAAGCACATTAAAAGTGAATTACTTCTTGTGTAAAGTGTGTTCGGGGTCATGCTGGTCACGACGCGCGCACTTCTCCAAAAGCGCACACGTCTCCAAAGGCGCACTCCATACTTTCTAAAAGGCAGTCATATTGTTGAGGGGTCTCACAAGAGGTGTACATATGGCATCCGGGTTGCAATTAAATGTTTTTAAGATGTTTTTCCTTTCTTGAAGAAGTTTCCTTTTCCTTTTTTTCTCTCCCGGCAGCTCTTTGCTAGAAAGAACAAGAGGAGGGGGGCACATTGAATGGCTTCGCTGCTAGTTTGGGATGACAACAATCTGGTCAGCGAGTTGTTGGACTTTGATTGTCCCCCTCAAAACGTCCTTCAGACAAAAAGCCGAAGACGAAAATAAAGCCCCACCTGGTACCTCTGTTTGCTAAAATAATAATAAATAGATTTCGTTTAATAAATAAGCAAAGGAGACTGTAAAGTGAAGTAGCAGAGGAAGTATTAATCAGGAGCATCAGGCAGGTATCACCTGCTCGGTAGCTTGCTTAGTTTATTGTTAAATATTGTTAAATCACTTTTCGTACCAAGTCTGCTCCGATATCTACCATTACCACAGCAACTGGCCGCTTATGTTTGCCTATACTTTGCATAACAAGCAGGACACTACAGCACACTGATAAAAAATCAAGGAGACAGACTGACAACTTCAACCCACACCTGTCCACGATATCCTAATATGGATTTGGCATCAATGAATATTTGTAAAGTGGTAATATTCAGTTTACTTTAGACTTTTCGGGCCTTTTATAACAGCAAGGCACCATCTCCTATCGCCCTAGTATATTTGTCCAGTTTATTGAAAGCATATGGTTATCAGATTGTTCCCAAAACACATATTTAGACAGAAAGTTAAGGAGAGCTTTTTGTGATCCTTTGTTGGCAATTGTAAATCATGCTTGAGCCCCGCCACGCTTCCCTTTCCTCCCTTACCCAGGCTAGAACGTATCTGCACACTGTTGACTCTTTTTTCTAATCTTTAATGTGTTAAAATAAAGTTTTATTAGAAAATAGCAACGCGTCACTGAATTGTGGCGATCTTGGACAAGTTTTTGGAGATGTCATAGCGCACAGACACAGGCTCACATTATAGAAGAAAACGAGCTTTTATTGTTGCGAAACACAAAAAGACCCTTTGTATCATCGATTTACACAGCGGATTTCACCTTCCCACCTCTCCTTTTTTAGTTTGCTCCATGCGTAATTGTCTTATCCAAATACCGGAGCTTTGCGCTCTAACGCAAGAAGCAAATGTTTATCCAAATATATGCCATTTAAAAACAACACTTGTTTAATATAGGTAAGGTTTTCTGAGCTAACAAAGAGGTAAAATAATCTTTAAAAAAGACTCATCGAAGCAATAAGTAAGGACCAACTTGTAGGAGCTTAAAGTTCTTTTAACGTCCGCCTTACCAGGTAGTGTGATGTGCGCAGAATCGCAAAGAGTCTCCCAATCTTTAACAATAAACAATATTAAAATAATAACTGCAGAGAACTTTTGCATTTTCTTCTTCATCTCGGTTTTTAGCGTACTCTGGTGCACATGGAGCTGATTTTAGAAGCCAGTCTGGCAATAATGTGCTCTGCAGGGCATGTGCCGATGTTTTGAGTGCGTAAAATGTAGCATTACAAGTACCTCTTATGGATAGAGATCGGATAATATTTCCAAAATAAAACTTTGTGTACAGTGATATTTAATTAAACACAATACAAATATTGAATACGGTTCCACCTTTTGCGCATAAAACTAAACGTTGCTTACTTTTCAACCATTGCGAAAGTCTTTTCATAAACACATTATGATTTACTATAACAATAAAGATGAAGACAGCTAGCCTTGAAAGCTTTAATGGGAATTAAAGGTAATCTGTAATCGAGTATCACATCATATATACAAGATCCATATTGTGTCTCGTGTCAAGCTTTTTTTTTTTTTTTTGCTAGACCAGCATCTCACTAGACAGAAACAAGCGCATGACCTCACTAAACCGAGGTCAAAGCAAAGCTCACAAAATGTTTTGGTTTTCTTTTCCTACCAGGACCTCCAGCATTTGACCAGCAAAACAGGGAAATTAGTGAATAGCTGGCATAATGATAAATACAAGCAATAAACAGATATATTAAGATTCCCAGAGTGGTAGTTTAGGACCACCACAATCCTGAACGCTGCATGTTTGTTGCCCCCAGACAAACTTATGGAAATCGGCTCGTAATGTTTACCTTCTCCAAGAAAAAAAACATGACCCTAGTCCATAAAATAGGAGTATTATTAGCCTGACATACATCCGTGGCACTTTGCCATCCACATGTATTTAATTAACTATTACAATGAATACACAAAGAAATGCAAGCACACTGAAGGATGAGGGAGAGGGTGAAGGACTCGCTGCCTGGAAGCTGATTGGCCACTCGACGAGCGCTGTTGATTCAGGCGTCCACGGTGCAAAAAACAGATAAGATAAAGGCCATATAAAGTGACAAGAGATGCGCATCCATCCCTCACTGTCACCTGCACATATACACTGTCTGCTGCCTCCAGCTACAAGAGCGGACTACGTCTTTATCCCAGCTTCGCCTGTCAGGAGCAGGCCTGCAAACGTAAGTGCGACTACACTCAGAAGTTTATTTATTTATTTTTAAAATATGTCCTTTAATGTTTTTCAGATATTTCATTTCTAGTTACTGGTGCAGTTGCGTTGTTATTTTTAATCAGTTAAAACATTTAACGAACTCGGGGTGTAGATACACGTTTCAGTCTCGTAGAAAAAATGGGAAACGTGATTTCCAGGGTTTGTGGCATATCTCAGGGCATCATTTGGAGTTTCTTTTTCTCTTTATAGCCAAGCTGTCTCATTGGCATCACTTTTGATTATTTTCATCTTCTTCGTCGCCACAGGATGTATCCTAAAGTAATCTGCGTCCCCGACGCCCTGCGCGGGTTTTCTCCAACACTGCGCAACCGAGTGAACGAAGCCGGTGACACTTCAGGAGACTCACGAGGACAGCTCCCGCGAAAACCAGCGACTGTTACCCGAGACGTGTCCTCAGTGAAAAACCCCAAACACAGATGTGAGCAGTCCGGGCAGCGGGGCAGGCGAAGGATGAAGGCGAACGATAGAGAGCGCCACCGCATGCATAATCTGAACTCCGCCCTGGACGCGCTGAGGAGCATCCTGCCGGCTTTGCCAGAAGACGCGAAACTAACAAAGATCGAGACTCTGCGATTTGCCCGCAACTACATCTGGGCTCTGACCGAGACTCTCCGGATGGCAGACCAGCACGCACACACTCAGGACTATCTGGCATCAGATCTGAGCAGCCCGGCAAGCGTTTTATCTGCCGAATGGGACTCAGCATCACCTTCAGAATGTGGTTATGGGACCAATGCTGACTTTAGCCACAGAAGCTCTCTCACCGCTGTTAATGAGATGAGCTGCAGAATCTTCCCAGGAGAAGAATCCAGCGCCATCCCCGTTACCTTTTGTTTCAAGTCCCTGTGTGCTGACAATGACCTGACGAGTATGTGGCACTTTTGACTCTCTATACCGCTCCATCTCACATAAAGACATTTGGGTGCAAGCAGCAGTTCCCCATCCGCTTTAGCGAGGTTACGCTTAAGACCAGGTCCAAAGACATTAGTTACCCATGTTCAGTGTTTATTCTTAAAAAGCAACTAAAGTTTTTTGTTTTGCTTTTTTTTTTTTTTAAAAAAAGGGGGGAAAAAAGACTTTCTGAAGCCACAACTGTCATTCAAATCATTCTTTGTGTTTGAAAGCAATTTAATGATCATGTGGCACCCCTAATATTTGCAACCCTACAATCAGTGTCACTAAAAGTAAAGAAAAAGAGCACAAGGGACAGTTAATAAACCAGGACGACATGAGAGAATTTGTTCAAGCTAAAAAATATTTATTCGGCAATTATATTCAAATGTATTTTGCTGTATAAAACAATGTTTATTTATTCAATAAAAACTGTAGAAAACATGTTTTTCCTTTAACAGGGATGGGAATATTCTGGCTTTCTTTTGCTTCCATGATTCAAAAGATGCTGAAATGTACAAACAGTATCAAAACATAGTGGCTGTCATTCAAATTATTTTAAATGATACGAAAAAAAAGAAATGCCATCTTACAGTATTCACTGGTTTTTCTTATAGGCCAAAGTTTTTGTGCAAATCAACATTTTCAAACACGTAGTTCCTTACTGTCCTGCCTACCAGTGACAGTACTGAAGTATAGTGTGAAAGGAGACCAGTTCATAGTCTTAAAGTAGCATTAGCTAAATATTGTAAGTCTCGGTTTATGTCTTGGTGTCCTATGGTGGCGTGCAGTCCGAGGCCGAGCTCAGTGAGGGGAACTACTTGGGAAAGACCGTAACCACGTCGTAGCCCTCGGGTGGAGTCACTCGCTCGCGGGCGTGCGTCTCACAGTAAATCTGGTTCTCCACAAAGAAATGTCCCTTCTGTTTTAGGTTGACGTTGCAGTCTGTGCAGGTGTAGCACTCGGGATGACGGAACTTGTCCCTCAGCTTCACAACCATCCCTCTGAAGTGTAAATAAAAACAAAAATAAGTGAGAATGGCAGTGAGGGTCGCTGTCTATAGGAAAGAGCATTTTCTGATCTAAGCTGATCAAGTTAGAAAACCTAAACACACATTTACTTTTAGATCTCAAAGGTGTTTTGGAGAAAGATGAACATCAGGAAACGTCTGAGTCAGAAATTAGGCCTGATTTATAATGTTTTGCTTGCCATTACAGGCACGTTCCATGTTCCCACTTCCCAAAACAGCACAGACATGAAAATGTCAGAAAATGAAGTGATACTCTCGTACAGTATCTCAAAAAGGAAAGGACTGAAATGACCCTGTGGGAGAAAAGATTCGGTGTCGTATTCTGTACACTAGGATTTTATAATCTGGCTTTAACATCCACAACCACGTTGAAAATAATGGTAAGAAACAAAAGCAATTAATCTATTGCTAAAAAAGACGCATATTATAAGCCAGCATTGGTGAACCCGTGAGCAGACCCGTTCCTGGTAAACCCCATACTAAACCCTCGGCATGGCAGATTTAAGTAGAAGTTTCTAAACTTAGATCTTCTGATGGGACAGTGTGGACAGTGTGCTAAACATCTGTATGAAGTAAGGATTTTCAAGGATACTCTTAAAGAAAGGAAAATAAAACATTTATGGACTTTTCTAAAAATATAAAAAGCAAAATTAAAATATCTTCCAGCAGCAGGAATTAGGAAACAAGTGTGTTGTTGTTACTTCATTTGCCCACAAGGTGGAGACAGTATTTCTCCCAAGTGCTGCTAGATTCAGATGAACACAATCTAGAGGCCTACAGAGTTCAAGCTTGACCATAAAATACTTACACAATCCCAGATCCACATTTGTCACACATGGGTAACTTCTCTGTGTTCCCCACTGATGCTCCAACCTTTGTTGTGGGCGCTTTCACACTCCTGAAGCCTGATGGTTTATCCGAGTCGCCTACAAACACCAAGAATAGACTGAAAATCTTGATTGGAACTAAAAGACAACAGTCTACCAAAAAGCTAAAATTGTTTAAAAATACAATATAAAAATCCTACATTGCCCCTTAAAGTATATGGAAAAAGCATGGTATCAGTACCTGTCTCAAGAATCTCCTGAAGCACCTTGAATGAAGCAGACTGTCGAGGAGGCTCGTCAGACTCCTGATTCTCCTGCAGCATCTTGTAGACTTCGGAATCTGCGACTATGGGCGGTCGCTTACCTGATGGCTCTGATGGAGCACTAGAAAGAAATTGGGCACGTTTCAGCAAGGAAAAAAAAAAAAATCATATTCAGCAACAGCATTTTGATACATAATCAGACTGGCAGTAAAAGCCCAGGAGATCAGTGCTGATTCAGCACGAAAAAAAACGCCAATGAATGAACCTTCTCTTGTGTTTTACTTGTTTTAAACATAGACTTAAGTGACATCATTTTCTTAAGTCACTGGATTAGTAAATACTGGCTCCATCTGCTTGGAAGCAATATTCACACTTTAATGATTTGTTGAAGCACAGCAGCCTTTCGGGAGCTGGCCCGCTACTGTAAATCTTGCAGTTAGCAGTTAGAGCCAAACAGTGTGCACATGTACTTCTCCTCCAGAAAGGATTCAAATAAATCACAGAGTGTTTAAGAGGTTTTGTGTATGTCAGTATTGAAGTAATCCTCTAAAACAAACGCAGTTCCAGTTTCCCCAATTCAAAATGAGTATTTGGAAAACAACTTAATGAAAAGCTAAGCTTGCAGAATGATCTATAAAAGTCTTTCACAGAGTATCCAAACAACCAAGCAAATCAAAAAGGAAGATGCATACAAATTCATTTTTCAATTAAATGGAAACATTCTGAATTTGAGCCACAATTTACTGAGTCTACTGCCCACAACGATTATTTACTCTGTGACCCAAGCAGAGCCCAGCTAAACTCACTCATCCTCACATTTTCAATACTGATTGATTGCCATCACTTAAGCCCATCTTACTTGTTGGGGGGGTCATTAGCCGTAGTAATGGTCTTGACTTCATCCACAGCTGAGTTGAAGTCCTTGATATTCTCTGAAGAGTACAGCCCAGATGGATTATTGTACTGGTTAGTCACCACTTTGGAGCCGAAACCAGTGAAAGGCAGGGCGCTCCTGTTGTGGGTCGAGCCTATGTGTTTCACCTCCTGCAAAAACCAAGCTGCAAAAGTTAGGAGAGTGCAATATTTATGAAATCCAAGCGTAATTGAAACAAGCAATACTCTCAGTGCACACCTGATGAGCTATAAAAGTTTTTTTTTTCTTAATTGCGCATGTACAAACATGCAGTGTTTGCTAAGTGGGTTAGAAATATTGCTTAAGGTTTGAAAGTGACTGGCCTATTGTGTTTTAAGCTTCACTTTCAATAACATTTTTCTTGAAAACAGACTTGGAAACTTTGAGCGGTTCTGTCTTTTTAAAGCAGCTTCCAGTCTGATACAAAGTCACACATAATTTAGCAGGATAATGACTGTGGACTCTGCCTTAATTATACCTACGTGGCTAACTTTAACGACAGATGCGTCATGACACTGGCATGCCATCACAGTGGGCATACAAATACCACCAAATCTAGCTCATGCTTTACAGTGGGAACACGGAAATGCCTCCAAATATAGCTCATGCTTCAAGCTTCTAAAAGTGCAAAATCTCCCCGAGTCTCTGCGAGCAAGATGACTTGCGCAAAGGAGCTGACAATACTTACATAAAACAAAAGAGTGAAGCAACAGATTCTAGAGAAGTGCTTGAAATATGTGTTAATATGTGTGTGGGAGAAACAAAAAAAACAAAACTCTAGTTTTGTGACTTGTGAAACACACACACACACAGGGCCTGAGACACCGTTTCCTACATGAATTCATACTTTGGCCTCAACTTTCCACTCAGCGGGCAGGAACTGAGGCTTGCGTCAGGGCTTGGCTGATAAACTACTGTCTCCTAGGAAACCTCCTGTTGGTAAGTAAACAATGACTTCATCATGAACAGTAGTAGGATATAAATTTAAAAAAAAAAAAAAAAAAAAAAAAATCCCCAAGCCTTTGCAGGCATGGGGAGGGCAGCACTCTGGCTTCCAGAAACTGAACGGCTACTCGATTTCACTCTAAATGACAAAGCTGGAGGAGTCACTTTGTTAAAGTTCATACAGCTTTGATGCTGACACACACCCGTGGTTCTGACGCAAGATTCATCTTGTAGGGATGCGTCTTCCCCTCTTCAGATGACAGCGGCGACCACAGTTTTGTTTCTGACCTGAGGAAGACAGGAAGGCAAAACAAGGCTTGAAAGATGATCTGAGGATTCAGTAACATAAAATGCCAGGATCGCCCGCGTGTTCCTGTGTATCAGCACGTGAACGCAATATTAGGGCTGTGTCTTTGAATGCAACAGAGCCCTTGCAGGCATGCTCATGTTCTTGTTTATCTTGCAGTTAAGCCCGTCCTTTCATGCATTCAATATGACATCGCTTAATGGGAGCAAACATATGTGGTTCCAACCGTCTTTCAAAGCCCTTTTGATACGACTCCTCAAAAGTCATCAGTCATGAGTAATTTACAAGACGACACAACAGAGCGATGCGGGATTGCAACATGGTAAAAACCAGTAAAACAAACAGAACTGCTGTTTAAAAATCACTGAATAAACATGATGTCACTCGCTGAACACCTGGATTGCAGCTGAGCCGTCTCACATTACTCACTCTTTTTCTCTGAGCCTATGGCTATGCAGATGAGAATGGCACATTTAGACACAGCTTACCTGTCTATGGAGAGCACCATTTCCTCTATGCAGCCCTTTATCTTGTTCTGCGCCTCCAAGTGAGTCATGTTCTCTGTTGGTTCTCCATCGATGGAAAGAATTATATCCCCGATGCATAGATTTGCTTGGGCTGCTTTACTCCCGGGGTTGACCTACAACACAGGACATAGAAATTATAAAATTAGAAGCCACTTGTGCACCATAATTACAAATATATGGAAAACGCACCTTCTAATTACAGCCTAAAGGCTTCCAAGTCAAAAGAGGAGAATGCCATTGTTTTAAACCTGACCTTCAAGAACCTTTAAGCAGCTGTCTTTGTTAACAGTAAACAGAAGCGAAGGCACTTGCAGAGTCAGGATAAAAGCTTCCTGGAGCCCAGATTCTCTATCTGAGATAAAGGCCTAAAGCAGGGAGAGGGACCAGGAATTCCTAATCACTTTTCCATGGGTGGGGTGGCCTGACCACAGTAATAACCTTCACAAGAGGGGAAAAATGCGGTGTAGGCTCAGAGGAGTGCTTTGCTAGCTATAATCCGGTTCATTACTGCCACCAGAGCAGCACCCTGTATGAAGCTTAATAAAATCTTAGCGCTAATGAACACCAGTGAGGTGTGTCAGCTGTCAGCGCATGACAAAGAGGCTCCGATGGGTCCATGGTCACTCAGTGATGTCAAAGCATGGAGTTGAAACTTTTAAAAATCACGCTTTAAATCTTAAGTAAATTCTGTAAGAGACCAAATATGAAAACCATTGTTTGGGATTAGTGCATTTCTGGTTCGGCTATTATAAAACTACTGTTTTAAAGTAGCTTTAACTCTCAGTTAAAGACTGAAAAAGATACATAAAAAAAAAAAATTACAATTCATCAGAAATTCACCAAAAATATATTTTACCTTACATAAAAATGTATGTTTTTAAATATTAAGTGGGGTCCACGGACCACCGCGTTTGCTCCTTGAGGTAGCACTAGCAAAAATTGCCGCTAACTTAACTTTTAATTACAATAAACTGAGAAAGCTAACGCTAGTTTAGCCGTTCGTTAGCCCTCCGGTTAACACAAGCTAACCGTTAATCGTCAACCAGCCTTCAGTAAAGTCGCGGGGAAACAATGAGAGGTGAGAGTCCAGGTGCGGTTACATTGAAATGCGGGGGAGAAACTAACAGTAAAACGAACTTACCCGGGAAATAGCCAGTGGCTGCTCGAAGTCCTTTCCTCCAACCAGCCTGAACCCCCAGGGGCCGGGACCCTGCAACGCCACACGGAGAGGCATGGTGTGAAAGTTTTGAAACAGAGCCGACGGTAGTAAAGGAGCTGCCTCAGACCTCTGCTTCACTTCCTACTGCAATATGACGTGGAGTAATCAATGGTCAAAAGAGTTTGAGGCTGACTGCAACTCCACCGCATTAGTGGAGGGGGAGGACCCTCGGATTACAGTTGGACGAATAGATTTTGAAGTTTCCTCCCTGATAAGTGAGACCGAAGATCGTGTATGAAGAAGATGGATCACTCGCGCACACGCCACTGACGTGCAGAATTGTGGGATTAAGCCACCATACTGAGTGAGTAAGCCCCTTGGACACAGCGACTGAGTAGTGGCCATCATTTTCTTCGTCACGTGTTTATCTTATTAAGAAAATCTGAAGCAATGAAAATACTGTTGTGTGGCTTATGACACTAGTTATCAGGGTCCCTTCCCAGGGCTTCAACTCACACCTTGCCCTAGGTGACCTCGATAGGGTGGGGCAAGCTCTCACAGTTGTTTCACCCTTATTTATTTGTTTGTTTAATCTTTATTTTATTTAACCATGAAGTCGTTTAAGATTAACATAATATTTTCAAGGTAAACCTGGTTTCAACCCCCAGTGATGGCAATGACCCACGCCTTTCTCCACACAACTCACACGATCAATATGGGTCCTTCAGGACCACCTCCAAAGAGGACGCTGCCTTTATGGGTTAAATGCTTGGGAAACTCCACCTTTTGTTTTTAGAACAGAAGAAATGTCTTGTATGAGGGCCGAAACGTCTTCAAAAACTTAAAAAAAGACAAGCTCTCAAGACCAACATGACCTGGATGACTGAGAATCTACACAGACATGGTTAGACTTGAGCATGACGTGTAAGTGATTTCAGGATTCACAATCTTTGCACTGCTAATGGCCGCATTAGTAATGCTGGTGTGATAAAGAGAATGCATGTTTGAGCCTGTAATTCTGCCTGGAGCAGTTAAAGCTCAACCAAGTCACTTTACATTGTTGTGATTATTAAAATCAAACTTTTCCTGGTACTGGTCTGGTGTTGAATGTGCAAGGGTGTCTTTAGTATTGCTGCTAAGGTTAAAAGAAGCATGTGAAGACTGAATTTGCGCTGGACTGGGAGTAAGTTGTTTCGTTTTGGATGTGTTTCTGTAAGGACTGCTAAAGTCAGCATGTCTGCTTGAAGGTGAACCACCATATGTGATGGATGAATCACATCCTGACTGGGCTTCAACACTTTGCTTGAGTCACTCTGAAGCACACCCTGCACACTTATAGCGCCCACATTTGTCGAGCATGATGGATCCAAAACACAAGCAGAGGATAAGGATTAGAAGGGTCAATTCTTCATAAATGCAGAAGAAAAATGATGGCAAAGAAAACATTTAGAAGAAAAAAATACTATAAGAAGTCACTAATTTGATTACATCTGTAGTTGTTATTAATTCTTGTTAATTATGTTTTTATCTTGTCACTTTAAGCCTTGATTATACTGAGACACGGGCAGCTGGAAACACCTCCTGCAGACTAGTAAATCCTGTTACCCTTCTTTGAAGTCTCTGCAGACAAGTCCACGTGGTCGCAAAAACAAGCAGGCACGTGGATGTCTGCACAGCTTAGCCCTTTTGGAATTTTTACTTGTGTTGGAGTTTGTTTATTTTTTTAAGAGTGCCAATGTGAAGCACTGAAGCATGCTATAGCTTGGTCCCAATTCAGTGACTGCATCCTTCCAATGCTACAGAGGAAGAGGAAAGGACGGTACTGAACAGGCCAGGCAGATGTGTATGGACACAACCGTGGTAACGTAAATGAAGCATATAGAGTCTACAGAGGGGCAAACGTGCCAGTGTAAACACGTTCCCCTGTAATATCCCAACTACACATTGCTTGTCATGGATGATGCTGCTCTTCAGTCAAATGCTGATTGGTTGACAAATGGGCCAAGTTCACCAGAAATGGGTTTCCATAGCCGAGCAGGTACATCCACCAAGTGCAATGCAAAGAGTTGGATGCGGTGGTTGTAAAGCACGCCTTCACTGACCAGTGGAAACATGTTTTCTGGAGTGACAAATCACACTTCTCCATCTGGCAATCCAATGGACAAGTCTGGGTATGGCAGTTTCCAGGAGAACGGTATTTGTCTGACTGCACTGTGCATAGTGTAATTTGCCTGCACAGAGTCCTGACCTCAATCCAAAAAAAACCACCTTTGGGATGAATTAGAGCAGAGACTGTGGCCTTTTCGTTTAACGCTAGTGTCTGAATTCACAAATGTGCATCTGGAATGATGGTCAGAAATTCCCATAAACGTGTAAAACTTGAGGAAAGACTTCCCAGAAGAGCTGAAGCTATTATAATGTGAAGGGTGGGCTGACATCATATTTAAACCCTATGAATTAAGAGTGGGTTGCCACTCAAATTCATATGCATGTGTAGGCAGACGGGTGAATACTTCAAAGATCTTTATCCTATAACTTGCATTTTTTAATGCTCGTTGTGCCTTGAATTACATTTTTTGTTGTTGATGTACATAAATAAATGTGATTAATCTCTCTGTTTTTTTAATTTATTGTTCTTTATCGGCACATACATCCACCCATAATCTTCGGCTCATCCAAATCGGGAGTCTATCCCAGCGGAAAATGTTAATTGATGACTATCCAAATACAGTTCATGAATAAATCACATCTCTAAATATCAGTACCATACAATTTCCTTATTGAAAGAAAACACTAACTTAAATCACAGTGGTCTAATCTTCCTTTACTAGCAGTAAGGAGAAGAAATTAATTTTTATATTAAGCAGTTCCACTGCAGTGGCTATGGTGACCCGTTTGTTATCATCACATCAGAACGATTACTTCTGAAGAGACCCCACGGACAGCAGCTTCTTTCCAACGGAGATTGCTTGATCTCCAGGAACTCCTTTAAATTCAGCTGGCCTTTTAGGGCCTTTCGTTTAATTTCTCTGGTGCTCTTGCTTCCTCCCCTGTCCAAAGACATGCATGTTAACTGATGATTCTAACCGGGCTATTGGTGAGGGCTCGATAAGGTGTTTACAGTGTGTGGAATAAAACAAATCAAAGTCTAAAACACTTTGAGTGGTCAGCAATGCTAGAAAAGCATTACATTGTATGATGACAGCTGTGCTTTTGTGCACACCAAAGCAGTTTAACCACTGGAAGGCCACAGCCTCACTGTGTCCATGAAATTCTGCTGCGTTAACCTAGAAGCTGGAAGCTAAAGGTGTTCAGGCAGGAACTTTGTGTTGTTGAACATAACTGAGACCTTTTTTGGAGGAACTTGTAGTGTTTCCTCAGAATAATGAGGAAGATGTGAAGCACTTTGCCAACTCATGCTCTGCGGCTTGACGAACTGATCGGCCTGATTGCTCACTTTAAAAAAAACACCATTTAATTTTCATCCTCGTGGTGAATGATTGCGTAACACTGTGAAGATACTGATACAACTCAGAAGTGCTGTAGTTCCTGTGTTACCGAGAAGATGCACAAAGTAATTCAGAATAACATCATATGAAATTGCAGGACACTGCCGATCCTCCCATTCAGCGAAGGTTGATAATACAGTACTGTAAAGTATTATCATTGCATTTGGTCAGCTACAACACCTAAGGTGACAGTTTACTACTGATTCTTGGTACTGATGCCTGGATGTACAAATAAGAGAACCACAATTGATGGCAAGTATTAAAACACAAAATAATATCAAAGATTTTGCATCATACACTGTGAAGTTTGGCCAAAAAAGAAATTAAACATTCTTTGCTTTTAATTTAATTTTTCATTATTATTAAACTGATATTAAACAACAAAAAAGTGCAACTTTGCTATGACCACATTATTTTTAATGAAAGGACGTTTCTCTGAAAGCAGAGCAGAGTGGTACCTCTTCCTGTTTTGGACCTCTCACAAGAGCTTCAGTTCGTTTTAGAGACGTCGGCCTGCCCTTGCGTCACCGTGTTATGTGCAAACTTACCATTTATGGTAGAGCTAAATCCCAGGATGTGGAATGTGCCGCTCCCAAAAACTGAATTCCTGCCAGAGGGCCTCTGCTGAAAGTGGAGGAAAAAAATAAAGGGGGGGCAAGGCGGCCAAACTGAATGAAACACGTCCTTTCTTGTGGGTTTTGCTTTGTAATGTTAGGTATGCCAAAAAGTCTGTGAGCCTGTTTTAAAGTGACGCTGTTATCAGTTCAAGTGGATATGGATCAAGTGCTTCTGGCTGTTCTGTCAGCAGGACTCTGAGCGGCTTTCAGCATTTGTTCACTGTGATTACAGGAGTCTGACATTTATTGCTTCATTTCACCCAACAGCATTCACCCACTTTCCTGAGTGCAGCCACAACACTGCACTACATCAGAAATGATCATCAGATAACACAGCTGACGTTCAACAGTCCAGAGGTGAACAGCTCCCCTTCGAACCCGTCTTGTAGGCAAAGTTTGAAGATCTGCTTTTTCAAAACAAACAAACAAACAAACCAAACATAACCCCCACACCCACTTCATTAGTTACACCTTGCTGATACTGGGTTGGCCTTCATCTGGCACAGATTCAACAAGGTGCTGGAAGCATTCTTCAGATTCTGGTCCACGCTCACATGATAACATCACACACTTTACATCATGCAAATCTCCCGTTCCACTACATTCCCAAGGTGCTCTATTAGATTGAACTCACTGACATGTTCAAGAAACCAGTTTGAAATGATTTAAGCTTTAGGACACCAGGGCATATCTTGCTGGAAAGAACCATCAGAAGATGGGTACACTGTAGTTTTTCAGTTTCCTGTTTTTAACTGTCAGTAGTGGGGTCTTCCGCTGCTGTAGCACATCTGCTTCAAGGTTTGATATGTGCATTCAGAGATGCTCTTCTGCATCCTTTGGTTGTAACAAAGTATTATTTGAATCAGAGATTTTCCCTTTTTCAGATCATTCTCTGCAAACCCAGAGATGGCTGTGCTGGAAAATCCCAGCTGATCAGCAGTTTCTGAAATACTCAGACGAGCCTGACTGGCATGACCATGCTACATTCACAGTCATTAAATCACCTTTCTTCCTCATTTTCATGCTTGGTTTGAACTTCAGCAAGTTGGCACGCCCCCTTCCCGAAATGTACTGAACTGCTTTTGAGATCAGCTGATCAGAGAGTTATTTTAACTAGACAAAGAGGTGTACCCAGTGAAGTGGCTGGTGCTATATTTAGGACCCCGGTGATCCTGTGTCCAGAAAAACAATTTAACTTGGCAACTTAAGTGCTTAAAATACTGTTAGTAATTTACTTTAAACACTTGAATATACAGTGCTGAATTCATTGTTCGTCTTTGCAGGTTTTCGTCTATTACATTTTCTAAACCAACACTCTAATGAGCCAGGATGAAAACTCACATGCTCACACAGCCGGAACAAGTTGGCCAATGCTAAAAACGGACTTTTCCCCTCAGATTTTTGTCAAAAAACAAAACTGGCAACACATGCAATGGTTTAAATGGTTTATTAAATATTGCATAATACCGAACACAGCAGTGTATAGTATCTTTATTTTAATATTGTCAATGTAACAGCACTGCAAATTGAAGCAAACAAACCAAACCTGTTGCAGGCTGTGCGTCCGTTTTTCATGAGTGTTAATCATGTCGAAGCGTTATGTCACACTTTTAGGTTCTTGTACAGTAACAGACAAGTTCTTAGTAAATGTTCTCCCGTCACAGAGACTCGAACAAACGGGGAAAATCAGGGTTACACAAAATACGTCATGGATACATTTCAGTGATACTGAAAAAAAAGAAAATGAGGCACAATTTTTCAAACATAAGGCAACATGATCCTCACAAATGGCAGGGTAATGTTTAATCTTTCTGTGCTCAGTAACGCTCCACTCTGTGCTTTGACAATAAAACAAAACAAAAAAATCCTTCAGGCAAAATAAACCACTGCAAGTGACAGAGAGTTCAATCTGACGCTCCTATTGCTCGCAGTCTATTTTTTATTTTACATATTTACAATCCTTCATTTGCCGAACTGTTCAATAACGTTTCACACGTTTTTTTGTTTTTTTACATGTTTACACTGCCTGCAACACATTCATATATTCATACATTCATACATCCCGTGACGTTTTACGGACAAAAATCACAGAAACAATCTATTGCCAATTGTTTTGTCACTAAACGAGTGATTATTTGCCCATCGTGCAGTGTGTCTGAGAAGGAGCAAACCTCTCTACGTCGCAACAGGATTCATTTCGAAAGGCGACAGCTCAGCAGACTCCCGACTAATCAACACTTTCATGAAGAGCTGGAGTTACAGAGGCGGAGGTAAAATAAAAAACAAAACACGCTTTTGTGATAAAATGAAATGCCTGGACATTAAAAACAGTGTGATAAAAAGGCAAACCCACACTGCAGTGTAATATATTCCGTGTGATATCTCGCTGGGAAAACATTATTTTGCTGATGTTGGCAAAGTAGCGGTTGTGATCTGCACAGGAAGAAAAACCCAATCTCACAGGAAACACTGATTGTACTGACCTGGCTTAAATGAATGTACTTCATCAATTAATAAAGTTCAGATATGACCTACGTGGTGGCCACATGCACAACTGTAGCTAACACATCATGGTGCAAAAAACAAAGACACTGTCGACATACGCTTCTAGATCTAATAAGTCTTATCTGTCTTATGTTTCTATACTTCAGCTTATCTTTCAGATTTTGTGTGTTCATAAACAGCTACACTGTAGGCCCTTTAATTTGAGTTTTTGGATAAGAAGGTGATGACAGCGCTTCTCTGAGTTCCACTGCTCACTACCATCAATCTTCCCAACATAAAGTACGATTAGATAAAAATACTTCTTTAGCAATTGCGCAACGAACTACCCCCGTCTGCTGCTCCGAGCAGGTCATAACAAGCACTAAGGGTTTTTTTGGACACACTACCCGAAAGCTCTGCACGGCGCAGACACTGATGATGTGAGGGCGCTCGTGTGTTTGTGTGTGTAGGATCTATTCTGACACGTTACCGGATCTGATGGCGCTGGAGATGTGGGCGCTTCGTATTTGCAGGAAGACGGCTCTGATGCTTTGGTAGCGGAGATCAAAGCAATCTTCCATCGGCTATCGGCCATTAAAGGCTCAAAAAAGCGGCGTTCACCGCGTCATTACTTCTGTTTTCTTTAAGTTAAAAGTGCAATTATTAGGGTGTTGGCTGGCTGATAGTGTTTCATGCTCCAGTGTGATTTGTCAGTCTCTCAATGATCTTATAGTGCATGCTGTATTAATGCTGACCTTACAACTGTAGTCATTATGAATGAAAATGTGCAGCCGTACGTATACAGTTCTCTGTACGCATTTACATATACAATCATGTCAGTAAGGGCACAGTTAAAATCTCAATACGCTCTAAAAAAAATCACTGATTATTTACTAAGACACCTTGTTGGCTTTGACTTAAAACTTGAAAGAGTTTTAGGTCATCAGTGCTATTACACTGTTAGGAGCGATCTTCCTAAATGACCAAACAGGAAGTTAAGTGCTACCACGCCTGTCCTGTGGTTGCTCTGAAGCTAGGCGTCTACCATCGGCTACCTTAAAGGCATCAATAATCAGCAAACACAGTTTTAAAATATACAAAATATAGGATGTGCATATACACAGTTTTTGTTTCACTTTTATGACACATGCAATAAAATCTGCGTGTCCTGTAATATGTGTTTGCAGTGGAAACTGAGAAAAAGAGAAGCCAGCAGCACACATCAACATTTTAGAGTTTCTACTCATGCACACGGCTGTTAATAACTTCTCTGTAGCAACCTTTGGATAGAGAATGAAGACAATACTGTATTCAATGTAACACACTTGGGCTACAATGAGTTGTGAATGCTGTGAGGCAAATACTGACTTTTCTGATGATTCAGAAAATGTGGAGGAAAATAGTTTAATATTTTAAAAAGGGTCATTTTACATAAGGCTTTAAGTATTTAGAGTACCAAGGGCACTGACTTTAAGCTGTTTTTTTAAGGGAACTGTCTGGTTAACAGGGTCATAGAGTGATCTGATCATATTACAGGTTTTCTTTAAGTAGCTAAATCGAATCAATTTCATTCACGATACCTGATTTACATCATACTTTGCCAGCGATGTTAAACACCTCTGGCCCTGAAAGATCAAAACACATTCTGACGCCTCCCCAGGTTCAGTTCAGGTAATAAGATCCACTCCTTTTATCCATACACTGCTCTGCTGCCTGCCTCTAGACTGAGGTGCTACGCAAACTCTTGCATACTGTAAAATTACACACACACAATAAAAGCTATTACGTGTACGTCGAAAAGCTAATTTGCAGGAGGCTTTCACAGAGAAATTCCACGTATGGAGACCGATGACTTCTGTGGAGACGTGCGTAAAATGTGATGGAGGTGTTTGGGCAGTGAGCTGTCCCCGTCTTCGCCTCGTGCAGTTTGACATACCTGGAGCCGATCTGATCACTTTCCCAGATAAAAATATTCGCCCGGCTAAATGACTATTCTAACCAACAGCCATGCGCGGTAGTTATGACTTCCCAAGCTTGACAGGCAACCGTGTGTTACAGCCAGATTAGATAGCTTTACAGTTTCACCTCCTTCACGTAATTCCCCGGGAAAGTCCCAAACTGTTTTGTCCGCTTTGATGTACCTGTGGAGGAAAAGAAAGATGAACATTGATCAGATTCTTTCTCAGATTTAATGCTTACATGACCTCAGTGTTAGTACCAAAATAACCCCTTTGAGCTTTATTTAAAATTCTGTACAGGACCTGAGCATGCACACTGCACTCAATCCTCTGCTGTCATTCTTTAGAAACTCTATATATGAAGGAGATGACACGCTGAAAGAACCCTGAGCCTGCACATTGCACGCGTGCAGTCCTTTTTTGGCATTTTGCAGAAACCCTATATAGATTAATGTGACACACCGAGTGTGACCGCATCTCTGAGGAATCTAGGCCTGTGACACATACCAACGAACCAGCCGTCATCGCACTTCTCCATGACGCTGACGAGATCTCCCTCCTGCAGCTCCAGCTCGTCGTCGTTTTGCGGCACGTAGCTGTACAAAGCCTGAAATCTGGAGCGGCATGAAGCAGGGAAGACACAAAGTGTGAAATCAGCAAAGGTCTGTCTTTACCTAGAATATTAATAAGAGTCTGAAACGTGAAACAGATCTTACTCACATTCCACAGTTCAGACGGTTCGGCTCCGGGCTGCTGCTGTGTGACTGGGGTTGCTGGGAAATGATGAGAGATTGTTTACTGGGGTGGGGGTGCAGTCTATGAAGAGAGTCATTATGGTGGTGGGACAGGGTGCTGCAGTACCTCACCGAGGTCTCAGCTATATTCAAGATCTCATTACACACTGCCTCCTAGTAGTAGTAGTAGTAGGTGAAGTCGTCAGAAAAGAGAGAGAGAGACCCGGCCCACCGAGAGTCCCGGAGGAGGCCGAGGTGAAGGTGAGGAGGGGAGGTGAAGAGTTAGAGAAGGGGAGGTAAAGTGCAAGACAGGAAGGTAGGTCCGGTGAGTAGCAAGACAGAAAAGGATGTGATCCGTTAAAAGCCAGGAGAAAAGGTAGAGGGGGTGTTGGCCCAACCCGGGAGAAGAGGCATGAAATGGAAGGTCACCAGTAGAAGCATGTAGACAGGAAACATGAAATATTAGTTCAGTTGTACAGGATATAAGGCAGTAAGTGCACGCAGTATTAAAGGTGGGCTGACAGATTCAGCTTGAAGGAACAAAATAACCTCTTTGCTGCTAAAAGCTCTGTGAGCAGACTGATGTACATTCAATATACAGCTCAAGTCGGTAGCCTGTTAGCTTAGCTTGACAACTTAAAGGCTCAGGCTTATACTTAATGATAAAGCCAAACAGTAATTTAAGAGTAGCTTCACATAATTTTCTTAAAAAAAAAACTCATCTGTGTTTTGATCGGCCATGCTGCATTTTAAATTTTGACATAAAGACTACATATTAGAACAATAACTGTGCTTTAGAGATGCTGGTGGAGAATTTTATCAGCTCTGGATACATTTCATTTCCCCATTTTTTTGGTATTTATGCTAAGCTAGCTATAGCGGCTTCGTCAGCTGCAAAATGATTGATATTTAACTATAACTTCAGCAGGAGAGTAAGTTGAACTTCTGTTATATCATACGTCTAATATGTATGGGAGTTCAAGGTGCTGTGAGTCAAATGGATCTGTTAAGGTGGTATGTTTAGGATGGCACAAGATGAAGTCAGGTAGCAAACTACACATGCTCTTTGTAAACCTTTAACAGAGGTTCAGGAACACTTTCTATCACCTTACCGCAAACGAGTTAACATTGTTGTTATCTTGGATATCAAACAGCATCACAGGGCTTCTGGTGCTTCGTCCATGATGGTCGGCCTCATTTTTTACAAACTGTAACACAAAAAAAGGAATTCAAAATGAAAGCCTTGCACTGCATATCAACGTGCTGCGAATATGATCAAACTCCAGCGTGAGTCAAGTTTCCTGCAGGTGGATATTTCAGCTTCACGGCAGCTTGTCACTGTCCAAACAAAAAAACGTCCAACCAACAGAAGCATCTAACTTGTCAAGCTTGTGCACGGAACAACAACATGCATCTGTACGCTGAAATTTACAGTATAAAAATCAGAACTTATTATTATTGCAGATCAACCCTGGAAATGCAAACACACTTGTCTTACAGCTCTCTGCAGCTAGGAAATCTAAGACTTAATACATAAGCACTCAAACACAGTAAACCATTTGCATATTAGTGGCTCACACACAACACCATGCAGACTTGCATATGTAAGCAAAGTGACCAGTTCAGTTACTGTCTTTAAAACTGAAACCAGCTATTGGCTAAAATCACCTTCAGGTCAGATCTACCAGTTAGTTCTCCACAAAAATGTCTGCGTCAGTACTCAAGAAAATCTACTTTAATGTCTCAAACTGTGGCATAAGCCTGTGTTCCAGAGTGAACTTCAGATGCAACACCACACACCATGCAGAAGATACCTCTGCAGGGCTATTTCGCCTGCTGCCCGGGCCTGCGCGGCCCCTGTCCCCCTCTGCGCCTTCCCCCTCTGTCAATTCCTTCTCCCCCCTCAGCCAGCACTCCAGCACCGGCCCACTGCTGGGGCTCACACTACGTGACACATGTGGGGAGGAAGGAGAGAGCAGGAAGCCCCCCCCTTGAGGCGGGGTAAATGTGAGGGAGGGGGTGGTCGAGTTGGGTCTGGGTGGGTAAGGCGGGGGTAGAGGGGAGGCGGATGGGGAGGCCATGGGGGAGACGCAGTATGGGCTGCCAGTGATGGGAGGCACGGGGCTGGCAGAGAAAGGTGGGGGCAGGTATTCGCCCCAACGGTATGACACAGTGGGCAGTGGTGGCAGCGGAGGAGTGGGAGCCGCAGGGGGACTCCCACCTCCCACAGTCAGGGAGATCCACTCAGAGGAGACAGCATGGACCTCAGGGGACACAGAGCGGCGGGGGGAGCGAGGGAGAGGCAGAGGGGAGGTGGTCAGACGATTACGGTACAGCTTTTTAGGGCATGATGGAGACAGAGAGAGGAAGAGGGGTAAGAGAAAGAAAAAGCAAATGAAAGACAAAATCTCTACACAACACAAATTAAAAGGTGGGCGTCGAGGTGTGTGTAGAAGGGAAATCATTTTTGGATATTAAAAGCACACAGAGGTGGTGGTAAGAGAAATTGCTCAGTGATCAGTGTGTTTGAGTCCCTACCTGTGGTGAAGCATTGGTGCTGCGCTGAGGTGAATGGCTGACAGGTGGATCCGGGTACTCCACCCCGTTTTTGACCCGTGGTCGTTTGTGAACTTCTACATAGGTGACGGGGAAAATGCCTTGACGATTGGTGCCTGAAATTTTGCCCTCATACCAGTTCTCGTCAACTCTGCGAATCAGTGTAATCCTCTCTCCCTGAACACACACAGGCAGATCCACTAATCAGGGTTTTAAAAAATCCTTGTTTGGATTAAAAGAGAAAGGGAATAAAAACCCGCTAGTTAATAGTTTATAATAACTCTTATTAAGTCACACCTTTCTGAAGGACATTTCCACAACTGTGTCCCCAGTGAAGTTAAAGCGGGCGACAGCTTCTCCATATTCCAGCACCTGCACTGGGGCACTTTTCTTTGGCTGTGCTTTCTCTGTGGGGGGGAGGAGCTGTGCAAGCAGACAAAACACCCAAATGTGACCAACCAAGAATATAAAATAGGGCATAAATTGTGAAAAGAATCGATTCTGAAATGCTTTAAAAAAGATATGAACTATGAGTCACAAATAACACACATTAACAGGCAATATACCTCAACATAGCTTCGAGGGAAAATACCAACTCTTCCATGATGTTCACCTTCATACCAGTTCTGATCAACTTGTCGAATGATGTACACAATGTCTCCCTTCTGAAATGGCAGCTCCCTGAAAATACAAAACCAACACACATTTAGAGATTAACCTCTCATAGTGTAACAAGATTGAGACGCTTTGAGGATCACATGGGTGGAATATACAGCATCACTTCACGGTCAAATGGTAGTTTTCTGTGATTGTTACATTTTTTTGGCACTACTTTATTAAAAGTTGAAAAAATTACTTAATATTACTTAAAAATATTACTTAAAATTACTTAATTAAGGTCCACTAGGCAAATATTTAACTCATTGGTGGTGTTATCCTTGCTGCTGCTTTGAGCTTCAATGCATTTATGGTATTTTCTATAAAAAATATATACATATAAATTCTCATAATTTCCACTTACTTTAGAGTTTCTGCTCTGAAGTCAAAGCGAGCCATGGCGGGCATTTTCTGTGTAGATATATAAAAACAAAAATAAACGTCTGTGACTGTTACTATTTGGCAGCAGCTACACCAGTGTTATTCTCTGAATCGCACTGAGTGAGTGAAAGTTTCCCTGAAGGCTAAATACCTTAAATGCCTCCATCTTTGTTCTTTTTGGCTACTACGCTCTCTGGGCTTTGGCATTTATGTGCGCTAAGAAAAGCTTTTCCTGGAATTTGTTGTTAGCTGTAAATCTGCACTGGCCTCTCTGAACATAAATATTCTAGCAATGGGAAGAATGATATGTTTGCGACTGAAAGGATGACTTGACCTCGGGGGCATGCTCAGTTAGAAGCTATTGTGTGTAATGTGCGAAACAGCATGCATGCCCTGCCACTCTGGACGTATAGCTGGTAAACTGAGTCCACTCTGCAACTTGAATCAAAATGTATATGGGAAATATTCCAGTGATAAACAGGTCAAATGTTGCCTTCTATCATGAATTTTTGACCAGGAGTGGAAAAGCCATCTGTGCCTGCAGAGACCTCCCCCCACAGCCTGACTCACAAAGTGACAAAGCATCTGCCGTCTTTCTTCCTGCTTACACAAGGATAAGACACTGCCGTGCATTGTACCTCTATGCCCGATTTCCTTTTCTCTGTGTTATCTGTGATGTTAAGCAGGTCTCCAAAGCGCTCGTTGGTGATGAACTGGTGGTGTGTGGGGACAATGCTCGTGTGTCGCCTCGATGCTGTGTCAGCCTCTTCCTGTTCCCGCTTCAGCCGCCGCTGCTCCTCCAAGATTTTCTGCCAGGAAACCAGACTGAACTGTTTGCACATTCCAGATATGGGTCTCTACTCTTTTATTCACAGATCCTTTGTTAGGCATAACACTCATGTTTCACAATAATCTTTATCAAAGTATTTGTGTTCAGAGGGTTAATTCATGAATTTTGCACTGAGAGGCATCAGTTATGAAAGTCTGGATTAAAGTTGAAGAAAATTCACCTCTTTGTCCCCATGACGCCTCCTCAAAACTTCATCCTGGCTTTCTCCGTGAGCTGGGGAGGAGTCTGAAACAGAAACCGTGAGGCGATTATCCCGTGAAGCGTTCTCACTGACCACCTCAAGGCCAGCTTTCAAACAAAAGAAGATGGTATTGCAGAAAACTCTCAATTTAAGTGAAAAAAAATCTCAAAACAATACAAAAAATATAACCATGCATGATTTAAATAACCATCTTTTATTTTTGCACCACTAAAACAAACAGCACACGCACGTTAAAAAAAGAAAAATCCTGCATGCACGTAGGAATGAACACAGAATGACCCAATGTGTGTTCATGACAAAGAAAAAAAGAAATGCAGGAAAGAAACAATGTAACCTACTGTGTCATGGTCAAAATAAATAAATGTGACATCATGACTTTACTGATGTTGATCGACCAACCAGCATCCACTATTTTACTAAAGAATCCTTTCAGTATTGCTAACACCGCCGTACCACCATAGATGTTTCATTTTGTGTCCGAGTGAGGGCCACAAGAAACAGCTGTTAATGCTTCAGGCTTTCTATCAGATGCTCAGAGTAGCATCTGTTATATGAGATAAGTTAAAGCAGGAAACATCCTGACAGGCTAAGGAATGAAACATGGTAGATGTGGACAGTCCCAAAAAGCAGAGAGGGTACAAAAATGGACACAATAAGACATCAGTTTGAGAAAGCCTTTGCTCTGTTAAATGCCTAAATATCAGAGTCAATTCCTAGAAATGTCGCTTTTACATAGGATGGGCATTTCAATGCAAGGTAATGCATTCAAAGTTTAACATTACATCGCATAATATAATAAAATACTGCTTGTTTTCGATGTAATGCCTATGCAGACCTACGCAGCATGCAAACAACTCAAATCTGATGTCCAGGGATTATATACGTTACCAAAAGCTTCCTGAACCTCCCCTACAGTCACTGAAGTGTTTTGATGCATTTGTGGGACCATACTCATTGACAGTGAAATGGAAGGGCACCGAACAGCACACTCATAATGAAATGGAGAGTTCCCTGTCACTTTGTAAACACACCACACAGACTGGAGATGGAAGGTGGTGGCATTGCTTTGTGGAGAAAAGGGACACAAGGTGAAGATAGAGTCAAGATAAATGAAAGACCACACAGGGAGGGAGGGTGACAAGTGGTGAAGGGATGGAGATAGCCACCTCTGCGGTGAGCTGCCAGCGGCTGCAGTAGGTTCCCGTTGGCGTCCAAGCCCTGCCCGTTACTCAGGTAGCCAGTGTTGTTTTCCTCTCCGTTACTCAGCCTCTCCAGAACCTCCAGGGAGGACAGACGCTGAGGGATGGAAGGTCTGAGCTCAGGCGAGAGACTGATAGGCCTCTGGGTGCCCGCTGGCACCCTGGTGGCTAACAACATCCTCCGAGTCTGATGGGACTGTGGGTTCTTCCGTAACCTGAAGGGAGCGGGGCCCATGAGGAAGAGGTTTCCAGGTAGTGTGGTCTTCTTCTCTGTGGGTGGCTGCTTCTCCTGCTGGTTCGTGGCCTGCTGCCTCTCATGCCTGAGGATAGTGGTAAAGCGGGTGTAGGAAGCTGGGCAAGAGCCTTTGCATTTGCTGGGTTTGAGGAGGAGTTGATTGTTCAAGTGGTGCAGGAGGTGGTGGTGGTGGTGGTGGTGGAGATGGCTGTGTTGCGGAGGAGATGCTGTAAGCATCACTGAGGGGCTCTTTGATTCACTGATGTTTTGGTGATTTAGTTCTGGGGAAATTTCTCTCAGGATTTGTTCAACTTCTGCTTCTGTGTTACAGGGGGATTCAGTTCTGCTGTCATGTCTGTCCTCAGTGGACGAAGCAGCCTCCTCCACCATCACACTTTCTGGTGACATGTCCTCCTCCCCAGAGCTCTTGGCCTCCTGCTCGTCCAGGTTGCAGACATCAGCCTGCGTGTTGTTGGCCACTAAAAGGGACTCTGCTGACACTGCAGAGGCCATGTAGAGGTGGGCAGGGCTGTGGCTGGGGCTGTGGCTGTGGCTAAAGTGCAGGATGGGCAAGGAGGAGGAGCGGCTGGGAGCCGAGGTGGAGCGCTGGATAATCATTTCAAACTCGTTGACCCGTGAGGATACAGTATCCCGTGGAATGCTACCCCCATCATCTGCCTCTGACCTCTCATCCCCGTTGTCCTTTGGTTTTTCAAAAAGCGAGGTCAGGCTACGGACACTGCCGTGTGGGCTGCAGCCGGTCGAGCTGGGCCGCTGGATGTGATGCATGGTCCTGTACAGGCTGGAAAAATCTGATGCGCTTCTCCTAATTGCAGGGGAAACATTTCTGAGACCATCGCCACACTCACTCCCACAGCTGGACCTAGAATCTGAATGTTGGGCCTCCGCTTCAGCACAGTCTGTGTCACATTGCCCCGTGTAGATATCCTCACAGCTGTGGGCCTTCGGGTGCCTGGCATCTTTAGTCCTGCTGTCCTTACTGTTGCCACAGGGTGGCAGCAGTTTGGGCTTAAACTTAGAGGGCAGGATTTGGGGTATGCAGGCTTTGGCAGCAGATAGAGGCTTCTTACTCTTACATTGGTTACCTATTGCATTACTGGCAAGACTCGATCGACTATTTACAGAGGAGCAGGGTGAAATTATATAGCCATTCCCACCTTTATAATCCACTGGCAAGCATGCAGGACAACAGAATAAACAACATATTAGATTACAATGGTCACAGGTTTACACACATACACACTAAAACAGTCAGGCACAGTTCTAAAATAAAGACCAAGTTCCATCAGAAGTTGATGAGAAGAGGAATCAGACTTGATGCACTGTGCATCAAGTAATATATGACTGTTAAAAAGCTAAAAGCTAAAAAACATGGTGCTGCAGCAGGGGATAAAGTTTTACAAAGATAGAACTAGCAGATTCCCCGTTTATCAGTATCACTGCGAACAGCAACATAATGAGTGAAACAGGAAGTATCAAAAGGGTAATATAACGTGAAATGTTATGTGATGTCGGAGGTTATAAAGGACTCACTAAACAGGGACTACAGTAACTGACATTTTAAAAACAAACAAAGAAGAATGCAAAACCTTTCTGTTATCTATTTGTATTCCAGTAAGCAGTAAAATTATCCTCCATTGCGTTATCCTCCTACACAAATCTCCTCTCCTTTTAGCAATTACACAGACGTCTACAGTGATAAATGGCTGCTGGCACCAGTGCTAATACACCGCTCCTCCTACACGGCTGCAACCCCCCCAAACAAAAAAAACAAAAAACCCCCCCAAAACTATTCTGAGTCGACCTGCACAGTGAAAAATGAAAACCTATGAGAAATACTCATGTCAGTTCCTGGCTATACTAAGCTTGTGACAGCACTACAGATGGCACTGGGAAATGACACAACGCTTTCGCATGCTGCGAGCCACTTCTGTAGCATGAGTGACCAATCTGTCGCGTTCGTATCTGCCAGGAAAAACACACGCACTGAGGAAGTTAACTTGATATACTATCCAAGTCATATGGCAAGTAAAGAGTTACCATTCAGCCCACAAAAAAAAGCCCAGAAGGAGGCTCTGTTCTTTGAAACACAAAGATATTTTTTAAATTTTATTTTAAGAGCGCAAGGCAGAAACACATGATGATGATGAAGTGTTCCTTGCACTTGGTTATGTCTTCGGGCTTGTCTACACTCTACCTTCTGTGTCTTAAATAGAAAGAGACTCTAATGATCAAGGTGGCGCCTCAGGCGGGAGGGTGAAACAGGAGTGTGGTAGTCAGTTGACTGGAGAGCCAAATTTATTTACCACAGTTCAAATGGTTAAAAGTCAACACAAATTGGTCCAGAACAGCAGATGTAAATGGCTCTTCTTTTATAAGATTCCTGTAACAGTCATATTTTATGGAAAATACACCAAACTTTAAGTATTGGTGGGCAGTTTATAATCTGCTTATATCCCTAATGTAATGTACTGACATGTACTGGGTCAAACTGCCTCTTACACTCTTTTTCTTACATCTCTTCTTCTCTCCACCTGAGTGTTTCTCTCTCTAGCCATGTGCGCAGGCATTCCAGCCTCTGACCCCACACTGACAGCTGACTTCCTCATGCCCGCCCACCCTCTGTGTCCTTTCTGTTTATCTCAACCCTGTCTGGCTGGGTTGTGAAGAGCAGAGCTCGTTTTATCTCACGCGTATCTCCTCGTCCATCCCCTCACTGGCCCTTAGCTCCCTGGCGCTGGAACGCTCTGGAGTCTTGCCCTAAGCCTGCCTAGCGACTGGCAGCTCACAACTGGAGCAAGGGTGGGTGGGTGGGGGAGCCCCAAGGTTAGCTTCCATCGACTTAACAAGACAACCTCACTCCCTCCGTGAGTTTTCCAAAGCAGATACAGTACACGCTTGATGAAAACATCCATGGCATTAAAAGCTTCTGGGGGAAATGAATGCTGTGAGGTGATTGGCCAATGCTGTGTGGTCTGGGAGCAAAGGAAAATGTGTGAATTCCGACATAAAAGTAAACAGAAACAGATGTATCCCTGTCTGATGATTTGAATGGTCCAGCATCACCGCCTCTAACTGATTGGTTCTGTCTCGGCAGGAGAAGCCTTTAAAGGCCAGCTGAACTGTCTACCATGTCCACATACATAAACATACACACACCTGCTTTTTTTACTGGCCACATATGTGAAGTAGCTGCTATCCTACCTTTAGAGGAGGAGGAGCTGCCGGGGCGCTTGTTTAGAGCCCGTAGACCTTGCAAGGGAATATCGCCGCCCTCTAGGACACTCTTGTAAACATGACGGTCACATTCTGGAGCCACAGGCTCATCAGTAGATGATCCTCTGTCCTTCTCCACCTCGCTGTGTCCAGACTTGCTTGAGGAGCTAGACAGCAAATCACAGGAACGCAGACAGCTAATTAAACACAGTCAATTTCGTTCAGCAAGAGCTGTTGTTGAATGTTTTTATGATAGCCAAAGGCACACAAATTGGGTAATGGGCTGCCATATGGTTCTTATTTAGCATATCTTGAGGTAATTCCTGTCTTTGCAGACTTGTGGGAGACGAAATAACCAGAAACAGAAAAAAGCTAAACGAGAGAGGGAGAGAGAAAGGCTGAATTTGGAGGCTGATGTTGAGAGAAGACACTGGCTACAACAGATATCTTGGCATTCTAGAGAGGCCAGCAGCAGAGATTTCTATAAATATTCTCCGAACATTCCCACATGGTACATCAGCCCCTGCCATGCACCTGTAAGACTCTCAGGTTAACTCTCTTTCCCATGCTGTCATGTGTTATTCATGTTGCTTCTCTCTCTGTACAAACAATCCTCCCGTTTAAAGAGACGTAGTCGCCAATAACATCTTGGTAATATAAAAACCCATTCAAACCATAGTGTTTAACATCTGCAGTGCTGCCAAGCCAAAGTTTTACATACTTGCGAATACCTCAACAAGAAGCTCTTTCATAGCTGTCAGAGAAAAAAAAAAAAGTGCGCTGCTGGCTATACAGAGCCATTAAAATCACGTTGGCTCTACTTTACTTGCAAGAATTCACATAAACGGTCTCCAGGAAATGTACAGTACAGGAGCCATGCCAGATTTAGAAGAAGAAGAATCTCCAGGGAAGGTTCAAGGAAAATCAGACACCACTGTGACGCTTTAAAAGCAGCAACACTTCCTGCAGGTTAAAAACAGTAACACATTTATCTGGAATGATGAGGATTTCCATGAAATGCAAGTCACTGTGTACGTACTGCTCCATCATGACAAATTTCTCTTTTGTACGTTCATTAGATCAGTTTTAATGAATCTATTTCTGAGAGAATAAGACGCACTCCCATGTGCTGTGCTGCCTCAAAACATACACAAATTTGCTTAGCGTGAGCCTAATGATGCTATTTGGGCAACACACAGCTCTTGAAAAGTCTTCAACTTCAGACAGAGTCAAAAAAAAAAAAAAAAAAAAAAAGAGGACTGCCATAAACATATGTGCCTTTGAAGGAAGTCAGTTTATGAGCTGAGGTTTCCCTTGAAAACCTTTGGGTGAGTGAAATTCCACTCGGCTTTCATCAACCACTTCTTCCTTTCAAATTAACAGCAAATCAGTGGATTAAAAAGCCGGGGTACGAATGTCTTTTGCAAATGCTTGGCCATGATGACATAATGATTGTAGCAGATGGAAACTTCTGGACTGTAAGCGCATGACAGTGACTATTACTCATACTTAAATTCCTAACATTTTATTACACAAACAGAAAAGACAGCATGCCAGTATCACCAGACAAAATTAAAATGATCAAAAGCTTTGTCCTAATGTGAGCTAACGTCAACTCTCATAATCCAGTTGCTCATCCTAGTTCTGTGCACACATTGGAAGGGACATAACGGTTTTCTGAGTTATGCAGCAGCTGGGCAAGTTCCCTCTATCCCAGTGACATCCAGGTTGCTGTCTTTAAATAAATCCCCACATAGCAGCCATGTCTCGACACCACAACCACCACCCCCGTAAAAAAGAAATACGGACAGAGGACACACTGTTCTGGTGGCTTTTTGCCTTATTAACAGGATCTCCTCAGGAAGCAGGAGTCTCCCGGTTGTAGGCGGGCGACCTCACCAGGGTGGAGAAATCTCTCATTGATATTTATACCCATAAGATGACTTAAATAATAATCTACACACTGGAAGGAGGACGCACAAACATTAAAATAAGGAGGAGAGGCATCGACTTACTACTGCTGCAGGTCGGAGGCTGTTTCCAAGGGGCTGAAAGAGGGGGCACTCTGCAACAAACCAAACAAAGAAGTCATTGATAGATCCACAGGAAGGTCTCCTCCAGCTAGAATAGAGGCAGCAGCATTAGCTGTGGCCAGATTCTCTCTTCTCCTCCTCTCTGTCGTTCACTCGCTGCTCTGCCGTTTCTGTCTCGAGCACCCGGGTTTCAGAGCTTCTCTGGTCTGGCTTGGCATGGAGGAGCAAGCGTGTGTTTTGGCCTGCATGCAAGTTGGAGAAACAAGCGGCAGTAAAGAGAGTGGAAGGGAGGGGGGCGGTGGGTGGGCGTGCATCGGTCAGGGGGCGCCCATGCGTGGAGGGGGCTGTCACAGGCTCAGCCAATGAACTGCTGTCTCCCGGTGAAGCCATCTCTTTTGTCTGATATTGGGTCGCTCTCATTATCACTGGACCAGACCGAGGGACAATTAACCAGCTGGTGGTGCAAGAAGGCCAAATTACGCACACACACACACACACACACACACACACATATACACGCTCAATATTCAAGCTCACACACTTGTCAAAGAAAAAAAAAATGCACTGAAACAACATATTATAAAAGAAACAGGTAATTATGTTATAAAGACAGAGAGCAAAAACAAAAGAAACACCACGTGAAGCACAAAGCGAGTGAAATGTTTAAATAAATGTAAGAGTAGCTGTTTTTAGTAGCTGCTGTTATCTCCAAAACATATGGGTGTGGGTGTATTGGGGGGGGATCATTCATGCAGCATGGTCGCACCAACATTTTGAATAGTTTACAGCAGACTAATTTTAGCACACTGTTTCTGTTGCTTTCCTCTTTTCGGACGTCACAGCAGGCAAAAATAACAGACGTGACACGGGCACTATGAATAAGAGCACAAGTGTTGTTTGCAAATACGATTGCACAATCCCTACCCCAGCCAGCCCGGCCTTGCTGTTAATGCCACATCCACTTCCCCGTGGCACGACCTAGCGTCCGCTTCCCACACCAACG
Organism: Rhamphochromis longiceps; assembly: GCF_057381845.1. Classification (NCBI taxonomy): domain Eukaryota; kingdom Metazoa; phylum Chordata; class Actinopteri; order Cichliformes; family Cichlidae; genus Rhamphochromis; species Rhamphochromis longiceps. The sequence continues at coordinate 26,244,299 of NC_140569.1, forward strand.
ACCAGACAAGGAACATTCTGAACAGCTCATTTGCCACAACATGCCTTTACACTTAGTTGCCAGGGCAGAAGGATCATTAATAACCTTTCAGAATAAGTGCCTGTCTTTATAAGAACGGCATATCGGGCTGGCAGGTCTATAGTCTGATCTATTTATAAAGCTAAATGTTCCATGTAGACTTGGGGAACACACAAGTGTCACTGAATTATCAGTGGCTCTTCCTTGCTCCACCACATCTTGTATCCCCCCCTTGTATCTGATAGGAAGAAGATGGTGTCCTCTGACACCCCAGGGTAATTGGGCTTACACACACACGCACACACACAGCATCAGTGGAAAGTAAACAGGAAACAAGCACGGGGCTTATCTGGAGTAAATGAATGGAATCTTAATCTGGTTATTTACAAGATGCCTGATTAGTGTCAGTTTATGTAAACTTTTCTTTATATAAAAGGTGGAAACTGGTCATTTTCAAACTAATCCGACACTGAAATCACTTAACATCAATTATTTTGTGACAGCTGACTAATGCTTTTATCCAGCTTGTAAAATAAAAGTGGAAAAAAGAAGATTGTTTGACAGGAAGAGACATGCATAAAGGATGAAACTACATGTTGTGAAAAGGGTCCAATGCTCTATATGGACATGGATATAAGCCTCTGTGAGTCAGTGGAACACCAATGACAGTATTTCTGCAGAATTTCATGTGCATGTTTCCTAACAGGTGTCCCCGTTTACTCAGAGCTCAGACTCCTGTAGGCAGCGTTCATTTTCAAAATAGCGATCGTGAGTGGGTCATGGTAACACGAATCCCATTCTTTCCAGCCCCTTGTTTTCTGTTGATATGCTCTCATGAAAACAAACAGCTTCCCCATTGTGAATGGCCTGTTATAGCCCTCCACGCCCCTCTTCTCTCCTCCTCTAAATGCTTAAAGGTAAAGGTTAAGTGTATAACATAGGTTAAATATGAAAGCACAATGAGCTGGCTGGCTTACGGAGTTGCCTCCTTTAGAATATGTCAGGTGATAGGGGGAGGCTCTATGTAACTCGGCGCTGAGACAGTGTGGCAGCAGCCCTCACGCCAGCATATGCTCGACAGATGGAGTCACCATGTCAGTTACAGGGGGCCAAAATGCTCTTCCTGACCAGAGATACGTGTGGAATTCCAGTTCCCGCAAGACATGTATATCGATGAGCCAGTGCTTGACCACGACTGCCACTGGATGCATTTTCCGGCTCTTGTTGAACCTTGAATTTGTGACTATTAATCAAGAGGGCCATCACTGCAATCATACACAGGTCACTGTTACTTAGTGACTAGAAGTGGCCACTAGTGGACAAGTAACGATTTGAAAGTAGAATTTACACAAAGCCTTGTTGTATAAAAAGGGACTTCAAATTGTTTTAAACCATCCATCCATCCATCCATCCATCCATCCATCCATTCGCTTCCGCTTATCCTTTTCAGGGTCGCGGGGGGCGCTGGAGCCTATCCCAGCTGTCATAGGGCGAGAGGCAGGGTACACCCTGGACAGGTCGCCAGTCTGTCGCAGGGCCATTCCTTGTTTTAAACCAAGGAATCAAAAACCTTTTATTATATTTAGGAACATTTTTCCTAATAATATAAAATGACTTAAAAGTTCTTCTTAGAGGTTCTTCTTGTCAGCACTCTAGGAGTAGTAAAAAGAGAGAGAACTAACTGAAGACAATTGAGATTTTTAGAGACTTCCTTCCATATCTCTAATCCAGTAATACCAAGTGACTGCTGATATGTCAATCAAACTCCAATGAGCCAGTGTGTCTGGCTGGCCCTTTAAGGTCAAATGCTGTGCATACCAGGTGCAGCTTTAGAAGTGACTTTGACATTAAACAGGAGCCAGTCATCAAGCCGAGCTCATCTGGCAAACATCCAGGCTGCCATGAGATAGAGACGGCCGCCTCCACCGCTAAACCTCCTCCACATATACACAAACCCGGAACAGGAGAGCCTGCCTCTACGTCTGGCTGATGCTAGGACATGATCTCATGCCGTAGCCAGTGGTGCCACCTCATATGATCCAGGGTGTGTCTCTGACTGACAGAGAGCGAGGAGAATCAACATCTGTTTGTGTGAAGCCAGCGCTACACTTGTCTGGTGCCAACTAATGCCCGAGGCATGGATTTGTCATGACACTGTATACTGCTTCATCACTGCCTGCACGCCTTTGGTAAAGATAGCAGACAAACAGCAATTATTATCTGAAGTGGCTGGGATTATCTTGGAACCTGATGCTCGTTTGGACTGCAGCCTCTCCAAGTGAAGAGTGACTTCTGTCTGAATCAGCCAGTCCAGGCCTCTGGCTTATGACATGTATGCTAGTTGGCAGGATGCACATCAAAGGATTTCTCTTGGGTTCTGAGATTAAGACATTGAAGAACAGGGTGCTTCCACAAAACATCAAAAGATCCCAATCAATAATCAGAACTTTTAAACACTATTAATCGAAATTGCACATGGATAAAGGCCACTGTTTTCTGCTGTCTGAATAGAATATGCTCACTCTGCCTCACAGGTGCAAATAAAAAGCTGAGATGCTCGTTTTTTGTTAAAAGAGGAACAAAAATAGATTGTTTCTATTTTAGATGCACCTGAGGAAAAAGTCCTGTGTATGATATGATAATCAAGGATGACAGTAGCTATATAAAGTCCTTTGGAAAGTTTGATCCTGATTGGTAATTATACATGTTGATTATTTTTAGAAATTTAAAAGCGAATATAAAAAGTCTAAGAGGAGTGAACAGAGACGGACTAAAGCTTATCAGTCATCGGTATTATTAATCCACATTGATGTGACACATGACAGTAATTTTAGTATAAGAGGAAAGAAAAAGTCCTCTCACACATTACCATATAACTGTTTTAATATAGGACGATCAGGGAAAAAAATAAAAGAGGGATGAGAAACTGACGTAGTCCTTACAGACATACAGTTTGTTTAGACAATATTTGAACATGGATGTTATCACATGCAATAGAAATATAATACAACATGCTGTCAAGTCTGAAGACAGCAGTCACTTACCGCTTTGTCAAACTCCATCTCTGAAAAGAATTTATACCAAGGCTCATTCTCTAAATCTACATCTTCTGGACTTACATCCTGAGTCTAGGGGCATGGTAACAAGAGGAGGAGAAAGACAAAGAGAAGACAGTTCAGACAGCACAGAATATACACACCGAGGAAATGAGCCCATAACATTGACTTGACTGAGCCAGTTTCTAACCAACAGGACAATTTTCAAGCAACGCTGTAGGTGCTCTCAAATAAATTAAAGATATGATTTGTATTGTTTTGAAGTTGATATTTGAATAGTTCAGGAAAGATCTTAGAAGGCTACTAATTTACTTTCTTGGTAAGCAGAAAATGAGAAGATTGTTATAAAGCAATAGCTAGCAGACAGGTCACTTAGCTTAGCACAAAGGCGGGAAACAGACAGTAAGAGACCCCAGGAAACTGCTGTTTAAAAAGTAAAGAAGTCATTTCTGACACTTTAAATTCAGTGAACACAAGTGTAACAAGTTATTTCGTTTCATAAGTGTTAGCAGGGTTGCTGTTTCTCTCATTTTCATCCTTTGTGCTATGCTAACCTGCTAGCTTTAGCTAGATATTTTGACAAATGGAGTGGTATACATCTTGTCATTTAAAGGCTTGGCAAAAAACAATTCAACAGGTTGCCCAAAATGTCAAATTATGCCTTCAACAATACAATACTCACATACACAAACTGTATGTACAACTACAAGCAGCTGGCGATGTTTTCCCTGTCTGCACTGTAAAGCTATGGTCCAGTTTAGAGAGAAAACACTGAGAAATACAAAGAGGATATTTTACAGGAAAATGACTTTAACTCTGAGTATTATTTACTCATTTATTTAACCACTGAAGCATATCGTTAGCCTCTGCTGAATGTCTAAATGCAACTTTGCATCTTTTCAAATACAATAGACTATGTGCACTTAGCATACGCTACTTCCGGTGTGGAAACTCCTGTGGGGAGCTTTGTTTCCGGTGTCCTATTCGTGCCTTGTTTATGGTTCAAAACAAGTTTAGCAAATGAATGAATCAAGCGGCGATTTACATTTCTATAGATGTCTTGGGCATTTACCCAATATATCTGTAAATGATGTTCATCGACTTGTCGATGTTTTTTCCCCCACGCCTCAGAGCAAAAGAGAAAAGGGATTCAAATTTTATATTTCTCAGTATCTGTAAACAGCGGTCCCTCGTTTATCACGGGTGTTATGTTCTAAAAATAACCAGCGATAGGTGAAATCAAGTAGCCAATTTTATTTTTTGACGGTGCAAAACGTTTCGTCGACATCGTTGACATACAGTACTGCACTTCGGAGTCACACTGCTAGCGATCGATGCAGCGATTCTGTACTGTACAGGAGAGACGTCACGGAGGAGTTCGTCTGCAGCGATCAGGACGCAGGACACAATGTGACGTAAAAAAAACAAAAGCATGCAAACTTGCACTAAAAATCAGCAAAACAGCGAGGTGAAAGGTGAACCGCGTTATAGCGAGAGACCACTGTAATTGTTAAGGTAAGTCACAACATACCCTTCGTAAATACTAATGTATAGAAACCCTTACCAGCAATCATTCATTTTTTGTGTGGCTTTTTTTCACGGTTTGTTGACATGCTGTGTAGGTGTGTACTTGACTAGCTGATATCGACATAACGGGGGAAACATCTGGTTTGACTATTCTTCACCTGTAGTTTGAATGCTGAACATTTTCCTGTTTAAATCATAAGACCAGTCACTATACAGAGATGTGCTTCTGAATGTGGACGATGTGTCTTCTGATTTTGTAATGCAGTTCTGCTTGTGTTGAGTGACGTAAACAACTGATCGATCTAAACTCTTTAAACGTCAAAGTTGATCATTAGATTTTTTATGACACAACAGTGGTGAGTGTTCCCACCTTCTGCTCTTTGTAACTCAACGCGATCTTTCCGTTTTCGAGTTTTGGACATGATTGTGGAGTATATCTTCGCAGTAGCGATTGACCGCAAAGTAAAGCTACCGGAAATGTACAACCCCACATCCGGTCTCAAACCAGGAAGTTAGCATTTTCTCGTGCACAGGGTCTACTACTTTAGAAGGGAGAAAGGAAAAACACTTTCAGCGACCAAAGATAACACACTATCTATAAAATACAAATGGATATAAAACTGTCCTTTAAGCCTTTTACCGGCACAAAGCTGTTATTTAATAAGAACTACATATCAATTTTATTCTAATCTAATTAACAAGCAGATACATAATGTCCAACAATACATGCATACTCATTCTTGATCCGCAGAAATGTAGTCATATATGGAGAACAACACAACTTTGTGTAACATGAATGGACTGAAAGGAAAATGACCACCTCCATTAACAAGCGCATTCTTCTATTATAACAATTTGAGCTTGTAATTAAAAACAACAGAGCTCATTATTTTACCCCTGTCCCGGGATGAATTGGAGCACACTCCTAATGAATGCACTGGTTGGCACTGCATTCATTAGGAGAATCAGGCTAGATCTTGCCTAAAAACATCTACTAGTTTGATGTAAATGGGCTTCAGACAGCAATTACATAACCAACTAAGTACTTCATTACAATACCGAATATTCCCATGTCCTCAATATTATGTAAGAGGGAAATATAAAAACAGCCACCTGAATCTTATGAGACACAAAAGATAACTCTCAAGGACACTGAGTAATGCTGCATCATTTCCTCATCACAAAGTGTCCAGGTGAGAAATGAACATAAGACAGAGAGCATTGCATTTCCTCTCTAGTAAACACACAGGATCAATGTTTAGTGTCTGTGCAGGGACTCTCGGGATGCTCTCACGAGCCGATTCAGCCCAATAACCTTAAACTGAACACAGGAAGACAATGGCTATCCTTAAGTTGTAAGTGATACTACTCCGCTTGCTTCCAAACAGGATCGTCTGTCACCGCAACAGGACACCCTTAAGGAATGTAGTGGCTACACATACGTCGCCTGCCGAGCCGTTAGTGAAGCTGCCACTCAGGAGCTTAGACACAGTGGAGGTGGTGGGGGTGCGGGGGTCGCATGATGGGTGGAGTGTGGAATAGCTCACACGACATGAAAACACAAAGGCAGAGAGAGGAAGGGAAAGAGAGAGGGCGGGGGAGAAACAGGCAGGAGGCTAGCATACCGTTCTCTCCAGCTTCAGCACCGATGATTTCCCCGGCTCGTACTCAAAGATGCTCTTGGGCTCGGCGCGGTACTTCCTGGTGTCTACCTTTTTATCTGGGGGCTCCCACTCATTCCTGTGAAGAGAGGCGGGAATTGGGGAAGGGTGGGGTGTGAGATCGAAGACAGCCAATCCTTATCAAGTAGTCTCCATAGCAACCAGCACAGGCTAAGATATCTTTTTTTTTTACGATTCATATATGACGTCCGCCCTCATTATGCCTGCCTCCCTGTCCTCCTCCTCTGCGTCTAATGATGATAGGACAGAAAATTCAATTCACAGTTGAGCCAAATGAGTAATTTGATTAGATAAACTAGATTGGACCTGGTAACAAAAAACAGAGCGCAGCATTTCCTGGGAGAATTTCTTAACAGACAGTCAAGTATAAAATGACTATTCAGAAAAACAGAAAAAAAAATAGGGCAAACAAAAAGCATGCCCTCTTTGATGAGCATCAAGAACAACGCGGGACGTTTCAGCAGCACTGATAACGACGCGTTTAGGAGCGCAGGGCTTCATCCACAAACACCAAGGAACAAGGAAGGTCAGTCCTCAACATGTCATCTGCAGCTTTTGTGGGCAACACTTTATCCTCTATCACCTGTCTGCCTTCATCACTCCATCACTCACGTCTCTGAGTGCAGAGGCAGGCCTTTGTCTGTGCTGACATGCGGTGTGGAAGGTTGACACTAATCATACTTCAAGCAAAAAACTAGAGGACACAGTGGTGGAAGCCAATGGGAACAAAGCATGCTTAGATTTTCAAAGTCAGGGAATAAATAGATTTTTTGCTCCACTACAGTAAGCCCTGCTTATCTACACTTACTAACTCTGTAGGTAAACACAGGCAGTATTTCAGTATTTGAAGTATTCCGAACTGTGAACAGCTTCTTCTTCTAACAAACACAAACAGAACTGTGCTGTGTGTTAAGTATCAAAGCAAACATCTTCTCTTTGGACTGGGGCAGATGGAAGATGCTGACCTTTTGGCAGAGGGTTTGAGGGAAGACGACCGCATTGGCACTGGCATCGAGCAGCCTCTTGAATCAACCTCATTCTCACTTTTTGAGCGTGGGACTGCTCTCACTGGAAATAGGAACATAAATACCTCAATACTTGCACTGTGTAAATAGTGCCTCCAAATTTAGAACATTATTTTGGTTGAACTCCTACAGCTACTTATCCCAGACTCACCTTCTTCCAAGTAACCAAAGGGGGTAGGACCATCATCTGAAAGAGGAAAGTACAGCAATAAAAAGTGATTTATTATTAATTTTATCTCTTGCTGTCTTTCTTACTTAAAAAGCAATGAATATAGCACAGTATTAAATAATTCAGAAGACACTGAAGACACTCTTTTCCTGCTTTTTCCCTTGCCTCACAACTTCCATTAGACCAAACACAGGCAAAGAGTGTCAAATCAAAGCACTTCAAGGGAAGCATTACTGAGCTAAAAGGGGATCCAAGCATCGATGAGCACTGAGGGTCTGACTGAGTAATGCACTGTAGAGCCACAGAGCCAGAACTGTCACAGTCAGAGAGCTCTGGTAAGAGTCACAGCTACACATCTACGTTGATCACTGAGCATCTCCTTTCATTTGACCTAAAACCTTGCTGTGGTGGCTAGATGTGCAAATCCAAAACCAAAACTATGAGCCAGACTCTACCTTAACCATCTAGTGCTTCAACCTAAACACTGGTTAGTAGAGTATTATTATGAGATCTTGCATAGATTCAACTCTGGGTAGCAGACTAAAAACCTTAATGTAGGACTACAGCAGCACCTAGTAGTGGAAATAATGCAAAAGATGCCTTATTGCAGAAAAGTCAGAATAAGCATCTACAAAATATTAAAAAAAAAGATTACAGCCTGAAATTTGTAGTAATAGATGGTTAACAGAAAAAAAAGAACATGACAATATTATTACATTTTTCTGATATAAAAGGAAAAATACACTTGAAGGCGTCGTGCATCATCCATGCATCAACTGGAAATAGTATATTATTCAGGGGATGATCATAACACTTCAGTAGATGAGATAACCTTTTCTTTAATCAATGATTGTTTCAATAATTGTAATAAAACTCAGAATTTAGTTATTTTTATTTCACTCCTGAAGTAGGATTTTTTGATAATTATGCATAAAAAGTATCACTCATTATATAATTTTGTTATTTACACCTGTCGTTTTCCTACTGTGTTATGCCACAGCATACAGTATTGTCCAAAAGTGTTGTGCCACCCCTCATTTCTTCATATTGTTCTTTAAGTAGCTTTGAGGAATAGTTCTCCGTGTATTCTTTTTCACTTCAGTCCAGTTCTGTCATGAACCGGCTGTGTGGAGGCAGATGAGGACCCAAACGCAAAACTCACAGAGGCAGGAACTGAACTCAAAATCACTGCTTTATTGCAGGTTTCACACTAAACTGGGAATACTAACAGAAGACCGTGGGAACACAGAAAAACACACAGGTTCGGGGAGAAGACATTGACGACACGACACTGACCTGATGGAGACATGCACATAAATACACAGAGGGTTAACGAGGGAAGTGGGAGCACACGGGGAACACAGCTGACACAGATAATCATAACGAGACAGGGCAGGAGCGAACACAACATGACGCATACTGACGAGAGACTGTCAAAGTAAAACAGGAAGTACACAGAGGTTCAGACAGGAGGAGAGAGAGCACGGGGAGAACACAGACATAACAGGCTGGGGAAAACATGGAATAAAACACAAGGAGAGACGAGGGCTCACAGATACACAGGGGCACACAGGAGGTAACCAAATAAGGAACATCTTAACTAAATAACCTAGGAACCAAGGCATAAATGTAGTGCCTCTTCACCTCACTGTACAATACCTTGTGCAATACTTTTGTAAATAGTCAACAGTGCAATAGACTCAATACAGTCTCGGTCGTTGTGTCCTTGGGCAAGACACTTCACCCGTTGCCTACTGGTGGTGGTCAGAGGGCCCGGTGGCGCCAGTGTCCGGCAGCCTCGCCTCTGTCAGTGCGCCCCAGGGTGGCTGTGGCTACAATGTAGCTTACCATCACCAGTGTGTGAATGTGTGTGTGAATGGGTGGATGACTGGATATGTAAAGCGCTTTGGGGTCCTTAGGGACTAGTAAAGCGCTATATAAATACAGGCCATTTAATACTTGAAATGTGCAATTCACTTGTATTTTTATTTTTTTATTCCTATTTATTCTATTTATCCCCTTTGTATATTTTATTTATATTTGTTTCTGTATTTATATATGTGTGTGTGTGTGTGTGTGTGTGTGTGTGTGTGTGTGTGTGTGTGTGTGTGTGTGTGTGTGTGTGTATATATATATATAACAATTCTGTAACTGTAACTTCGGTCGTTGCTGTGCTTTTTTTGGAAATCGAATTTCCCAGAGGAACCCACCCGAGGGATTAATAAAGTTCTATCTTATCTTATCTTAAATAGGGAACAAAATACAAAAACACATAAAAACTAAGAATACTGGGCCAACATGGCCCAGGACCATGACAAGTTCTTGTACCTGACCATTTTCAGAGAAATGTTTTTTTAAGCCACACTAACCTATGAATCATTTAAGCACCAGGCGCCTAACAAGGGCTGAACCTGTGTTGTTTTTACAAATGACAAACGACTCAGCAAAGAATCAATTTTTAAACTGAATTTTTAGTCACTTTGTTACCAGCAGCGTGTCTCGGCATTGCAGCATGTCCTTAAAAAAATGTGAGGAAATTGGAAAAATTGAGGACAAAAGAAAAAAAAAAAAGCCCAAAAAGCTACATACAGCAAACGAACAGCATCTGAAAGTCATGTACTTAAGAAATTGGAAAAAATCCAGCAAAGATCTGACACAGGACCTAAGAGGTGCATCCGGCCCTTAACTTGATCCATCTACCTTTCATTGAAGCCTCATCAGAAATGGTCTTTGTGGAAGAGCGAGTATCAAGAAGCCATTCTTAAGGAAGAAAAGGATAAGATATGTCAAATTACACAAAACCTGGACTGGAAATCAGTGGCTACAGGTCTTACAGAGTAATGAATACAAATGTGAAATTCGTGGTTCATTAGTATGTACAGGAGAGGTCAGGAGAGAGGGACAACAGTGAGTCTTTACAGACATCTGTAAAACATAACGGAGGCTCTGTCATGGTTTGGTGTTGCATTTCAGTTGGGATACTGAAGATGAAAATCGATGAAATTATATACACAGAAAAGCATCATCAGATTTTGGTTTACAATGCAATATGTCTGTGAAGGTTCTCAGTCATCCAGGTCATCGTAGTCAAAGGAGCTTGCAAAGAAAAGCGTCTGGACTTCTTTAAGTTGCTTGAAGATGTTTCACCTCCCATCCGAGAAGCTTCTTCAGTTTTAAGGTCAAATGGCGGAGAGTCCCAGATTTAAACCCAGTGGGAGTTTCCCCCCACAGAGGGACAAAAGGACCCCCTGATGATCCTCTAATCACCTGAGCCAAGGTGTGAAACTGGGTGTGGGTCCCAATCAGCCAGGGTTTCAGGGGAGCTCATTGTGAAACCTGGCCCCACCTTATCATGCGATTTCCTGAGGTCAGATGGCCCAGGATGTGAGTGGGCGTTAAGTCGTCTGGAGAGGGATCTCAAAACTGGATTATAGATGGCAGACAGTTGGTGTCGTAAACCCCCGCCTCTGTTCAAAGATGGTCGCTCACAGTGGACATAGATGGCTTCTTTCACTCCTCTTTCAAACCATCTGTCCTCTCTGTCCAAAATGTGAACATTGGCTTCGAAGAGCCACCTCCACAGGCCAAGACTCAGCAGTCCATCTGCATCTTAAGGATAAAGGACGCTCTTTTGAGGATACCAATGTTCTGCCATTTGACCTTAGAACTGAAAAAGCTTCTCGGATGAGAGGTGAAACGTCTTCAAGCAACTTAAAGAAGACCAGACACTTTTCTTTGCAAGCTCCTTTTACAATGCAATAACATCTAGAATGCATCTGATTGGCAACAGCTTTGTTTTTCAGCATGACAGTGATCACAAACACACTGCCAATGCAGTAAAAGCACACCTGGGCAGAAAAAAACACACAATCAGGAACACATTCAATCGTGGATTGGCCTCCCCAATGCCTGGACCTCAACATTACTGAATCCATGTGGGATCATCTTGACTGAGAACAGAACAAAAGGCAGCCAGAATCCAAAGAAGAGCTGTGACTGAGCTTCAAGAAGCCCGGAGAACTATTATTAAAGAGTACTTACAGAAATTACTAGAAAACTTCGCAAAAAGAGTTCAGGCTGTGTTGAAAAATAAAGGTGGTCAAACCAAATAGTGACTTTCAAGTTTGTTAGAACTGTACAAACTCTATTTTTTCCTTATATATTCTACACTTCCACGAAACAAGGGGTGGCACCAGACTTTTGCACAGTATTAGATGCAAACAGATTCGTTCTGTGATCAGGAGTTCTGCACGAACCTTGCGGTGTATTTAAAGATTACTGTAATAGTGACTGTTAAGAAACACATGTCAGAAAAGATTACATTAAAGCCTTTCTGCATCTTCGAGCTCGGTCGTTTCGAGGCGAGTAGGTACTAGCGCAAAGATTAAACACAGCTGAAGTATTTAAGAGGGTCCAAGATGGCTGCAGATTAGTAAAGCCAACGAGAGTGGAGTTACTGCCATCAGATACCTTTCGATTTCACCTGAATCTCATAGCTCTCAGGGAATATGTAGGTGGGACGGTAAGGGTTTTCCTCAATAGGCTCTATGCACAATGATGGAGAGACAGAGGACAGCATGACATAACACAGAGACACATATATAAAGACACACAGGGACAGAAACAGACCAGGCAAAACTGATCAAACAGAGAAACAACACAGAGTAGAAAAAAAGAAACGACTTACCAGGTATTTTGTGAATCTGTTTGAACATTGTCTTATACCAGTCTTTGGACTTTTCAGTGTTCTGAAATTACAGTGTGGGAACAATTAATTCACAACCAGTCAATGAGAATTTCAGAAGAGCATCATCTGCATCCTTTTCGAGCAGGAAGACGTTCCCCTGTCTGAGTTTCTCAGAGCATTTTGTTTCATTTAATAAAGTGCAACAAATGAGAATGACAGCATCTCATTTAACGTTAATTCTGATGCAGTGCTATTGTGAAGCTGACACCTAAATGTGAGAGTGCTATTAGTAACACACACCTGCTATGAGTGTGATTAGAGGACTATATATTATATTTATTACAACGATTAATAAAAATAAAAATAATAATCACATCAAAAACATGACATGTGGTCATGCTTTTTGTGTAAATACCTCTTTTACTGTAGCATTAATCACTCATGTGTTATCTAAACAAAGCACCCATTAATAAACATTTACAGAGAGTCGATTAGTCTTCATTCGACAGCTGGTTTAATCGCTCACCCGTACAGGCACAATGGGCTTGTTGAGAGGACTCAGCACAGGGGAGTGCAGTGATAGCCGCTGCCTCTTCCCGTCCATTTCAGGGACTGGACTGACAGTTTCACTTCTGGATTCGGGGCTTTTGTCCCTTTCTGGGGTTGGGTCTGTGAAGCACAAGAAAAATAAGCTAAAAGAAAGCTAAGCTCACAACACATTTCCAGTGATATGGCAGCACAAGCAACCAAGAAGCATGAAGAGAGATTATATAAAATTTGTGCAAGAAATAACTTTTCAGAACATTTCAGATGCAGTACATTATTTACTTAAGTTACTTCCACCACCCATTTATTGTTTATGCTGGGAAACCACCATTACTTACTGGGATACTTCACTCAGTGAAGTGATTCAGATATTAATACCGCTCTACCAAGCAGAGTAAGCCTGTAGCTCAGTTTACTGAGCTGGCTACGTGTGTTTTCTACTGCTAATAAACTCAACTTTTAACTTAACAGGGAGACTCTTAATAATAGTGCCACCAGTGTATTTCCAGCAATCCAGATGAAAAATGTCTTTGGAATATGGGTCACCAGCTCATCCTAGTAAGCTACACAATGCATTTTGGGTATACTGCCTTTCATGCCCCTTTTACATAAAATACATGACAAATATCAGAAAGTATATTGTCTTTGTTTTCTACATGACTTCTCAGTGGTACGACAGGCTCAGTCACACACACTTGGATTTAAATGATAAGGATAAGGTCTGTCCAATGTCAAGTAAATAAATGAAAGAACAGAAGCCGGCCTACAAAACTCAAGTTCATGCTAATCAGTAATTTTTCCATGTAACCCACTGGTGACGGGAACAATAAAGTCTAAGATTAAAATCCCAGGTTTGATAAGAAGCAACACAAAAGAAAAACAGCATCAAACAAAAAGGAAATGAAATGTGTTCTGTATAACCTGAGCATCGTACTGCGTTCCCAAAAATGGTAACATGTTGGCGCCAGTATCTTGACTTATTACTTCATGACGCTTGTATCAAACTAACAAACAAAAGTTAGTCATGAAACCGGGAAAAGGGGGGTGGTGAGCACACAGATGGTTCAGTCGAGAAATGAAAAAGGTGTTGCGCTTTAATAAAAGCAGCACTTCTGCGAGCAGTCGAACGAATGAAAAAAAAAAGTGTTATATGTTGTAGACATCAACAAGACCTCAGTGCGTACCTTCAGAATGAGAAAGCTGCTTTTGCTGTTCTGTTGTGAAACAAACACGGACAGAGACATGGCAAGTAAAACGTGACTCAGCAGTGATGTGTGAAAGCAGTTGTTATACATGTAACGCGGACAGAGACAACAACACCGTTAAATGTTCCATGTGAGACACAGCAGAAAACATCTACTCGCTAAGTAAAGATGTAGCGGAGTGATAAGCAGAAAAGCAACACAACCAGTGCCTGAACTGTAAGCTGAGGTTATTCTGTGTTTTGGCAGCTGGTCCCTCTGCATGTGTGTTTTTGATCTGACATGCCGGTGCTCCAGTGCAACATTCAGTGGGTCTGAGTGACATATATATGACTTAATATCACCAAGCTTCCCTAAAAGGGCACACAAGCAATTTTAAGCTTCTTAATATCTGTCGCCCCCAACCTACAGACAGGTGTGCTCACCTCTGTTGTGTTGTAGCAGGACTATGGTGGGGTTAACTATGCTGGTGCAGGGATAAACAGAGCTGGGAGTCGATGTCACCGAGTTCTGAATGTCAGTGGAGAACGGAGCTTGATTTTCTTTTATGCTCTCAGATGAATTGTTCTGAAAGTGACAGAAGATACAAGTTTACAAGTCAAGAGAAAGAAAAACTGTCCTGTAATAAAAACAAGAAGAAAAAAAAGACATCTAACCAGCACCCTAAAATAACAAGATCAATCAGTGCTCATAAAATCAAACCAAGATCGTGTGTTAAATGGGGTGGAAGTAAACGTACCTGGCACAGAGTGTTGTTTACAGGAGGTAAATCGGCTGTGTCATTGCTGCCACCCTCAGCCAGTCCTGCTTTAGAGCTGTCTCCATTAATCTGGCTTGTCCAGCCACCTAAAAAGGGTCCAAAACTCTCTTAGTTTGGCAGCCAGCGCGGCAAGAACAAAAACACTGGGGACGATGCTAAAAAGTAAATTCTCTGACCGAGCTTATGACAGCAAATCATAACAGATAATTGCAGATAAAATAAATCTCCATTTCATTCTGCAGGGTGTGAATGCTTTCCTTAGTGGTTTTCATGCATGGGGCTGTTAATATCCCCAGAAAAAAAAGAAGAAGGATTCTCCCACAATCTCTGAACTTTGTCACAAGAACAAAGTGCCTATTCAGTTAGCTGTTAAGGCCATTTGTTCCACTGGCCTTTATATTCAGACTCTACAACAATTAAAGCATCTCCCCAAAAGCCTTGGCTAGCCTCCAGACCGGTTCCATTCCGCTCTGCACAACAAACGAGCCCACAGTTAAGGCTGCCTGCTCCAAAGTGCAGCGTGGGCAGGCCACAACAAAAGACCTCTTTGACACTTGTATGAAAATATGAGCAGTCGCCCTTCATCACGGCTCTGAGCGTGCCCAGCTGAGCATACACTTTAAAACGTGAGTAGTTATATAATCCTGCAAAAACACTTGAAATGCTGACAAACATGACGAAACGCCCGTTAAATTACGGCCAAACTGACATCCTCTGTCCACATTTTACACGGATGTGCTCCTGGTCCCCCACCACCACACACACGTGGCCATGTTATTCTTGCTAACCTCTTAATATTCTCTTCATCATGTGGAGAGCTGTTACGAAACAACTGTGGCAGCTGTCCTGACTTACTTGGTGTTGAGATGACGTTTGGCTCATCGCTGATGCAGTCCTCATCATCGATGTGGACGAGAGTGGCCCTTAGGGTCACCACGCCTTTCCCTTTGCAAACTCTGCTCGGGTCCAAATCTGAAAACATTCAAAATCTCACTTTAGCTGCTATTTATTTATTTGTTTTGGTGGTTGTTAAGGAACGTCTTGCTGCTGAGAATCCAACTTACTGCTACTTCATGCTCCAAATCGCCAAAATAGAACTGTTACATCAAAACCAGGCCATCAAATTAATATCCTGCTGTCCTGTAAAACTAATTACCATGAGCACCCCGCCAGAGGTGAAAGTAGAGCGCCTGAAGCTTGCTCTATGCAGAATTTCTTTATTCCCTCGTTAAATTAACACCCAATTCTCAACAAGTGACTTTGAAGACCACATTCTATGTCTTCTGTGTGAGTATGAGGTTTCCACAACTGTAGTAGCTGAAACATTGATGAGCCACATGGATGCATCACCTGGGGTGGGAATCAGGTCAGGAGAGCCTTTCATGCTTTTCACAGGTGTAATCCTGACAGCACAGACTGTTCGAGGACCTGAAGGGACTTTAACACAACAAACACACAGGAAGGAACAAAAAGAGTTTTTTTGTGTGTGATTATGAAAAAAATTTAAGGCAAAACATCCCACTTTTAAGATTTGAAGCAATTATCCAGCAGTTATCTATCAGCTGTTCATTAAAGCAATTCACTATCTGATTTAACAAGGGTGCTCGTGATCGATTTAATGCCATGCAAGTGATGAATTCACATCATTGTGGTACAGAGGAGATGAGGTTAAATTAACTATTTGATAGGCTTAGACTGAGAGCTGACTTACTGGGAGTTGCGCTTGGTCTTACGCCGCCCTCTGCTGGAGAGCCCTGGAAAGTAAACACATGGAAGACTATTAAATAGGAGGATTCCCCAAGATAGATTCCTATGATGTATTATTAACTATTAACCTGCAGCTACACAAAGATCCAGACAGAATTCAGAAAAAAAATTTATGAACAACAACTAAATAACTTTTTGTTGGAGGCACAAAACAAATTTTTCAATTCATTTCAGGTCCTAGCAGAAAGAGATGAAAGGGTTTGGATCTATGGGCACCTATAAAGAAATCCACTCGTGTTCATTTTAATCTACAGTCACCTGTGCTTCCCTCCAATGTTCATGACTTAGTCTGACAAATGTAGCACCGCAGCAGTGGAAACATCTGCATCATTCTCAATAAACTTCACATCAGATGGACTGAGGAGCATGGATTTGATAACCGGGCCAGGTCTCTGCTTGTTAGAATGGATGACTGTATGCACTGAAGGAATATAACATACACAGAAAATGTCTTTTACGGGTAAGATTTGCTTTAGCACTGGCATTAATAGTGAAGGCACTGCAAAGACAGCTTTAATGAGGAACCACATACAGCTATTGAAACTGTGGTTGTGCCTCTGTGGTTGGGTTACACACTGAAATGAGATACAACACAGGAAGGCAGCGAACTTTATCTGTTTAAATCATCTGAAGGCTCTTTCACATTAAGTTATATTAGTAATTCAAAGTGTTGTTTAATTCAGAAAAACTTTCAAACTCAAGCCATTGTTTGCTTAGAACATAATACAGCACAGTCTATATAACATATAATGATTTTTTTCCATCCAGAGAGACATTACAACTTATGTTACAGATACTAAAAGTTGCAGTGAAACATCGGTAGCATGGATCAGATGCCACAAAGATCTGTTCAATGCATTCTTGCTGTACAATTCTACTGTTACTCAGCAAAGATAATTAAGATAAGATTATTGAGAATCAAATTCAGTGCTTTCAGTACTTTTCACTTTGATATAAATTCAAAAATTGCACATGTGCTTCCCTTTAATGACAACAAGACAGGAGAAAAGTAACCCGTATTGCTCTAAGCTCCAGCAGTGGCGCATGCAGAAGTCAGAGCACGGCCACCATAAAAGTATCTGTGAAACTTCCTACTGCTCATCTGGCCGTTGTGCTCAGGCAGCATGGCTGATTTAGGAGACATCCCCATTTCAAATGCCAAGAAAAAGACTGATTAAGACTGCAAACACACTCACCAAGACACTCAAACAGTTACTTGTTCATATACACAAACAGACACAAAGAGTGTTTTCTTTTCATTTTCATTTGTAAACTAAGAGGAAAACAGTGAGCAAAAGCCAGAGCAGCAAAAGCCGTCTAGAATTTACTCTGCAATGAAAATTTTAAGCTGCTTTTAAAGTTGTTCCTTTTCTTCTGAGTTTGCGTGGGACACCGTGTGCTCTCTGTTTACACATGGCGGTAAATAAGCCAACCTGCAGAACAGGCTGATGTTCCAGCTGGAAGCCTCCACAAATAGGCCTAAAATGGATGAGGGAAATGGGAGCAATTCCAAACAAGTCCCAAGGAGACACAAAGCAAAAAACCTTTTTAAACGTTTTCAAGTATTGGAGCCGAGCCGTCCCTGAGCATCAGAAACCGTGTGTTTATTTCCCGTCCCTCTTTAATAAAATCAGCTTGCTTCTTGACCCCCTGCATCCCGGAGAGGCAAAGCATCCATGATCTCATTTCCAAAACCATTAACAGGCATTCCTTTGAGGAGTGCTTACTCTGATCTCAGTTCTGCTTCCGCTGTATCCTCACATGAACCCCGAGATGGAGAAATTTACAGTAGAAAGAGCATTTTGAGTGTGTTTGAAATTCTGGCATATAACAGATAGAGCGAGTATGACAGCTGACAGCGTTTAGTTTGCTGTATAAACACACAGAGCAGAGATCATCCCTGGCCTTTTTAGGAAGAGGTGCTTCTGAGCACAGCAGGGCAGAGAGCACCATTCATCCAGACTGTAAAAAAAAGGGCAGAGCATTGCTAGGACAGCACGGGCCGGGCCAAGGCAAACAGAAAAATAAGAAGACGCTACATCAGCCATCTGATTAAAACATTATCTAAATTCACTGTCATTCCTTATAATCCAGGAAGCTCCTGTGCACTCGGGTCCTGTTATGAGTCTATTTGGCTTAGTGGATATGAAGTTAAGTCACTATTTGCTGAATTTGTTCAAAGTTCAGCAGACCAGTTAGTGGGCCTTGAGTTAGTGGCTCAAAGGTTCCAAAGACAGCCTGACTTTCCTGTTTTTAAAGCTAGCGGATGTGCTATTAAGTGTTATTTGTGCTGATTTCTCAGAAACCCCCCCAAAACAAAACAAGTCTGACATGTAGAAACTAAGTCTTATAACATTTACCAAAAAAAGAGTTAAATTCAAATTCACAGTTTAACAATTAACAGGGTAGGTGTCATTATATTCACATCACAGTCAGTGAAACACCCTCTCAGCTCTGACCTCTGCCATTATCTAAAAGCAGCAAAGCCCAGATGATCCATCCAATATGCATCTCTCAGTTCCATTACAACACAACGCTCTCTCTCACACACAGATACATAAACCTCCTACTGAACGAAAGCTCCCTGGTGTGACCAACACTGCCAAAACAAACAACTCATAAAAGCCAACGACCACCCCAAGGCGTCACTGCATGTCTGGAGAGAGAGATACATTACCTTCCTGATGATGTGTACAAACAGCCCTTATTCCACGACGTACATCAGGATCCTCTGAAGCCCCGTGAGCCGCACGGCCGAGCTTTGAGGGTCTCATGTGGGCGGAACAGTCCCAGGGTTGACCTTGACCTTTCGCTATGCAGGGGGGGTCTGTTTGCTTGCGACAACAGGCGTGTTCAGATGCACCTGTCACCACATGCCACCTGGGAATGTTGCACCCACTCAACAACTGTGGAAATCCTCCTGCCTCTTAAAATGCTCACGCAGGACAGCAGATGAGAGACAGAGAGGCAGACCAAAGATGATAGCTGCAATTTGCTACTGGATGATTCAGCCACCCATAAGGTCTTCAATGCCACAGATGCTTTCGGGTTTCCCGGAATCTGCCTGCAGTCCCAGCGCTATTCACAACTCACGTCTGAGCGGGCCATCGTGTGACGAGGATTCTATTGGCTTTTTTCTTTTTAATTTACCTGCATTCGTAAACAGTTGCTGGCAGGCAGAAATGGAACTCTAAGCCCACTGGCTGGCTACACTGAAAGCCCCCATCATCAAGGCCCATTGCACCCAGAAGCTTAGCCAGCACAGTAGCTGATGGGTTCCCAGAATCCCTGATTCAAAAGAAAGGCTCCCTCCCGGCGCGAGGGCAGTATTAAAACACTTGTTGCTGATTCATTTAAAAGTTTTACATATAAAACAGAAAAAATATGGCAACTTTCTCTGTTTTCACGTTGAGTACTTTCTGAAATCCTGAATCTTATCTTCCCCACAATCTTGAATAATTTTAAGATTGATGGAAAGCTTTCTTCCCCAGCATTAATCTAGCTTCTTAAACATGAAATTTATCTTACTCTATGATGGAAAACTACATTGTTTACTGTATTAATATCAATAAAAACAGGGAAAAGGGTATCTGGCAAAGGCGTTTGACACTGAGGTACTGAAAAAAAAAAGTTACCAAGGAGTTTAGCTACAATCTTTCACAAAACAGTCAAGATTGAACCACTCTTCGTCCTCCTAAATGATGCGGGTGGCTCTTTGTGTCCACAGGACATCTGATTTTATTGTTTAAAGTTTTGCCTCCCTGGATCAGGGAGAACTTCCTTCAGTTATATAATGGTACCAACAAATATTTACATTTTTTTTCTCATGGAACATCGCCGTGTTAGGAAGAGAAATTTCAACAACTTATATAATCTTTGACAACCCTTTTTCCCCTGATGATTTTACAAGCTCAATACAGAAAAGAGCCCGCGAATTTATCTGTATAAATAAGTCATAGACCCTGTTCTTTATGTCCTGGTTGTTCCATCCATCCGTCCGTCCGTCCAGGATTTTTTCGATACATACTAGAAATTTTTTAAGGAAATTTTGCAATATCCATGCAATTCTTCACTTGCTTGAGAAACATTTCCGATATTTACACGGAGTGGGAGGTGGGGTGTTTAAAGATGTGGTGGGTTTTAAAGATGTTAGCAGTTGTATTTACTTTACAAACCAGCCTGAAAGCCTCTCTTGTTTTATTCTCATCCTTGAATAGGTTTGCTCCCTAAAGTGTAATAAACAAAACACAACAAAGCACCTAATTTTTAACATTATTGTCCTTCTGTTTGGATGTTCTGTGCCTGTACAGGTTTTCCAGTCCAAAGACAAGCACGTCATTCTAAACGTGAGCATGAATGGTTTTCTGTCTCTCTGCGTTAACCCTGTGAATGGCCGTCGACCTGTCCGTTGGTACCCTGGCTCTCACCTAATGCTGGATACCACAGGCTCCAGTCACATTGTGACCCTGGCTCAATAAACTGGAAAATGGATGCATGGATGGATAGTTTTCATATAGACACATACTGTAATTTGTTATTCTTTATCCCCTGTGTAATTACACAATGTCTTGTACAGATTTTCTTCGTCTGAGCCTTATCTTAAACTGGACCTCGAGCTTTGCTTGTAGTTTTGGCACTTTCCTTTTGGAAAATTTTTATTGAAGTTGTCTGACAAAACTGTGCGTCAAGCTCACTGTTTTTTTGTTATTTCTATTTTATTAGATTATTATTTGGCATTATTTTAAAACTCTGTGCATCAATCACTTGTTTGTGAATGGAGTTTACTAACCAAAATGACTAACTTATCACTTCTAACCTTAGTGTAAAACCCTACATGCTCTTATGTAAATAGATTTTTCCCTGAATCGATTTATGACTTCAATATTTAAGCTCTTGGAGCATTTTTACAGGCACCACAGATTACTCCATCTGTATGATCTTATGGATTATCTAAATTTCCTGTCTGTCCATTTTCAAATCTAAACAAAGCAGGGTGATACAAAGTTGAACTGTAATGCATTCCCTCCATGGGGGGTAGGGGTCTCTGTGAAACAGTCAGAGGCTGCCTTAAAAGTGAGCCATGTCAACACAAAAGAGCTCTCTTCACACGCTCAGCTGTACTATAGACGGAGAGAAAGAGCTGTTATGTAACGCAGTTTGACTTCTGCTTTGTCAACAAATGGCAGAGAGGGGAGAAGCTATCCAGTGCTGTGTGCAGATCCCACCAAACAGCTCCAAACATGGCTCGAAATGGCTGCTCCGGAGCAGCAGCTTATCCTCCTAATTGAGAAGAGACCCCCCACCTACCCTTCTACCCTCCCCACTCTCTTCCATAAACAGCTTCCACACTGGACACCAGCCTTGGATTCTACACATTCCTCAACCAAAGCTATTTGAAGTTCATTTCAAACAACTGCAGCATAAAAGGAAATGTATGTAACTTACACACTACCCTCATTACAGTCCTGAGAACAGGATTACACATTTGTGTTGATAATGGAAGGAGCTTAAGCTGGGGTTGTATGAAGACAGCTTCTATGCCTTTGAATTCTTTGAAGAAGAGTTTAAAGCGATCCTGCAGTATCACTATCATATTTGAGGGCTTATTTTGAGGATAATTCTTCACCTGTAGATAAAAAGGTCCTTTTTGGAGGGAAAACAAACCCACTCATGACACTTGTCATTGTATGATGTGTTCCCCATCGCTCAGAGAGGCTAGCGACCTGCCAACGCATCCCCGAGAAGCCCAGACAGTTACTGGAAGTGACCATGGCCAGATCCCCGGGACAGGAAACACTTGGCTGGTACGTGCCGAGGTCCTGGGGAGGACTGCAGTTGGCTGCATGGACCAAACCGCCTGTTACAGACACTGTGTTAGAGAGCCAGGCTCCTTCTAACATGCCTGCTAGGCTTTTAGAGCCAGCGTAATAAGAATGTCAGGGAGCTGACAATTTACCCAGGGTGATACATCTTCACAGCAAGGGCTCCAGGCTTGACTCCAAGAGTGAGAGAGCTTGGCTCACAGGCCTCACAGAGAGGATAAACACTGAATATCCAACTAGCTTTGCGGTGTCTCCTTAAGGGACTTTCAGATAGTTTACTTTTAAAGGAGCTGAGTTTAGTTTAAAAAGTTTCAGATGAAAACAGAGTGACATAATTGGAAAAAAATAAAGTCCATAAGACAGTAGAGAGGTATGTAATTTGGTAGTATGAATAAGACATGGCGTTTATTTAATCTCATAACTCCATAATGAGCACAGCTGTGCACAACAGATTCCTCCCGGCTTAGATAATGGGAGGTACTTGCACATTAGGTGAGCGGCGCTGACAATTCAAATCATTGTCACGGAGTGCGCTCAAAGTGTTTCCTCATCTCCGCTGAATGTTTGGACTCTGACAGGGACTGGAAGCTCTGAGCGTGTTACCTAATATAACTCTCCGAGCGCCTATGTGACAGCACTACTTGATAATTGAGTCATAGGATATGGCGGCTAAACGTGAATATAAACAGCGATGCGATAATCCAGCAATTTTAAGTGCTATGAAGGCATCCTCGTGTGAAATGAGCGTGCAGCAGGACTCCAACTGGTCCCCATCATCCATCTATTTCAGGAATGCCGGTGCAGCCTGACTCGTCCCCGTCACACCCAGAAACAAACAGAGGCAGGCAGCACTGTCTGTAACAGCCCCGCTTCACAGGTGGTGGCAAAATATTAGATGGTCCTTACTCTTTGTTACATGTTGCAGTGAGCGATTGAGAAAGCTGTGGCGTACAAGTGTCACTTGAGAATTCTGGATTGGTCGGTGAGATTTTTAGTCAAGACGTCTGCTGATTCTCATTAAACTATCTGCCAGCAAATGCTGCGATGCTGGTGTTTTCCATCAGCGCTGACATGGGTGGGTTGGG
Organism: Rhamphochromis longiceps; assembly: GCF_057381845.1. Taxonomy (NCBI): domain Eukaryota; kingdom Metazoa; phylum Chordata; class Actinopteri; order Cichliformes; family Cichlidae; genus Rhamphochromis; species Rhamphochromis longiceps. The sequence continues at coordinate 26,267,645 of NC_140569.1, forward strand.
GGTTGGTGTGGGACGTGTGGTGCTTGTGACGGCAGTGGAGGCGGGCGCTGCTTAAATCTATCACCAAAGCATAAATGATCTTTTCACGGTTTTGTTTACGTGCATCCGTGATCAGGGCGGGGGTTCTGTGCGCCACCGACCTTGAAAAGCCAACGCATAACACTTCATTTCCCCATCCACTTCATCCAATGGCAGGAGACGGTGAAAGCAGACAGGGGGTTCGGTGGTGGGGGGTGGGGGTTGCCAAGCAACCTGTTGTAACATTAACAAGGAGTGAAAACAGAAACCTGGTGTCTGGCTGAAACATCCGGCCTGATCCAAAGCCATCCATTATTCCCAGTAAAGCGAAGGCTGTTCTCTACAAATGCTGCCACTACAAAGCTTTCTGTTCAAGTCATGCAAATATCCAGCGTCACCACACAGCTGGTGTACATAAACCGCAGCTAATTAAAACAAGTGATCCTAAAAAAGTATGTCTCAACAAGGAAATACTATCATTTCATTATTCTTCCAATATCCAGTAAAAATAGTAGTACATATATAACTACATATATCACTCTGAACAGGTGGGTACAGTAGGCCTACAACACAGCGACAGTATCCACCTATGTAAACAACAGCAAAAGCTAAATTATCCACACTTTGGCAATGCAAATAAATTCTGAGGAGACTGCATGACCAAAGGGGTAATTGGACTTGAATGAAAAAACAAAACATATTGTGACTAGTTGTCTGTCTGATTTCCAAACCACATGGAGATCATCATGGAAAAACAAGACTATGATATTCCCCAGGCCAGCTGGCTTTGGCAAATCTTTAAAATTCAGTTTTGAGATTCATGTTTCCGAGGATCGCTCCTCTCAAATCTAGGGGAACTGTGTAACGTGACTCGTCATAAAATATTAACAACCGCGCTGGGTTCATGGTAAACAAAGAGCCCCGCGCTCGAGAAGTTGCACAGATCAGGCAGCTGTTTGTTGTGCAGATCAATCAGTTCTGTATCGGCTTTTTTGGATACAGAAACACGATGTGTACCTCGGTGGTGGATGCTATTCTGCAAATGGAAAAATTCAAGCATACACGTTGCAGCTAAAATTAATGCAGGTTGCAAACTTTACACTCTGTTTGAATATTATTTGAACTGTGCACTCTATCCTCCTGTTTAGATACACTAAAACACCTGATGAATCACTGTATCTATACATATATATACATATATATGTTTTAAATCGAGGAGGGAAAGCATTCCTTTGCAAATCATCCAAATTTACTGTTGAAGAAAAAGTCAATACCGTCATGTGTTCAATCTTTCAGAACATAACAAACATTTTCCTTCACATAGATCACTTTCACCTTGCTTTAAATGCACAACAGAACCTGCAAAATGTCATAAGGGTACGTCTGCTCCCTGCCTAAGTAAATGGCTCCTGGGTGAGCTGCTACCAAACATGTGACTGATGTGTTATATGTACACACCTATCAAAATCCCTGTGTAAACAGCCACAGGTCCTCTACTGACATCTGGTAAACCAGAAGTCTTTGTTGTACTTGTAGTAAGGACATGTGGGAAGCTAATGGATTTCCTGATCTTTCTATGTAAACAACGCTTAGATAACTGAATATCTCCATTAACCACGTCCAACAAGTCCACATGATAAGACGAACACAAGTGACTGGGTTATTTCCAGAGCGTGGCAGCTACACAGCAAAACACTGAAACAGGTGGTTTGGAGTAAAATCCGTCTGAATACTTTCCCCCTGTCCTTGGAGCGGTTTGATGAATTATTTGTGCAAGGGTTAATATTTTATCACGCCTGTTTAGACTCATGTTACTCGGGGGTAAAAATGTGAATGAAGACTGAGGCGGGGGATCTGTAGAGTTTCACAAGTAGGCGTCTTATGTATTATAAAAAGCTCCAATCTTAGATCTTCAGTTAAAATAGGAAACGGCAGGATTGTTTTCCAGGTAGACATCACGCAAAGATGCCTCTGTAATTCCTTAGAATTCCATAACAGCAACAATGAAAAATGCATATTATAAAAAATTACAACCATAGTGACCAATGTCAGTTTTGCCTTCATACAATCCTTCCCAGTGGCATGTTTAGTGGGACTAAGAGAAAATCCCAGTTAAGATGTGGGCAAGACGGAGGTGTTTGTTACAGTCTGTGAGTCTGTGTGTGGCCACAGTTGTGCCGCCAAGCAGTTGTTCATATCACATGCTGTTCAGCGTGAGTCTTCAGACAGACCTGTTTGACATATAGCCCAACATTCAGGTCCTTGTGTCAACACAAAGAACATCCACACTTTTAATATTGTGCAGTTACATAACACAGGTGCTAAGTTAGTCATGCTCACAAAGATGTCCCTGGAATAAGGAGTGGAAAATGATAACGGTCCTACCAAATCAATCTCCTATCAAGAATATCTCCAAAACAAAGATGACAGAGGTGACAGTTTAGTTTGATCACACTGTACAGTGAACAGCTCCCAACATCTCCATGCCGCATAATATGCATTCCATTAAGTGGATGGTCTTGCTGTCACAGCCCTACTGTATGCATGTAGAGTAGCCTGAAGTCTGCTCCCTATGACTCACATTGACAACCGCCGCCGTCCAACTTAAAGAAACCAACGCGCGGGATCGGATTTGTCTTAAAATAAATAAATAGATACACAAATGTTATTCAGCAGTGTTATACAGACAGCAATCCTTTAATTTTCAGATTAAGGATTTAGGTTTTTTCTTCTCGCATTCAGCTACAGAGTGCGGCACCCATTCCCACTGTATGGATCTGCCTTTACTGCAGCAACTGTCCCACAGCCAATGCCCCCATCTGCTGAGATGCAAAATCAAAACCGACTGACTCACAGAAGCATTCATATTTGCTAACCATTGATAAACTCACGTAGCAGACTCTGTAATTAATATGAAATACATTATGCAGTACTGGCTTTGCATCACACCTTAACAACTCTCAAGTCAGCTGTTAACAGAGCCAGTGGGAAATAAAAATAAACTGTTCATGCCCTGATAATAAGAACCTTTCTTTTAAGAGAAAATCTTAAAGAAGGGCTTCAGAGAAGTGCAGCTGTAACGAGCAGGTACGCTCACCTCTCTGTGATGGTAATCCAGCGTTGTGCTCGCTGATGCAGACAGACACACTTCACTGAGCTCTTTGCGACAGCTGCTCTCCACCAGCGTCCTGTCAGCGCTTCACACTCACCGGTTTCAACTGCGTCAACATCGGCGCACTGCTCGCCCACCGAGCGCGAAGACCTCTCCTTTCACAATAAAAGCCTGAAGCTAGTCGCTTCAAACATAAAGGGGGAAGAAAAAAGTTCAACTGCTGACTTTGTAAGTCTGTTGCGCTGGTAGATAGCTGGGAAATATTAAGCATCTGGATAGAGCTATTTATCCACCTTTCTATTTAATTCCTTTATGGATTGATGGATTGGCCTCGACAGAGCCCGGAGCACAACATTACAGAAGCAGTGTGGGATCATTTAGTCTGAGAAAAGAACAAAAGAGACAACATCCAAAGGAGAGCTTTGAACTATTCCTGAAGACTATGACTAGAAAGCTCGTATAAGGGATTTCCAGCAGCATTGAAGAATAAACATTGTCATATTGAATATTAACTTTGAAACTAATTAGAATTGTCTAAATGTGTATGCCTCAATAAATGACTTTAAAGACTTTTAATTCCCATTTTTCTAGCAAAATATTAGAAAATAAGGGATGTTCTCAAGACTTTTGCATAGTACTATGTAACTATCAATCATCATCAATCAAAAAAAAAATTCACCAAATAACTATGCTGTTAATAGTAGAATAATATTAATATTCACTACTGTTATCCACCTGCTACAAATACAGTTTATTATGGAATAAGTTAAACAGTTGTAAGCTCAGCATAATAATAGGGCAGCCAGTTGCTGTAGGGGTGGCTTAATACTTTTGTAGAGTACTGTATTTGACGTTTTTACAACAGTAAAGATTTTACTTTGAAAGTTTCGGCCAGAAGTCCCAGCTGTCTACACTCCATCGCACTTTGTACCTTTCTCTCCTCAAAGCATTTAAAAGGATCTATTTTAGGGTTCATTTATATTCATAACACTATGTTAATTTGACTCATTTGATAATATCAAGTAAAAGGTTTTTACATACATAAAAAATATGTAAATATAAGCTGAAGTATACCTTTAGAGGGTAACAGAAGATGTGAAGCACCATCCAGTGATCAAATGGTATATCACAGCTTAATAAATGAACAGCGGCTGCGTTGTACTTACCCAGCTAAAACATGTATTTTTTTAATCACCATTTTGTCATGTTTAAAAAATTACATAAGGTCTGTTAGACAACAAAACTGTCTTTCCCCACTCCATTCATGACTCAGTTTAAGAATGATACTGTACAAACATCACAGCTAAACTGTAAGTCACTAAGCTGTTGGTGGGTAACAGGAATTCAGGTAAAGTAAGTAGAATACCACAAAACTCATAATTAGCACAGGCAAAAATATCACATATTTATCTGGTAAACGGAGCAGCATTAATGTCACTTTTCAGTTAAATTACACAACAGGAGATTGAACACACTGAAATATTATAATTAGAATATCAAGAAAAACAAATGTTTGCTATTCTAATATATCAAAATTTAAACCCATAACAAAAAGAAATTAATACGCCTACTATTAATACTACTATTATGATTTTCATTAGGACACTTAATATTTATTGCAATTATATTCTTTGAAAATCTCACATTTATTTACAACTACAAACTTACTTTTACAATATTTTTTACAGTAAAGACATACCATAGCAAATACAGCGGAAACATATCACACATGGATCACAGGCACAGTCATGAGAAATGGATGTTTTGGTTCTGTGGACTCATACATGAGAAAGAAAAAAAATTAAATAATATATAACCATTACTCTGCATGAGTTCATCTTGCTAAACCTGATGGTTGTTTACAGCTACATGTTACCTTCTCTATCCCTCTTACACAATAAATAACTTACAACTTGACAGATCAAATTCAGTAAAATTGAAGATGTGCGGCTCTCATCGATGTCTGCGAGGTACAGGAGGTGCTGAGTCAGTTGGCCTGTAAGAAGGTCTTTGAGGAAGTATTCGTGTCGGGCAGGATATGTAACGCTCATGGACCATCTCTGTCACCCTGCAGGAAACACACTGTTACTGTATAGGAAGGTTATTTGCACTGTAACAGTAGAGACGGTATACAGCAAAGGGTGTGTAAACTGTGACGTTTAATTTCTTATAATTATGCGTGAGAAAAAAACAAAACTTGAAAAGAAGATGCAAAGATAACATTTCAGACACAGTTCTGTATCATTTACTTATCTGACACCCTACATTCAGGAAATATGAACTGTACAAGAATCACTCATTCACTGGTTTAAAATAGATTTCAATACTTTAACAAACTGCATGTTTTAGGAACTACAGTACATGAACTCTCTGATAGTGGTCACAGCTCTTATGCAAAGTTAGTTAATGTCAAAGCATGTTATTTTTTTCTATCATTACTGAATTTAGTCATCATCTTATTTAGTTATGTAGGTGGAATAATAAACTGAATTATTAATATTTTTAATGAAATCAACAATTCTTTAAGTTACAGCCCATTAAAGAAACATTAAGCAGTTTTACATTTAGCTACGTTTTTAGCTAAAGTTAGCTAATGTTAGCGCACACACAAGTTAAGCTGTTGCACGTTTGTATCAATTTACTAAGTTCATTTGGTTGTTTATATTCAAACGCTTTGCACTCCATCACCCTTCATACTGTAACTTCTCATTTACATGTTCCCAAGACAAATATCTTTTTGATCTTTTAACCTTCAGACACACAGATGCTAAGAAAAACTCTAGATAAGATCACAGTACCATGCAATGAGAACAAATTGAACCCACGCATGAAGAATTTAGTATACTCTATGTAGCAGCTCATACATACTTGGTGTAGGTGTTTGTTCATTTCTGTTATTTATTCTTTAAAAACTGAATAATTTAATGTCAGTCTGTGGATGTCAAATTACTTAAAATTCTGTGTACTTAAAGCAATTTTGCTAACTCTTGAGTCTTTTTTTTAACAGCACACAAATGTTGTATTTACCCACTAATAGTAATTAAAACTCATCACACACAATTACTGTATGAATGAGAAGTATTATGCAGATATTTAAAGTATAATATAATATTTCTGACATCATGTCAGAAAGCTAAAGAAGCTGATTGTTTATCAGATTTTAGAAATACATTGTACTGCCACCCAGATTTTTTTTTGAAAGAGATAAGAGACACAGAAGGGCATTTATCAGTAAAAAGGATCTGCAGCGTTTCACAGGTTCTCAGGAATTTACGGCAGCTCTTGCTACCCACTTCAGTCACTTTCATCTTTTTCATTTTTAAGTGGTCTCACTATAAGTGGTCTCACCTATGTGTGTGGAAGTTATTTGTGTGTTTACAGAGTATAAGCATCAGTATCTTGATCACTTTCTCGCTCTGGCTTCCTCTGAAACGCACAGCTGCGAATTAGTGGTGGGTGAACATTTCCTCTTTTACATTTTTCTGTTTCACTCAGTGCTGCTGATAGATTTTTTTTTACGTGCTCCCAGTCTTTCTGTCATATCGTTAGCTTCATAGCATAATTGCCTAAGTCATTTGACTAAGTCAATGACTTAGGCACTTATGCTATGAAGCTAACGATATTCTAACACAGTTATGATTGCTGCTAGGCACCGTCACATAATCGTACAGTGTATTTGCTACTTTGCGTTGTTTTTTCCTATACCTGATGTCGCATAGTGCTCAGTACTGCATGGTTCTGCTTTCACTTCAGTAATCTGAATCGCTGTTCTCTAGACTGACCTTTCTGGGTTCCGTGGAGGAATCCTGGGTGGAGGAATGGAAGGTGCAGCACTGCCTGGCCGTGGCGGTCGTGGTGGAGGAGGGAAACTTTCTATTGAGTCCTTTAAAAATACAATGACATATATATGTGGCCACACTTGAAATACTTCAAAATAAAACAGCCTAAAGCTCTAGTTTAACAGCTGAGTCAGTTAATGAAAAAGCTAACATTGTCACAGTTATTGGTTTAAGCAATTCATCTACTGAAACTGTCAAGAACTCCCAAATTTTCAGCTAAACACACAAAGATGACAGTTGTTGTTTTGTTGGTCTGGAGAATAAAAGATCATTGTTTTAATTACACCCTGAGGAAGTCATTAAGCAGTGTCAGTCAAGCTTCCACGATGGGTCGTGCAGTTTGAGTCTTTTAACAACAGACAGGGAATACTCATCTTACCCATCTTGCAATTAAAAGAAGGACAGAATTTGCACCAAAATCTAAGAGATTCTTTGTCTGCCCGTGCCCCAAATCTCCTTCAGCTCTGTACTTTTTCTTCAATCATGATGACAGACAGTAAACGCTAATGAAAATGATATAGAATCTGCTTCAGTAAAGAACACACATTTACAGAACTTACATTTAAATATTGTCTGGAAGGTATTTTAGGAAATGAAAAGCTGAAGTAAGAGAGCAAAATAAAACAAAACTAAACACTAGACTTTCTACCTCTTTTTTTCTACCTCTCTACTGCGCATGCAGTCATGTTGTATAGACATCAGACACATGCAGCATCATAAGAGAAAGGGAAGTTTTAATTTGGGTTATAAAGAGTAAGAAGGAAGAAACAGCTAGCTATAACTCATGCAAATGCATTTCTGTGTGAACCCTTCAGTTTCCACGTGCCTTGAAGATGCACTTGTACCTATTGTTAAATCAAGCTCACCTCGTCAGGTTCTGTACCGCTGCTGTAGCTAAAGGTGCTGTGCGTGCTGAGTCTGTTGCTTTCGGTGCCTGATGACAAGAAGAAGCACAGCAAAAATAAAACACGTGATTCCGAGTAGCTCTGAGGTTAGTGCTTGTGGTGAATTATGTTGTAAGACCACTTCGCTAAATGTGGGTAAAATATGTTTTAGGCCTTGACACTATTATACAAGATGTCTGCAAGAAGGTGTATGAACAATCAGAGCAAGACAGAGACGCAGCTCATATGCATACCACCATTACAGACTTAAAGTAATCATGAAGCAGTATAGCAAGCCATTCTTTAAATCCGTTAATGTTATCAGTGTTTTTGAAAGGAAACTGCTTGCCCCTTTTGAAATTTATGTGCAAATGTTTGCTTTTTTTAAAAAAAAAAACAGAAGAATAAAACATCTACTACAGCAAAATTAAACATTAATTTAAACCTTAAAATACTTTTGCATTTGTGGGCTAATTAAACAAACTAAAAAATGGTTTTCTTCGTAAAACATTATGACTGAATTATAACTGCTGGTGCGACGTGTAAAAACACAAATAAAGTTTCACAAAACGTCTCATCCTTTATGTATAACAAAACTACAAAGATGGGAAATAATAATAACAAAGTAAAATAAAATACATACACTGACATTCGAGAACATTAAGTAACATTAAGCAGTAACAAAATCACTAGAGTCATGTAACTTTATCATACAGAAAAAGTCTGTTTATTACAATTAACCTAATATTTCAAGCTATAATCTGACTACTTTATTTCTTGCTTTTTTATTGAAAACTTTTAAAATGAGATCTCAATTAAGATTTAAAAAAAATGTGAGACTAAAATAAATTTTGCATTTATTTGCCCGCAACAGGAGAAAACACACAGCAGGGCCACGGGTCGGACTCAAACCTGCGCCGCGGCTCTCTTGCTGTGCAGCAAGTGGTTGCCTGCTTACCCACAGAGCAAACACGGCACCCTTTCTTTTCTTTGAAAAACTGTGACTGATGTGTTGAATTTCTGTTTTGACATAAATAATTTTTCAGCAAGGTCTGCTCTGTCCAAGCTCTAATTAAACGCGGGTTTATTAGTAACACTGCCTCGTACCATCCATGTGAATATTCTAATGATCCCATCTAGCACTTTTTCCTTGAACCACAGCTAAAATTGACGCATAGAAAAGACAGAATGATCAGATCTGGCGCTCAAACGTACCTCTCTCTCCAACTCAAAAGTGGAGGCAGGAAGTCAGACTACAAGCACATCACTTTTTCAGTGACTTACATATGTGTATAATTTACATTTCTCCCAATCTGTACTCTAATGGAGTTGCAAAGAAAGCCACACAAAGAAAGACTGAAAGCTTTAAGTCTTTTTGTTTAGTACTTGATAAAAGCAGAAAGTAAAGATAAGCATTTGGACTCACTCGATGTGCTGGATGTGCTACCTGTCTTCCAGCTGCCTCTCTGGATAACCTGAGCCACAGGAGGAGGCTGAGCCGTCGCTCTGGGTGTCGACTCATACACAGCACACTCTAATGAGACACTAGTGCCCCAGAATGAGTTTCTCTGAAGGGGTGCACTTATCTCATACTCTACGGGAAAAGACCAGATTAAAAAGATAAGCGTTTTTGACAGCAATGGCATGTTATTTTTCAATATGTGTTTGTCACCAATGAATCCTAACAGTATCAGCGTATAAACAGTGGAAGGTATACAATGTGATAAATCTGCGTGAACCTGATCTGATTCCAAATGAGAACATAAATAATTTTACCAAGTTCCTTTCCTGTCTTCTCTCTCTCTTTATGGCGTCTGGTGATGCTGTTTCGTAATGTCTCCAGATTTTTCTCAAGTAAGAAAAAGGAAACACAGGCATTACTTTTATTGCTTAACCAACAATCAACTTCTTAGAAAACCACAAAGTTTGAACATTAGATCTACCTGCTGATAGCGTATGGAGTTTGCCCTCCGCTCATGATCAACCTGCCAAGCCTTAAACTCTTGGACTGCTTCGTCCACAGTAATTTCTCCTACTTTTACCCTCTCTTGCAGAGATATGAGCTGCCTCTGCCCAGGGGTCTTCATCCCAGCGTAAGGATCATATGCAGGCGTGGGGGCTTCCACTACAGGCCGAGCTGAATGGGAGGAAAATAGTGTATAATTTATTCTATTATTAATTTATAAGCAAAAACCTTTGGAACATAAAATATTGTATTAGTTTCATGAAAGTCTTACAATAGTTTGATGTATAATGGTAATATGGGTGCGAGAGCAAGCGCACTAATATTTTTTATTATTTTAAATTTTAAATGTCTTTACATTTCTGATGTAAATATAAACAACTACTAAATCCTAAAAACTAAAAAATCACAAAAACAAAAATAAGACCTCTTGTTATGTGTTGATGACAATAGTTCAATAACAGTACTGTATTTTTATTTATGATGAGCAAACCAGTTTAAAATCAGACCCATAATCAGTGCACACAGCTAACCAATCGTAATGCAGTATAATAATACAAGACGATAATACCAGAGGATGTAATTGACATGTCAGTGACAGTAGTGGACTGTTGCCTCACTGCAAGAAAGTTCAGGATTCAGACGTTACATGTTCTTCCTGTGTCTGTATGAGCGCCCAGAACCTCTGGGGGCTACCAGATACACGCATGTTATGTAAATAGGCAACTCTAAGCTGGCTGTAAATGTGCAATGAACTGGTAACTAGTCCAGGCTGCACCTTACTTCCTGTCAGCTGGGGTTTGCTCAAGGTTTCAACTTCACTTTCATTTTTACCATTTAAAGTTAAATATTCAAATGAGGAGCGAAAAACAAGAACGCTTCTGCCGTACGGGCCACGTACATTTTTGCTCTTCCCGTATCACATTTAAGTGTCTGCTGTGAAAAGGGCCTATTAATGTCAGAAGATCACATGAACATTTGTTCTCAGTCACCTACCCACTCTGACACCAAAAATTCCCCCAACACAGTTAGCTGTAACCACTGAGTCAACTACAAAGGTTACTGGTTTTGACCAATGTGGTAGTATTAAAAGCCCTGTGCCTCACAGAAACATGCTACAGCACTGTACAAGACTGATGATAAGTAATCAAGATGCAGATAAAATAAAGGCACCTTTTCAAAAGCGGTTTACCAAATGAAACCATGACCAGTTCTAAACTAGCTTTATATAAGTGAAAAAAAGAGAAAACAGAAGCATAACAGACTATAATGATTAAATGAAAAGAAAATTATTTTTATTGGGATTTACCTGCATGATATCCCATGTCCTTTGCTTTATTCTCAGATGTACCTTTATCTGAAAATACTATCAAAAAAATAAAAGTTACATATTTTTGACACATTTGTGATATAAAAAAAATATAACGTAATAAATAAAAATCAGACTGCACCATACCTCTAGAAATGTACGTCGTAGACTTTTCAAGCTCAGTGTTAAGCTCAGGCCTGGGGATAGGGGCTGGTGGACGGTTCAGGACTACTGGGTTGTAAGTACTATTTGCATCCACAGTATCGTAGATATCCTCTGGACAGAGGTTGTATGGGTCTTCCTCTTCCTCAATTTCATCTAAGCTATTATGATCAACTTTTTCCTCTTCCTCACTTTGAAGAGGTTCATTGTCCTTCTTGACTTCAGTGGCATTTGGTTTTGCTAAAGGTAAGAGTGTAACCACATGAAGCACTCAATGCCATATAGGATGCAATATTATTTAAGGAAATTATTTAAAACTTCAAATGTATACCTTGAAAGAACTTCCGAAGCATAGCTTCCTCAGGGTTCTCATCTACTGCAGTCATCACCTCATCTTGAAACCCCGACCAGAAAGAAACAATACAGCACCATCATCATCTGCTGCTCCCAGTTTTGCTGTATGAATTATTGTTGGAACAATAAATAAAATAATGCGATACTTACAAAAATCCTCTGCACATTCAGGGTTGATCCCCAGCATCGACTCATATATATCCTCTGAGCAACCCGAGTATTTCATCATGATATCTTGAGAGTTAGTGGACATCAACTCATATACCTCTGCACTCTCGTCTGTGTTGATAGTGTCCTCAAAGTGAGACTTGAGCAAGTCTGCAGTCTCCTGGATTTGTTTAAATGCAAAAGACAACCAGACGCTAAGTACAATTCGTGAAAATGCAAAGAATTGAAAAGATTTTCTCTGTGGACTTACAACAAATTCATCCATGAACTGCCTGAGATCATTAAAACCACTCTTCTCTGCAAGCGTGTTTGGGTAGTCTCCATTCTTGTTCATCACACTGTAAGCCTGCAAAGCTCCAGGACACTGAAGCAGAACGGTGGTCAGCTTCTTCAGGCCATACTTGGCTGCAAAGTGGAGTAAAGTAGGAAGCTCCTCATTCCGCTGATCTGAAGCCCACAAAAAGGCAAACAGATAGAACCAGTTATATATCAGCTGCTCACACTTTCTGCTTTTTATCATAATCTTTGAATTTAAATGAGAACTGTTAATGGTGTTATTGCAAAGTGGAAGTATTTGGGAACCACAGCAAATTCGCCTCAAAGTGGTGGACCACGTAAAGATGTAGAGCAGGGTGGCTGAGAGCTAAGGCCTACAGTGTATTTATAAGTCACCAGCGTTTGTAGCTATCTAAAGCAGCGGTGAGTAGCGGTAAGTTCCAAGCCTCCACTGGCATTAACATCTGGCCACAAACTGCGCCAGGAGCTTTATGGGTGGGTTTCCATGACTGAGCACCTCCTGTAAGTGTAACATGTAGGTGGCCCAGAACTTTTCACCATATAATGTATGTGCGATAACAGGAAGTCTTCTACAAATTTTTTTAGCTGACTCGCCCAACACCAATAAAATCATGTGTTAAACTTACATGCTGACATATTGTCTTCCTCAATCTGTCTGATTCCAAACAGCTGAAGACCAGTTGAAGGGATCTTGGATTTTAAAGAGTCGGACAACATGCTGTCCAGTGATTCTGTTGCATTGGCTGTTATGTTGAATGCCTGGATGTTCAAAATAAATAAATAAAGCTTACACAAGCTTTTACAACATTAATCTAGCACAACGATGCTATTTAAAGCGCTAAATAATGTCTCACCTGGCTGATGAAGTTAACAGGATCTGTAGCATTTTCAAGATACCGACTGACTTCACCCATGCTGGTGTAATACGTAACAGGAGTCAGGCTGACAGAGGACTGGCCAGTGTACATAGTGAGGGACACAATTCCAGCATGCATATCTAAATGAAAATAAAGAGCAAATTAACAATTACGGTGATTTCAGATTAAAGCTTTCAACATAAAAGTCCTGTGACTTCCTACAGATACTTGCCAGGTGCAGTAACACTTATGGTGTATTCATTCTCCACGGTGCCTGGCACCCTTTTTGCAGGTACATTTTCAGATGAAAACTCCACCTCTGGATCCGACTGATCATCTATTTTCTTTTTGAAAATGATAAAAAGTGTCTCCTGTTTCTAAAAGAAAAATGGAAAACTGGAATAAAATTGGCGTGTTGGTGACATTTTACTGATATCAAGAACTTCCTTTAGCTCCGCTAAACACTAGAAGATCAGTGTAAATGTTTCTCTGTGTACCTGTCATACAATGTAATACAGAAAACTGGATTTATTTCAATGAACCAAACAAACATTACATTTGATGCAGCTCTTGTGCAATTACTTACCCCGCACAGAACTCTGTTTGGTTGCACAGTGAGACAGGTGATGTGCGTGGGTGAAGTTATTTCCTGACTTGCTGATATTACTGCGTTCGCAGGCTCTTCATCCTTCGGGACATTTTCTTCATACTCTTTTGTCACCACATCCTCTGTTTCATCAGTGCTAGGATTTTCATCTAAAACTGGTAAGACGTACACATCGTCTAGGGCTACAGGAACTTCACTCTCACGTTCAAGCTCCACTTTTCTGCCTTTAAATTAAAAAGAAATCGAATGTATTACAAACATCTTTATTTTCCCTTTAAATTTCTACAAATTGCACAATTTTAACATCTGTCTAGATGAAATCGCCTTCTTTTAGTTATTCAGAAAGTTTCACTACAGCACATCCAACTTTCTCACTGAGAGTTTCTGTTTTATGTTCCAGCTTTAAGATAATTGACAATTGTTATTTTATTTAATATCCTATTCTTTGTGGGTGCAGTAAAAACTGAATTAATTATGTTTGCTTCCTGGGCATCGAAAACACTGTACAAAAGAGAACATTTTACATACTGTTGGCTAATGCTTCCAAAATGGTAGAAACATAAACACCAGGCTCATCCTCTGCGTAGAGCTTCCTCCAGCTTGGCCAGTCTTGGAAAATCTTTGTCAATAGTTCGTCCTCAGACACACCACATAAAAAGGCCACCACTCGGTGAGGAGGATAGAGAATTCTCTGAAGTGCCTCCTGTAGTTCGTGGTCACAGAGGATGTCAAGGAAAACCCCTGTGAGGAGCAGCACGATGCTCTTGCAGCTTTGGAAATATTCAAAATTATAACCGTGGAGCTCATCGGCTGTGCTGATTGCATATAGCAAAATTGATCTTTTGTGGAATTTGCGAGAACTTTTCAAAATCTGGTGCAAATATGACGCCCATTCCTGTGCCTCAGTGGTGTGCAGAATTAACAGCTCATATCTTGAGAAGGATTCAGGATGTGCTGAAAAACACAACGCATTACAGTGTGATTGTACGCTCAAGAGATGTATGCAAACACTCTCCAAAGCAGGTATCCAAAGCATAAAACCTGCTGACCCAGCCTGACTGCACACAGTGAATCAACGTTCTGCTCAAAATACACTAATGACATGACACTAGCAATATTATGTGCTGAGTTCCTTGTTGCAGCAGATTGTGATTGCCGTGGAAATGCTCCACAACGTACCAGCTGTCCGGCTGTGGAATGTCAAGGTGACTGTGGCTGGGGAATGAATGTCTGATCTGTTTGATATTTCACTGCAGAGCCAACAAGACGTTGTGCAAACATTGCGCTGTGTCAACACTGGTCAGAGTAATTTTGTTTGACTCATTACAGTGTTTAATCAGGTCAAGCTCACCTCTGTACACGCTACCTAGGAAAGAGCACCCACACAAGCATTCGCTTCATCGGAGCAGCTCACTAACGACAGGGCAGTGAGCCCTTACATCGTTTTATTAAAGGACCGATAACATGAATGATTTAACTTTACATGTGTTGGAAATACTACATTAATTCAAATCAACCATACAGGATGCCTAAGATGCTTGCTTCCTCTTTTTAAAGCGGAGAAAACAGTTTGCCTTGAATTTTCTGGTAAATGAAACTCAATTTAAATGAACACATCATTTCAAAGTCAAACAATGCAAAAGAGTAAACTATGTGTTAATAATGAAGGTTTCAGTACATCTTGTAAACTGTAGCACTAACTAGCTGGTGAAAAAAAAGGTACACACGACGGGTCGTATTACCTGATTCAGTGCTTGAGATGGGTTCTCCCATGGTCTTGAAGCCTCAAATCAAATAAATAAATCACCTCAAAAGGATCATCATTTGCCCAAATGTTTCTCTTCAATTCGATGAAGTTTACTGATGCTTCTCTTCTCATCAGCTGAGACTACATTAGCTTTCACCAGCTACAGCTCGTTGCTCAGCAGTATTAATAGCAACACTTAGTTTCCTGATTTTGGTGACTCTGCCCTACTTCCTGAAACAGTTGAAGAAGTGAGAAACGCACCACTGTCATGACAGAATGTGCAACATGTCGGCAGTTACATTTGTTTTTGGCTGCTTTGTGTATATCTGTATGTTGTAAACAGCAAAATATTCTATAGATGAAACACAAATGAAGATAACGAGGGCTTAGCTAAGAATTTGATGTGTTGAATTTTGCGACGTGCAGAAACGACACAAAACCACTTGATGTCTTTTATGTAGGCGACGCTTTAGATTCGCCTTTGTTCTTGGTTTTCGTGAAGACTGTACACCCACGCACACAAACGCACACGCACACAAACACACACACACACACAGGAAAACATCAATTCACCTGTTATGAGCCACATCCTTCTTCTGTTTTTTCACTTCCTTACCAAGGTGCTGTCTATCTAGAGAGTTTTAAGGTCAGAGTGATTGTGTAAAATTACAATTCTTATAAATGAACATGCTTACCTCAAAAGAGTAGCTATACATTTGTGGCCAATAAAACTTACTTACTAGTAAGACTTACTACTGTAAACACATCGTTTCTGTGTTGCAGTTAACTTTAACATGCATAAGACTAAAGTGACAACTTCTGCAAAAAGTGATGCACACCTTAAAAATGTGTTGTTCTGTGATGCTGTGACACCTTAAAGCAACACTGAAAGTGCAAAACTGAAAGCTTTCATTGCTGGCGTCATTACACAGACATGTGAAGGATGAATGTGAAGTTCTAACACAATTCAGCCTTACAAAATTACTTGTGCGCTCAAATGCTGACACACACAGGGTACATCCTCATACAGCCACATGCTAAATATTTCTTAAGTAAAACAGAAAGCACATGACAAACGTGAATCAGTCACTGATCATAATGAATCACATGTTTGGTGTAACTGTTACTCAGTATTTGAAGTTTCAGTTCCCTCGTAAATGTCAACTATTTGCAACACATGGCACCACACTGACACAACCACTAGAGGGCAGAAGACACTAACTTAACATTAGATTGTTGTCCACCTATCATTTTGCCTATAGGCATGGATATGTACTTGGTTAAAAAGACTGTGGTGAGTTTGGCATAAGTCATAGAGATAGTTTCCATATACAGACAATCAAAAAAATAAAATAAATAGCTGTATGAGCCTTTAACAATAATGTTTATTTGCTATATGCTTCTTATTTGGCAGGGATATTTGCAGTCATAAGACCATTGGTGGATCAATTTGAAAAAAAAGTTTGACAGTGAATCCAAAATAAAGATGTGAAATTATGTATATTTTCATAAATAAATAAATGTGAGGCACATTATACAAACATGTACATAAGATTTAAAAACTATTATTAAGATAGACTGGGGTCAGCTGCAGACTAAATATTCACTGTTTGTAATGCACCACATTTTATAGATATGAAAATAACTGCACCTGGCCTTGAACTGCCAATGTGGAGATAAAAATGATTCAGTATCAGCAATCTGAATTCACTGACCTATAAAAAATAAGATTAAAATTAGTTAATTACACAAACAAAAAGAGACTCAACAGATTATGCAGGTGATATGTATAGAAGTTAAATTTTTTTTCTTTTTTCCTGTAAAATGTCTTTCATGCATGCTTAAAAGTGTCGCAGGGTACACTTCAGGTTTTCAGGTATTTACTGAAATGTGCAAACAGAAACAGTAATTCAGTGTAGAAGGCAGAAACAAGAGTGTGTACAACACTAACAAGATTTAAAGTCCATATGACTCCACATTGCTTTAATATTGCTGAGGTTCAGGCTCTAGGGTGGCCAACCCACATACAAATAGGTCACACTGAGTTGTTGCTTTAATTGTAATTACAGAATCAGTCAGCAAGAGTGTCTTCACCTGTCTAGACATTATTTCATTGACAAAATCAATTCACACTGCTATTCTCCAACAATACGGTCAGGTTTATTTCAGCTCTAGCCTCTTCCTGCGATGCAGACCTTATAATGGCCACAGCAAAAGTTCACTTTCTGACTTCTGAAGCTGCCGGTGAAGAGCAGGGTGATCCATGACCCGTATTTAAGTTCAATTTCCTGTAGAAAAAGAGTCCCCTAATTTCTTTTAAATCTGCCATTAGCTACCATAAGCATGACCGGCCCGTTACCTTTTGTTTGGGCTCCCTTGAAACCACTATCTATTAGGTGGCTCAAATCAAATCCCTGCAGCCTGAGTTTAATAAGAGAATATTTTTGCTCTTATGTTTTAACCTTGTTATCCAATATCCTGTCTTTTTAGTCCTGTGTGTGTTTTCAGCGCAAAGAGCAACCCTGCTACAGAGAGTGTGTCAGCCACAGCACAGACCTGCCTCTCGTAGCACAAAAGTTCAGACGTGGACCAACAGCTGAGTGATACTCTGCTGCACTGGCACTGAGTAAGTCAGACCAGCTTAATACTGACCAAGCTAACAGTGAATTTTTCAGTGTGTCTGACTCCTGTCTACAATAGATTAACAATAACAGGGTGCTTGACCATTAACAGGAAAACACAACATATTAATTTCTTCTTAGTTAAATTAATTTTATGCATTAATCAATTAAAAGACTTTTGGAATATGAATTATTGCAATAGGTAAAAGAAAACTGATATCAAATTGCATCTGATTTCAGTGAAATCTATATAATCTGTCTCCTGGGTGGAAAGTTAGCATTTCCAATATGCTGTTTTTTAATGAATGATGAAACGTAGACTTAATATTAATGGCAGCACACTTTTAAAGTTCGAACACTGAATTTTCAGTGTTCATAAAGATGTATAAAACAACATTAAAAAAGTCAGAACCAGAGTTAGAGAGCACTAAGAACTCCAAGATAGGATGCTGAAGCAGAGGGGAGTGAGTGAGGGGGAGGCAGACCACTGTACATCTAATATTGCAGACATAACGGTCATGTTACCGTCTCGTTTACTGTACTTCCCCATCTCGGGAAAGCTCTACCTCATATCTGCACTGCCTCAGACGCTGTTTGGGAGACTTTTAAAATAGAGGAAGCGGGAAAACAAAGCGCAGTCTGAGGACAGGGAGCGCAATCTTGAAATGGAAAACTGAAATGGGGAAAGGGTCTCTAGCTGAAAAGTTATTTGGATGATAGCCTGCATAAGAAAGAAACTGTGTTTGGTTTCTCATTCAGAGTCACCAGCAGGGCTCATTGTGATAAGAAAATAAGTCTAATGTTACCTGATCTGGTATAATGTGGACCAATTACCACTCCATTGCACTTCATTACAGGACTGTAATAGGGCCAGGGGTCAGTGCTTGAGATGGAGTGGCAGAGGAAAATTGAGTCGTCATTGATAATATGATAAAAACTGACAGTGAGAGGCCCCTCCAACAAATTATTGAAATTTACAGTTGATAGGGAAACACTATAACCTCATTTGGTAAGCAGCTGGCAGGCACTTGTACAAAGCAGGTCCTCTAACACAATGAGAGGCTTATGGAGGGAGAGAAATCCAAAACTATCACAGAATAGTTTTAGAGTCTTGCTTATTGGCTTCTGGCACGGTGCGCACACGTATTCAGTTTTTAGCATTTTTTTGTGTCTTTAACAGGTGGATTGTGGAGACTTTGTCTGGAATGACTTACCTCTTTAGTTTATGCAGCTACAATAATATGCTAACAAAAAAATAAAAAAGTCTCGAATAAACACATCAGATCTAGCTAACATTATTTCCTTTCGCTTTCCACAGCTGAAAAGAGAAGCGAGCAGGCTGAGAAAATAAAAATCTAGGTTTCTGTAAACTTCAGTGTTCTTGGGAGAGGTATGGGAAACCGTTTGTTTGCCTCGGTTAAAGTCCCCTCCATTTGAGGTCCCCTGAATAAATAAATCAAATAAACTACCGTCAGACATACATTTTCAATCCATCAAGGTAATCAGATTCTGTTTACCTGAATGGGAACTATTCTAAAATGTTATTAAAAACTTAAATGGAGTTTAGGTGTGGAATAACTAGGCGCTGGAAATGATGAGCAAACAGCGGGATAAGATTCCAATTACTATTAAACAAGCATTGCATTGACTAGTAAAGAGGAAAATAGCTTTGACATTTTCCACAGCCGGAGCTCCAACCTGACAGGCTTTGTCGTGGGAGAGCACAACAAATTCAATTCATAGGCTTTAAGACATGAAGTAGTCAAAGCTTTCTTCTGAAATATTACCTAAAGGTCCATTTTCAATTATTTGACCAGCAGTCAACATTTGTGTTTGTAATTTAATAGACACTTTACATGGAATAATTGTATATATTTTAAATATCATAATATTCAAATAATAATATGAATATATGTAGTTTTAATTTGAAAAAATACTGCAAGATATATATGTTCAAAACACATCTTTTAAACTTGCCATAATTCTCCCGAAGCAATTACAATATGTCCTAAAATTAAGAATTCAACAAGGCCTTGAAGTCATTACCTCGTGCTGAAGGAAACACAATTTGTGAATCATTTACAAGACCAGTTAAGTTTATCTCACATATCTAAATAGGCAATATATTGAATGCATGCTTCATTGATCAAAACTGTTGTGGAACAACTTATCGAGCGGCCATCTTTAACTAGTATTTAAAAGATCATTTTGCTTTCATCTACAGTCTGTACTCAGCTGAAATCACTTCAACGTGATAAGACAGTCAATTTGGATGTCAGCGCTGGCTACAGTAATCACGCTGGCCACTAGATAAGTGTGACTTTATTTATTTATATTGAGCCCTGTGCGTGTGTAGTTGAAGATAATAGTTTCATTTTCCTGAGAAAGTTTGCCAGCTGCCCTCATTGTGGAGTAAATGTGACAGATTTGTGCTTCATTAGGATTCATCGGGCTGACAAAGATGGATTCGTAAGATGAATCAAAAATGGCAAACGCGTTATGCAGGAGTCCATGAATGTCTTTACTTTTCTTATAGCAACTTTAAAGCTTGAAATTTATAGATCTCGGGTGACAGCAAAGGAATAAAGATGAACATGAACTCAGTTGGTCAAGAAACAAGAACTCAGCACGAAAACATAAAAACCCACATTTTTTAAGCACGTTTCTCAATATCTGTACAGTGACGGTTCAAAGGAAGGAAATATTCTAGCAGAGATACTCTAGATGAACTTTTATAATTCGGTGAGTGCCTTTAGAGAGCAACACTTTTACAGAAAGGGTTTCAAATTGCAAAGAGACAAAAGATAAGAGAAGAATTTGGAGAATGTAACTGGTTTGTTGTGTTGATATTATTAAAGCTTCTTTAAAGGCAACTCAAAGAAGAATCTATCACGGGTTAAACAAAGTTAATAAAGCGTACATTACAGTTAATTTTATGCCAGAAGTTTAAAGTTGAAATTGATATAAAAATGTCACTGGATGACATTATACTTGCTTTTACTGGTAAAATGAATTTTCTTCATATTTCAGATATTTAATAAATAATATTTTAATTAATTTTGTGGTGATAAAATAATCAAAAAGAGTTTAATGTGACTGTTTTATAGTAAGAAATAACTCTGTTGCCGATGTCTATGTGATTCAAACTACCAGCTGTAACAAATGTTTCCACATCATTTTCCACATTACCTCATGTTGATCATGAAACCTCCATTAAACTCATTTCTTGAATTGCTTGCAATCAACAGATGACCGGGTCAGCTAACAGTCTACTTTGCTCCTTTTTGTTCAAAGCAACAACCTGATGTATTACTTCAGTCTTATTTTTTGACACAATTCCTTCTGTTTAAAATGTTAGACCTTTTGTTGTGTGACATGCTCCATGTGTAAATTGGTGGATTTTTAAGTGCATCAAACTGATCTGTGTCCAAATGTTATCTATGGCCTCTGAGAGACTATCATTGACTCCCATTGTTTTGCTACTGACCACGTATAACACTGAGAGGCAGGGCTTAGAAAAAAGTTACACTGTTTCGTTGCATATGACAAGAGTTAGAGCCGTACTGTTGAAGGATTAAGGGATATTAGGAATATTTAATGGCATTTTGCTTTAACTGTGTGCACTGGAGGGTGGCTGCTGGGGATGTTAGACAGCAAAGGTCATGAACAAAATAGTGGAAAAAAGTAGGACCATAAGGCAGCAGGAAAATGTTACTTAAATACAGATTTGATGATGACATTGACTGCAAATTTGTTCAGTTACAGCTGGTACAGTAGCCTGGGTTAAGCAGCACTCTCAAGTACCCTTTCAGAAACTTATAAAGGTTCCTTCACAGTTCCAGTGTGAACAGCCTATAAATGGATCCTTGTGGATCATTTCTTAGGACCTTTCAAAATATCACCAAACCTGTGCCTGGGACTATTATGGTAGTTTTCTGGATGTCACCTGAGGGGTCCCTAAAGTGCTACATATAGAGGAGCTGTGAAAGGGGCCTCTAAGAAGATTTAATTTCTTAAATATAAGTTCCTACTTACAAAGATATTGCATGACAGAGTCTGTTATTACCAGCAGTGTGAGAATAGCACAAAGAGTCTGCACTTCCACAATAAAGCACAAGAGGTCAGAGTTCCACTACAAATACTATGAAATGCCTCAGTGCGGGCTCCACGGCTACTGTATGCCAGACATGTACTATTCATCGTTATCACGAAGGCCATTGCCTGAAAGATGTCTGGTGAAATAGGTTTGTCTAAAACATCATTACAAATCCAATTAATACTGTCATTAGACTAGATGAAAAGAGTGACAACATTTTACAGATTGGAATTATTTGAAATTACCAAAAGCTGCACACTGTACCAGGTAGCAGTGTAACCGGTATGCGATGGTGAAAAGTAGATGTTATCGAAGAAAGGGAACGCGACATGCTTTACCATGTGCTGCACTGGTATATTACACAATTATCAGACTGATTCAAAATAGTAGTTATAATATACCGCGCTTTGATTGCCACTAGTAATAGCATGCCATTTTTAAAATATCTGACACAAAGATTTAAAATAAATAAAATATACGGCACTGTAAACTGATATAGTCAAAGCCTTTTTATGCCTTGTCCACACTGCGTGACATATTTGTGACCAGCACAAAAAAACAACAGAGTGACCTCCACACCATGAGAGGGTCCACGGGAGGATGTGACTTCCAGGAATTTATAGTTAACGGCAACCATAGCTTATGACAGACAACATTGTTTTTGACACATTTTGATAAAAGAAATATTATTATATTGGATTGTGGCACTTGCTTGTTTTTAATGCATTATACGGTGACGTGTGAATGCAACACAACCAAACACTTAGTTTTTCATATTTGTACAGCAGACTAAAAAAAGTATGGCTCATACTGTTGTGGTTATGATATCCCTTTAGTAACATTTTAATATTTTGTTATAGCATTTCATATGTATTCTTCCCGAGTGTAAGAAAAACACTAAAAGTCATGTGTGTGAGACAGATGCTGAGTAACAGAGAAACAAAGCAGACGCAATGAAGACTCATGACTCAAATTTGCAAACAGAAAGCTCGTAAAGAAACACTCATCAACTACAATTACTTAATTTTGAAGCCAGTTAGCTTATTGTCTCAGTGTTTTTGCTGTATTGCAATAGATAGTCTGCATTTTTTACACCAGAGATGCACAGCAGCTGACTCATTATGTTATTTACCATTTTTAAAACACATATTTCTGGTCTACTAAGTGTCACATGGGAAAGCATTAATGACATCTATTCTGTTCCAACTAATCTGTTGTCTTGTTTGGCTGTCAAAAAATGCACTCCACCTAGCACGCCATTTTGCTTCCGTCAATGACGACATTGACACTGAGAGGATTACAGGGTAAATCAATAAACACTACTGCTTCATGAATGAGCACAAGTCTCAGTGAACTGATACCTTCACACCAGGTTAGGCCTATTTACCTGTGATTCCAATCCACACAGCGATCCCAAGGGCCTCCTCTCTATAGTGGAGATTAGATGTCACCACACTTAACAATGAGAAGACACCTCACTGCTCTACAGCACAAATCCACATTGTGTTGGTCAATCGGCAGGTTAGCATCACCTCCATGTTTAAGCAGGGACAGACAGAGCAAGTATGAAACTACCTCGATATAAATGTCGAAGGTATCTAACACCACAAAGACTTTGTCCCCTTTTCTCTCTCTTGAATAAGCTCACTATCTTTGGTGTATTCTGGTTAGCAGCCTTAGCGATCACGCCATAAATGGGTGTCTTCAACTAGATATTCTTCACTTCAACTTTAGCAACTTCATGTTTCCATTTTGAGTAGAAAAGTAGATCTCTAACTTTAAGCAAATCGCACGGGACAAGAAGAGGCAAGGCTGCCGACCAGACAGACGAGCGTTCCACTCTCTAGCTTTTAACAAGCATAGTAATACATCAGTCAAAAGCAATAATTTTACTATTAATGAAATTCCAATTTGCCTTCAGTGCATTTCACGTTGACATTTTCCACATTGCAACAGTGCTTTGATAAAGTTTTTAAAATGCAAAAACGCATCTAAGAGGCTAAAGACCAGCCCGGGTGTCAGCGTGCCTGGCAGAGGACTATGGTACTTAATTTTTATCGCCATATGCCCGGGGCATTGGAAGCCTGAATGTTAACATTGGCTCCATTTTCATTATCATCGTATGATTATGGATTTTACTGCATTTAGCTGATAATACAACTAGGAGCTCACCTTAAAAGAAGTTGCTCGAAGGTTTCATTTCTGCCCAAATGAAATTTTCATTTGACAAACAAGTATAATTAGGCTGCACTTCTTGTTCAGTGTCAGTCTGTTTTCTGATTGAACTTAGACCAATTTGCTGCCACTAAATGAGTTTGAATAATTTCCATTCTGAATGTCTTGGGGACATTAGCTTTAGGAGTGCTAAGTGGCAGCATGCTTTTTGAAGTTGCTGATTATTTGATGCCACCCCTGTCTACCTATACGTTTTTGAGCTTACTTCAAAGTTAACAAGGGGGGGGAAAAAACCTCTGCATAGCCTACCTTGGAGTACAATGAGATTTTGAAAGTGTTTTTGGCCAGGTCTGGGAGGCAAAGTGAAAATTACTTTAATAAGTGTGTAATACACTTCGTTAGCTTCAATACTCTTTGCTTCTTCACTTTATTTCTTTCATGTGGCCACTTTTATTGTACTGAATGAGCAGATTTGTTTCTGTTGAAACTGTACACCTAATAACTAATATTGCGATATCACTTTCATTAAACCGGCTAATTATAAATTAATATATTATGAATTATGAGAACTGCTACAGCTGGCTCTCATACAGCGCTTCTGTTATTGATAATAATGTGAAACACTTCAGTATCCATACTGAACAAGAGCTAGAGCTGTTAATATATCACATAGCCTTGTTCTCTTAAAAAAACATTTGTCTTTGATAGCACAATAACCTTAAATTTCTAAGGTGACAAAACTGTGGGAGATGACTTATATCACTGTAAAACTCTGGAGCCAAAAGATGAGAAACAGCAGAGCAATATGCATGGTAGGAAAAAAAAAACAGGGTTATTTTCCCCCTAATGGATTTTGTAGATGACCTAAAATCTGAGTAACAGCTATTTCGGCAGGGGTAATCCAGTCAACCTCGAAAAAAATAAACACCAATGTGCAGCAAAACTGAACGAGAGAAATGGAGTGAATAAAATGAGTGACGGCAAAAGAAAGAGAGGATCACAAATAAAGCTCAGTGTGGGATTGATGAGAGGGAATGGGGATTTTGACAATGTGATTAAGTAATGGCTTCAAAATATGGAGGTAAGGGTAAAAAGGGAATAATTTACTGAGTATAAGAGCGCTGCATGTCAGTAAAGGGTGGAATTACATTTCATTATCATAAATAAGGAAACCCAAACTGTATCTTAGTTATGAGGAGTTTACAAGCAAGCGAGCCAAAGACTCAACCCCAGCTCCTCCAACGCAGCTCTAAATGTTTCTTTTAGAGTTTTTTTCTTGGTTTCATGTGAAAATTTTGGTACACCGACAGCAAGTGTGTCGCTCTGAATGGTTTGACAATGACAAACATTTAAGTATATGAAACGACTGTAAGGTTCATTTAATCTAGCGATATATATTTTTTACATTAGAAAGCACAAAGGAACAAATCCCATTGGATTATAATATTAAATCTATTTTCTGTGTGGTTCTGGGTTGCTAACACAGATCTATCCACATTTGAAAAGTGGCACAAAGTAACACAGCTACACACAAAGCAATGGTGGTTTACAGCACACAGGGCTGCTGAATGAACTTGACAAAGGGCCCGCGTAATGCTTTGCAATTGTCTCAAGACGGAGACACCAGAGACTGCAAAACATCTGTGATTTATTTGCGTCGTACTCATTTTTCCACGGAAAAATAAAACCGCTCCAAACTGCACAAGCTGACCTACACAAAGATACACTGCGGCTTTGTCAGTTCTCACACCAATCGTTCAATGAAACTCATTAGAGTGGAATAAAATGCAGTTCAGTTCATTCACCTTCTAAACAAAGACATTAATGAATAAACAACATTTCACCAAACGCCAACATTAAGCTGTTTTTTTTCTTTCTTTTCAGACTGGAATCAAAACATCTGTGAGCAAGTAATGATGCAGTAATGATCGTTTATTTGCACAATTAATTAGTGTTTTGCACTTTGGGTTTATTTGGTGGTTTCATGTCATTTGTACTTGTCCTAAATATAAAAAGCTATCTTCATGACTTATTCATAACCTATTTATACAATTAAAAGTATATGACATACACTGCCAAAATCAGTACTATTTGTAATATACTGAGAGAGGACATTTTTTTGAGTTCTTGCACAGCTTTCCAAATATAAATCATGCAATAACAGTGTCACTCTGCCCATCATTAGCCAAAGTCTCATTGGCTGAAGCACCATGCAACTCTCATAACGAAGTTGGTGTAAAAAAAGAAAAAGAAAAAAAGAAGCCATTTTTAACACTATGGCACCTCAGAGCAAAGAATTTTAGTCAGCATGGTGAAATTTTATGCAAGAATCTCTGTCTAGTGTAATTCTATGCCAGAAAGTGTTGACTTTTACATCTGCCATAATGATTACCTGAAGCTCCACTGTGTCACCTAGACAGGCAGTTTGCTACTGCTTTCTTCTGCCTGGCTTTGAGATGTTCCTGCTGGATGCCAGAATATATGTCATTTCTTGAATAGGCACTGCAGCTCTTTCCACATAAAGTAAGTTCTCGTCACCTGGAGAGAACTAAAACACACTGACAGTGTGTCATCTATGCGAATTTTGCAGTCATACATGCAGACATTTCTGAATCAGGTAAAACACTGAAAAGTAGTGACATACTTAATATCCAACTACCAGTGTTACATATGCATGTACGTTTTCTGTTTTGTCTCCACTCAGAATAATATTGGGTCACGTTCACAGTAAATACCTAAATTGGCATCTCACAAAAGCCAAGACCAAGCTGTATGTTGTTTATCACAGTTATTCTCTGAAATCTGAGCTTTCCTAATAAACTTTTACAACTACATTATACATCACCGCACCTTTGCATGCTAACTACAGTGCAAACAAAACTTTTAGAAGTAATTAGAGCAAACTAGAGATGATTTTTCAACTCCCTCAGTAAGGATTTCTAAAGATTAAATCTCTCTTAACCCACTCCACAAACACAAACAATGATAAAGCCAAAATCTGATTCTGGTATCTACAGCCCACAGTTTCTATCCCTATCCATAAGAAAGCTGCTTAGCTTTGGCAGCTAGCACACATGTGCATTGCTCCACTGGTAGCTGAGCACAAAAAACCCAAAACAAAACAAAAAAATCATCATCTGAGCTTACTCATAACTGAACTGTTAGGAGCTCAATAAATACATAGAAAGAAACAATGGAAATGATTTACAGTTGTAATTACCAAAGGCCCCAAGATCCAACAGTTTTAAGTAGCCTTTTCATCATTAATAGGAGGGTTGGTCATATGTTATTGCTGCTGGGAGTTTACACAGCTTCAATAACTATCGAAATTCTCCCTCTATTCAGATCTATGGCTAAATCCCAGGTGAGTGACAGGTGCCAGCTACAGGGCTGTTAGGAGAGAGTGTTTGTTGATATAACCGTGTTTTCCTCTCTTTGAGCGACTGATCTGCAAAGGTACACATAAAGGCCCTCCTTCAGCAATGTACACAGAGCACTTCGAAAGGAGTACATAAAAATGCCCCCCCCCCCCTCTTCGCTGCAACATTAAACAGTGTGGAGGGGGAGTGGGGGTGTGCAGCAGGAGTCATGGGAGGAGGAGGAGGTTTGGTGGGGGGGACTCAAACAAATGCTGGAGAGTGGCAAGTTTGCATTTGCCCATACCAACAAGCTCCTATCTCATTAACAAACCGCTGAAATAAAAGAGTGCTTTTTTGGCTCACAGCTATAAAAAAAATTATCATAGTGATGATGTTCCTCAGCCGTCAACAGAGCTGTGATAACGTTGTTTGATGATGACTTTCCCATGAATGTTAAGCAGCCGCCGCGGCAGAGGAAAGGAGCTTATCAGCGCCTAATGCCCATCTCTAATTCCTGCCCTTCTTGAACTAGCCATTTTCTAACAGCGTTAACTGTCAAATTTACATCCCGTCTTAATGCCACTAAAGAGTACGGGGGATGAAGAGTAAATGACAGCAGTGTAATGAGGAAGGCAAGGCATTCCTTCTTCCACTTTCTCTCCTCTTCTCTTTCTCCAAGGAGAAGGAGATTTCCACAATATGGGGGCTTTTTTTGCCATGATGCCGTGATGGAGAGCTTACCTGTGAACTTACTGCAGGTGTGTGTGAGCGTAATTAGTACTGAACTCTTTTGTGAAGGAAGGGAGGAAGAAAGAGGAAAAAAGGAAAGAGACAAAGAGAAGAAAGAATTCATTCTTTACTGTAACACAAATACAAGGCATCTAAAATATTCTAACAATGAAGCACATGTGGCTTCAATAAGCAAATGTAGAAGAGCTGCTTGAGAAGCTAAAGGTAAAAGAGATTGACTTGGACCAAAAAATTGCCAACAAAACCCTTATTTTATTATGACAAAAGAAGACCAGCAGGGCATATTTAGAAAACAACATGATTAGAAATCACTTCATATGTTGGATTTCCAGTGTATTCTTAGGTAGACATCCTCCCATCAGATCTCGTCCACCAAACCTCTTTTACATGTTTTTATCCGACTTTGTTGCACAGTGCACATAACGAAACAATGCAATGAGTTACATCAGTATTTTGATTCAGTTCATTTGTTATCTGGGAAATAACCACTTTAATTTCCTGTTTCTAAATTGCCATTTGTGCAATAAGTCAATTAAAATTTGAGAACTGTGCAGGAAACAATCACTTCTGACATTCAAACATAGCAATAGGAAAATTGCCACAGCGTCATTAGGAAAACAAATTTAGTTTTAAAATAATAAGCGATAACCTTTGTGATATGTATGTGTATATATGCATATGTATGAGACACTTAAAAACATACATACAGGCTTTTATACATATGCTATCATCGTGTCTGTCATTTCTAATTTCTACATCCTGGTGAGTATAGGTCTCCTTCACCATGGAAGCCTTTATATTTATGCATAGTTTTGCCTCTTTCATGCAAATGAGACAAGTTGAAAGTTTTCTAATGTTTGCATGTAATTTAAGATGGCATTTAAGCCTCCTACCCTAGATGCTATCATCATAATTAATTCATCAGGTAATATTCCCCCATTATTTCAAGACATTATTTTATGTCAGGGTAAATAGCTCTGAGAGCATGCTAACTATTTCGATATAAATACAACGCTCACTTCTATGTGTATTATACAGTAGATTTTAAAATGTGGATATTTAAAAAAGACACAACTTCAAAAATGAGATCAGATGTGCACTGTGTGTTTGCATAAATTGTGATTTGCTCATATTCAGTGAGGGGGAATGCACATTTAATATTCAGTCTTCACTCTCAGACAGAGGAAAATTGGAATAAAGAAAAACAGAAGAGAGGTTGTACCTTCCATTTATGCTGCTATAATCAACCATGCAAGTGAACCTATGAATATGTAGTCCATTTCATCTGAGGGGTCGGACTCTGGTAGGGCAGGCCAGCAAAGATTAAATCTCAGCTCATCTGATTGGACCATATAAAGATTCAAACGGAGCTAATTTCATGCCGATCTGGCTGCCTCCAGTGAAACTATCCAGAAGGCAAGAGGCTATAATGATTTGGAAAAGAACAGACAACAGATAAATGGTGAAATAAAGTTGAAGGGCCTTCTTACCTTTGAGAAGAAATATTTCAATTTAAATGTATCATTTTATCAGCATAAGGTCCTCCAGCTTTGCAGCTCTGAGATTACACCAATTAAATACCAAATATGGTGAACTAGCTGCAAATGAACATGTGCTAATGTTTAGCGCTATGCTGTTCAGCATTCAGTTCCAACTAGGTTTGAATCTGGTGCACATCTATAACAACTATTGCCCTGAAATGAGTGAACTGATAAGTCTCATTCAGCTAGAAACACAACCTTAACGTTGCAAATGTATCTTTTTTGTCATTTCGTAAAGCTTTATGAATTTAACTTGATTTTTTTTTGCAAATAATTATTTTTTTAGTCATTACATAGTTCATACACAGATTTAATTATACTCAATATTTTGTTCTTTTACCAAAGCTTTAAGCTGAAAACCAAAATTTTACATGCAGTATTTGTACTGTACGTAGGGAAACTCACAATATCATACATCTGTAAAAAAAACACGAACATGGATAGGTAGTTTCTTGTTCAGCTCTTATCTGCATGGTATATAACAACCTGTATTTGTATTTGTTGCTGTAAATTTGGCGTATGCACTCTTTGGTGTGAAATATTTCTGACCAGCAAGGTTTATCGTAAATTTAAGTAAACAAATTTAAGAAACTACTTTGGTATCTGGTGGTTTTTGCAAACACTTTACTACTTTTTTTTTTCATATTTGATCCAATCCCTGTATTTCATTTGTAATTAACTGACTAATTAATGATGAAATAGTAAACTGGTGAATTAACATAAAAAAATAAATCTTTTGATCATTCGAGCCAATGTTCTGACCCTACAATGGCTAAACATTTCTGCTCTTCCAGGGGTAGCACTGTGTATCATTATCAAACTCTGAGGTTCCAGCTGATCACCTGACTCTGTTTGGATAAACCAGCAAACATCCAGAGGAAACAGCACTGGTTTGTCGCCAACCCTTCTCTTTCTCTGCACTTTGCTGCTGCTGAGCTCTGCCTTTGGGCACGATAGATTTGACACAAGAGTGCTGATGAATCTCATCAGTTTAATGTGTTTATGCTTGCTAAGCCCTAAAAGCTTATTGCTGTTCAATGGAGTGCTACAAAGTTACCTAATTTCCCCCTGGTCGTCTCTCAGCACGCAGACTCTCTCTGGGTTTGCTGGCAACACAGACTCCCAATAACACGATGTACTCTGCAACCTGTGGAAGACAGAAGGCACGCTGTGTCTCACTGATTTGTGTTATTGGCGAGAGAATAGACCTTGACAGAAATACAGTGAGCGCAGATATTACTGTTTTTTCTACCTTAAATTCAACCCATGACTGTCTCTCTCTTTCCACATTGATCCCTTTTTACAGCCTTTTCACTGTAAGTGCTTTAGTCTTATCTCCGTTGCCCCTACCTCGCCTGTCTCATACTCTAACCAATGAGGCTGGCGGCCTATATGACAGCTAACACCCAGTATTAATTAAAATGTCATGCCTCCAAATCAATATTGTAAAACAGTTCAAACACAACTCATCGCCACTGCTGTGATAAGTGCTTTTGGGTGACAGGTAAGTCCAAAGGAAGAGATACGAGAGAATGGTGTGACGGAATTATCCAGGGAGAACATGTAACATTAAAATTTATGACCCCCCTATGTGTTACTTCATTGCTCACAATTGCAAATTATCCACACTGTCATGAAGTACGCGGCGCTAAACTGACAGATCCATAAGTCAGCAGCAACAGGCCAGGAGGCTTGACGTAAGAACTCTTCAGCCTTACTGCAATGCATTAAAAGTGACTAATACATACTCATTTAAGAAGGGGGCTGTCAGAGGGCAGATTTATCAATGCTACTAAAATATTCCATCTGATTACGTTTATGCAGTCTCGTCTCTATTAGGACAAAAACACAAAGCGGGATGTCAGCTATTACCAAAGTACTTTTTAGAGGACTTCTGTGACACACGGTACGAGCTTCTAGCAAAGTTTCCCTTAAAAGTCAAAAAACCGCAGAACTCCTGTCGCAATATTCCAACTATTATGGAGGCAAATTGGGCTGATACAAAACTTTGTGAGGCCGTACGTGTTCGCACATACTCATTGTGAGACAATGTTCAAAAGCAATGCTCAGGATATGGATAGAATGTGACAAATTCTGTCAGAGTAAATATGGTTTAATAAATGAATTAGCTTCATAAATAATGGCTGTAATGACATTTTAGGGGACAATAAGCCTAAGCGTTGTCAGGAAATAGTTGATGTATGAGTTTCATGCCTCAGCGGTTCCTCAAAATGAATAGGCATGGGAAGATAGCAGGGGCCTGCAACCAGCCTATTTCCTCGAATTATCTACTTGTTGTCAATTTGCACAGTGGAATTACACATGCAAATTGAACTGCCTGCACAAACACCACTTGGAGATGATAAAAACAAATTAACAAAGGCTATAGAAGGAGGATTTATTTCACTGGCTAACCCAGGTCAAGCAATACATGTATTTTACGATTGTGTGTACCCAATTTTGGTGTAATTATATCAGCAAATTATTCTTTGTAATCTTATTATTTTTTCCCCAACCTTCTCCTTACACACATAATTAACTCCCTTCATATCCTCACAGAAAAAAACAGCTTGCCTCTGCATCAGAGTAACACAGTGTAATCTGATTTGGGGTTCATTTTTGTCACCTTTCTGCAGCTGAAGTACAGAGCGAGGTGAGAGGTCGACAGTTTAGTGGCACTGTTTAGTGTAACTGCTTGGCTAAGGAGCAGACAAATCTACACAGTGTTAAAATATATATATAATCACCTCTTAACATCATCGCTCATACTGGGGAGGAAATTAAGAGTCCCCAGACCTCCACGTTTGCTATTAGATATCTCATTTACTTTGTACACACAGTGCTAATCTGCACTAATGAATTCTGCCACACCAAGCCAGATCGAGATGACTTAAAATTATTACCACTTCCACAGATATGCCTTTCCTCATTTGAGGCTCAATTTGGCTGCCTCGCAAAAACAGTCTGTCACAGTAAGATACTAATAATTAGGGTTTTAAGATGATTAGTTTATCTCTGTGCTCTTACAGTCCTGCCTCTTATCCACCATGGCCAAAACTTAATAAGAGGCTCTAAGTTTTAAACAGCCAACTCCAAATTACCAAGAAATGACAGAAATAATGAACTGGAGCACATGCCAGGGAGAGATGGAAACAAGGAGAGGGAGTCAGCTAGAGAGAGAGAGAGGTGGGTGGTGGGAAAGCTGAGAGACATTAATTCAAGTGTGAAATAGAACACAAAGTCTAGTAATCAATAAGGAAATGATTCAGACCTGCAATGCCAAATTTGTTTAGTATTAACAGGACTTTGTGACTCTCATTTACCTTCAGACACTGATGTGCGCATCAGCTTGTCACACATGTAATTAACGCAGCGATTATGCTGAGTGAGCGATGCCAGTTAATGGTTGCATATTTCCGAGGATGAGATAGAGAATTTTTTTCACGTTTTCCATGACATTCAATATAGTATAAGCCTTATCAGTCAGCTTTAATGTGCACTTCATTTAGCAAAAGCAAACTAAGTAACATCTCTCATCTTAGGCTGCAGGAAGGTCAAGGAGAGAGCAAGGTCCCCATCTTTTACTTTTTTTTTCATATTACATTAATAGCACAACACTCTTACTGAACAACTTACCAATTATTTTTTGAAAACATAGCTTATAGCTCATAAAATATGCACACTCTCAATACCTAAACCCTGAATATAAAACCATGTACAGGCTCACTAACTCAAGAAATGTGTGTTTAAGAGAAAACAACAGACTTCAGAAAGTGGAGCGAGAGAATACTTGACATTTTCTATTGAATCCCCCCCCCCCCCCCCCCCAATTACTCAACTACATTTTCTATAATGTATTTCCATAGATTCAGCAGTTAATTATTGAAAAAGTGATAATTTTACACTACATCATTTTAATTGAGGAAATGTTTATGTGTGGCTTATAAACATTTGAAGTTTGAGGTAATTGACTGAAGAAAGAAAAACGGAGGTCCTGTAGCTCTCCTCCAGTACAGCACGCAATACTTATGTTTAAACTTAAGGTGTGTTTCCCTTTTAATGTCTGGCTTACCTGAGCACTGGTTTTAGGCCGTTTTACATACACATCAGTGTCACTGGTCTTCCCCATTATGCTACACTTGCATAGCACAGAAAATACAGACTGTAATTTATGTATATTATGGGCCTTGCAATAAGATGCAACCAAAGAGAGTCTAATGAGAATGAGTGTGAAAGAGCAATTTAAGGCTAGATGCCTCTGCCAGTGCCGGGGGCTATACAAGATTTGCATGCTAATCATTCTAATAATAATGTAATGCCCAAAGCACTTTAAGCAAATTGCGAACTATTGGTCAGAGAATGAAGCTTATCTCACAGAGAACATAACACAAATATAGGTTAACATTTGAATGATTCCTGGTAATTCACGGACCTGTCAGTAGCCCGGCTCACCTCAATTAGAAACGGTCCAGCAGCTGTTTCACTTTTCTGTAAAGCTTGAGCTCCTTCGGAGCTAAAATACCTCCTTACCCGAATACTAGGAAAATATTAAGGAATATGTTAAATAAAACCTGAACTTCTTAAAAGTTCCTACCAATGCAGCCAATAAGAGGTTGCTTTTAGTCCTCGTGCTCCACTGTTTAGCAACAACGCTGATTGGACGTTGTGCTCAGCGCTGTTTGCGATCAGCCAATCGGTGCCATTTAGCAGGCAGCGTCGCAGTGTTTACCCGGAAATGACAACAACTGTTGTGGAAATCTGTAGTTTACCTATTACGGACCGTTTAAAATACAGTGCAATCATAAATTACCCGTATATGCTGAATATAATCTACTGATTCGTTATGTACAGCGGACTCCTGCCCAGTGGTTTAACCGAAGACGACCTCAGTTCAGATGACGAGGAGGACAAGCCGGGCGATTTAGAAGACGAGAAGAGGGAATTTGAAAAGGGCTCTGCTAAAAACACATGCTCGCTGGAGGAGTCACAATCGACTCACACTGCAGCCAGTGACTCTCCGACATGCAGTATGCCTGGCATATCCCAAGAAATGTGGCAAGTATGTTGTATTGATCTTATTTTTCATTCTAGGTACAGGCTAACCTCTTTGGTTTTAGTGATGCCTGTATAAATGAAGCTAACTCTGAAAGTTAGCTTCACGCTAACTATCTCTAAGTTTACATTTACTATTGCTGCAGTACCCCCAGCCCAGCTCAGACTTAAGCTAACGGTTCATCTGAAGTGAGAAAAGCAGGGTTTTGAAGCCCTCTTCGTATGTCACATCTGTACAGCTGCAGCAGAAAAGAATCAAGAGCAGTGATGCTGTATTCACTTTGTATGTGTCTTTAAGAAATTCCAGGATCTGCGGAGGAAGAAAGATGATATAAGGATATTAAAGGTCACAGAAGACAGAAGAAAAAGGAAAAGAAGAAAGCGAAAGAAAGGTAATGTAGTTCTACATCCAACAGATGGGGGAGTTTTTGTAATTCAATAGTTCCAATATCAATATATTGGCCAATATTAGTACCTTACTCTGCTCTGCTGCAGGTGCTGCAGATACTGCAGAGCATTTTGGAAGAAGTGAAACTTGAGTAGCTCTGCTGGACATACTGTGTGAAGACAGTGTTTATAAAATAAGCACCTTTTATAGCAAAATGTATTTATAATACTGATATATTTGTGATAGGCTAGTGATAGATTGGTTGATAATATTGGCCAACTAGTTCATCAGTCAGGCTCTAATTGTTTGCACATTTTTCCAGTGGACAAAATATTGGTCAATTTGTAAGAAAATAAACCTTTGTATTTGATAGAAACTTACCTTAAAGGTAGTCGAGCAACTTATTGGTACACATGGTATAGCTAACAACTGAAGTAATATCAGGGGTGCCAAACATAAGGCCCGGGGGCCAGACAAAGATTCCAGTCCAGCCTACTGGATGTCTTTGGAAAATCTGAAGGAAGATGTACATTTTAACTATATTGTCATACATTTTGACAGCTCGGTCTACTGATAAAGACTTCTCCCGAAATCATTCGTACTCCCCCAATGTAATGATGTTAAACAATTAAACGACAGTGTAATTGCACTATGTTGAAATTGCACTTCTTTTTCTTATATTGAGATAGCTCAGGTATTGCTTATGCAGTTAAACTACTACATAAAGGGGAATTTCACTGGTTTGGCCCACTTAAGATCAAAGTGGACTGTACGTGGCCATTGATGTAAAGTGAACTTGACAGGCAGACTCATACAGAAGAAACCTACGTATCATTAACTTGTTTGTCTTGTGCGTGTAATTTCACAGGAGCAGAAAGTGGGGAACCTGCAGAAACAAGGTACTGTTACACAACATTACAGACTATGAATAGTCAGGTAAAGTGAAGGATGTTTCCTTTCCTGTTTGTCAAACTATCCTTACGGGCAAATTCCTTACAAAATGCTGTCGCCACAAAGTATGAAAAACACATAGATCTGATTAGAAGGGTAACAAAAGAAATACAGTCAAGTTAATAAAAAGATGGACACGATATATGTCTTAT
Organism: Rhamphochromis longiceps; assembly: GCF_057381845.1. Taxonomy (NCBI): domain Eukaryota; kingdom Metazoa; phylum Chordata; class Actinopteri; order Cichliformes; family Cichlidae; genus Rhamphochromis; species Rhamphochromis longiceps. The sequence continues at coordinate 26,304,047 of NC_140569.1, forward strand.
TGCAATGCTGGTCTACATGAGCATTAACAGACATTTTCTCTGTCAGCAGAGAGCGTCAAGAGGAGCGGGAGAAGCACTGGGATGAGCTTAAGCAGTATTTTGGTGTAAATGATCGATTTCATCCCCCTGCATGTTCCAAACCCCCTCCGAAGGTAACAAAGACTGCCTTCCAACTTATCTTCTGAGGTTTAATACTGTGTCTGTCTTAGCTGTTAGAAACACCTTCACATCCTTTGTGTTTCGTTGCCACTGTACCGTCTCATTGTTTTACGTGATATGACATGTGGATTAGGGGGACCTTTATAATAACTCAACCTGACATTGAGAAGTACATTGGGGATTATGCTCAGCTACGTTTAGTGATAAGATTAGGGTGAATCTGCTTTCTAGCGTGGTTAAGATTCAAGTGAGATGTAGGATTTTTTTCTTCACCTGCAAAAAGACTGAAAATCCAAGTGTTGCTTGGCAGAAGATGAGATGGTTACAGCCTCTGTGACTGCAGCTGGAACAAAGACAAAAATGTAAAACTGAACTTTCTTCCATTTGAGTGCATTTCAGCTCTTAAAGATGACCAAACCTTTAATAGAATAGAATAGAATAGAATTCAACTTTATTGTCATTGCACATGCACAGGTACAGGGCAACGAAATGCAGTTTGCATCCATCCAGAAGTGCTTTAGTGATATAGATATATTACAATATATATTAGCAATAATATAGATATGTGAGTATATTACAGAAATGGGTCTATTATGGTATGTTATAATGTACACGGTATGAAGTATGATGTGAATATTCTATAACTATAAGTATGTACAGGCTGTAGTGAGTACAAGCTATGTACAGGATATGAACAGGATATAAATATGAAAAACTATACAGAATATGAAATAAATAACTTTACAGAATCTGGGATATACAGCTATACAGAAATGGGAAGCGATTGCAAATTGCTAATGAAGCAAAAATATTTGCAAGCTTGATGAACATTACGATTGACCAATGAATGGGAACTGTTCTAATTTCAATGTGAAATCCCTTTAATGATTATTTTGGAGTATTTTGTGCTTAATTTATCTCAGCAGCATAAGATTGAGGGTTTTTTCTTTTCTTTTTTTTTGTGAATTTAGCCTCATTTTGAATGGGGTGCCAAGCTGGATGTAACAGAACTTGCCACATTATCATAATGAGGTTCTCTTTCATCACTCAAATGCAGATCCTTGTAATTAATATATTATTTCGAGTCTGGCAAGTCTTTCGAACAATTTGAAGTGAGGTAATTGAGGAAAAACTATATCACAGTTGCCAGATGTGATTATTTATCTGGCAGCAGCTTCTCCAAACCCTAACCTTAAACACAGTTCACAGCATAAACGATGACCGTCTGTCCGTTTGAGTTCTGCTTGTGAGAAACTGCTGGTGATAACTGAGTTCACGAGTCGGATCGGGTACGTTCAGGACATTGAACTGTAATGAGCGCACTAAATCAGAGCTGACCAATCGGAGTCAAAAAAATTAATAAAATTCTGCGTTTTAAAACTTGATGTTTACTTTACTGTACTTTTACAGTGAGTCAACAATACATCAGAGGGGACACATTAATAATTGCAGTTTCTTTCCAGTGTATCTTTTTTTTCCACCATGATGAAATTTGGGGGGGCTGAAGAAATCTGGTACTCGGCTCGCTGAGATAGTCTCATCACAGCAGAACTGCCTTGCCATCAGTGACCGGGGGCTTCTCGGCACCCCCCTCTGCTTAGGCCTGTAATGGAAATGTGTAATTAAAGAGTCACATTTATGTTTGGTAATCTCCTGTAGCATTTCTAAGATTTCCCCACTAATATCCAATCAAAAAGGTTTTCATTTGTGAAGTGAAATCTACATATTTGTAGTAATGGCAATCATATTAAAAATAAGGCCCTGGGGACTTTTGAAGTTACTCTTTGATTTTTTTTTTCTCTACCCCTATTTCAAAAAAAAAAAAAAAAACGATTTTTTTTTTCCCCTCTTCTGCAGTCCGGCCTAGAAAAGAGCATAGAGAGGGCCATAGCTGAAGGGGACATTGCAAAGGCGGAGGAGATGAGCGACAGACTCGCCACTCGAGAGGTACGTTGTGCTGATAAGAGATCTTTGGGGTGCTCCCGCTGTGACAAATCAGGCTAATGGATCCATGGCCATTTCTGCTGCAAAGACATAGAGGAACAAAAACACACGCAGACATCCACCATTCAGTCCTGCAGCTCTTTTCCATTGAGTTAATGGAAAGCCCTCCCCTTAGTTTTGAAGTGCGGCAGTGTCTAAAGGACTTTTGGCTCTGCTTTTTAATGAAGGGTACATTGCTTTCAAGCCAACTGTTAAATCATTCTCCAGGTAAGAGTTTCATACCTTTGAAGTGTACATGTCCCTAAATGCAGTGCCTGAAGTTTTGTAACTAACCGCCTTGGCAGGCATCAAGGATCAAGTGGTTTGAAACTAATTTAGCATAAAATGTAGCCCACACACACATAATTGTGGTTAAAAAGACATACAGCTGCAGCGTTACTTCTCCGCCGGAGCATCAAAGTTAAACTTCTTTGTTTTATGATGCATTTTGCTTACAGCGTCGCATGAGCATTTTCATTTTGTAATAGTGGCAACAAAAAGATGGAACAGGCTCAGGTTTTCCTGGCATCTGAGGATTTCAATTTGGAGTTATAAGGTGGGAGGGGCCGTCCATTTAACGCTGCTCAACAGAAAAATTAAAGTTATTTAAACGTGGTGTTCAAAAATGTAACTTTTACTCTCATGTTCACGTAGTGGACGGCAGCTAGAGCCATTACTGGCTTCGCTGTGGAGAAGAAACATAGGAGGTGCAAATGATGTGATTTCTTTCGTTAAAAAAAATCTGGATATGATTCGATTTAAAGCAAGTAATCGAAAAACAAATTGCAACCAGAACCTCTTGAATGGATAAGGAGGTTTCTAAATGAAAATATCAACTGTGCTAATTGTGTGAGCATTACATTTGTGACCTAGTATCTCCATTGTGTAATAGACATTGGTGTGCAAGCATTAGAGCCCCTTCATATTTCCATTCTAACTGCGAGCAGAGTGATCGAATATGAGGGAGTTAAATGAAAGCTCTTGTGAGTGGCACCTGTGCTGTACTTTCAGAAAGCCTCTTAGAGCGCTGGTGGATTGGTTTTAGCCTGAGCTGAGGTTCTCGCCTCCCTGGCACCTGCCTTGTGTCTTGCCAGAGCCGTGATGGGACCTGACAGCAGTTTGGCAGCCGCAATTCATTGTTAGGCAGTGATAACTTCATTTCAAGAGAGTATAGATTTGACTATTTTTAAATCCCTAAATGCTAGCTGATGCAAAGTTGTACAGGTTTTCTTTCGAATACAAAGACAAGCAGTCCTGCTCATAGTTAAAAAAGAAAAAAAAATGGGAGAGAAATGGAAGCTAAAAGCCAGAAAGTTTAAGGGATTCTGAATCAGTTATAAAGGATTATAGTGTATATTAATGCAGCCTGTATTTCAGATAGCATTTAGGACCAGAGTGTTTGTTTACCGCCTTCCTGTTCACGTTGACGGGAGCACTGTGACAAACATTTAGAGGATCAATAATCTCCGCTGTGGCCAGAATCAATTTCAAGGTTATAATTGAGTGGCTCATTTGGCACGGAATTGCTTAGATGTTTAATTTGTTTACGGTCATAACATCCTGACATGATTGTGGCAGGCTTTTCACTCGAAGAATAGGAACAGGTTTTCTTCGCGAAAAATGCAAAAGCATTCCGACAGCTGTGAAGAACTAAAGAGGCCTGTTTGTCCCTCTAGGCATTGTTTTGTAAAGAAAATGCTGGTACATGTTGGATGACAATGTTTCAGAGTATTTTCATCCTCAATCTAATGCATTCCCACTTATCTCCTCAAAGCAAAGGGAAATAGAAGAAAGATAGAGAGCTTGCTGTCAGAATCCCCTCTTTTGTAAGACGGAAATGTTTGTTTCTGCTGTTTTGAGCTCCCACAAGTCAATTAATGATTTCCATTTGCTCTACTTCCTTTCTTACGTTTTTTTAATCTAAACATTAAAACAATTTGGTAAAACCCTGTTTTGAAGGCTCCTTATAAATTCTGAGATATGTTTTCTTTCATCTGTCAAACTTCTAAGACACGCGGCTTGGATATTGCAGGTTGTGGGTTTTTATTCTCATTACGGTTTTTAAATATGTTTCAAAGCTGAAAGCCTTTGTTTTTAGATTAATTCGTGAAGACATGCTCAGATTTTTAAATAAACATATTACCCCTCTAAAGAAATTTTTATTATTGTCTACAGTGCATTTCCAAAGCTTCCTAATGTAGTTTAATAAATTATACAGACAGTTTCTTTTCTCATAAAGATGCCTGTTGATCCTCCTCAGCGCATTTAGATTTCTTTTCACATGCTTTAGAAGACAGAAAACAATGTAAAAATCTCCTTGCCTCTAAAGTAGTCTTAATAGTTCAGTAGATTAAAAGGTGCAAGTCCTCCAATTAAGACTTGGTCTCCATCCTTTGATTACTGCACATTATTTTACTCTGCAGCAAGCTGCGTACGGGCTAATTAATTCTGTAATTAGCATAACAAGAAGTGACAGACACATACACTATAAACGGCTCAAAGCATGTCATGAGGCCTGATAGCATCCAGCAGCTCATATTTAGCAGATTGATTTTTCTGTTCCTGGTAAATGAGCTAGTATGAAAAGATTATAACTGATAAGTAGTAAAGAAAATCTTATGTTATCTTATGTTTATCTGTAGTCACTGTATCAAACAGGATCAAATGCAGTAAAACCAAAGCAATCAAAGTGTTATACTTACTTTTTCACACGACTATAAGGTACTGAAATCTACTCAATTTCTACATCTAACTCTACTTTTTGACTGGGTGCCACTTTAGCTCACATGGTCAGACTGCAGCGGCCCAGATTTGAGTCTGACCTGTTGACAAAACCCCCCAAAAGCTTAAATCATCCATTAAATCATCAGCGTCACACAAAACATTCAAAATTACTTCTGGAATTTGTGTGATTGTGATTTACATGTAACAGGAAGAGCAGTGGACCAACGATTGATCCCTGTGGGACACCATAATAAGGTGCTTTCAATATCTAAATAAATATGATTTAAGCTATCAGGTTATCACACTCAAAAATTTTATATCCATCCATCTTTTCTATCCACCCTACTTGTTAACAATTCAATTCAGGGCCGCAGGGGTGGGAGCCTGGAACCTATGCTGCGTGTCATTCGTTGGGAGACAGGCACACCTCTCGACATGTAGCCAGCTTACTATTACAAATTATTCTAAGTCCTTTGAAGGGTTATTAGAACCATGCAATTTTCGGAACAATGACTACTTATTCTATAATGACTGTACTCTAAATCGGACACTAATGTAAACTACTGTCTTTGCTGCACTAATCCACATTCTCATTGTAGTACTTCAATCAACAGGAAAAATGAAATATCTATTTTATTAAACAGAGCCGCTGATCTGTTTTTGAATGTATCCGTACATTTGCTTCATATACAGTAAGTGGGTATATTTCTTTACAAAAGACCATCATGTTGTGTTAGCCTTGTATTGCCCCATGGCTGTCATCACAGTTATTAGAGTGGCATTAACATTTCAAAACAGAAACTCTCTGTAGTCTGCCACAAACATGGATGTCGGGTGTATTTCATGACTTGCAGGAGCTTAAGGATATGAAAAATGAAAAACTATGTTGCATTGCTGCTGGCCTCACCATCAGGATGGAAGCAGCCCCATGTACATGGCCACAAGTACAAAGAAGGTGTCTTAAAAGACAGTTTTTCTTTTCAGCCTATGCCCTGCAACAGAAAAACCACCACCAACAACAAACTATGCACGGCCCAGTATGTTTTAGACCAGAGGCTGACCGGCATTGAACTTTTAAGGCCTATACTGGTATTTGGTGATTTAATTGGATATCGGAACTGCTACATGTAGTCCGGATTGACCTTTTGTCGTGGAGCTTTCTTGTTATGCCACTTTGAGTAATAATAACGTGCTACATCCAAACTGTTTAAAAATGAATCCCTCCTAATAGATTGTATTGTAATTAGCCATATGAATATGTATTAACTGGAGCCATTTATAGTTTCTGTAGCTTTTGAACATGCGGATGGTTATAACATCCCTCATTATGTTCTAGCTTGCATTTCAATAGTGCAGCTGCTGAAAGGAAAAGCCCCACTGTCCTTGAAATCTACCCTTTGGAAAGCCTCGCTTAAACGCTGTGAAACAAAGGTGGCGCGGCATTTTGTCAGAGGAGACATGGTGGCTTAGTTGAAACAAAGAGCTGAACTAAGAGTGTTTCATGATATTTATGTTATTTAACACCTTTTTTCTTCTCGCCACCTTCCCCCCGCCATGCCCTGTGTTTGTAATCAAAAAATTAATGAGCGGCGCTTTTGTGGAAAGTAGGGTTTATCAGATTTTGACTTTCCCCGCCCCACATCAGAGAAGGAGTCTGACTCCGTCTCCCCTGCGAGCCCCCCCAGGCCACCTCGCAGAGAGTTCAGGGAAACTCTCCTCTTTGTTCATTTTTCCTTCAGCATAAGCAATTTATCACTGAATGAACTTTTATTGTATCTCTGGATGACTCACATTAAATTTTCGCCCATTAATTTTGAAATGGATTTTGAAATGGGTACTAAGCTTTTATCAAATGCCTGGGAATCTCATTTGGATTATTGTATTTCATTAATTACTTGATAGACAAAGCATACTTTTCAATGTAGATTTGTGTGCTGTTTAATTAATTAGCATGTTTTCTCTTTTAATTAAAGCCATTTTTTTTAAATTAAAGCCCACAGCAAAACACATATATAATTTGTTTGTAATTAGGCCTTAATTGGTGGTAGTGGAAGCTTAGCACCCTTGGTTTCTTTTTTCATGATTGCCATTTTATTGCCAGTCACTCATTAATTAAACAGTTTTTTTTCTAATTAGCTTATAAAACTGTTGATGGCATATTATTCTAAGTGTGAGTTCAAAGCTTGCTAATAAGCCTACCCTACTCAGAGGAGGCGAGATAATGAAATGGCACAAAGCAGACGAACTTTCAGAGATTTTTTTTTTTTGTCTATTCCCTAAAGATGACATCTTGTATGTATCTAGGATCAGATTACTAGAAAAGGAAATGGAGACATTGCTGTTCTCCTGTGCCTTCCCTGAAGTGCCATTGTTTTTAGCTTTCCGTGTAATTCTGTTTGTCAAAGAGGAGGCAAGATGACAAAAAGCTCTAATGAGGCTGCCCCAAAGAAAACTGACACTGTAGTGGGAATATAACAGCATGAAGGTGCGTGCTATGATATTCTGACTGTATTATAATGAAAACAGTGACACATTGTAATTGTTTATCCTTCATTATTAGACATTGACAATCAGTGATTTACCTTTTCTACGATCACTGTTAAGCTCCTAAGAAAAGCTATGGCAGTTTGTCCATTACATAATTACTTTGTTTGCTATTGGAAAACAGTAACAACATATTCTGCTTACATTAAAAAAATTAGATATTTTACTCTATTATTTTAATTTCCTTCAACTTTATAGTCTGGCTTCACCACAGAGTTTTTCTGAACTAAGTAAATGAAAACCCCAAATAACAAAAAATGGCCAAAAGATCTTTTATTGGTGATAACTAATTCCACATTGCACTACTTCTTTTTATAAAATCTAATGTATTGATAGATTAAACTGCTCAGCAGTATGTACAATTAGCAGCCCTTTGGCTTTATGTTGGACGAAATCAATTTGAAGACAAGTGATGGACAAAACAGTCTTTTACATCAACAAAATAATCATTTGTTTCAGGAGTCAAACCAGCAGGTATGAACAAATGTATCCTTTTTAACAAAGTGCAGCTGTAGAGCAAAGACTCGATGCATCTTTAATAATAAAAAGCTATATTTCCTTATGTAACATTTGATTTCTTATATTGGAAAAAAAAAATCTTAGTTTGTGTAAGTCATTTGTATCACTTTGAGTCGTTTTCAGAAATAATGACAGTATCTTTTCCTTTGTGTTCTGTAACAATAAACTGACTATCATTGGGTGTTGACCTGGCCCTCCAAAGGCCTAGTACAAGTTAGACTTACTGTGAATCATGTAAATAATCTGTAGACGACTTGATAATAAAAACAGCAGCAAGAGAGCACCTCTGATTCTAGGGTCGGATTTTTTATTTTACCTCAACCTATTGTTTCACCTTGGAGATTTAAATAACGGACTAACTAAATAAAATCTCGTAAAATCTTTTCTTTTGAATACGATATGGGTGGTGCTGATTGACCCCTCGATCTTTTGACCTTCCCTGTCCTGCTGCAACGCTGAGGCTAAGAAGCCAGAGACACGTATTTCTTCCCCCTTCCACCTCAGTCCTAAGAAATTATGCTGAAATAACACACAAGCTGCCTAATCTGATATTCATTCCTTTCTTATATAGCCCTGCTTTCCAAAGTTGACTAAGGCCACATTATTTAGGCATTAAGGTAGTGTGATAAGGGAATTAGGCTGGTCATTAATCGTTTACACGTCAAATGCAGCAGAGCAGCTCGGGGAGGTGATTTAGTGAGGCAAAGCCATATAGCCCTTGTTAATCCACCTCTCACACGTTTTAATTGGAAGAGGCTTCCTGGATAGGAAATTTATGAATGGATTTAAGGCCATTTCTTCCTTAAAGCCATCATTTATTTCATATTGTTAATAGGAGCTTTAACACTTTATCCACATGGAGACGTATTTTTCTCATCTCCCATTCAGCTATTGTCTTTTTGCACTGGCTGGTTAATTGCCACAGTGTTTTTATGATCCCTGTGCTACAAAAGGAGGGACGCAGCGTAAAACAGACACACAAATGAAAACAAAGTGTGAAAGCGTTATTATGAGCAACTTTGTGCGTGATTTCCACACACGCAATGCAAATTTTGACGTATTTATTTTTTGTATCAAGGCCCCATGTTTGGGTCTCTGCTTGAATCTCCATGACGACCCAAACATGGATGAACAGAAAACGGCACTATTGACTTAACCCTCCTAGTGGCCTTAAGCTGCTGCTGCTGCTGCTGCAGTGCCAGCATTGTGCAGGCTGAATTTTTTGCCTTCAAATCTTCCAAAGGTCAGAGAATTAATCCTCTGAATAAACCTTGTTTTTAGCAGGGCTGCACACAGGCCACACAGGAGAGAGAGGGAGAGAGAAACGAGGCACGGGAAACATGCATGTGATGGACATTTAATTGTACATTAATATGTGGTGGAGTGGGAAGAATTGCCTTTTAGGAGCCACATAAACAAAGAATGCAGGAGGTTTTCCTGTCTCCTGCCTTTATTCCCGCTTTGTACTTCCATTCTTATTTTTCCCCAGCCTGTGATGTGAAAGGATTTGGCACTAAGATGCACGCAAGGGGAGGGGGGAGGAAAAAATCCTGAAAAGTGGATCAAAAAAGTAAATGAAAAATAATGTCATATTACTGAAAATATGAGAGGCTAATTTGTGCCGACTTTTTGCTAATTTTGTTCTCGCCACAGAAAGAGGAGCCGTCACCTGCTCGGCGCCACAGCGCTGACAGTGCCAGTGATCCATGAAATAAGCTGCCGCTGGCTTTGTTCAGATAAGAATGAACAAATCTGCACAATGTACTGCTCTCGGAATCTCATTTTCATACTTGCATGCAGGCTAAAAGAAATAAGCTGTTTGCAGGCTTGATTAATCAGACATTTGAGGGGTTTTTTTTTTTGTCTCTTTGATCTGTTCTGTCTCCTAGGTAACTTGGTTGACATTAATGTTGAGCCCCAGCAAAGACAATCAGGGAGTGTAGACTAAACAGATATAAAAAAAGAAACAGGGAAAATATTAAAGACCTTTAATGCTTTAAATGTAGTAAAAGCTGTGTTGTGAATTTAAAAGAGGGGGAAATGAGGGCCATGGAAGTGGGTTTTAATTTTGCTTTTGGAATGTTCAGGAAGGCGTGTTTTCAAGACCTTTTGCATTTCAAATGCAACCCCACAGGAGAGCAGGTTAATGTGGGTAATCCTCGTGTAGGCAAAAAGAAAAAGCTCTGTCAGTAAATCTCCAAATTAAACCATTTAGCATCATGCAGTTTCGTTTGATTTGCTCCCAGAATGAGCCAGTGTGGCTTTCTTTTTTATTTTTCCTTTACAAACACAGAGAGCAAGAGCTGTTCTCAGATTTGTCAACAATTTAATAAATGTGTGGTTTATAATCTCAGCATGCATCAGAGCCACTCAGAAGCATTTAGCACCTACGCTGCTCTGCCAAGAAGCAGGGAACACCCTGAAGTGGTTTTATCTGCTCGCAAATCTACTGCAAATGTTTGAGCAACCGTCCCCCCTCCTTGTTATAACTCTCTTAAAGAGGAGAGGGGAGGAGAAAAGAGGAGAAAACATGATTAGAGGAATTTAAAACCTATAAAAATGGCAAAGAACTGGAGAACTGTCATAGTATGTACGCTTCAGGTTATGCAGACGCTCTCACAAATCTTCCAGTGACTGTATAGATGAATGCCTTGAGGGCCTAGCCGGAGCCCAGTACTTGCAGCCAGCCGGAGCCCTTATCTTAAATCCAAGCAAAGTACCATTAATCTTTTTGAAAGACCTTTATGGCTTTTAATGTATCCCAAATTAGAACATTTTACACCCTTGGTTCCTGAAATATGGTGATAAAAAGCCTTTAGAGTTTAATTTTTCCTGCCTGCTCGCTCTGACCTGCTTAATCCCAGCATGCATTAGGAGATATTTTAGTTTCAGTCTTTCTAATAAAGTTTATCCCACTTAATTATAATTGAAACATTTTTTTCCAGCAGGTCTTTTTTTTTTTTCAAGTGGCGCAGTGGTGGCACATTTCTTCATTACCTTAAGACTTTCTTTCCCCCTTGATTGTACTCTGAATATTACAAAGAATTACCCAAAGGTTTGGTGAAATTGTTCCAAGTTGTTTATCAAAGTTTGCCTTTGCTTGAATAATAAACCTATCTCAGGAGTGAAAGAGGGGGCAGGATTTTTCCCTTTGTTTCCTGTGCTTCTGTGTGACTGGGGTTATTGGGATTATTCTGCTTCACAATACACACATATGCCTTCCCTGGGATTTGAATGTTTGCCTCTTACAGTCACGGTCATTCTCTTCACTTCTGATTTCAGGGACTGCCTGCATTGCTCCAAAAAAAAAGTCTCTTTTACAATTGGAGACGAGTGGAAAACGCCTTTGCAACATTTTTGAAGTGGAGGGGGGGAGGCAGCACAGCTGACATCGTCTGTCATTGTTTGTTTAGTATTTCATTTGCACATTAAAAAAAGGATCTAAAAGAAACAGCATTGAGAGGATGGAGGGGGAAAGACTGTAAACTCTAAGCTGAAAAACACAGCTCTTAAAATACATCAAATATATAGTGATGAGAATTTTATTGAAACAGTGCTCATGTTCAAAAAAATAAAACTACACTTTTTGTTAATATTTGTAGAGACCTGTGCATAATATTCAGCTTTTAGTTCTCTACAACATCTAAAAATTCTTTGCCGTCCTCGAAGAAAAAATGTCACATTTAATCTATCATCTAAAATGTGAGAGCCGAGTGACTTTATTCGCTACTCTTTGACAAAATACAAAGAAAACAAGCAGATATTGATATTTTTTCCACTTTTCTTTGTAATCTAAGCAGGTGTTGTCCCTACTTCCAAGTTTAGCATCCATTTAGAAAGTGTGTAAGAAGCTTTAGCTGCTCAGATACATCAAGGAGGGTTCAAATCCTCAGTAAAAACAGGAACATCGAGTCCTGCTACAGACCTGACTACGCAGGCTTTGGGATAATATATAAAAACAGAACACGTTGAAGCAGATTTTCTCCATTATGATGGGGCAACCCATCTGCCATGTACCTTTTAAAAAGAGCTGCTCACATATTGACTTCATTTTTTTCTTTTTTTTCCTTTTAAATGCTTCATGACTTGTAAGATATTGTACATCTCATTCATAGAAATAAGCAGGTGTTTGCTGCAGAATTATTGTTGCATACATGTAAAATAGCATTTATTCCTACTGAATGAAATATATAATGTAGGCTTTCGTGGTCACATTCTGTCAAATATGTTGCACTCAGTCCTGACGTCACATATCGCCAGACTTGCTAGACTGCAGGATTGTACGGCATTCACGTGTCGTTTGGTTTAATGACAGTTTTGCTGTGGTGTGGAGGAGGCATCGCAGGCAGCAGAGAGTTCGACAAGAAGCCACCCTCACACATCAGTCAGAAGGGGCTTTTTTCTTGCCACAGACTGATTTTCATTCTCTAATGAGCCTCTCCTCTGTCTGCCTCCAAATAGATGGCCGTGAAAATCGCTCAAGCTGCTGATTGCCGTGACTTTGTGCAAGGCAAACAGGAAGAGGAAGCTTTGAGGGCAGCGCAGAAAAGGAAGAAGCAAATAGCCTGGGGGTATGACGTCTGTCTCTGGTCTCATGTTTATGCTTGCCATCATTTCTGCCATGCGCGACCACTCTGGGTTCAAGTACAGTTAAGATAGAGCTGCCGAAGCCTGAATTAGCTAGTGTGATTGAAGTTGATGGCTAAAATGTATTCATAAGAGCTTCAAAGTTTTTTTTTTTCTGTTTTGCAGCTTTGAGGCGAAGAGGCGGTGGGAAACCAAAAGCAACATGGGCTACATGTGAAAAACACGGAGGAAGAAGAACAAGACTTTGTGTGTGTGTGTGTGTGTGTGTGTGTGTGTGTGTATATATACATATATATATGTGTGTGTGTGTGTGGCAGACTGATCATGTTTCTTCTTATAATTTTTTGTATATTTTGAAGATTTTACAGCAGCAGCATGGGAGAGGAGAAAAGTCAGCAGTTGGCTGAGATGAAAAAAAAACCCAATCCAAAGAGTAAAAAGGAGGAAAAAATGATGGAGCATTCAAATTAATTCCTAAGGCACCCACTGGTGTCTGCATTGTGTTATTTTTCATTACATTTCAGTGATTTGAGCGTTCTGCCCCCCCCCTTCAAATTAAATCTGGTGTACATTACTGGATGATGCGTTTATTTATTGCTGTAAAGTGGGTTAATCATGAAGGCGCTCTTTTCTTCTTCTGAGGAAGAGAAAGGAAAGATTAGAGCTCTAATGCAATGTACAGGATAATGTGCGATAGGATTTGGGAGTAGAAAATGAAATTTGGCTGCTGTAAACTGTTGTGAGCAGTCGTAAACTGGAAGTTCGAAGCAGAGGCTTTGCTGCTGGCCCTCGCCCATGCTGGGAGACTCGCTATTGTTTCGGAGCCTGAACAAGAGGCGCACGCTGTTTCTCGAAGCATACACTCACTGCTCATTGTGTGATGAGCTCTCTTCAGCATCTGTAAACTCGTCTAAAAACCGTTCCTCTCCCTCTTACTTTGATCTTTTTTCTTCTTCTGCTTTTTTTTTTTTTTTTTTTTGATCTGCAGCGCTTGCCTCCGCAGCTACTCAACACTTCTGAAATGCTCATTCAGATTCCAGGAAGTGTTAATTGCAACCAGCAAGCACAATAAAAAGCTGAAGAAAGACAATTACTTTTAGTCATAAAGCTTGATTTTTTTAAATTTTTTTTTAACCAAACCACTTTAAAAGAAAAAAAAAAGACTGCTTTGCTTCAAGGTAATGAGAATTAAAAATTAATCCACCTAAGTTGTTTGCATTTCACATATTTGAGCACTTTGTCCCCTGGTGAGGCGCGTTCTCATAGGCTCACTGCATCGGTATGGAGTAAATTTAACAAAACATCAGCAATAAAAGTTTTTAGGTCATTATGACGCAAAACACCTGAGCTAAAGAAAACCAAATATGAGCTCGAGAGAACTTGGTGAACTTTAAAAAAACAGGCAACTGTTTTGTATCCTCTCATGTCACGTGACTGTGTCAGAGAAGCTGTCAGTTGGCGGGAATTGGTGCTAATTAAACTATTAATTATCTCTGTAATGAGACACAAGTTAAAACTGTGTTAAGCACATCAAAGTACAACATGGGATTTCTTCACTTTGATGAATGCTATGAAAAATATATCTTGACTGAAGAGTGAGGAAACATCAGAGATGCTTCATTAACGGCAGCAGAATTAGGAAGGAAGAAAAAAAAATGTATGGCCTTTGAAAGTTTTTGGATAAGTGCTTAAGCGAGAGACATTTATTACAGGGAATTACTGGATGCAGGTCTGATTATTGCATATTTCACAAACATTGCAGAACTTTCCAGAGATAAGAGCGCTCCAAGAAAACCGGCCTCCTTTTTTGCTGCTACAGGATTATAGAACAAAAAACCATCACAGTACGTGGACTTGTATTCATGTAGCCTTATTTTAAAACTAGTTGATGTCAGTGAACATGACCGGTGCTGATCCAAGAGCAGCGCAGCGACGTATCAATAGCATCTCACTTATTAATCTCTTTGAACGCAGCATAATGCCCTGAGCAGAGATGAGTCTGCTTTTAAGCTGGAAAATCCACTTTCCCATCATGTTGAGGAGGTGTTTTCAGTAGTCTCTTACTGGAGGCCAATCTTAGCCCCTTGGGCACATGTCGAACCACTTCTAGGAAAACTGTTGTGTAAAGCCGGCTTTGAAAGAAAAGAAAAAAAAACCCTCAACAACAACAATCCCATTAAATGGTTGGAAAGCTGCTGTTGTATGAAAGGGAACATATGTTGCTGGTAACAAGACATTGGCGCTATCGCTTGCTGCTATCGCCGGCTGGAAGAGGATTAACTCGGAGGAGAGATCTCCGAGATGCTGCTGATAAAGGCTAGCCACGCTGAAAAACACTTCACACCTAGAGCGCGGTGTAGCTCAGAGGAAGGCGGCTTTGTTTGTGTGTTGTTAATTGTTTTCACATCAAATTTTAGCTGCAGCGGTTTTTGGGGGGATTTGTTTCACACATTTTTTATTTTTTTTAAAGTTCAGCTCCATTTGGAAACCATTAGTTTCCAAACGGAGTGGAGCTGAGAGCCAAAACACCACTTTGGCATTTCATAAAAGGAAAAAAACCAAACAAACCAAGAGTTTTACATCTTTATTATCAAAGTGTGATGTGTTTTGTTTTTTAGTTTATTAGTGCCTCATGTCCTATTTTGTTTTGTGCCTTGAGCCAAAGCAGAAGAGCTGTAACGTGTCAGGTTTTATATTTGATATCACGTCAGTTATGATTGTATTCTTGCACACAAGCCCCCCCTTTCCCCAACACCTTATTCCCAAAGTAACACAGTGGGAGTGACAGACAGCGTGGATGTTGACATATTCCTTGGCTGATTTAATGACCTGCTTAATTCTGGCACGTCGGCAGCCCTCTCAGATGTTTTGCAGTTTTAATTAGTGTAATCGTCGCTCTCGAAAAAGGCCACAGGGTTGTTTAATGGGTCATGTTTGTCAAGATGCACAGAATTATAACACAAAAGACATGCCATTTATTCAGCGCTACACTCTTAGAGTGATTATGGGTGTCACAATTGATAATTAGAGGAAGAATTGATTCATCCGAAAGCCAAAATGAACCTCTGTGGTGTGAGGAAATTAGTTTGACAGTGTTTGGATGAGCGGTGTTTACACTGCAGTGAGGCGGTGTGGGAACACTTCACCACTCTCCTGTTAACCGAGGCAGCGTGCACACACTTAACCGCTGTTTGTGGACGGGAGAGTAAGGAGGCTGGATGTGACATCTGGAGTAGCGACTGGAAAATTTTCAGCTGTGACCAAACTTTTCATGAAATTATCAATGCGCTGTTTCATTCTGCAGGCTCGTGTCACATGATAAGCAGAGGTTATGGTTCCGATTTTCAGGCAGCAAAGAACAAAGTTCTCTGCACAGTTCTCTCAAAGTGTGTGAATTAGGTCAGGCTAACAGTTATGATTTATAAAAACTGTTTAAATGCACTTACTCTGCACTAATTAAAAACTATTCTATATTATGTGGGTTACATATACACCCTCTTAATTGTTTCTTAGTTCAAAACTGCTTCGAAAGCATCTATTTTATCATTTAGCCTGACTTGTAGAACAAAAGAATGAAAGTGAACTTTCAATTAATTTTCTCCCTTTGCTATCGCGAAATAAAAACATTCCCACGCACAAATATGCTGAGCATGCACTCATTACGTATTCATCTTCATTCTGCAAACCACATATTGCATTTTATCTGAATGAATTATTAACCAAGTTAATGAATATTTCATTTTTCTTTATGGAACCATTTAACAGTCCCAACAGAGGTAATGACATCTTAAGCAGAACAAGTACCTGGAAAAATGGGGAGGAAATTATGTTTTTGACCAGTTAGGTTATGTCATGCAACATATACAGATATATTGACCTGTTAAAAGCTTTTATTGTAGTCTGATTTTAACAGTGAGCATGTGGTGATTCAACACTCCCCCTTCAGTCATTGTGTATAAATTTGCCTTTAATGTATAACTTGCACTGACCTAACAAAGGATACAGCATGATCTAAAGCAGCCGGAGGGGATTTAAACTGAGAAAATGAAGTTAATGGTGTAATTAACGTTACCTTGATTTGTCTCAGGAAAGGCCTCACTAGCTCCAGTTTGTGTGGTAATTTATTACTGAATTCCTATATGAAGAACACGCACCTACAGTACAGCAGGTAATTACAAACATAGGCTTGATTAGAGGACTACTACTCTAAACTACTCTGAACTTGTTAGTGATCAATTAACACTGGTAACACTGTAGTAACACAAGACAGCAGCAGAGTTAACCCTTATACACAGAAGTCATGTGAACGTTTTACACCAAAAGAATGGAAATAACGCTTTTTTGTTTTTGTTTAAAAAAAAAAAAAAATATATATATATATATATATATATATATATATATATATATATATATATATATATATATATATATATATATATATATATATATATATATATATATATATATATATATATATATATATATATATATATGGTCCCGCCTATGTGTGGTTGAATTGGATTCTACATATATGTGGCCCATGAATTACAGTGAGTTTGACACCCCTGGCATACATTCACTGACTTTATTAGGTACACCTGTTAAACTATCCATTAATGAAATCAGCCAATCACTGTGCAGCAACTCAATCCATTTAGGCCTGTACACGTGGTCAAGACGGCCTGCTGATTTTCAAACTGAGCGTCAGAATGAGAGTTAAAAATTAGTATTTCAGAAGCTGTTGATCTACTATGAACCGTCTTTAGGGTGTACTGATAATGGCCTGAGAAAGAGACAACATCCAGCGAGTGGAAGCTCTCTAGACAGAAATGCCTTGTTGGTGTCAGAGGACAATGGACAGACTGTTTTGAGCTGAAAGGAAGTAACAGTAACTTGAATAACCATTCCTTTTCTCTACAGTTCGTAGGCTACAGTAGTAAAGGCCACTCCTGTCAGCTAAAAACAAGAAACTGAAGCTACAATTCAGATGGGTCATCAATCCTGTACAATAGCAAATTGGAAAAATGTTCCCTGATCTGATGAGTCTCAAATTCGACATAAACAAAATGAAAGTGTGGATCCATCATTCCTTGTATCAAAGGTTCAGGCTGCTGGTGATGTGGGGGATGTTTTCTTGGCATACTTTGGGCCCCTAAGTACCAACTGAGCATCACTTAAGCACCACAGCCTATCTGACCATGTGCATCCCTTTATGACCACAGAGTACCCATCTTCTGATGGATGCCAGCAGAATAACGTGCTATGTCACAAAACTCAAATGATCTCAATCTGGTTTTTTTGAACATGACAATGAGTTCATTGTGCTCACTGTCACTGTACTCAGTCACAGCATGTTTGGGATGTGGTGGAGGTTCAAATCATCTGGCAGCAACTGCAGGATGCTATCATGTCAATTTGGACCAAAATCTCTAAGTTAGGTTACCAGCACCTAGCTGAATCTATGCCACAAAGAAATTAGGCAGTTGTGAGGAGTCCAGCATGGTACTAGCATGGTGTAACTAATGACGTTAGTA
This sequence comes from Rhamphochromis longiceps, assembly GCF_057381845.1. Taxonomy (NCBI): domain Eukaryota; kingdom Metazoa; phylum Chordata; class Actinopteri; order Cichliformes; family Cichlidae; genus Rhamphochromis; species Rhamphochromis longiceps. Next base: position 26,322,097 of record NC_140569.1, read on the forward strand.
GGTAGCATTTATGCATAGCATATACAGTAGTAAAATTACCGCATAGTATAGCATATAACATGACATATAGCAATCTAGCATAGCCAACAATAAACCAGAACAGCATAATATAGATTAGTTTAGTAGTGACATATTTTAGAAGAGCTCTTTACTGTTAAACATGTAAAACAGCAGTTTGGTGGTAGAACTAAAAAAAAGCGGTATAATTACTTCCTTGTATTAGATATCCATTATAGTAATCTAAAAACTGATGCTAATAACAGCTGAGTTATGGCTCACAAAATACTGCAAGTATAGCCTAAAATGTACACTGTGCATTTTAGTGAAAATAATCATTTCCCCCCCCATTATGGCAAATTCCACCTTAACTTTTCGTCACCTCTAGCTTTAAGACTAACCCGAGCTGTCATGTTGACTCCAGATCCTCATTTATGCACTGTTGTCTCATCGGTGCAGTGTTTTATGAGCACCAGTGTTGTCATGTTGGAGGCTTGTCTAACAGTCCGGGCAGGCCCGATGAGCAGGGAACCAATTTGCGTCCAAACCCCAAGGAACTCCAAACTCTCCCAAGTAATTCCCTTTATTCCGACTCGTTAAAACCTTGTCTCGACACAAACAATAGCAACGCTTTGTAAAAGTGACTTTAAAACCTCTGCCAAGCATAATTTATCATTTGAATGACAATAGACCACTTAGCACTGCTTAAATTATTTCTGTGCTCTATCTGCTACTTGACTGTCTTTGTGTTGTAACAGCGGACGATCATTAACGCCACAGGGTGATGTGGTGCTCGCTTATCACAGGCTCGGTCCTCAGAGTTTACTTTAGATAGAAACTGCTGGGCCATGACAGCAACAGCTTGTTTTTTATTCCAAGACTTGTCTAAGTCATGACTTATTAGATTTAAGTGTAACAGAGTGAACAATTCAGAAAGTAAAATTATACTTTGAAAGAGGTTATGTCATGTGAGAGGCTTCATATGATTAATTTATCTTAAACATTTTCAAATGGACGGGAAAAGAACAGTCTTAATCATGACAGCAGGAATGAGGTGCAGAGAGCAGGGGAGGATAAAAAAACACTACTGACTGAGGAACTCAGAAATAAAGGCAATCTCGCTTCAAGTGATTTTATTAATCTCAAACTGACATTAATGTGGAAAGATAACGCGTGTTGAACTAATAGAGGAACGTGTTTACATCTGGGGTTCAGTTTATGTCGCTGAACTGTTCCACAACAGATGTTGTGGAATCTTCTTAATTTTCTCCATAAATTTCACCCAAACTTTGCTGAAGGTGAAATTTGCACACTAATAACAAATCCCACAAACAGCAAAGCTAACAATGAATTAACGCTGCTAGCGAGGGCTTCATTCCTCTGTGCCACAGAGCTCCACTGTGCTCCATTAAAAATACATCAGTGAGCCACACTGTTCCTTCATTACAATAAACATACTCTATAGTATATTTTGGGTACTCTGCATACACCTTCCTGCTGCTGAAAAATACTCACTAAAGCACCAAATCCAGATTAGTCCACCACTGAAAATAGTCCCCAACAAATTCACTATTTACCCCGTTTCGTGTAACGTTTGCAGTAAACTGAATTGTTGAATTACATCTTTAAAGATTTACATCTTCAGAGGGGGAAAGATCAGTTGGATCTGAGAGTCATAGAGAAGTATATGTAAAGTATTGTTGGCTTATTTACTTTCTTGCTGAGGGTGAGATAAGAAGCTCAAAAATACTCCTTTGCCTGTCCATTCTGAGACTAAAGCCAAGATTGTTTTAAGCTAGCATGAAGACTGAAAATGCTGAAACATCAGGACTGCCTCTGTATATGTATATGACCCCAGTCACACATGGTTGCTAGGGGAAAAAGTGTATCAAACTCAAACAGTAAACAGTTACTGGATGAGTTGCAAAAACAGTGCCATCCTAAAAACCTCCTTGTGATTGCTTAGGTTGAAAACAGACTGCTGCAGTTGCATGAAAGGTGCCGACTTGTCTGCAAACATTCTGCAGTTTATTCTCCATGTTGTAGTGAAACTTGGAAATTTGACACACACCAGAAGCAGAGAACATTCACCTTCAAAATAAAAGCTGTACTTTACTGCTGCAACCAACACAGTTCAAAAGGTGCAACTTTTACTTTGAAGGCAAACCAAATCTGTTTACAGTTTGTATTGCTCTCGTCACATTTTCACTACCACTTGGCACGTGGTAAGTGTTTGCAGACACATCCCACAATCAGTGACTTTTCCCTAGCAACCAGCAGATGCCAGGGTGTCACTTGACAGGTCTTTGGGCTGGTTTGACTGGGTGTTTAAAAATCGATTTCACAGCAACTGCCAGCAAGTGGTTGCAAGATGGTTACTAACTGGTCTCTGAGATTGTGTGCCTGGAGCCTAATGGGGTATTTATGTTGCCCTGCTGCCAGCTTTCATTTAGTATGACAGCAATATCATTCTCTAAAAACAAAAGCACATGTTGAATTTTGCTTCAGGGTCAGTAGATATAACCTGTGTTAGCTTTTATGTCCTATTGACATGATTAAGGACAAAAGTCTAACAGCAGTTCATATGTGCTTTAACAATACGTATTTTGCATATATTGTTAATGAATTTCAATTTCTGATTTGAAATGCTCATCATTAAGTGACCTAACAGTTAAGTATCATGTTCAACAGCAGACAGGTACCAAATTCCTCCACCGTGTAGCTTCGTGGCCCATCGTTCCCGTCTTGTTCTCCATACAGTGATAACTGCCATAATGAGATTTGCCATTAAGAAAGAAAAGAATGAAAAGGACCCCAGCCATCTGTATAGCTCACTATAGTAAAAGACTGAATGCTATCAAGCCAGAATTCAATCACTGAATTATAGCCTCTTTGTGTGCGTAGGGCTAGTGAGTACCTCACACTATATTCATTTCAAAAAGGCCTCAATTTAATTAGTTCTCATATGGTGAAAAATTCATGAATTTGTCTGCTATCCCCGCTGCCATTGTTGTGAATGACTTAAGCGGTGGTGTTGGGCTTTCAGGCGGTTTGGAAGGAAAAACAGCCCCCCACAAAAAAGAAACAACTGTTTATGTAAATAGACATTGCGTGTTTACTTGGTGGAAGAAAGCGAGGGCCCTGAACAGAGTGCTAAGCTTAGCGTGGCTCTGCCAAAGGGGACCTCTCACCATCAACTTCAGTCTTATTAAACTGATTACCAACTCCAGCTAATTAATCAGAGACAGTGCCCTTTCTTGTCATGCAGGGAGGGAGCTCTGTGTGTCTCACAGAGTTCCTCTCTCACTGCCTCCCGCTCCCATCTGCTCGCCTCTGTTCCCCCCTTTCTCCCTTTTCTTTTTCCTGCTTTGATTGAAGTAGGGGAATGGTAATTTTCATGCATCATCTGGGCCGGCAGGATGGGAGGACAAGTAGTAATTACGTTAAACAAACAAGGCCGAGATTGCTTGAGAAGCTACCTCTTTATTTAAGCTCGTGAAATACGAAAACAGGGTGAGAGCATAATGGTTTCAAAATGCATTTTACACCCCATTTTGTTCATTGAGTTTGATACGGTTTTCATCTTAGATAAGGAGTTGTCAAAAAAATGTAAGCGAAGACATAATTGCCATTTAATAGCAGTTTGGTTGAGGTGCTGCAGCGTAAGAAGTTCAGGGATTTGAATGTAATTTTTTGTCAGCCTTTGGTTTCTGGATAAGCATGTTGTGCAAAGCCAACATGTAAAGGTTTGCGGCTGTTAAGGAGGCATGTTCAGTAATCTAGTTAATCTTACTCTAGTTTTATAGGCTGTTTTAGACCAACAAAGTATGTTGTTTTGGCATAACAACAGAAAGCCAACCTGCACTTTGCAAACCTAATGCTTCTAGCACTGTAATATAGACTTTCACAGTCTGTATTTTTAATAGGCTTAAAAATACCTGGTGTGATTTCATTAGCATGATTGGGTACACCCTGAAAAGAATTTTGATAAAGACGTCATCATCTGCATATTTAGTATCATGGCCACGACTATACTGCATCTATGAAATCGTAAAAGTTAAAAGTCTACAGTGCAATAAAAAAAACCCAAAAACAAACAATATTCAGAAATGCCACGACCTTCTCTGGGCCCGAGCCCATTTAAGAAACAAAAAGGAAACTTGGCCTTTGGAACAACATGTATCATGCAGAAAATAGTTTTTCTTGCTTATTTTAGCAAGACCATGCTAAACGACATTCTCCATGTTTTGCAACAACATGGCTCTGAAACATTTCCTAGCTCAGTGTTCCCAAACTTTTGAAGCCACAGCATGTATTTCACTTTAGAAAAATCAAACGGCACACCACCAAACAAAAATGTCACAAAAAGCATACTGATAATTTTCCACCATGGACCAGGTACAGCGGAATTGGCTCGGTTTGTTCCCAGTATACCTTTTTTGCTTTCTTCTCATGCTAGGGCCTTCATCTGGGTCAGATTGACTACTTTTTCTTTTCAAATATTTATCTATTTATAGCACTGTGTTGTCTCACTCACAGCATGACTATTATGTAATTTCTTCTTCGTCTTCTTCTGTTTTACTGGCAGTTAGCAACCAATTTAATTAGAGCAGATAGTTGCACTGCCCTCTAGTGGAAGAGAATGTAATTGTTCTGCCCGTTTCTCACGCTGGTCACTTAGAGTACTAATCAGACGGAACCAGATAATCTTCCACGGCACACCTGATCATTTCTCGCGGCACATAGTGGTTGGGAAACACTGTTCTAATTATACAAAAAAGGGAAAAAAACAGATACAACAAAAGAAGTCCAACACTGAAGAGCATCTGAAGTCCTATATCAAAAAAGAGTGTGAACATATTAAGCCTTACAAACTGCAACAATTGGTTCATTCAGTCTAAATAATTCATTACAAACATTCTGCCAACCAACAAATTTTTAAAATGACAAAATGTTAAAGAACTAAAGAGCTGCATGAAGACGGACATACTCGCTTGCTTGTTGCATAAGTCTGTTGTGACGTGCCGCACATATCCAAAAGATAACTTAATACTTAGATCAGTTTCTGTGTTTTACATTTAAAATAGAGAAAAATAAATGCTTTTACTGCCATTACCTGCAGAAGAAGACTTGATTTGTTCTGTTTAGGAACCAGTGCAGTTAAACAGGTACATAGTGGCTTTGTTTTTGCCAGCTGGTTGTAAATAACATAGCTCAAACAGACCTTAATTGGACGTTCATTAAGTCAATCCATGCGTGTAAACATAGCGGAGGTGTTTAGCCCCTGCTTCATACAGTGCATTCCGTCTTTTCTCCTTGAGTGCGATTCTTTTGCTGCTAAACCTCCCAGAGTTTAAGCCTCCCGTGATTAACCCTCACCGCTTTCCACACGCTCAGAACCAGACATTTTTAATGCCCTTACAGACGTTTACGTTAAGTTCATGCACTGCTGTGTCTCATTCCGGTGACTTGGCGTTGCATGTTTAGTCACATGTTCTAATTGCTTTTAATGGCTTATTTAACAGCGTTAATTTTTCAGTTATTCCACAGCTGGCTAAATCGTTTCTCATCTTTCATTTCTCGCTTTTCTTTCCTGAAACTCACGTGTGAACCACCTTTGTGTGTTTTTCCATTTCACATCAGAAGGTGTTTTGCCTAAAACAACAGAACTTACCACTAAAGGTCAGTAGGGATATGCAACGTTGTTTTCTTCACACTTAACAATGCTTGCTTTTACAGTGAATGGTAATATTCAATCAGAACAGTTATGTTTAGTAGCAACATTGTGAAAAAAATCTGAATCAAAACAATACAGTGGCATAATTATTTAATCTTAACCGTCAGACGAGTATACAGTGAGTGTTTCTGCCTGAGGAAAGGGTGGTTTGTGTGGGAATGGGGCTTGAGAAGCTCAGATCCCCATTTTCCCAACTTACGCTTCCCGCTGTTCTGTCTGATTGTGTCATCTTTGTCTTAGCCTGATGTGCTTGCCTCCTCCTCTGGAGAGGCTAATGCAGGCTCTTTTTTCCCCTGCAATCTCACCAAATGCCAAGTGTAACTGGTGCCCTATTGCTCCTAATTAATGCGTGATTAAAGAGTGAAATAAGGGATTCTACCAGTGATTTGTTTTTTCAAGGAGTAAGAAATTAATCCCCTTTGGATCTTGCAGAATCATTTAAGGATTCTCCTTGTTCTGTTTATCAAATAAACCAAGTAATTAGAGACTTTAGATAAGTAGGCTAAATTGATGCCCGCCCTATGTCTTCCCGAGCTAGTGTTGGCTGATAGAAACAGCTGTGTTGCTCTGGTAATGTGCGGCATTATACTTGTCCAATAACAATGCCCTTTGTGTTTGGTAGTCGTGTAATTACGCTGGGGAGCCTCCTTGACCTTGGTAAGCGCATCTATCTTACTACTGGATCAGTGTATTTCATTTCTTAACACACAAAGATACATCACAGGGGAGTTTACTGACATCCCCATGAATGTAATTCAGAGTACAGACTACATTACTGGCAATGCACGATTGTGTAGTATGCAATAGTGCAGTTATCCAGACTGATGATACACGCACAGCCTCCGGCTATTTAACAGCGTAATCCCCAGCTAACTTATTGTAGCCCTACTGTATCTGGCAGACCAGCAGAGTGATTTTTATTACTTTCCCCCGTGTACCCAGGGGAGGCATCTTATCTCACCACTTGGTTTTATGCAGTTTGGTTTTGAAAGGTCTACAAATGTTGGAAATTTGAATTTAGTCTGACCAGGTAGACACACGAAGCAGCGACTTCACTTTGGTCCTTTGCTGCTCATCACCCCTCCTGTATGGAACAGGGTCGACCATTTCTGGTGTTGCATCAGTGTTTCCAACACTGCACCTGCAGCAAGTGTCCAGCCCGAGACCTCAAAAAGACACTTTGAAGCCAAGCAGGGCCGGGCTGTGTAAATGACTTCATCTTGTCCAGATGAAAAGGAAAATGTTAGGTTTCGGCATCACGAACAAAGATTGAGCACGTGTGTTATGTTGTCATGCTCTTTGCAACAGTTTGACTTTTAGCTGGACTTTTTACTGTATGAGTAATAGTCCGCAGAGCCCTGTAGGAGTGAGATGACGAGTACAAATTAGAAATGTCCGCCATTTAATTAGTAATCTGCACTGAGAAATATGGTTTCTGGAGCAGTCACAACAGAACTGTATTACTTTGTCTACTGCAGTCATGTGAGGGAAAAAATGGGGTTAATTAGTAAATATACTTTTTAGGCTGTTCCTCCAGTCATTATACACGTCTTTGTCCCTTTATCAGTTTACCTATACTAATGTGGAACTACAGTCACACATTTATTAGAGTGTAGTACAAACTACACACTGACAGCTAATCAACTTTAAAGAGAATCGATTTAAATTTGCATCCTTAATAGTTAATAGTTTTCTTCACCATTGGAAACATTTGCATTAACTTTTAATTATTCACTATTATTATTACTATTATTATTCACTAATACTAGTATAGTGAATAATTAACATTGTTCTTATATGTTGTACTTTTGTACTCATTTGATTTTACTATTTATTTAAGTTGCCCTATAAATTTTTCCTGTATATAAACAAACGTTTATGTTTACATTATTACTTCCTCATTTGCACGCATGACATGAACAATACTGATACCTGATGTGTATTACACACGTGAAAACGACAAAAAAAACTCAAATAAAAACAATGCTAGGTGCTGTCAAGAGCAAGCCAAAGGAACAGGTGGTGATATAACCCTAGGTGTATAAAAAAATGTTGGCCAATTCGAAGCATACAAAAGTAACAAAGTGGACAGACTGATGCAAAAAAAAATTAGAAAAGGTTACAGACCCTTGATGTTACAAGACAGTAATCAGTAATCATAAGTTTCTTGTGCGTGTTGACAGGGTCTAATGTGGATGTAGCCATCGTAACATAACCTGCTGATTTGTCAAAAACAGTCTGGGTATTTTCGCTCTCACCATCTTGTTTTTTTTTTGAAACCATAATTTCTAATGTGTATTTATTTTTAACTTTATATTATATTAATATTTCTATAGAGATGCATATATTATATATACTGTAAATATGATATATTTTGCATTCTATTTCTGTACCACTGTTTCTGTTTTTTGCTCCATTACACGGAGACAGATTCCTTGTTTGTGTGCAAACTTGACATAAAATGCAATTTTGATTCTGAACCGAGCGTGCTAAGTTTTGAGCTAACACTACTTATCTTGGTTAGCAAGCTGCACCCGTTGACTATATGGCTAACTCAAACTGGCTTTGATTATTGCTAATTAGCTCTATATTTTACTCATTGAGGACATACTTACTGTTGGCTTAATTAAAAACATAGCATCCATATTATTTCCCTGATAATTGCATTAAAATGCTTTAAAAGAATAGTTTAGAGCTTTAATTTATAGTGACGTGAATAATGTAACACTAGCAGATAGCTAGCTACCTGCACAGGCTACGGATACACTTCTTTGTCGCTGAATTTAGGCCTTAACATAACTTAAATGAGTGAGTTGAAAAATCAATGCCAGCAATACAGTTGTCAAAAAGGGAACAATAATCTATATTTACCAAAGTCATTTTTGTACCATTAGCATGTTTGTATTTGCTATAACATTTAGCATTTTAACATCAGAATCTTGGCTTGCCTTTGGAGCCAGCGTCAAGTGGCCATCGATCAAGGGATTTCAGCAATGGCTTCATTTTTAAGCCCCTGAGTTTCCTGCTGAGACTCTTACTTAACTTAGCTCCTAACAGTGAAGTGTTGCGTCAAATGTATGCTGTTGGTACTGCATAACCACAAACCCAATATCTAACATGCACCTCCCTTGAAACTCAACAACATATTGCGTGAACACAGCTAGCAATAGGGGGTTAGGGTTATGTTGACAAAGATGTGACTGGGATAGGGTTAGGGTTATCTGACTGACCTGTTCAGTTCTGCTTTTTCCTCATATCCAGCTCCAGCTCCTTGGTTTTTTTTTTTGGGGGGGGGGGAATGGGGGTTGGCAACTTTATTTTTCTCGAATTGACTGCGAGAGAATAACAACTCAAAGAGATTAGTGTTTTTTTTAGTAAAATTATTGAGAAATTGAGGTAGCCCAGCGCAGGTATGCAAAAGCTAAATTAAGCTTTAGAAAAACCAGTGGTCAGGAATTCCTCAGTAAATGCACAAATGAGTACAAGTATTTCTCCTCTTTATGTCATAAAGAAAATTCTAAAAACAAACAAACAAACAAAAAGAAACCCAGATTTTATTTAGTTGAACTTTTCGGTAGATTAACAGTTTAAAAAAACAAAAAACAAACAAAAAAACCCCTCATTTTTCTTTTTCTTTTTTTTGTTTCTAGGTTTGTTAGCCCATAAAGACATTAGCACCTCAAGAACGTTAGCTCTACCATCCAGTTTCCTTATTGGCACAATTCTATGGCTAAAAGCTCTTTACCATCATTAATGAAATTTACAGAGGCTTACATAGTTTTGCATCTCTGTACAGCTTTTACTGTAAAAGTTTAAGAAGATTAGCAACACTTTAAATTGGAGTTACCTGTTCAGTTAACTACGTGTGCTTGTTTGTCCTCTTTGCCACCCATACTCCTTTCTCTTTCCACTTTACTAATGTCTCATGGCTTCCCTTCTCTGGGCACACAGTCTGTCTGTGTACTTCGTTCTTTTATGGCAGGGCTAGCACTGAGCCTTCCTCTAATTAGATCAGGAATTATGGTATGGATTAGGTGAATGAGGGGCCAGTTCTTCTGACCATGGTAGGTATTTCATGTCACTATTTCAAAGTTATGTGCTTAATGCCTTGCTCCCCCTCCTAGGTTTGCATTATAACACAGCTGCAGGAAGAGTGACAAACACTGTTAATCTCTTGTTTGCTGGCAGTCCATTACAAAGGGGTAAAGCAGGATTTTTTCTCCAGCGCTGTAAACACTCAAAATTCAGCATTGTCCATTACCTCTTAAACACAGCTGATAACAAGCATCATTAATTAAACTGTGGGAGTAAGTGGGGTTACATAAATTGAAATTAATAATCGGGTGCAAACAGAAATAGAATGCATGTTTCTGAATTGTTTCCTCAGAAACTCCCAAATGTAGCTACGTAGATTAAGAAGGTTTGGCTCCTGTTTCGCTTGTGATGTTTCCACCAATCCTAGGGATAGGTTTAGTCATGGAGTGCTCCTTTAATTTGTTTGCCACATTCTCACATTTTCTCTGAAAAAATGATCAAGTAGGCATTTAATTACTTTAAGAAAATAAATCACTTCCCATAGCTATTGTGCTGCTGCCAAGTCTGTTGCACATAAGCTGCAAAGAACATGAAACATTTCACCACTTGTACTTGAAATACTCACTGTGGAGTCAATTTGGAGCAGACGGTGGCAGGAAATGTTGACTCTAGGATGTAGCTGGGGGGGTGGTGGAAACCGTACGGCCTGTAAGAGCGAACTGACGGATATTTTTGTCTTGCTGAAGAATTATAAGCAACAAAGGAGGCTGATAGACGACTGTATACATAAGTTGTTCATTGTTAGCCATTATGTCACATCTAATTACATCATAAAAGCTGGATTCTGGTGTGTAATCACAAAACATCAGCAAGAAGTGGAGCATGATACAAATCAAGGCTGGTTTGTTGTGTTTAGTGTGACATGAAAAACCAGCAAGCTCTCTGAGGACTTCAGCATGCCTGAGTGAAGAAGCAGCAGCCTTTAGCACTGTTGTCGGGGAAAATCAAGTCATGGCATGCCCATATGCATCCGACAGTAGTCACAGACAGACTGTGGCATTAAAATGCTTTATAGGTAATAATCTTTATATATTTGAATAGATAATTCAATCAGTTCACAAATATTCTTCTAATCTGAACACAAATTTTACAGGTAAGCATAGGCAAGGACTCCCAGGAGTGATCGCTGGCACTGCAGGCAACTGAGTTCACTTTCATGCATAAATAATAGCCACACTGGGCCGTAATTCCACCTTTGGGAAAACACCAATCCACCTGATGAAGACTGATAATCAAAATCTGGTAGAATTCTCCGAAATTCCCAAAAGGTGACAGCAAATCCCCCGTGAACCAAATTGAGTGATGGGTTGGACAAACATCTGCCAAAAGCCACAGTTGAAATCCATATGGCTGGAAGTTAATTGGCCAGTGCAGGCCCGGGCTTGATGTGAGCTGGATACATAACAGCCTGTGTCGTTGGGCAAAGGTGGCTTGAGGTTTGAGGTCAACACTTGGTTTCATCTCGTACTGTTTCACATGGGCGTCCCAGAGCTTATCTGAGAGCGAGACAGAGAGGAAATCTGCGGCAAGATTTCCTGCAAATGGCATGTTAAATGTCTCATTAACGCCAGTGACCTCACCCTAATCTATCGCCCGTTTCCTTACGGGGAGAAGGATTGTAGTCTTTAGAAAGCCAGTAACTAAAAAGACATGGAGTGATTTTGATTATTTAAAGGTTAAACAATGTTTTTTTCAATTTTAGTCAATAATCTGACATAAGACAAGTGTGGCAGGATCTTTGGTGAGTTTGGCAGGTTTGCAGAAGTCTCACTAATAAAGAGTCACAGATTTCCCCCTCAGGTCCTTCCCATGTTGGAGAGGCTTGATTCATTAGGACAGCAGGTCTCTTGAGGGAAATCTCAGGGGTCTTCTAAGCATACAGTTGACTGGAATAACACACAAAAACACTCCAAAGAGGACGGAAAAAGCGCCTCGTGTTTCACTGGCGCAAAAGACTACAACAGGCATCATTTGCATGCTTTACTTTTCCTTTACATTTTTCACATACATTCAAAACAAATGAGTTTCCCCTGTCAACAAATTGCCATAAGCACTCCACTCCGCCAGCCAAGGGAATTTCCATTAAAGGCGCTTGAGTCAGAATCGGCGTACAAATAAATGACGAGCTCCTGGGAAATCACAGCAACAAGCAGATACATGTTAAAACACAGGAGAGGCTTCTCATTTGAGCTGGAGAGGGCTTCCCAAAATCCAGATGTGATGGAAGCAGAGACGGGGCTCAGGCCTCCTCAACAGTAATGAAGCAATTAGACAGACAATTATGAACACCTGTGACGCTGATTGGCACCATGCGGCTCGGGCTCCTTCCGCGGCGCTAAAGACGCCCGAATGTTGCTAAAGTTAACCTCTAACGAGGCCTGTAATGATGACGAGGGCCAAAACCCACCACACTGATGCATGCACACGCACATAGGCACACACTCACAGGAGGTTCGCATTAGGAAGACAGGCTCATCCCACACAGGCGCTTGCGTCATGTATTATTGAAACCAGCTCTTGTATAAACACAACTCCAATAAATTGGGGTCTCAATTTTTCTGATTCATTAAGGTTAATGCAGTTTTAATTAGTGCTTGATTTGAAGCCTATTAGGTGCAATTTATAAGTCCTTTTCTGGGACCTGCAAAATGACGTTGCTTGGGATTAATACGATAAAAGGCACAAGTTGGAATTGTAGTCCCTCCTGGGTTAATGCGCAGACGCAGGGATTCCTCTCTTTTCACTGTAACGGATTGTTTATTTGCACAACTGCTTTCAGGCACATTAAAACAATCTAATGAATAGAGAGCTTTGGCTTCAGGGATTGCATCACCCGCTGGATGAACAAATGAAATGGTGGTTAGGCAGTGGCCTGATTAAAAGGATGCTCAGGAAATAGGTTGAAACAGGCTAATATAATAGGGCTTGCAACAGCTTTTCACCTATCAGAGCAACTGTTCAGCCCAATCCTGATTAAATCAGACTGATGATTATTTCAAATGCTATCATGAGAAGGTGGAACATAGGATAACATTTTGCTTGAATAATTAGAAGTGTCATTTTAAACAAGTAATTTTATTTTGCTAAAAGGAAGGTACTCTGAATTTGTCAGACAGTAGGGGAAGTCTACATATGATGTCATGCATGTGTCTCATGACACATGACAAGTGCATGGCATGAAATAAGACCCTGACAGAAAACAATGCATTATGTTATATTATATAGTATTTGATTACAAAAGATGATTATATAATCTTTTATATAATCTATTTAAATATAGTATTAAATGAATTTTATGAAGGTTAGAGAAGTATATGTGGTATGAAACAATATTATTATAGATCAAAATCTGATAAGGATAATTCATACAATAAGTTAAAAAAAAAAAAGAAAACAACTCAAATGCTTTGTTTAGTTTAGTTATAAACAAATTATAAACACAATCCACACATGTAAAAGCAAAGATGTTGGTAGATCAATCAACTTTTTAATTGATGAAGTCATCCTTACCTAATCTGTAGTCCACATTTTCACATTGGTAATTTTATTGGCATAATCAGAAAATAATTTCTAAACTAAATAATCAGGAACATAATGACCTATATAAATCAATAAAGGGTTCCAGTATAGATCCTTGTGGAGTCACTAATTCATTATATGCTATTCTAGTGTCATCGACTTTAAAAGTCTTGTAATATTCAGGATATTTACTTATACTTGTGGAAACGAATACTTGTATGCAGGCTAATATATTTGCAGTGTCTGTTGTTAGATAAGCTGCTAAGAGTTCAAACTGATGCAAAACGATATTAATAAAAGCTTAAAATAACCTTCTGTGTGCTGTAACGTGTATTACACATGTGCTTTTCTCTTACGCTTTACTCACTTTTTCAGTTTTCATTTTAAACCTAAGATGCTATTCTATTTTTTTGGGTTACTCAAAGGTGTTGTTTTGACCTTTTCTTTTTATTGCTCACGGTCACATCTTCACAAACATACTGTATAGTCAGGTTCTGATTGCACATATAGTACATAATTGCTTTTCTTTTTAAGAAAATGTCTTTCTGTGATGTATAGAAGCTTTCTCAATGTTTCAACTGAAAAACAAAGTCATGACAGGGTTAAGGATTCCCAGGCTGTACCTTTAATTATTGAGCCTGGATGGAGGAGACATTAAATATAGCACAAAACAGTCTTTCAACATGAATATCTTTAATTCAGCTGGGCCACACAGGTGTTTTTAAAAGCATCTCTCTTTGCTTTCATACAATGTAAAACATCAAAACCAGAGCAAACAGTTAACAGCCCCCACAGCTTCACTGTGAGTGATAGTGAGACGGCTCTTGAAATGGTATCAGTGCAGTGGAGATGGCTGAAAATTACAGGAAGAGAGCGTAGAGCTGAACTGCTGACAGCAGGAGTCACAATACATTAGCAGATCCTCGAGCCGGCTGCTTGTTCGGCGAGACGATCCCTCTGTACTGACTCGAATTGTGAACACACATTGTTTGACGTTTTCATTGTTACATTTTCTTTCTTTCCTCCTTTTTTTTTTTCCACATGGGAGAAAATTGTGCCCCAACAAGGTTATCAAGCAGGTGGAACTCCTGCATTTGGCTTGCAGGTTGTGGTGGAGAGCTCTCAGTTTTGCATGTTTGGAAATTGCCACCAGAAGTGAATAAAATGGTCCCATCTGTAAACTCCAGCTTCGCGGGCCCACTTCAGAGACCTGAGATCAATTTTGGTGCATTTATTCTCTGAGAGAGGCACACAATGGGAGTTCGCTGAAGATCAGTTTTCAATTGGATAATAGGCTTGTGAAAAGAGGGGGATCTAGAGGACATTGCTTTCACACATTCTTATGGTTTCATATCTCTGTAACACGAACCATGTACTGCTTCAGTCTCAACACCTCTATAAGCCGTTTTTGTTCCCGAAATCAAATTCAATTTGCACCCGGGACGGTTATGAGCCGTACTACTATATTGTTAGACCACACTGAAGCTCTTCTTAATGAGATACTCAGTCATATAATCAAATCGAATCAAATTATGTCCCTGTTTTCTTTTAATTTTACAGCGCAGTGCATCAAAGATAAGTTCCAATCAAAGCAGAACTGTTTTGTATCTTCCGTCCATCCACTCATCCATCTATCTATCGGAGAGTGCAGCTAGCTGAGATCTAAAACATGCTGCTGACACTGTCCTCCTCCTCCCCCTCTCTCCTTTAACCCACTGCAGCCACTAGATGGGGTATGATAACCACAGAGAGGCTTTCCCAGTGGGATGCCTCCAGCTCTGATGGGTGCTGCCGCCGCTACTCCTGGCAGAGGCGAGGAGAGGAAATTGTCTGCCAAGTTTACCACAGATTCCTATCAACTTCTCATTAGTTTTTACTGTTTCTTTACAGCCCGCATAATTCTCAAACAGGATTTAATGTTTTTCTCATATGCTTAGGTACATATTAGACGTGGAAAGCAGCAGTAAAAGTTCAGCTGGAAAAGCATCCGCTGGTGCTGTTGCTCAGTTCAGCTCAGTTTCCAGTAGCTGTGCATTTTAATGGGCATAATGAATTATCTACATAGTTTTGCAATTTAGCGCTCCAGCTTTTGGCTTATTTTGTGTGTGTGTGTGTATGACTGATATTTTAAGCTTCAAGTTTTAGACAGTCTAAAGCAATAAATGGCACTAAATTACATGTTTCAGTAGATTTATGAAGGAAAGAAACCCAGCTCAAAATGACTTAATAAGCTTGATTCAGGAACTTCCTAACCAGGTGTGATCATTTACTTAAATGTACAACTTAGATGTGCTATAATTTAGGCTGAATCCTGTGCTCAGTTTTGGTCGGTGTGCACCTTTTATTTAATATACACATCACACAAACACACAGACGGGCTGCCGTGCCACAGCTCTCTACCTTGCCAGGATCATGACCTGATTCATGCACAGTGAAATCTATAGCAGGGGAATAAACCTTAAAAACCAACTTTGCATTTACTTTTTAAAACTTAAAAAAGTCAGCTATCTGTCATATGAAAACAAATTAAATCAAATGGATCAAAATGTGTATTTTAAACCCTGTTTTTTTGACGTTTATGACAATAACAATTAGTGCTATTCATCTGTTATGGTTAGCAATTTGTTCACCGACTGAACTGGGATGCTTGTCACACTTCTGGTCTACAGTGCAGCAGTCTGGGGCTCATAAACTCTGTTGGGCTCTCAGGGATATCCACTACAACAAGGACTTATTATTTTACTCATGATTGACTCCTGAGTTTTTGCTCCATTATCTCCAAACCTACAGTTTGTAAAAAAAGAAGAAAGAAAGGAACAAAAAAATGTAAAAAAAAATGCAAAAGAAAATAAATAAATGTAGTTGAATGCAGTTGATTATTACAGGCTCTCCCTCCTTTGCATTATTACACAGTCAGCGCCACGCTGCTAACAATCAGTAATGATTTGTTCAAAAGAAGAAGAAAAAGACTGGCTTACTCTGATCATAAATTGAAAGCATGCATGTTTTTAAAAACACCATCTCTCTTGAATTTCGTGCTGATGTACACTAATTTGTGCCTGCAGTCCTGAAAATGACTAAACAAATATTTTGGGGGTTAAAAAAAATCTCTCGTAATTGCATCTCGCTAGTGACTGTGAGGACGACTTTTAAAGGCTACTGTATTGGACTAGTGTGTGTGTGACAGAGAGGGAGAGATCGGTGAAGACTATAAACAGCAATCTTATTTTCTTGAGCTCTGTAAATCATTGCAGACAAATTGAAGCTATAATTTCTCTTGCCAGTCACCGGGCTTTGCAGAACTCTTGCAATACCTCTGATATTCTGCAAAAGTGTCTTTAAATCACTTTTTATATCCTATCGAGGAAAGCTTTGAACTATATATTCCTGAGCAGATAATTGTTTCACTGTCCCTACAGTTTTATTGAGATGTTACTGAAATCTGAAAACACTCACAGCGGCGCCTACAAGAATAATAACTCTGTGGTAGCCATATTCTAATGAGCTAAAGGGAACGTATTCTCCCTTATCTGCATTAATGCTTTAAATGGTTCACAGAGAGTTCATTCACATCAATGGACAAAATAGATTTATTTTACTTGGGGCACCTATGTCAACAGTAGTTACAGGAATTACTCTGGATGTGATCCCATTATAGGATGTCAAATATTTTGATGCCATTGGTAAATGGCAAAACGGTGTGGAGGACAACAACTGGATGGCAATTCTGCAATTCCTGGATCAGAATAAAAAATATGCAGCCCGTCTGCTCACCTCTGCAATCTCAGGACTCACCCCAGCCGGCAATGTAATACTGAACAATGAATTTTAAATAAAGTCAAACATTTGCTTCATGCTCTTCTACAGTTTAAACAAGACATTTCTGATGGAGACGTGTGGATTTATTGTAAGTAAGAGATATAAGAGATAACTTAATCCCCAATTGGATTGTAGACCCCACCTCCACTTCACGTGGCTCCACCCCGTCGCACCGCTTTCTTGACCTTTTGTCTCATTTCTCGGCGGGTAATGAATGCTTTCGGACTATTTCAGACGAAAAGATCTTGCACATAATCCAGAGCATTGGAATGTCATATCAGAAAATCACCCCATCAGCATGCTGGTGTTGAGAGCAAACACAGAGCGAGGCTGCGGCGCTCGCAGAACACTGGCGGACTAGGTCGTCTGGGTGTCAATATAATAGACTGGCTTATGATGTGTAAATAACACACCACTTAATGGTCCTCTCCCACTCTGTCAGAGCATTTTGAATCACATGGAGGGCAGCGGCTTGCTCTCCACAGGGTCTCTTCATCCACTACTCATTCAGCTCGCCTCTTTCATCCACAGAATTTTACAACTGCTCTGAGAGATTAAAATGACACCCATTATGTGAGTTTACAGTAATATTACAAGATCCGCTGAGAGGACATGTCTGTTAATTTTGTTAGGGGAACTGTGGTGAAATATGCTTATTTGTAGCATAAGTGCAAAATCCAAAATGTCATTCTCTCTACTGCGTGTGTTTCCAGCGCCTTTAGCTATAACCTGTTTTTAATTTTCCTTCCACTCATTTTCCCAAGCAAAAGTATTTAAAATTTCAAATATCAGACGTCTCAAGTAAAAGGAAAAAAGTTGACTAAGCTTAAGCTGCTGCCTCAATATATACAATAAACAAAGATATGCTACTTTCTACAACAAATGTGCATTTTATGGCATTCTGAACCTCTAATTAATTTTTTTTAAGCAGAAACCTTTTATATGTGTATTTATGCCTAAATAACAACCTTTTACAATTGAATGTAAGTTCCTTAACTGAATAAATTTAACTAATTTTTCTCATACACATTATTTAAGTTTTTATTTTTAACATTGAATTCTGTTTACATGTTTGAACTTTTATTTAAATGTTTCAAATGCACTTATTGTGTTTGCATTAGGTGTATTTTGGATTATTCACTCTAATTCTAAGATGCAGGTAAACTAGAATACTTTTTAATATTCACTCCTCTTCACTTTCTTCTATACTCTATAAATGTGTTTAAATAAATTCTTACCTCCCAAATGTAAAATATTTAAATCCAGCATTTACTAAACATTACAATTAATTCAGCAAGATGAATGAGTGCATGCAGGGTAGAAGACACATTATTTCAAAAAGTGCTTAGAAAACAAATACACCCCAGAGACATTATGTGACACATAGGCTAATATTTTTGTGATTTAATAATTAAATAGACACCTTCTTTTTGTAAGTGTTTGATGTTGGGTGTCCTTACAATGGTGGAAAACACCATGACATTTATTACAATAGCCTTGAAATTACTAGACTGAGTCAATGACACACTCGCACCGTGTATTTGCTTTATTTGTTTACAAATTTGAACATATTTGACATTAATACAATGGAATGCTTTCTGTGTTAATTTCACACCCTGCGCCGCACAAATGAGCTGCAGCTCTCTGTAGTTAAAAGTTAGAGGAGGTCCTGTGTGCTGATACCAAAATAAAAGAAGTGCGACTACTGCTTTACAAATACACACACACACACACGCTCAAAGTAATGTGACGGTAGTGCTGTGTAAACACACACAGGTAAATACGGGTCTTAAGTCAGTTGTGTAATCTGTAGTCACTTGGATAACAAGTTCCAAGATGACAAGTCATTCACACCTGCTGATGACATACCTCAGGTGTCATTACTGGTCCTTCCCTTAAAGACCTGCTGCTCATATGATACTCTCCCACTGCTGTAATAAATAGATATGACCTCAGTAAACGGATCACTCATGAGCCGTCTTTGATTTGGTCACTTTTTCCATCAGACCCAGGGGACTAGCAGCAGTTCCCACATCCACTGACCTTGGAGTCTCTTTAGAGCCCTTTCCAAACCCGCTACTCAAGGTTGCATCCAATCTGTCTGTAGTTTTCTACATTAGCAAACCTCAGCCCTCCTTCAACCTGGAGCCCCTCTTGAAAACTAACACCTGAGTGCAAGGGCCATGGTGAGAGGTGACATGGGAGTGCGGGTTGAGGTGGGTCAGATAGAGCGATCAAAAACAAAACGATGGGATAAAAAATATGATTTTACCTCCCCCATAATCCCGGGCTTCCAAGAATGACCTTTGATCTCGCAGCATGTGTGGTATGCTGAGCCGCCTGCTCGTGCTGCATGCCGCTCTGATCCTGGGAAGCAATCACCGAGCGCACCGCTATCAGAAAGGCTGCTGGGGGAAACACTCTAAGCCCGAGTCTGGAGGTGAGCGCCGAGCAAAAAGCAAATGTGCAGGGATGGAAAAAATAACCGAGTGCAGCCAACCACATAGAAGCCTGATGGGCCAGAGCACTGCATGATAAAGGTAAAGTGGATATTGTATCTACAACACAGCCTGGGGCTGAGTGTGATTCAACAGCAAACAAAAATGGAATGATCTTAACTGGTGAATTGCCTGCTAAAAGAAAAGATTTCCCCACTTTAAGAACTGTATTAATGTATTAGTTTGCATAAATAAAATTACAATCCCGAGTTTTTTTACTTAGAAAACAAATTCTTCTTCAGTTTATTATGACTGCTGCGGCTGAAATAATAATACATTCAAAATCTCCTTTTTTAAAATATACATTTCTGACTCATTAACACCAAGATATTTTTCATCAGTGTTTTGTGTCTTTTCAAAGGTGTCAAGTCCAACCAGCAAATCTGAAATCACTGCTTTACAAGCTCCATTTGAATGCCTTAGGCACAGCAAATTCTCCGCATGTGCATTTATTTGATTGTTTAAGAGCGATTTCCGGAAACCAAGTTTTGGACGAGGCAGGAGCTGCCTTGTAACAATTATGGGGTTAAATGGCAGTTGGCCACACAGGAGGGCATATGCCTGCTGGCAGCCTCTTCCTGCTATGGATGGGTCAAAGGTCATAGACTTTTCAGGAAAAGTCCATTTCTCAAGCACCCTGAAACAGGTGGAGGCCCAGACAGCCCTGTTTACTCAAACAGCAAAAGGAAAACTGGAGAAAATGGAAAGATTCAACCAACGTTTGGACTCAGACATTTACTGTGGCTCGTTTTGGTCATGTTTATGCTGCATTGTGGCTGACGCAAGATTCATTAATATCTTTTTAAAAAATTCGGTGAGCTCAGAAACTGGTCTTTTCAAGGCTCGCTAAAGAAGCTGTTTCTTCTGTGTTCATACTTTAGAGCAACTCTGACTGAATAAGAAGTGCGGAAAAAGGAGATTTAATTGTGAGAATTCAAGGAGCAGCATTGGTGCTACAATAAGTGTGGCGGCCTGTGACAGTTTCAAAAAATATAATAATGGCACTTGTGTTTTTACAACTGCATCACTTGATCTTCAATCAGTGGGAAAGGGTTAATACACTGAATTAAAAGAAAAAAAGGGCAAAAGGCAACTCGGCCGAACTCGACCCCTCAGTGCTCTCACTATTTGGATTGGTTAAATCGCCGGGACCTGGAGCTGAACCCATCAGGAAGGGCTTAAGTGTTTAGGATTAGGGATCTAAAAGGCATTTGGAGGCCCTGAATCAAACCCGCAGGACCGGGGCGGAGGACAGCCCTGGTGTTTGGCCTGCGCTGTAATCAAACAGGGGGAGGTAGGACCTTAGCACACCTGCAGGAAGGGCCCACAGCAAAGAAAAACGTCCCAGCGAGAAGGGCAGGCGAAGTAGCGGGGCTTTTTTCTGTGGCTGCAGAGTGACAACAGCTGGGGTGTTGTACGGTGGTGTGGCCCAAGGGCAAGGTCAGCCCGGCAGACTGAGGGGGGAACAGCAGGAGGATTGTTTTCACTCGGGTAGTGAAAACAGCAACCGTGAAGCTCCTGAATGTGCCAGCTGTGGTTGTGGATTTCTAGTCCACAGCCTGACCCCATATTAACACTATGATGGGAAGCTGGATTGCTAATGACCAGTGGCCTCTGGCCTCACCTGAGCTCCTCCCACGCAGCAGCAGCTAGATCTCTGGACACACAGTGAGTGCACGTAAGGAAATCCTAACCGCTTGGATTCTTAAATTAGACGCCTATTAAATGTTTATTACTTTTAATTTAATAATTCCATGTTCTCTAACTAGAAACCGACATAAACTACCTGAATAATAATGAGATAAAAAATTATTTTTACGTTTTAAAAATTCAGGTTAAAAAAAAGTGATTTAATTTATACGGCATGTCTGGGATAGGTTGGTGTATGGTTGCAGCACACAGACGGTCAACCTGAATCCATCCATGAAAGCGTCAGGATTCACACATGTCCTCGGGCTTAATTGGGCTGGACAGTTAACATCAAAGAAGCTGGGCTTTATATGTAATCTGTTCGCTCCTCTGCCACATTCTCGTGCCGGCACTTTTTTTTTTTTTATATGTTCAAACGTTGTAATGAAGGTCATTCTCCATCAATTCACTTTGATCTAAAAATGACAAAAAATTTAGCATTTTAATAAAAATTCCCTCATTCCGTCTTTCACCGCTCAGTTTTGCCGTCGCCTTACACCCTCTTTTTCTCACTTTTTCATTTTCACCCCCCCTGCCTTCTCGTCTTTATTTTTCCTCTTTCATCGTGTGTGTGTGTGAAAACAACTCGGCTTATATAAGGCAGGTAAATGAGACTATTCTGAAAGAAAAAAAAAGGATGACAATAAAAATACACCCTGTCTCATAATCGAGCCTCAGACATGTCCTAACACCTGCAATAGCTTTATAATTAAGCTGTGTGAAAGTACCTTGCTTTATAATGATTAGTTACTTTTATAGGCAGTATAGAGTCAATTATGTGTAAACTATAAAACATTTTTTGTGGCAATAAAATTCCTCTCTGTGGAAATTCCCTCATAGCAGGCTAAAGATTATCATTTAACCTCTTAAATTGAAGGGAGGTTTGTTGACTTTGTTTATTGCCACGCCAATCTGAATCAGTGGAAAAATGACTGTAATAGTCCCCTGGAATTCTCCTATAAAAGAAAAAAATAACCGATTTGCTTTGAAAGAAAGTTGCACACCATGGCACGCTCAGACACCATCTTTTGCAGCTGTGTGTTTCTATCAGTCGGTTATAATGAGAAATCAACTGTCTTGCAGATCAGCTGCTGAAATGCTGTAACGAGCCGTGAGTGCTAATACTTGAGGATCAGTTGCACTGGATGAGGCGGCTTTATCCAGTTATTAGGGTAATGTAATGGAGTCTCCTAATCCAAACCCACCAAACCCTTCCACCGTAGGGGGCACAATAGTGAGGCAACACGTTATTCCAGCACAAAGCTGACTTCCCCGCTAATATAGCAGGACACTGCGGCTCACGGCCTGTTCAAACAAGTCCTTCACAGTATCTCCCATAAAATGATTTTCTCCCTTCTTTCTCTCGCGCTCTCTCCCCCTTTCCTGGGCTAACTCGCTCCCCTCCAACAAACGCTCTGCTGGCAAGGCATATTCTACGCTCTTTAATGCCAAATTAAACCCCAACTCTTTTATTTTAAATGAGAAAAGGCAAAAGAGAGTGCTGACAATCTTGATTAGGCCAAAGAGAAGGAGGGGAGAGAAGAGGAGCAAAAATTAAACGGTATTAAAAAATATAGAACATTACATTAATGCCGTCCGGCACAATTGGTGCTAATTGGCAGATAATCCAGGAGCTCTGGGCTGCCTAATGCTGGGCTGAGTATAGGAACAAACTGGGCCTCTTGTCCTCTCCCACCACAGAGTCCTACAAGCCATGGGATGGGGTCAGAGCGTGGTGGAGGAGGAGGGATTAGCACTGGCATTGTTGGCTCTTTCCACTGGAACATGACCTTGACGAGAGTTTAGTCCCCCCCCCCCCCCCCCCTTCTTCCCAATATTCCAGCAACATGAACTTTAATAGAAGCCTGACATTCCAACACCTTTGAATGTGAACCCACTTAGGAAAGCCCTCACATACTGTATTTACACAACCCCACACTATAACGAGCGTCTCAAATTAGGATTATGTATGGATTCTAAAAGAGTAAAAGGGCATACATAATTTATGCACAAACACAAGCTGATAAAAAACAGAATCTGGTCAAAATTGAATGAAAACAGTTTATCCTGGATGCTGCAAGTATTAGATCAACAGTTTTAATAACGCGCTGGGCTCTGAAACAGCTGCTCCGTCTATAACAATAAAGTTAAAGTGTGCCAAAACGAGAGTGGTGATCCAAAGTGCTGTGGGAAAGCCAGTAAATGTTATGTGTTTTGAAAATGGTTCCGATAATCTTTATCCTAATCCCTTAATTGGGAGTCAATGTGGGTCTCCGGTGAACATACAAAGCCGCTGGCTGGAGGAAAATCAGGACGGAGAAAAGCTCTTAAAGGGGACCATCTACACCTGGGCGATGAGCGTGCTTTTCACTACTCCGAGGAGGCTTTCAAGCAAGTCCTTGGCTGTGAAAGTTCCCATGTTAAAAGCACTACCTATTAAGGTACATCCGAAAGAGATGTATTTCCGCACAGTGTTTGAAGATTTCCCATTTGCATGAAAAAAAAGTTCCCCTGTAAAACTGTAACTTGTGAACTGATCAAAAGCCAGAGGCCGTTCTCGAGTTGAATGGCTTTCCCCCTTTGACACGAAAGAGGCTCTCTTGAGGCGCCTTCACGGCGGTGGCCTTGGAGGTTAGGAAAATGTAGCCCTTCAGACCATACGGGACTATTCTCTGGAGTCTGGACAACACTTGAGTCTGAAGCAGAAGAAAAGAGCCGGTTTGCCGCTGTGGATCAGTACTTCAACAGGCCTCGCTAACATTCCATAAGAGGGCTTTTACTATTCCTATGCCCGGCCTTTCATGTTGAGAGACGTGTGTGTGTGTGTGACTGTGTGTGTCTGTGCACTTAGGTACGCATGTGTATAGCTGTGCTGCTATTAACATGCTAATATTATTTCAAACATACAAAAAAAAACTTGTTTTAACTATAAACTATAAAAGTGATCATGTAAAAAAAATATTTTCCTAAGTGTTCTGAAACATGCACAAAATAAAATGTCTTCATAAGGGCTGGCCACATCCACACACACACATACACACACATCTGTGGCTGAATGTACATGGGTGCAATCCTCTCTTACAAACATCTTCAAAGTGGAAAGTAGAGTGATAGTAAGCTAGAGCATCTGGACCATTTGTTATTGTTTCCAGGTCTACCGAATGTGTTTTGACTGGATGCTCTGCTTGAGAGGAGAGCTGCGGAGCTGCGTAACGACCGAGCGAAGGTCTCAGACCAATAAAGTGTCCCCCGAGCAGCGAACACGCCGCTCCAGATTGATGAGCCCGTGAAGCTCAGGCCATCAACGCAGAGATCCTTTCTGCTTCCCTCCATCTTTCTCCCACTCTGTGACTCAGCTGGTTTCACTTAGAGAACACGGAGAGAGCGGGTCACGGGGTCATACCATGACCTCATCAAATTAGCCCCAACTGAGTGAGGTGTTTAGCACGAGTTAAAACAAGTAATCTGAAGGGCATTAAATGCAAATGCGACGACCATATGCCCACTTCAAACACGATAGCTCCTATCCAGCCACGTCCCCCCCGTGCCCTCTCACATACACACAGCAGAGCCATTCACATGTCTCACTGAGTGGGGGGCTGTTAAGATGACAATGGGGTTCTGTCATGCCGACCAGGTGCAAAACATTTCAACTGCTGGCCAAGTTCTGGCCTGTTAGATATCTGTTAAAAAGAACATTTGCAATGAAGAGCCTGCAACTGAATTACCCTTTGAAAGAAGATATCGCTCACATGTATGTATTATCTGCATCGATATCACATTTCATCCTGGCCTTAAACTTGGAATATGGAAATAAAGGCAGAGGTGCTTACAAAGGTTATACAGCAGTTCAGGGAGAAGTAGAAAAAAAGAGGAGCCAAAACAGCAGGGTAATACCTCTGCTGTGCTTCATAAACGCTACACCATGTGCCCCTGTTAGTGGGAGTGAGGGCCTGGTCAGGCTGTGGAGATTATGGGCAAAGACTGATTTTGCCCCCTCGGGCGGTGGCCAGGCTGGGAACATGTGGCAGCTCATATGTGCTAATAAGCACCTGTGGAGAAGGAGGAGAGGGAGCTGAAAACCCCCGCCGGGCTCTACAGCCGTGCCACCTGCACAGACCTCCGCTGTGCCTCTGAATCAGTGAGGCTGGGAAATCTGATGAACATAACTACCACTGAGACACAGCAAAGGAAAACTGCAAAGTAAGACATCTTTAGTGCTTGTTTTGTGCCTGAGATCACTCGAGCAAACACAGACGTTCGGGCAGTGCTGTACTTTTCTTTTCGCTTTTGTTTTTGACTTTCTACAGATGGCATTATTTTCTTTTATCTCCTTCTTGTTTATCCCTACAAGGTCTTTCCTTGTTTAGTGCAAAACAAACACGTTGCTGCAGTAAATGCAAAATCCACCTCTTCCTGTGCAACAGTCTCAGGAAATGTCACACTAAGGGATTTAAATAAAGTAGTCAGTGCTTGTAATGTCGATTGAATTTACAAAACTCTCAATGATGTAAAATAGCTCTTCAGAAATGTGTCATGAGTAGCACATTCAGGCCTGCGGAGACTTGTATAAGAGTCCCGCTTGTTCCAAGTCGATAGTGTGTGTGTGTGTGCGTGTGTGTGTGTGTGTGTGTGTGTGTGAGAGAGAGAGAGAGCACGCGCAGGCCACGCACTTTCAGCCTTCATCTCATTCAAAACGGTGCACAGCTGCTTACGAGGAATGTGAGAGCAAAAAGAAGACATTGTGGGAGAGCACCCTCCTGTCAATCAAAAGAAGTCTTATTAAATTTGTTTAAGCTGTGAAAGCATTTTGCAGAGAAGAAACAATGTTCTTCATGTGTTCCTTATGACCACCGGTTCCCCTCTACTCCAATCAGACAAATTTTTGTACAAATTAACAGTGAGAAAAAGTATTGGATTTATTTTTTTCACTAAAAAAGAAAAAAAAAAGGAATAGAGAGAGAAAGAGAACATCACTACTCCCAAATCCACATGAATAGATTCTTTCTTTTTTCAGCTAACGGATAAATAGAAATCAGCGCACAGGAAAGTTTTGCACGAGGTTAAGTTCATACCTGACAACGAGTACAAATGAGTTTTTCATATCTGTCAGTAATGTATCTTAGCGGCACATGCTTGCACGTGTGAGAAACGGGCAAATACCTAAATGTCGACTTAAAGAATCAGCCATCGGTGTCTCCGGTTTACGTCTCTTGCTTGCTTGTTCTCCCATCCAAGCGCTCCGTAAACCACATTAAAACCTGCCACTTTTTTTTTCTTTTTTAAGAAAATATGCATCTCTGTAATCTTTAGAAATCTGCTTTGAGCCATGAGTGATGTACTTATGCATTTTTCAATGACCAAATGTAGAGAGTTTATCAGCCTCTGGTGATTTATGGGATTTCATATTTTGCACATCTGGATCTCATATACACAGGAATATTTAAGACACCACTTTACTACACTCTGCATACTTCGTTGACAATCGGGCTATATCACCCCGAATATCCTCCTCTTTATGAGTCAGGAGGCAAATGCCAGAAGGAGCCAAAGCTCACCAACACAAAGCAACAATTTACTGTAATTCAGCCCAAACACACTGAAGTGACTCATCAAGCAAGCTCGGCCCCTCATGATGGGCTAGTGGAAAAAAATTAATTTATGTTTAATATTTGAAGAACATTTAGACATAAACTATAACAACGCTTCAAATAAACTTAGCCAATTCTTGTTATTCTCAAAGTTTTGTTGAAACATTACTAATAAAATTTCCAATTTGAGTTTTAATTGAACGCAGCATTCGAGAGCGAAGCTGATTTTAATTTCTTCCCCAGTTATGGATGTTTGAGGAAATTAGCCTGTGTCAGCACAAGAGTTATCAAGCACATTGGAAGATACCGCACATTTGAGCTGATGTCTCTGAGCTCTTAACTTCCAAAGTGCGAGTCGAAAACACTGCAAATATACGCGCGTCATTAATGGAATGAATTCACATCATCAGCAAATTACATAGTTTAGTTATTCTGCATGATTCTTTTAAGGAACCATAAACTTAACAATTTATCTAATAATTTATAGTCACTCCAGCCCGTTTCCTCGCTCGTATTTTATTGCTGACTTTGTCAAACATAAATTGTTCTTGCTTGCTGGCTTGACGTAAAAACTGCTGCAAAGCATCTGCGTTCTGCACCTGAGAGATACTAATGCAATTAACTGCATGAACAAATTTTACCTTTCAACAGACACGCTCGGAAAACATATGATAATAATTCAGTGCAACCCTGAAACAAAGCACTACAAACCGGTATCTTTGATATTTGTATCATTTTGTTTTCTTATTAAATTGGCTCATAATGCAGTGCTGAAACCTCAGGTGAGAATGTGTATCTTTGTTCTCACAAATTACAAACTATTAAACAGTCATCTCAGAGTAATTGTGAAGTTTCCAGTCTAAGCAACCACTAAGAGCCAAAATATTCCCCCCGAGCCACCATTCAGTAACATTTCTCTACATCTTTCATTAGCTCAACAAAAGAACCAAGTTTACAAGATGCTGGTGTATTTCTGTGAGAACCACAGAGTTAAATACTGTGGACTGTATTTGCAGTTGGCTTTAAATGAAAATAAGCTCCACACATCTTAAATCCCTTCTCTGAGACCCTGTGGGCTTTTGCCCCTTGAAGGAGCAGAAGTCTTTGATAATGACTAGATGTTTTAAACTAGTGACACCGCCCCCCCCCCCCCCCCCCCCAACCCCACCCTAAACTTCTAATAAATAGCTTCAAAAGTAAGCTATTTGAGCAAAGGAAGCATTGCAAGAGCATGAGATCAACCCCTGGATTATTCTTCCATACGCTGAAAAGCAGCCCTCTCCAGCTCTTGGCCCGGGTATAATACCCATTGGTTGCCAGAAGGAACACTATTCGGATTAAGTGGTGCCCCTTTCACATAAGCAACAAGTGACAAAGAAGGAGATTGGGCAACTAACCTGCTGTTTAGATAAATAAAGGTACTCTATCAGCTCTAATAATTGCTAACCCCCTCTCCTCTTGCCCCATTGTCCACCGACAAGTGCTGCTTGGCCTCCTTCTAATTGCTGACAGATTTGATTTTTCAGCGACAGCAGGAGTTCTGTTTGTGGCCTTTGCAACGAATAATTACTCTTTCGCTGTCTTCCCACCACAACCACCTATTTCTGTCCCGCTTTTACTAAATCCTCCTCCTTCCTTTGCCTCTTTCTGAGGTAAATTTCCCGCTTCTATCTGAATAACGTTCAATTAGATTTAAAGACGTTTTCACTAAGTAATAATAATTAACCCAGCAATACTGATTAGCCATCCAGATCTCTATTAACACAAGGAACCCTTACACAGGAAGGGCAAAATGTAACCTTCATGGACGTGTTTGAGGGGGTCACAAAGGTTTGGCAATCAGCGCTTTGATATGTGAGTTTATTCAAAGACTCAAAGGGACCGACCTCTCAGCAAAACTATGAATGCATTAGGTAAAAACTGCAAAAATATTTGTAATATTGCATGTAACAGTTTAAAAAGTTACTGTATATGTAACACAACCAAACTACACGGACAAAGCAAAAGGTTGAAACTTTTTAACAGCTCTTCTTGTGAAGTTTAAGAAATGCACACCCTTTTTATCCGCACAGCAGTCCTGATAGTAAATAAATCACCATTGTTATCTAGAATGGAAGCTCCCAAAATTGCGCATTCATTAACAAAATTTATTGTACGTGTAAAACGTGTGTAAAAACCCGCAGCTGAAAAAGACTCGAATGAATCTTTTTTTGTCACAAATAGTAACAACTCTGATTAAGTTTGAAAATGATACTGTAACCTTTGGCTTTAGCCAAAACAACACTTTGTCTAACAGCTAGAAATGTTTCTGTGCCTGCTGCTCTCTTAACAAGTGTTGCCTTCTCTCCTCTGGCCTGCAGCTCTGCGTGTAACAAGCGCTACTACCCCATGGGAGAGCTAGAGGGCTCACTCCACAAGCAGCGGAGCCCAGGAGAGCCTTCACAATCACCCTCGCAACATTTAAAAGCTAATTATCCCAGGAACAAAAGTGCACTTCATTTTCACTTAACACAATTAGTCATAAACTGCGTTTCGGAGTTCTAAATCTACACAGGCTCCTATTCTTCTGCCAATTATTCATAGTTTCATGTTCATATCACATTCAGAGTTTCAAAGCAAACATATTTTCAGTGCTGGTGTCTGTGTTAATCATCCCACCCACACATTTCATGGATTAGTCATTCACATTGCATGAAATATGAACCGGAGTGCATCTCTGCCAACTATATACGTACATATTATCCAGAATATTTCTATTGGGGAGTTTGAAAGGGTTAGGTAGACACTATATATACACTGACAGAGAGAGAATCAATGATTCCTAATCCACTCAACAAGCAGCCGAGATAATTATGCATTTCATAAATGATTAGCAAAATACAGGAATATTTAATCCCCCTTTGCATTGATGTTCTTTAAACAGTGCTTAGGTACACCAGGGCATATGATGAGCATCAAATTGGCCTTTCTGCTAGAAAATAGCATATTTGCAGCAAAAGCCATGTTTGAATGTGACCCTTTTTTTGCAGGCATTAAAATGAGGTTTTAAACATATTCATAATTGAAAATGGGTAACTATTTGCAAACAGATGGAAAGGCTTAGACTGCATAGCGTTGTTATCGGAGTCAATTCAAATTTAAGGGATTAACCATCGGATGGAATCTGTTTCACATATCACTGACGGTCCTAATGGTGCCAAAAGGTCATTGATTAGGATGCTGGTTGATCCTTTAAGTAATAAATATATTGATTACTTACTGGAACAGGTAGTTAATTCTGCCAAATGTGACTGTGTGGGAGCAGCGAGGCAGCTTGTTGCAAAAAACACACCTCAGCTGGTTTGAATAGAAATGTCTTGATGCTTTAAAAAAAAGAGAGAGATCTACTCAAACCAGTCATTGTAATATCGAGAAATCACAGTACAGTACATACTGTGTACATCACAAAAGGTCATGAGCCTCAAATTGCCAATCAGAGATGTCAGCTCTGCTTAATGTCATCTGAGTAACCTTTTGTGGTTGATATGACACAGGAATTAGACAATACTTCAGCATTTCTCCATCATAGACCTTGACCTTTGTTGTCACATTAACAATGTAACAATTATCATATGCCATCACCTCGTGGAAAGATGAGGGCTAATATAGTTTGAATGTAGTTGTGTTCGTGAATATGCTATGTTCACAACATCTGGAAGACATGTTAACCCATTTGAAGATTGTAGCGTTTGACAGTGCAAAGTGTAAACGCTGTGTCCCGGAGAAGGATGAAGGACGGTGCAACAGTGCGTGTCACCCGAGTGAGAGCTTCTGCAGACCAAGCAGCGCACAGTGTTTAATGTGTCTTTTGTGTGCTGCAGGAAAAACAAAAACAACAAAAAAGGCTTAAAGCATTGCATTTCCAATTTTAGATGTCAAAATTTGGAATCAGCTGTTTGGTTATGTTGTAACTATAATTGTTATCCCCTCTGCAACCCCTGTTTGGCCTTGCAGTTGCAGGCAAGAGTCTTCGGGTGGTGCATGGGCTTCAGAATGTGGGGAGAAGGTATGAATAAAAAGGCTTACTTGAAGAGGATTGCATGATCACAACTCTTTTGGTGATGGAGCTTACTTTACCCCATGCTTTTTAAGATATTTATTGGAATAAAACCCTAATTTTTGCTAACTCCTGTGTCAGTCTTCACTTTATGTTGTGGCCTACAATCTTTCTTAGCTTTTTGTGGATACAAGCACTGTCAGTACAAGCCTAGATGATAACAGTTTTAATCAGCCATGCTACAAGGGAGCAGAATGGCGTTTATATAACTTTTTTTGGTCTGACTGATCTCTCCAAGAGTTTTACAATAGAAACCACATTTGGCTTTTTCACATCTGTTCATACAGTACTTTATTCCATGCACTTCTGCTACCTTGCATTTAAACCTATAGCCAAGAAGAAGCATCAGTTAACATACTATGCACGTTTTTGGAACCCAGAGTAAACTCACACAAGCAAAGGGAAAACATGGAAACTCCATACAGTTGTCACTTGCAATAATGTGACAGTGCTAACACTGCATCGTACAGCACCGCCATCACCTCTCAGGTGCTGATCTATATAGTAGATCATGGCAGCTGTTATTTAACCTGCCAAATGAACCATTGAATGCATCATTCTGGGTTGTAGGTGCTCACACTTTCCTGGCCTTTAGCAGAGTGAACATAAAGGTCATCAATATGGAGATTTATTTTCCAAAGAGGAGGGACGTTATCTTTTTTTATTCATGACCTTGCTGATATCCTCCCTGTCAGTGAAACATTCAAACCAATATACCAGCTTTTTTGCATAAATTCTTGTCATTGGATTTATGTGTGCAATTTTTGAGAAAGTGTCTATGGGCGTCTCACTGTATACTGCACAACTGTAAGCCTGTCAGTTAAATTTATTCTCTACATGTAATTTTTAAGTATAAAATTGGTCATTTAATTTAGATGATATTA
The DNA here is from genome assembly GCF_057381845.1 of Rhamphochromis longiceps. Classification (NCBI taxonomy): domain Eukaryota; kingdom Metazoa; phylum Chordata; class Actinopteri; order Cichliformes; family Cichlidae; genus Rhamphochromis; species Rhamphochromis longiceps. Next base: position 26,354,022 of record NC_140569.1, read on the forward strand.
AGACGGGTGACAAAGTAAGACCATTCAATATAAAGTGTATCACTGCAGGCCAATAAAACAGCTTCAACCTTGGCATATTTTTTTCCACGTCTCTGAAGCTCTGCACAGATAAGTAGATCCAAAGGTCAAAGGTTTGCTTTAAGTTTTGAATATCAGTTAGCTGTCATTTTAGTGGTCAAAAGTTGATGTCAGAGTTGATGAATGACAATCAGGGAATCCGATTTTAGAGGAAATCTTGATTCACTAGTGACAAAAGTTTACATTTTTAAGCATCATATAGTGGATAAAAAAAAAATAAAAATGTGACTTTAAAAATAAAATAAGCTTTTCTTCATATTTTGGTCTGTCATGCATTTCACTTCAAGGTTTATATTTAGTAAATCGTGAACTTTTGAACCAAAATCAACAGGAAGCAAATCCAGACATTACAGATGTCAAAAAATTTCAAAAATCAAACAATTTAGACTGTGCGTGTTTTTTAATATTTAGTTTTTTTCTTTGGCATGTGTGATTTTCTTTCCATTTTGTAAAAACTGCATAAATCATATCTGTTTATTCATATATTGTTGTATTCATATATTGGTTGTCTATACTTAAGTCTGACTTTGCTACATTGTGTTGATACATATATTTGTATACAAAAAATGTTAATTTGAGAATAAATATACGCAAATTACTTTAAACTGTAGACTGAGTAACTGTGTGGGATGTTTATCCTTGTAGAAAGTGGTAATAAGATCATTCCTTCCTGCTCCAAGCTCTGAAGACTGGTAAACGTAATGATACAGCCCACTCCTTTCTTTCGTGAGAGCTGAAGTAATGCTATCCTCTATATTTTGGTGTTTTTGAATGTACTTACTGTCCAAACGTGGTATTTATTCTACATGTAAATGTCTCACAGTTAGATAAAACACTGGCTATGCAAATGCCTATGCAAATATGCGTACGCTAGTCTACTTTCTAACATACATGATATTTGCAAAGGCTCTTTAATCATTAATAATTACTTCAAATTACTGTTTACAGCAGCAGGGTTTAAGAAAAGAAATCAACTGATAAAGCTACACTGACACTTATTGCAAATGAGCAAAGTATTTTCCCAGCATTTGCAGGTTCAAATATCTAACAGGCTGTGCTGTAGTAAAACAAGCCAGGAGAGTACAACATAATGCATGCACCATGTGCTACAAAATCACCAATTTCTTGTGGACATTTGCAAGCTCTCTACATGGATTATACAAAGATATAAGGAGTCTGAAAGAGCCTAACCTCTGTTCTGCCATTCCCAATTCATTCAGAGCTGACAGTTTCCCTTTTCTCTGCAAGCATGCTCTTGTCATTAGCATGCCTCTGAACTTTGCCTCACAGTGACTCTGCTGAACAGTTCTGATGAATTATTTCATCCTGTATTGGGCTGACTGCAGGGCATACACATGTAGGTGCTTCCTCTGGCCTGGGTAGAGTCTTTTCATACTGGTGCAGGACGGACACCTGTTTCCTTGCCCTGTTATACACGACCCTAGTGTGTGCTGCTGACATTAAACTGTGCATGTTAGAGAGCACTAATTTACACAGGCCTACGGGCATTAAGTACGGCTACTATGTGGACTTACTTACATTAAAGTAGCGTCTATAAACTGGTAGTAGATTCAAGAGTTGGTTTACAACATTCACCAATAAAAACAATACAATACATATATTTGCCTTATTTACCTTAAACTAGTCTAGCCCTTTATACAGCTGCTCAGTTAAGTATTAAATCAGCTGTCTCTTTAGGCCATGCTAAAAGCCTACTTTCATCTGATTGGTCACCTTCTGAGGAGCATATTATGGTGACTTGGCATCAGCTCGTAACAAAAGGAGGAAAAAACCTAGTAAAACTTTTGGCTCAAAAGAATTACTTTTACTGCTATTTATTTATTTGTAATGCTGGCCATGTTTAATATGAACATTTGAAAATAAGCATAATGTTAACTCCACATCTACATAAAATAATAATAAAAGATGTATACAAGTGTCTTACACGTGTCATTACATTTACACAATTCATTCAATTTATTTTATTAACTACTTATTGTGGAAAAGTAAAAATCCCTGTGATTTAATGGACATTAAAATGTGTTTAAAATGTGTTCAGAATTTGCAAACTGATGATTATTCACAAAATTGGCAACACTGGCGTTGTATTTACTTTGTATCAGGTCAATACCAAAATGCCACAGCGCTAGTGGAAGACGCATTTTTAAAAGCTTTTATTATTTGTTGAGCTTAAAGATCTGCCATTCCTTTTCTGTGTTCTGTGTTAATAAATACACACAATGTGCACTCGTCGATATTTAGACAAGAGGAAAACATTACAAATGGAAAAAGGCGAGAAGCAGGGTACAGGGTCTGTGATAGACTGTGGCCAGTCCAATTTAGAATTACCAGTTAACTGCTTTAGACTGTGGGAGGAAACCCACGTATGCACAGGCAGAACATGTGAAGATTGCAGAACAAGCAAATCTTCACACAGCCGACCAGAAGATTTAACCCTCGACCAATGCACTGAGCAAATTTAAAAATAAGGTACATTGTCATTGCTTTGAATTCAGAAAGGTGCTTGAGGATGAGACATGTAAAATCCCTCCCACTGGGACTGCTGAAGGTTGCCTCCTGTTGGGCACTGGTGAAATATCTTTACCAGTGCCCAACATCCAGGACGTCAGATGCCAGAAGAGCACTCTGATACCAGAATTATCCCTGAGATCTCATTGAGTCACTATCTAGAGCTACTGAACATAGATGAGTCCTGGAATGCTTTGTAAGTCGGCTGTTAACATTTTCACCATGACAGTCTAGGATGCCTGCACATGATCTCAAGCTCATACTTTGCCTAACAGTGCAATGCGATTCTCCTGCTACCAGTGCTCTAATTTCTACACTAGGGATAATATAAATAATGGTGGCTTCAAAACAGTGGCTCCCAGTATACCACAGGTCTGGGCTTGGAAATGCTGACCCTTGTTTCAATCACAAACAACATTTGAGCAAAACTACTTCAACAGCAAAAATCTAAACTATAATCCACAAGTCAGCAAACTAGACACAAGACAGCCATAAACACAGCCAGGGACAGGGCAAGACTATAGTAGAGGCCCATGCCCTCTGGCACAACAATTGCTCTGTTTATACAAGCATCAAATAGCTCCAGGCAGCAGCCCAGCTTCCATAACACATCTTTACATAAAGATGAAGAAATGAAGAAAAATAATTCTACACAGCTCAATACATGGTAAACTTAATATATACTCAGTTTATAATAACTACGTTTAGAATGTGATGACAAAGCCAAATGTTATCAAAAAGCTATTTAGAGCCACAGCTTTAAAGTTCCCTATTTCCTTCTACATAGTCCTGCTCTTTACTTATGTGAAAAGCACAAGTCATGAGAGGATGATGCAGTTATTTTCTAGTGTTGGTTTCACTGACTTTTTCTAAGGTTATGAGGTAGAAATCAAGACCTTTAGGGAGTCACCGGGCTGACATGTGGCCCCAGCTTAGCGGCCCTTTTTAGCTCTGCTCGTCATGCTGCAGTCGCACATCTGCACCTATATATCAAAGCCATGCACAAAAACATTCCTGAGAGCAAAGCAGGGGTGATTTGTGTGCCTTTCTCCTTCTTTTTTGATTAAAATTCATCTGTGATCTGACTGTTCGCTCAGCTAAAAGCTATACCTTTTAAATCAGTCATCCGTCCAGAACTTTGACCTGCACCACATTAAGACCAGCACTGACATCACAACTGTTTCCCCTCTCCCCGCCGAGTCTCATGCCTCTTTCATATATTTTCTCTTGTCCTCGACAGATGGACAACCTTGCAGCCAGAGATTTTTTAAGTGTTTAATAAATGTAATACAACCTATATAGTGTTGAAGAAAGGGCCCTAAACCAGAACCATGTGCGGGAAGTGGATGGCGGCCGTTAGGGGCCACAGCTAATGTGGTTCAACATGTGGACCGGGCCATGCTAGAAGGTTCACTTACATGTTGGACAGTTTATGACCTTCAGTGCTGTTCCCTCAAAATGTAGACAGCGTCCTTACATTACTATTCTCTAGTTTATAGCGTGATATTTTGTTTTTAAATGCACCTCTCCATGAGAGGAGAGTAATAAAAGGATACAGGTGATGTTGGAATGCAGTGTCTTTCATGTTTTTATCTCACAGAGAAGAGGCACTGTGGTATTATGTTCAGAAAGGGGGTAATATATGAAAATGTTTGACTTATTGTCAAATTAAGGGGAAGAGTGTCATGACCCTGGTTGTTTATCTGCATGCCTCTGGTTGTTATTTCATTCAGCTCGGTCCTGACACTGCTAACCACAACAGACAGTGAAGTGCTCCTGAGAAGGAATGTGAGAAGTGATGCGACTGGATAAATCATAAACACTTGGAAGTTACCCAGCAGCTGTGCAGGGCAATTGCTCAAACTGAAGTATTATCAGATCTTGACCTGAGTTGTAAACAAAAATCAGCAGACTCCCAACGGTTTTTGCGGTTTTGTTTTTCTGTAACTTTGCCCCTGCTTAGAATCAAACATTTATGAGTATCTATCAAGCCAAACAAATCTAAGATGTGTTTCTTTGTGTTTTGTTTTGGGTGGGTTTTTTTTGCTATTGTATTTTAACCCGTCACTGGGTCAGTCATTGAGAACTCATGCTCTGCAGTCACATTTTGCACAATCCCACTTCCATCAAATGTCTAATAGGAGTGTGTCACTTGGATAAAAGCTTCTGTCACTGCTAATGCAATTTTATATTCTCGCTGGGAGACTTACTGAGCTCTCGCTCCCTCAGTACAGCAGCCAACATACTGAAAGAGCCGTCACACCAAGGACACCATCTGTTTGGCCCGCTGCCCCTGGTAGAAACTTCGGGTCCATCATGTCACAGACGAACAGATTTAAGAACAGCTTCCACCCTCATGTGAGAACTGAACACTCCCAAACATTTAGTGACTGCACTTACATTTCTAAAAAACTGCACAGATGTGCCCATATCTCAACTGCTCGAGGATCCAGCAGTGCAATATCTCAGCTGGCATTCATTGCATTGCACAATTATTTATAGAATTATATTTATATAATTACTATCTGAAATTAGCTGATTTTTACATTGTGACTGGTGAATGTGGTGTGGATGCATTTACAGGTTTTGTGCTCCATTTCTGCTGATAGACTATAAAACAGGTTAGAAAAATAAAACAGACACTGTGTTCAGACAATAATCTTTGCCTTAGTTAAATCAAGTGAATTGACTACTATATACTCAAGAGTCTTTAGATAAAATTTACATTTTGCAAACCACAACTAGCCTGCTAATTTCTAGAAATATCCACAATGGTCTACAACTAAATGGAGTGGGATTTCATTTGTATCATGGATATGTGTTTACACACGTCTAAACTAGTTACACAAACACAACAAATAGTTTGATAAAGATGCATTATCCCCTCATAAGGGTACTCGTTAAGGTGCGTTCAGAAAATATACACAGGATGCTTTATAATATTACATTTATTATATTTTATATTTTGTAATTGTTTCTGAAAACTTAATATCCTAAATTACAGCAAAGGTTTTAAAGTTTCTAAAGCTAAATGAAATTCAAATAGGTTTTAGGATGAATATGTTAAAAAAGTGGCACAAAGCAAGTAGAATACATATTGTTATTATTTTAGCAGAGTGGATCATACCCGGCCTTACTAAAAAAAATCCTACAGCTAAAGGAATAATTTGAAGAGCTTTGTAGAGAAAACAAATCTGAAGGTGCACATCGACCTCTATAAAAGTAAATATTATATATGCTATATTTAAAAAAATATGTTTTATGTATAAATCCGTTTTAGGTGACACAAAAGCCTTTTTTCCGAGACTAAATGTGATATACAGGCTATGGCCAACATTTGGCCACTTCTAAATGCTTTAAAGCCACAGCTACAAAGAGACATTGTACTTTCATATTCACCTAATGGAACAGCTAATGTAAAACATGAGGGTGAGATCCACGAATGTATTAAATGCTATCTGACTCACATTTTTGTACAGCCTAATATTTCACTTTTTTTCTTTTTTTCTCTTTCTCCTATCCGGCTAGTTTCTACAGAGGCTATATAAAGTCCTAATATTTCACTAAGCCTTAGCATTTCATTCAGAGATGTACTCTAGATAAGTGCAATAATCTCAGTTTGATGGATGGCCCAGCCGGAGCCTAGGGCCAGTGGTGTGTACATACTGCACTGGTTGCGGCAGAACGATAAAAACCCACACAGGCAGGTGTGTTTGGTTAAGATGCACTTGTCAAGTGGGGTGACAAGCATGTCTGTGTTCATTCAAGTGAACCCCTTATCGGTACCTCCATGTCCCACTCATGAGACAAAAGCACTTCCCATGTTTGTATGATTTACCTCTCAAGAAAATGCGCGAGCACACGCACGCTGTGCACACACATGCGCAACAATATCTCACAGAAAGTGTGTTTGCTAGAAATTTATACATATTTATATATCCTGTCATTGCTGCTTACCTGCACAGTATACCCACAACCCAGCACCAGTACCGAGTATGGAGAACATTCTTCGGTTATGCTGCATTGTTTTTGATTTTTAGCTTTTTCTTCGCCTTTGGATATTTAAGCAGCTTTCACTGAATTTTTTTTATATTCCTTCACTTATCTAATTCCATTAGAACGCGCGAGCGAGCGCTATCACCTTATTTTGACAACTCAACTTTCACCGGGGTGAGCCGGAAGTGATGTCAGACTAGGAAGTAAATCTCGCCACTGGCCGTCAGCAGTGAGCAGTAATGGACTGCAACAACAACAGCAAGTTCAGCGAACATTAGTCGAAAGTGTCGCATGAGTGTGTTTGTGGGAAGAGTTTGTGCCGAGCTGAAGCGCTGAATGTCCATGTGGTGTTGGTGAAAATGACACCGAGGTAAGAAGCTGTGTGCTTGTGTGTGATGCTCTCTGTGTGCCCACCAGCTAGCCGCATAATGCTAACGTTGTCCTCCAGTCTTAACTGAATTTACCCCTAACAAAGCCTTACGAAAAGGTGACAATTTAATATTGCCTCGCATCATTTAATTGTTGTAATCAGTTTAATAATATTTACTTTTGACAAACCTGTGGAGAGACGCTCACTTAAAGGGGCATTGCATCTTAATGTGACTTACGTGGCTACTTGCACCACTTCTTTCATGTATACCTGCGTCAATGCGTCATCTAGAGTTATCTAGAGCCACAGCCCATGACTGCTTTACTTGAATATGTGCACAGCTTCTTAATCACAGTCAAAACCTCTATTTTCAGTCTAAACTAATTTGAAAATAATACATGAAACGGTCGCTCCATATCCCACTGAGTGACTCACTAATTCAGTGACAATGACACCAAAATGTGTCACTAGATGAGATCATCAATATCTGCCTTGAACCTCCATCTTAGGGACATATATTTAAAGATATTGTGCAAATCATACAGTGCAAAATGTGATTTCTGCTTAGCCGTATTACTTCCAAAGTGGCTGCCATCAAATTATTAGCAGGCTGCCTGCTTTAATATTAGTTCTCTCTGTGTCTTCATAAGCCAGGCTTTCATTCTTGGCAAAAATAATGATGTTTTCCTGTTTCTTTCTGTTCTATTTTCTTGCAGATGACTCAGCAGTGGCTTGGACACCTGTGATCTGACAGAAGATGAGACTTGCTCAGTTTGTCAAACTTATGGTCCCCTGTAAAAAGTGCTGCTAAACGCTGATGTCAAACTATAGTGAATCATGATTGCTGCTTCTTGCATGTCGCACTCACTGAAAAAAATTGCTGCATAAATTATATTTGACTTTATTTTGAATGGATTTCAGTTAACAGTCAGTGCTTACAATGTCACTGGGCGAGCAGTCTCAAAAGTGGTTTCCAACCCATGTCCAAGCCACTGTTCTTCAAGCAACTGGTTTACAGGCCAAAGGCAAAAATGGCACCAATGATGCCTACACTATCATCCAGCTGGGCAAGGAGAAGTACTCAACATCAGTGGCGGAGAAGACCCTTAACCCTGTGTGGAGGGAAGAAGCCTCCTTTGAATTACCTGGCCTACTTTTGGAGGGCAACCCAGAAGTGTATGAACTCTGCCTCATAGTGATGCATCGCTCTTTGGTTGGGATGGACAAGTTTCTGGGTCAGAAGTGCATAAATCTTAATGAAATCTTTGATAACAAGGAGAGAAAGAAAACAGAGTAAGTATTAAAAAAAACTATAAAAGTCTATTAGATATCACAAAAATGTCACAATGGTTCTTTGAGAAGTTTTTTGGGGGCATAAGCACTACTGCAGTGAGCTCCAAGAATGATTATTATATCCTCGTTTTAATGTGCTAACAACCAGCACTTAAGAATGAGGTACTTATGTTATAACCATGTATTTTTGCTCTCTGATATTTATGGTATATATACTTTTTGGAAAATATAATTCCTTCAGATTTTCTGGGACAGAAATACTACTGTTAGCAGTTTTTGCAGTGATTGCAAGGTCAATAGTTTCCCTTTAAGAGAAGACCTGGGGCGGTTTTAACACTAACAAACATCATGGGACATACAGCATGTTTTTATATAGTATAGTTCTTAGACATTAGCATCACATGTACATTATTCAGGGTCTTTAGTCTGTAGTGTCTTGTTGGTATAGAGACAGACCTTTGAGAGGAAGTGGAAAATATTTCCACAGCCTTTCCAGTCATAAGTGGATTACACCATGAGCTAAGTCAGTTGTTATTTGTCACATTTGCCACATTTGCCACAAGTATTACTGCCATAGTAGACTTCACAAATGTGCTGTCTTTTGCGTGTTATTTTCTGCACTGTGGTCTCAATTAAGGTCATGACCCAACCCTGTTGCTCCACATGATTTAAATACCATTGCGTTGCCCTTTATTTTCTTTGTGCACTTGGTTTAGAAATACACTTTATTAGATACACAAGTTTTAATGTTAAGAGCAGAGTAAATGAAATGCTCTAACAGAAGTACTTCACTTTAAAATTATTTAGCACACCAGTGACACACTTTCATGCTCAGTTAGCAAGGACATGTTGGTTGTACTTTTTTTCCATCTTCATGACACTGTATTGTTTGAGGCTTAGCAATGGATTGGCCTACGCTGCAGAGGGATTATTTTAGAGTAATTACTGACACCAGTTGACCTAACTGAAACTAGTGGAGCTGGACAAACATGTCTTGTTAGCCACTCCTATACTCCATTTTTTTGTTTTTGTTTTTTCAGAGGTGTGAATGAAAGATGGTCTCTCCTTCAGAGCCAAAGACACCTGGGATTAAATCTTGGCTTGTTTCTGTACAGTTTAGTTTCCCTCGTGTTAAAATCTGGCCTCTATGCATTGTGCCTTTCTTGGCACAAAATACATTCCAGTTTGGAAACAGATATTTATCTATGCCAATATATTGGTGGACAATAGTGGGCGTCTCCCTGAGTCATAATTGGGTGACTTGTTAAGGCTGCTTGGTTACCTTCAAGTAAAGCCATGCCAGAATAAGGTTTGTCCTCTTTAAAGTTACTGAAAAAAGATTTGAGGAGAGAGATCGATGTATAGATGTAGATTCAAATAAACTAACACAGTGTTAACCATCAGAGCTTGGAGAGACTCTGCTGTATTTGGCTAAACTTTGGTTGATGAGCCTCACAAGTCCACCATACACACACACACACACACACACACACACACACACACACACACACACATTTCTTAACCCTACATTAAGCAAACAGGAACTGCGAAACCAAATTGGATCTGGTGTTAATTAGCTCACTGCACGTTTCGGGGGGGAAAGGACATTAGCTGACTTCCTCTTTGCCCATCAATTGGGAGAATCACAATATGTTATAATCAGTGTGAACGGGTTTTATTTATTTAGGTGCCTCAACTGATGCACCTTGAGGCTGTGCACTTTTTCAGCAGTGGTTCTGTAACGGATATCGCCGTGTTGCTTGCTGGCCTAATACCTACGCCGCAGCCATACTTGACAATGATGCCAGGGCTCTCGATACTATATCCACACTCCACAGTGGGTCTCTGTTCACCACGGCCCATCCGCAGTGTTTTTGAACTGGCATATTGGGGAGGAGAGCCCGTACTGATATCTGAGAAGGCAGCCCATAATTATCGCACACCTGTGTTTGTTGATTGTGAGGAGTTTCCCAGCGGCTTGGACCGGAGTGGGAGGATTGTGGTTCCAAGCACAGGGAGGTTTATCTTGGCCTTGAGACACACATGAGGTGCAGGCTCGGCCCCACGGCAGCGGCATGCTGTGGCTACTGATCAGGCGGAGCGCGGCGCGCAGCCTGGGAATTGGCCCCAACAAGGCTTTTCATGACTATGAGTGAGGCTTCTGGGATGCGAGCTAGACTGCTTAAAATAGTGTTCAGCAGCTGTGATTTCTTATAAAGCTAATACCAGCACTTTTTTTAAAAAATCAATTGAATTGATAACTCAAATTTCATGTCAGTCTGCAAGGAGTACTATAAATCTTCATTTAAATCTAGAAGAAAATATCAGTAATTGTAGTCAAGCAGATACACTTAAGCAAATATGTTTTTTTTGACTTGGTTATACTGATAAAGCATCCCATTTTAGAATATATTCCATGTTTGTGGCAAAGGCAGTGAGAAAATATTGACGCTTGTTTCATCCTGATACTGGTTTCCTAATGGCCTCCTTCACAGGCCCTCTAACACAGAGGATGTGTCTCATTAGCATGTATGAACTGTTGTGTGCAAAGCCTGCGATGTGGCTTTGCAGTTTCCCAATTGCTTGTCGTTGCATTTCTGAACAAAGGCCAGATTTGTGCAAATGCCACTTTATTTCGCTCAGAGCGAAGGCATAAATCCCATTACTTCCAGTTGAAAAAAGCAGAGAGGTTAAACAAATAGGAGCCAAAAAAACAGCTTGAAATGGTCTGTATTATTCGGCAGCAGACAATTTATTTTTTTTAGGTTCAGTTTGCAAAGAATGTTTATCCTTTGAGTTATAAATTTGTGTTCTCATATGTGTCATAAAAAAGTTCAAATGATTTAAGCCCCTGCATTTGTGTGTCGCCTTTGGATTAGTCTTCTCAAATTAGCCTTTTCAGTAGTAGCCATAAAGATGTATGTAAAGCCCATTAGAAGGAATGAGGGCTATTTTTCCATTTGTCATATTGTTTGATCGTGTAAGGACTTTTACCACATTCTGACTTTGTATCCCTGTCTTGCTGAATTATGTTGCATTGCGCGTAATCAACTCAGAGGATTTTTATAAACCCTGCTCTTTTTATATAAATTGTCTCATTGAATTTGCTCAGCTTAAGCTTCCTGCACTCTCATTTTTAGCTGGTATTCCTTGGAGTCCAAGCCCGGGAAGAAGAGGAAAGAACGAGGTCGCATTCAAGTCAGCATTCAGTTCATGAGGAACAACATGACGGCCAGCATGTTTGACCTCTCCATGAAGGAAAAGCCCCGCTCACCTTTTTCCAAACTTAAGGACAAAGTGAAGGGTCGAAAACACGACAGCGGCTTTGGTGACGCTTCTTCAGCCATCTTGCCTCGGTCCGCCGTGTGTGATTCGGAGCCCACCCGTCAGTCTGGCGCACCAGAACGTCAATCCCAGCCTGAAACAAAAGTCAAGAGGCCGCTACTCGCTGGGGCCCATAAACTCTCTGCAGCGCATTCCATGTCAGATCTCATCGGGACCCACTTTCGACCCAAACTGGATTCCATGAACTCCATAGAAGAGAGTGGTGAGGACCAACGCTTCTGTTTTTCCACAGTAGTTTGTTACATTTGTCACTTTTTGGTTTGGTATACTTTTATTGCTGCTAGAGTGATCTCTGAAGAGGATTTTGATACTGTTTTAAAACCAGTTCTCATATTAACTGAAGCTGCCGATGCATTTTCGTTATTGTGTTTATAAGAACGGGGGACCCAGTCGACTGGGATCCAAAATATTTCAGTGAAGACTCAATCTTAAGTGTTAAAATTATAGAGAATAGTCAGAATGACACTGTGGTGCATTGTGGCATCCTGTCTGTCAGGACAATGTTTTAGTGTTTGTTTGTTACAAATATATGGCTCTTATAGTGTTAATCCACAATTTCATTGTACATGTACAATGAAAGTAAAGGGCTAGTCTATTTTATTATATCTTAAAATGAGATGTTGCAATTTCTAGAGGCCATCTGTAGACGTCTGTAAGAATGCTTGCTTGTATATAATCCTATTAAAAATATAAGGTACTGTAAGTCTCAACTCAATAAGATAGTAATGTAGGCCATTTATGTCAGTCTTTGACATTTTAGTCATTTTCTGTTTTTAAGCTGAAAATTTCCATCTCAACCAGTCTCCAATTTACCAGTTCTTTCTGCAAAGTTAGTGCAGCTGTAACTCATGCAAACAGTAGTTGTGATTCTTATAGTAAAGGCTGAGATGTTCACTAGAATCTGCTGTTAAAATGTAACATGTCAGAGTGAAAAATAAGTTTAGTGATAATAACAAAAAAAAGATATTTTTCTTTATTTTTGCTGAAAGAGGTTCAAACAGTAGAATACACGTAAACCTATGGGGAACCCCCCCCCCCCCCCCAAAACAAACCTTTGTATTATTATCCGCACTTAGTTTTTAACTGTTGTGATCACACTGGTTCTTCTGGTTCTATATATTGACACACACATTTGGATTTGACCAGCTACTTATTTATGTTACTGCTTCACTTTTACCTTTAAATTCTTCTTTTGGGTTTTCAAGCCTGAATGAAAATCGTGGCTCACTTGCACACTTCTGCATCATTATATTTAAAAATATAATATCTATGATTTTAATCATGCTGGACTCCACAGATGCAATGTGGTCGTTTTGTGATAAAGCAGTAAAATTCTTATGTCTAAACTGATAATGAATTGAGTTCACCCAATCCCTTTTTAACAAAACACTAACACCCCCCCCCCCACCCCCCACCCAAAAAAAACCCCATATTTTGTTTCTTATTACATTTCTAATTTATCTTGTAGGAAGTACAGGTGGCCCTCACAGGCGTTCCCAGAGTGAGGTGCCAGGCTTCCAGGACGACGAAGCACACGGTGACCCTTTCACTGATATCACTGACACCCTGCCACAGAAGTATGCCACGCTCCCACGCAACCGCAACCCATTTGAGGGGGAGCACGGGCAGCTGTGGGACCGACCAGAGCGGAAGGAGAAAAAGGAGAAGGTCAGCCTACTGGAACGCGTGACAGGAAAGAAGGAAGGCCGCAAGACCAGCAATGGGGGGCGTTCAGGGAGCTCTGGAGACCTGCGTTCCCCAAACCCCTTTAGTGGAGACTCGCAAGCAGACACTAACCCATTCAGCTCCAACTACAAAGCCAGGTTGTCCTGTTTTTGTTTGTATTTGTGGTTAAGTTAGCTTTATTGGCTATATTGGCATCATCACTTTATTTGACTTTTTCTTTTCTTGTCCCAGTCAGGAATAACAATCAAAAAAAGAAAAAACCCAGAAATTTACAAGAGAACACACTTAAAAACAAAATGTATGTTGTCTTATTAAAACAAAGACAAAGTCTGTGTTCGGCTCCTGCAGAGCAGTGATTGCAGCATGCTACTTGTGTCTTTTTCATCACAATCAAGGAATCTCAAAATCCCAAAACATCATCTTGGAATGCCAATGGAATAGTCACTGCTCCACAGGATATTTGCTTGACATTCCAGTAAAGTTCTCAATACCTTGTTGATTGAAATCTACTTTCTGATAGACCTTCTCTCGCTCTCTCTCTCTCATTATGTTGTCAAATATTATTTAAACATTTCCACTGAGCCAGTTACATCTTTTTCCTGTGTTACATAAAGAGTTGGTGAGCACTGTAGCTAAGTTCTGGTTTATCAGAGTGGAAGGTGTCATTAGTGGCTCTTTAGAGTGCCTGGGTTTGATAACAGAGCCCTCTGAGCTATAGTAATGAGATCCCCTGAAGAGATAGACCACCCAATTAACCACTTATCTCTGTAGGCACTAGTCCATCATCTTTACTGCTGCCTTTGTCATACACTAGCTCAGCGGTCATTTGTAATGTAGTGCATGGGTGAAAAAAGGTGTTTTCAAGTTTATTATTTATTCCCTGTTAATGTATTTATTATTGTACTCATGTCCTGCACTAGGAGAACATCAGAGCTTCTATATTTGTAAAAGTCTGCTAAAATACAGAGTGCAATGCTTTAATGTGATTACTAACTTTGCATTTGGTTGTTTTGCAGTGACAAAAAATTAACCGGACCCAACATCACCTTTGGCCAGAAGAAGAAGGACAAAAAAATAGTAAGAATATGTTTTAGAAAGTTATATAGTTTCATATTACCTGACTGGCTGAAAGTGTAGAGGGGAAAAAAAAGGGAGAATAAGTGCAACAGTTACATTTGTGTACATTTTATATGTAATGCTGAGCAGATTTTGTTATTGAGGACTCTTAAGCAGCTGGTGACATTGATTTGTGAGACCCCTGAAAACTCAGACGTGCCATTCAACTAATTAGCAGCTGCACACATCGGTCATCATGTCCGATCTAATCATAGTTTGAAGTGGTGTGAAATTTCGGCCTGTAAGGTCAGTTGTAGTGATGTGCACAGATTGTTTAATTGCTGTTTGTTTGGGTTTTTTTACGACGCAGGGCACAGAAATACTTAAAGATATCATTTTTACCTCATTTGTAGATAAAGTTTTTAACTCTTTAGTAGTTGCTAGTTGTTCAGTAGTTAAAATTCGCAGACTGTTACACAGCAAAGCTGATATAGATGAAGGAGCAGGGGGAGCAATAGCCAAAGTGATGCCTAAATGAGAAGGAGAATGCTGATAATGGCTTTCCTCACCTTTCTTTGTGGGTGTTGAGGGCTGTCTGTATCCACACATGTGCCCCCGTGCATGCCGCTGTGCCTCGCAGAAATGGCAGCTCCCATTTCCTCTGCTTCAAGGCCTTAATTAACTACACGCAGGAGGGAGGGAGGGCAGTGAGAGATTTCAAAGGACTGAGCTTTTAGATTCTCAAAGCTGAGCTCATTAGAAACTGTAATGACACAACTGGAGAATGCCAAGTGTGCGCCTTATCTTCTCCTCACTACTGATCGCAGAAAAATGGTCATCATTACTTTGCCAGTTCATGGTCATTTCCAGGCCTTTGTCACCAACCACTAAAGCTCCTGATTATTATGCCGTGGGGGTGTGTATATATGTGTGTGTGTGTGTGTGCGCGCGTGTGAGAGGGAAAGGGAGTGTGTGCATGTATACACACTTGTACGTGAAACCAGCATCCTTCCATATGGCTGTCTGCTCTCTTATTCCCTCTCAGATGGCTTAAGTGCAGTATCTTTCAGTGAGATGGCTTTTTTTGGGGGTAGGTGTGTTTGTGTGGGGAATAGGTTACCGAGCTCTGTTCCTGAAACCCTCCTTGCGTTGGACATTTAATCTCTGTGGCAAATATTTCATTTTGGTTTGTGTCGCCCCACAGTAGCCTCTATGCTGTTAGAAGCGATAAGATACCTGGTAAGCAGTCCTGCTCCAGCTCTTTCTGCATTGTCTTTACCCAGCAGTGAAGGCTTGAATGGTGCATGGGAGTGGAAGCTGATAAGTGTGGTATTTTAAACAGGGTGAAGGCTTTGCTGTTCTATCCGTTCAGGGGAGGATGCCCAGCACTGAAGCGATAAAGTGGTCCCTCATTAAAAACGATTACAGCTCCTCTCGTACCCGCGCAATATGATCTGCACATACTGTACCACCCTGCTCTGTCCAACTAGATTGTCCTCAAAGAGCAAAGCTGGGCTTGGGTTGCATTCGTATTTTGGCATTTATTAGCGTGACCTTTATTTGTAGAAATATGCAGCCTGGCATTTCCCCCTCAAAACAAAGATTCAATTGTTTTGGTAATCTTTATTGTTAAGTACTGGCAGATTATTTGGAGTTTTTGCCAGAGTCGTCTTGAATTAAAGAGTATGTGTTTTTAACACTAGAAAGCAAAGATAAAGATGTGCTGTAGTGTCAAAGCTAAGTCCTAATAGAGTAGTTAAGCTATAAGGGACCTTATAGGGTCCTTGTTTTTCACCTTTAGATAGGTTACTGTCCAAAAGTCATGTTCCTACTGGCATTATTTGATTTACTGAAAACAAGTAAATCAAACATACATGGAAATACAGTATAAGTTAAAACAGAATTTGTGCAATTCTAACAACCTTGAAAGTCAATTTTTGATATGACCACCTTTATTCTATAATTGTCTGAGGGAAGCTTTTTGCAAAAACCTTTCTGCATTCATAATTTTATCAGTTTTGACAGAGACTCCATCACCAGAAAGCATGAAGGAGCCTCCTTTAGTGGTTGCAGTAGACACTTACCTGTCTTCTGACCACTTCCATACATGTATATGACGATTACGACCAAAAACAATTCCAAATTTGGATTCCTCACTCCATAAGATCTGTTGCCACTGATTTTCAGGTCAGTTCCTGTGTAAATTTTATAATAATTTTCCTCAAGAATGACTTCTTGACAGCCACCTGTCCACTGAGACTGTTGTCTGAGGGGTCAGGTTCATCTTTCAAACTTGAATGAAACAATTGAGAATTGCCTCCAGCATCCGTTTCTGCATTTTGTTCTTCAAGGATCAAAAGAAAAACTTCCCTGTGGTCACACGTGTGATAGGCCAATATCAGCCAAACAGTAAATCTTCAGGCGCTAGTGTTAAATCAGAATGTTTATTACCGAATTCATTGACCAGGTCAGAGCTAAAACCCTAAAATCCTCAGTTAGCCTTTATTAGTAGCACAACAAAAGATAAACATGTGACTCTGTGCCAAACAGCCTAATTAGTCAGCAATGATGGAGCATAAAGACTTATTGGTGCCCCGATCGTCAAAGATTTAAGCGCCCTTTTACAAAACATATGTATGCACAACATGGTCATGATCATTTCTTTGTTTTCCACTTTCAGGAGGTGACACAGGAAAGCGTGGCTGCCTATAGCAACTTGGCTTTTGAAGAGGTTGTGCAGGAACTCATCAAACAGAAAGAAGTGGTGAAAAAGAAAGATGCCCACATCAGGGAACTGGAGAATTACATTGATAACCTGCTGGTACGCGTCATGGAGGAGACACCGAGTATTCTACGGACACCCTATGAGCCAAAAAAGAAGGCGGGCAAACTTTCCAAAAAGTAGAAAAAATGACTCACGATGAAAAGGTACTAATGAAGGTTTAGCAATAGCTCACGAATCGTTATCAGGTGTTAAAGTGAGTGGGAACAAATAGAACTGATCAATTATTGAGTTACTATTCAGTGGTTAGTTTTTCTAGGCTTTTTTATTTTTTTTAATATGTAGGTCATACAGGTTTTGGCCTTGTTTGGCATTCTTATAATTCCGTGTTATAATTTTGCTCATGATTACTTCTTGGAGTGTATTCTTAGGTACTTAAACAGGAGACATTCAGCTTATTGAAGGCACATCAAATCTTTTCACGCCAACTATGTTTAGCTGTACTGTACTTGTAAACCAACAGAGGTCTGTTGCACACACAGTTGCCATCAGCTGCTGAGAAGCTCTTACAGTGCAAATGCTGCCAAATTCGTGTTTACCAGATGCTGTAGTCACAGTTATGTGCTGTTTGCTGAGAGATGGTCTACAGGTTTATAAGATGAAGCTGTAGGTACTGCGTTACAATCAAGTGCAAGTCCAAAACTTGCCACTTAAACTGCGGTGCATGTCACGGCATCAGCTTTTTGTCCCCAGCCTGCCTCGTGGTGCAGATGTGGACACATTCAGCTTTAGTGATTGATGGATTTTCTTAGAAACACTGGAAGATAGTTGTAAGAATTTGCTGACAGGTCCTGGAAGCCTGGTTTGTCTCTAGCTTCCTGAGGTGTGCATTATTTTTCTCCTCAAGAACAAATGCACATTCCTTTTATCAGTTACTGATATTTTATTTTTTACTCTTATTGTGATGACTATCATTTAATTTTCTTTGACCAAGGCTCTTAAAGTCCCCGGTTGGAGGTGATAATTTTTACTTTAAGTGCAATAATCATATTAAAGGTAATGCTTTATATTCTGCTGGTAATGGTCTTGTTTACATTTTAATCGCATGTTGGAGTAAAACTCCTCTCTTTATGTTGATTTGATAAAAAAGCTTGGAGTTCTTTGTTACTGATTGAACAGCCTTCCTCTTTTTCATACTTTTTATTTTTGCTCAAGATTGTGTTAATGCTACCATCTGCACATGTGGGTATATACTCAGTCATTTTTACGTATCCATTTTTTAAAGCTCATTTACAATGGGTTTGTAGGGTACCTGATGTTAAAAGCGACACTGTATTCCCATACCCCCCTCCCACGACCTATCCTATTGTGAAAAAACTGTAACTAAAACAAAAATTCATGCATATGTAATTCCTATTTTAGGCTCAAATTCACTATGTACTCTGTGTCTTACCACTTTATGGGGTGCTAATGAGAATTCACTAATAATTTTCAGGGTAAATAACCAGTCATTGCCATTTAGATAACATGTTAACCATAAGAAGCTAACTGTTCTCATTTCACTTTAAGGGTTAGGGTTTCTATGTTAAACCATGCTCCTTAATTTTAATTTATCCGTGTGTCCTAACCAAATGCTACAGCTACAGGGCAGCTGCTGGTACTTAAGTAAGGTTGTTCATGGATAAAGCCACTTTTATGTGTGATTGTGCCATAGACTGTAGAAAAATGGATGGATATAGCCACTGTGGTGTCACTTAGAGCTTTTGGCTTGTGGAAACCCCCATTCTGAGACTTCAGCTCCAGCTGTTTAGCCATCTCTGAAGCCAAACTTGGTGATCAAAGGGCATCATATGCTAACAAATTGATAAATCATAGGGTTAAGTTTAAAAAAAAAAAGTTTTTTAAAAATGCCACACTTGATTTAACAGGCTTGAAGTTGGTAATTAAAACATTAGAAACATTTTTCTAATGATATAATGATCTCCTGCTGGTCATTGGAAAACAAAAAATGGTGGCTAAATTTTTCTGTTTTATACAGTCTATGGCTGTGCAACCTGTAGTATAGTCATTTAGTGATGGTTAGGGTTACATCTATAATTGTTTATTTCAGCTGTATTTACAGTGTTAAACATGTTTAATAGTCACATAACTGTCATTTACTCATCGTTGCCATGTTTAACAAAATATCAAACATCTGCATCAGGCGATGTTTGATATATGAGGCCATGAGGAGGATCCATCTTATCCTGTTTAGTGGTTTTTGTACTATTTATGAGTTTTTAATTGTTTTGCAGTCCTGGAAATATTTGACCTTTACACTGTATGATACCAAATCCCATATGAGGCAAACTGCTACACTAGATCTGTGGAATTTCAACACAAACACAATTTACATTTTCATGAACATTACATCAGTCAAACACATTTTTTGGCATGCAAAAGTTATTACTGTCTTTCTGCTGTGGAAGTGGTTATTTTATCGGATGTTGTGCAAACGTAAGGCCAAAACCTCCTGTTACTGAATGTCTTGCGGGCGACTTTGAAATACTTAAGTCCGAAATGTATGTATACGGTACACTAACAAGGTGATCGATCCTTGCTTGCCTTTAAAGTATTTGGAGTATCCAAAGAGAACATTTCATAGGTGTGTTTTTATTCTATTGTTTCTTTTTTTAATCCCATTTCTTTTTACCCAGACACATTATGGACAAGAAGTTACTGCTAATATTTTCTGTCTGATGATGTGACAAAGGCGTCGGGTTTATTTCTTTGTATTGAAAATGGTTATCTGATGTTTTATCTGTATGTTTTTTTGCAATGGTAACAGTGTTTGAATTAGCTTTTTGGAATCATGAGTGCTTTGTGGCTAAGAATCTGCTTTCCATGATGGACAAGCTTTCCTTCCAAGATTGCCTTCCAACTTTAGCTGAAGTGTTAATCCTGGGCTCGTATGTTTTAGGCTTTACTAACCACTTTAACCGGCCTGTATTGGTGGGCTGCCAGGTGTTCATTGATCTTTTCAAGCTCTTACAAATTCTATTGTACATTTTGTATAGTCGCTCGCAATGTTTCTTCAAGCGCTTTTGAGTTTATACACATTTTGTAAAATGTTTGAAATTGTGCTTCCTGGGGAAGGTGTTATTTTACTTGAGTTCCAAAAAGCGATTCACTTTCATCATTTATTTCACATGCTTGGGAGCGGTGTTCGGGCGATTAACTCTCAAGTCTATAATGTGGTCCTGTGTTCAGACGATTAACTAACAAAAATATATTTTCTCAGATTATATTTAATGTCAGTACATTTGTACCCTCAGGTTGTTTCATTCAAATGAAAACTGGGGGTGACTAGTTCAAATTAATTGATTCTGGTTGTCAGTTTGTCTTTTAGCTTGATTGATACATTTGCTTTATGCTTTAACATAATTTGGTGCTTTGGTAGATGTCATACGAAAACACAAATCTAAATGAAAAGCATTTTGAATTTATGTTTGACAACAACGGTGCAAAGGGATATTTTGCACCCAAAAAAAGGAAAGATCTGCATCTACATTCCTTGGCTCTTTGCATAATGTTTCTCATACAATAAATCTGAATATGCAAAGCACTTAAAATGCTTGAAGATAAAATAGCCCCCCACCATAATTTAAGTTTATTAATTGTGTATATGCATCAGTGTACACCTTAAATGTGTTGAAGGTAAATCTCCGCACTGTTCCAACAAATAGTGCAAATACACTGGGATTTTTTTTTGTCCTTTTTGATGAAAATGACATAAAGCTCCAGTTGGGGATCTGACAATCCTCCTCCTGGTAGTCTTTTACTGATAATATGATGCTGCTTGCCATAGGCCACATACAGCTGCCAGACACTAAGACTTAAGCTGCAGCTAAATCCCCTGACGGTGCTTGTAATGTGGCACACAGTTTTGAAGGAAATGATGACTGCGTTTATAAAAGATCTCGCTATTTAGCAAAGCGTCATCGAGTTTAGAGGAGTGAATGGCGTCTCCTGCACAGGGGCCAACACAATGAAACATGAGTGGCTCCAACATGATGGAGACCTAAAATTACTTTTTTGATGTAAACATGTTGGGTCTACTTCTGTCTGTGTGTATGTGTGTGTGATTGGTCTCACAGTTCATTCAGACTTTCTAATGTTACGAATCAATGAAATGGATGTTTGAATTCTTGTCATTCCTGCATGTCGACCACATGTTTTGATTATGTCTCACTTACACACACAGGTAGGGCTGCCACGATTAGTCGACTAGTCACGATTACATCGACTATCAAAATCGTCGACGACTGATTTAATAGCCGACGCGTCGTTTGAAGCTTTGTAAGGTCACAAAAGACGCAGGAATGAGTAGTAGGATTTAAGAGTGTAATAACGGACTGAAACAGAAGATGGCAGCACTGCATGTACAAGGATGCCAGCTGCCGTTAAACCCGAAGAAGAAGAAGCTGTGTCCCAGAATTTATAGCGCAGCCCAGCTCAGTTTACAACAATGGCGGCAGCTAGTTAGTTTTAATATTATTCTTTCTGGGTCACAAAATAAACGTTTAACATATTTTCAGGCGAGAATGTAGCTGTGTAAACCTCAAATATCTGCTCAGTTTATCAAGACACCACATATTTCCAAAAGCGCTCCCACGTTTTCGGAGACGTCTGTTACCCACTAGCTCGATAGCTAGCCGGTGGGCAAGGCTCACTAGAGCCCGTGAGAGCACCGGACTCCCTGCAAATCGTTTTCAAACCAACTGCAGTCTTTCGCTACTCAGGTTAAATATATATAAGTCACTTAGATAACTTCAAAATGTTATTGTTTGGCTTTTTTAGTATTTTATTTGTTCCTGAGTAAAACGGTTTGGCTGAGATTAGTTATAGTTTTTACACAGCTGAATAAACATCAAGACGACAGCTGATTATCAGAAGTGTGAGATGCTCGAGAATATACTCCGGTTTCCTGTTATAGTTTAGATAGCAAGGAGTTTACTAAACTTCACCGAAGCAATCTGCAAATTTCATTAAAATTTAATAAACTATCATCTTGTCTTTATTTTTAGTTAGCACATACCTTAAACACTTAAAGCTGTAAGCTAATGATAGTTATATAAGAGCAGACGCATGCTGGTGCAATAAGCTGTACGTTTTACGTCCAATGGATGCATGATCTGATTAGTCGACTAAGATGACTAGTCGACTATCAAAATAATCGTTTGTGGCAGCCCTACACACAAGCCAACTTGTATAGCTTTTACTCATCTAGAAACCTTTGATCCACTTGATCGGGTTCTAGTGGGTTCATTTTGATCAAACCTCATCACATGACCATGTTGTAATCTATTTAAGTCAAAACTGTATAGTTAACAAATGTGAAGGTAGATCAACTTTTTGTGTTTAATCTTTACACTTTAGCAAATATGCAAAACTTTCCTGGATGTTTGGGGATACGAATGTATGTTGTTTTTTTTTCTATTATTATTCTTATAATTATTGTAGTTATACATTGTGGTGTAGAAAATGTATGTATTATAACAGTGTAATGCTGTTAATGGTGACTGTATGTAAAGTGCCAACAAAAGCACTTCATAAGAATTTGGTGATGCAGTTTAATGTGCACCAATTCTCCATGTGCTACAGTTTGTAACACGAACTTTTAGATATTACCATGACTATTATAATTAAATCCCAAGGTTTCACTGGATGTAGCTTGAAAGGCACAGGTACGATTGTTTTAGTCCTTTTCAATAAAGTTACAGTAAGGAAAACTGGTGACTTGCTTAATTTTTTTTTTTTTTTTTTGAGTCGCATCAAAAGCCCGTAATGGTGAATAAATTAGGATTTTATGTGTTGTGAGTCTCTTTTGCAGTAGATCTGTTTAATCCATCAGTGCAGCTCAAATCTGATGCAAATCTTCCATAAAGTGGATCGCTGTCTCTTCCATTTGACACCTGTCCTGTGGATAAAATACAAGCCACTCTCAATTAACTGATCTCGCTGGCAGTTGAACTACAATTAGTGTTTCTAATTGCGCTGATTTGTGTCAGAGCTTTTGTTTTCTTCCTGCTCAAAGCGTCGCTTCCCTTTGTTCTGGAGAAATTCCCATGCCCTCCAGGCGAAAGAGAGAAGTGGCATCATCTGACAACTGAGTAGCGAGATTGCTTTTAAAAACTGCACTTTCATTTGCCTATGTGTGCAACAGCGCTGTGTGAAATCTTTTGGGAAAAACACTTGTGGTGTTTACCAGCCGATGGCTTTTGTAAGAGGCGGTTCGCTTCCCTGTCTCCCCGCCATGTAGCTGGTTAAAACGCAACCTCTCCCTCGTCACCTCAGCCTGACGGTGCATCTCCAGCAGTGCACCAGGTGCCAGTCCACACCACCACAGCACCACCTTGGAGCTGACAATAGAAGCTGCATACAGTGAAAATAACAGACACCAGTAATATAATAAACGTTACAGGTGAAATGGCAGCACAGTCACCTGTGTTGGCTTAGTCACTGAATTTTGAGACTAAATTTAAGCTGGCTCTTGTCATTTAGACACTACCATAATGTCATAATGTTAAATTATAGGTAACAGAAGTTGCATCATACATAATAAATCTATTTTTTTCTTTAATGTTTATTAACTTGTAGTCTGCCTTGACAGACACTGGACATAAAAAAGCATGTAATTGGGGCTTTATGTAGGTGTCACCTGTTGTATTTATAAGCTAATTGGCATGCTCATTGTCATCCTTACACATTCATCAACAGATTGAATTTCCCTGATCCCATCTTTTGTGCGGTGGTGGCACGTGTCATCTGAGTGCCTACTAGACTGAAGCCCCATTAGTTCATTGTGCGTTATATCATATGGCTGTAATTTGAGGAAATATCTAACAAACGTGTTATGCAAGGTTCTGTGGGCGCAGGAGTGCCCTCAGCGTGCCAGAAAGGGCCACCCACAGGTCACCTGCGCACCCCTTTAAATATGGATGGGCGTCAAAGCGGGGATCAGTGTCACCCTGCACGCGTCTGTGAATGGAAGTGCCTCAGGCAATCATGGAGAAACTTATATGACAAGAAATTCAGCAGATGGATGAGGTGTTTTAGGGGAAAAACCAGACCTATTTGGGCAGCTGGCTCGAACTAGCTGCGTGATCGGGGGCCAGATGTCAAGGTCAACCCCCTCCAGCTCCCAAGAGAATCAGACCCCACCCGCTCATCAAGCGTAGGACCCTTTGTTGCTGGATAGTTAACAATTTGCATAGGTGCTTGAGATAAATCAGGTGTCAAACACGCTGTGGATCCCTGTGTTGAGCATTGTGTTGATGGCATTGTCTTCCTCTGATAGCTGCCACGCGTCTGGTATCAGGTGAACAAAGCCAGATGACAACCAGAGCAAAGAGAAACCTATCAAGAGTGAAGCGCAAGCAAGTGTGAAGGTGAAGGAAGAGAACTCATTTAACTGCAAAAGTGATGCAGTGACATTAAATAAACATATATTAACCTCTAATATAATAGACACGTTTAAAATTAACTTCCCAAAGAAGAATCAACAGAAACTTTAAAATCCTTCATTCCCACAGCTATTAGGTCAGCTATCACTAACCATTTTAATTTAGGTTAATATTTTTATAATTGTTATGATTTATTGTTGTTTGCTTTTAAAGACTAAGTTGTGTGGGTAAGCTAGAAATAAATTCCCCCTTTTTGGGATTAGGTCATTCTGAATATATACGCTCACTGGACACTTTATCAGGTACGCTTTGCTAGTACCAGGTTGGATCCTCTTTTTCCTTCAGAACTGCATACATTTTTTGTGCACAGGTTCAACAAAGTGCTGGAGACATCCCTCAGAGGATTTTGGTCTATATAAAGGGACAGACATGGTCAGCAACAATACTCAGGTAGGCTGTGGAGTTTAAATGATGCTCAGTTGGTACTAAAGGGTCCAAAGCATGGCAATGAAGCATCCCCAAGAAAACATCAACTGTCAATACAAGGCAGGATGGATCCATATTATGTTGTTTATGACAAATTCTGCCTTTACCATTAAAGTATTCAGACCTGACAATGTTGTTCCAGTTTTCTGTTGTACAGTTTTGGCGTCTGTATTGTCATTGTAGTGTTTTTACCTGAAAGGAGTGGCACCCAGGTCTTCTTCTACTGTAGCCATCTGCTTCAAGCTTTGATGTGCTGTGCATTCAGAGATGCTCTTCTGCATACCTCGGTTGAAAAGAGTCGTTATTTGAGTTACTGTTGCCCTCCTATCAGCTGGAAGAAGTGTGGTCATTGTCCTCTGACATCAACATAGAACTGCTGCTCAGGTCTTATTTTGTCTTTTTCAGACCCTTTCTGTGCAAACCTCAGAGATGGGTGTGTGGGGGAAAAACCCAGCAGAGAACAGTTTATGAGATACTCATACAGGCAACCGACAATCATGCCATGTTCAAAGCTAATTATATTACCTTTCCTCCCCATTCTGATGCTCGATTTTAACGTCAGCAGGTCGACTTGATCATGTCTACATGTCTGCTCATAAGATACTTGCGTTTATGAGCGGTTGAACAGGTGGACCTAAAAAAGTGGCCGGCGAGTTTACCCCCCACGCCATGTTTTCAAGCATGTCTCTCTTTTTCTTCTCCATCAGGTATTTAAGTTTGTATTTCTAACAGTTGAATGAATTTGTGTACTTCAGTTTTCAAGTGCTTCCTCTCAGATTTAGCTAACCTTACAGTTTATTTCATCTAATTTCATTATCATTTACTTATACAACCAAGCTCTGCGTCATAACATATGCACCAGATGGTATCCGGTTGTTAAGTCTGACGTCACTAGTCGTGTCTGGGTCTAAACTCCGCTGCAGGTCCATATATCAAACGATCACTATGGCATTACTGAGAGTTGAAAAACTGTCTAAAGTCTTTCATCTTTAATAAAATGATCAGTGTTCTGCTCTACCAGGTGTAACAATTGAGTTTAATATCCAGGCATCCATGAAAACGGAATTTATGACATTTAACGGAGTTAGAAGTTAGCAGGGCGTTAGCTCGCTAGCTTCTATCTAAATACAATATAGCATGTCCTGACTGCGGGGTTGTGGAAACAAATTAAAACGTACAGCTCTGTTATCACTTCCAACATAAATGAAGACAGAAAACTAAACAGCAGTGACGTTTGTAGGGTGACTGAAGTTGGTCTAGCTGGTAATATAATGATGTGCTACGTGACCGCTAGCAACACAGCTATGTTAGCATAATATAAACAAGCTAACTTTTTTTTCCACTCGATAAAAGTTAACGTGAGTGTTCTCGGTGGTCAGGAACAAATGTAATCGCATGGCAGGATGCTGTAAAAGGACCAAACTTCAGCCAGGAGAACAACTGAGATAATCCATCTACAATACGAGGTTAGTCATTCATATACTGCTGCATGGGCTGGGCTGTAGTTACATCCTAAGGTTTTAAAAACTGAGCTTAAATAAATGATTAGTGGTAATAAAAGCCGAGGGAGGTCAACGGTGATCACTGACTGTTTTAGGAGCTTTTTGAGATTAAATAGAAGAAAATACATAACATTAAACATGTTAACGACACAAAAGCCATATTAAACGCAGACTACTTTAGACCCGGAAGTAGGATTCGTCACGTCATCACTTAACGACCGGATAGTATCTGGTGAAATTATTCTGTAAATATAGCTAGCTGCCAGATAACTAATTGATAGCTTGTTAATATAGCTAATTTCCCGATTAGCATCAGCTAATTTAGTTTAGCAGGTAAACTTTAATTTTACCTGTGCCTTGTGAGGACCACTTGGAATCCTTTTATTACATTAAAAAAAAATTTGTTATTTATTTATTTATGTTAGACTTACCTTTTTGTAGGCTATGAAAGCAACTGGTCTCTTCACTGCCTCAGCAGTAAGTGGCACTTGGAAACTGCAGACTTCCATCAGCACACTACATGTTTGCATGTAATCATTTTTAGCCTGCAGTTGGCATCCGAAATAACATGTGGAAGCATCAAGTCAGTGATGAGGAACTTGATAATTGAATTTTCGTGTTGTTACCAGGGAAAACACACCATAAACGCTGTGTTGCATTCAGTTGTTGTGTTTATAATTTGTAACCATTAAATCTTACATATAATTCTGCTTGGAATTAAGTTAAACATCTTTTAATCTGAAACAGTGTCTATCAGTTTCCTGTTATTACTGTGTGGTATTTTGCAAAGTTCACTTTCTAACCATGATTTGCGATCGTCACAGCAGGCTAACCCAAAAGCAGGCAGGCTGCTCGCTGGATAGATCACATTAGAACTTCACTGCTATAGCTCTGCAAAGCCATGCTAAAACTGGAGTAATACAATCAATCAATCAGTCATCTCCTGACTTCACAGCACAGGAGAGCTCTGCTGGAATGCGGCTAAGCTGCAGATGTACCAGCCAAATTACTCCAGAGGGGAATTACCAGGCCATAAATCCAGACGTCAGGAGGATGGTTGTAGCCTATTTCACGGTTTAAAAAAAAAAAAATCATGCAACTTGTTTTCACAACTCCATAAAAAGGTCTGGCTGTGCAGAGCTCAAACTTATCTTGGCCAACAGATCTAAACATGTTTGCATCCAAACATGGCTTCAGATCACAGGGACTTTAAACATCCTCAGAATCTGCTGTCGTTCACCATGTCCTGACAGGCCCTTTAAAGTGAATGATCTGCAGCGTGACAAACAGAACAGCTAATAACCATCTCCTGCTCATTCATAATCTGCTATAAATCTGGGGTCCTGTAGATACAGGCTTAGTTATTACGTGTTGTAAAAGGCCCTTTCAGACTAAACATCTCCATCCTCAAGTGTTAAATATCCATCATCGTTATGTGTTTGTTAGTGAATCTAATTGGCTTTAGGAAAAACACATGATCCTTTCACCTATTTCAATTGTGCAGTTCTCATGTGAGTAGCAGGCAAACAACAGGCATACAGTCTAGTCAACACCACACAGTAACTACTGGCAACAGATTGTTGGCAGGTACCGGGCTTCATTATTGCTAATTAAGATGTATAAATATGCTGTCTGGCACTTTCCATCAAACTCAAAAAGTGCCAAGGTAGACAAGGTGAGGGCACGAGTACTGGTAGTGATGTTGCAGTGTGTACTCTGTGGGCACACTTCAGCTCAGCTGGCATACATCTGACTGATGCCTTCATGTGCCAGCAGCTAAACAAGCCCTGGTTTGAGGGGAGAGTGTTGCACATTTTAGGCTGAGCTAAGCAAAGTCTGCCAATGTCTTAGAGAGTCTGGCTTCACGGTGCCTCACACAGAGCACCTTGTTGAGACGCGTTGCCCGGTCTTCTTACAGATGATGGCAGTGGACGGTTTACAGGAGGAGGCATGGCCGGGAGCAGGTGACATCACAGCACACCAGCGTGATAGTGAGTTCTAACCTGTTACTTTAATAAACCACAACTCAGTCTGCTTATTGATTTGAGGCTTGCTTAGACATTTTAGAGATTTAACACTGGTTTGCCTGTCATCGCTTTCAATTTAGTTTGACATAATTATTTCTAAATTTCTCTAAATTTCATTGCTATGTAAAGCAACACATTTTTAAGGTTTGTCAACAGTAGTATTTTGGAATAGTTTCAGGATCTAGGTTAGAATGCTTTCCAGAATACCATGAATATTTGTTAGTTCATACACAGTGATTAATTGTGATAAAAACCAAAACAAAATCAGTATAAGATGGGACCTTCATGGCTTCTAATTAGAAAGAAAGTGTACTTTTATTGATCCCTGTGGGGAAATTCCTCTCTCCATTTAACCCATTCACTCAGTGGGCAGCCATTGGGTGCCCAGGGAGCAGTGTGTGAGGATGGTACCTTGCTCAGGGGTACCTCAGGGTGGCTGTTCAGGGGAATCGAACCCCCGACCTGCCGATCACGGGGCCACCACTCTACCTACTGAGCTATCCCTGCCCAGTTTAGATTAATTAGCACCAGATTAATTAGCACCAGCTCTTGTAAATATAAGTACTTACAGCTTTGACCAAAAAGGTGACCCATGTGATTATAAAGAGACAACTAGCAAAGTGTTAGGTTATGTAGGTAGTCTCTACTGGCACCAAAAAACAAGATGGCGACAGTCAAAAGACTCAAATTGAGTCCATACGGGGCTGTTTGCCACAATTCTTTGTGCTGTGACACAAATGTGACCTCAATCTTTTATACACAAAGATGACAAATAGTTTATAACTTTAAAAAAAAGGGAGCAACACCTTGCTAAATCTTGCTCACAAACCTTCTTCCTGCTTGACCTCATGGGAAAAGAAAGAAAGCGTTTGGTTTTGGTCGC
Source organism: Rhamphochromis longiceps (assembly GCF_057381845.1). Lineage (NCBI taxonomy): Eukaryota > Metazoa > Chordata > Actinopteri > Cichliformes > Cichlidae > Rhamphochromis > Rhamphochromis longiceps. The sequence continues at coordinate 26,383,440 of NC_140569.1, forward strand.
AAGTGAGCCATTTGCCAACCCCTCTGCTTTCTTGGAAAGGAAAGAATCAGGTTTGCGGTACATTTTTGTACCAGGAGACACCAGGGAAGAGCAGGCATCAGAACTGGACTGGTCACCTGATTTTTCTACTGGTTCTTTTGTCTTTTGACTTCTTTTTTAAGATGCGCAGTATATGACTAATAATGAACTTTTAAAGTCAGAACAAAAAGCATACCCTCTGGATTTAATTCTGTGTGGCTTCCTATTGTTGGTGCCAGTGTCTCCTGGGGTTCTCCTTTTACACATATTTGCAAATGTGTTTTTGCAGACATCCAGGGAGCTTCCACTTGTGCGTGCAATGTAACCTCTCTTCATCCTACACATACCACAGACGGCTCTGTGACATGTTCTCAAAGTTTGGCTGCTGAGATGAATATTTTACATTATCCAGTGGGTGATAAGGTTTTTTCTAAACGAGTTAGGTGTATTATCCATGATCTTTTATTTATTTTTAACCAGACTTGAGCACTCCAAACCAAGTCATGTAGTTCTGCCCTAATAATTCAGATTTTGGCTTGCATTTTACTGAAACCTCTCTATACAACATGTTTGACAAGGACAGTTCTATAAATGAGGGTCACTGAAGAAAGCCTGTTATTCCTCCATGGTGACTAATTAGGAAAAAAATAACAATTAACCAATTGACCAATTAATAACAATCCTCTAATCTACAAAAAGTGATCATCAGGAAAGATCTATTGATGTTTCTTTTTGCTGTGAAAAGAGAAGCTCCATGGGCGTTCTGCACCAAACGAGATTTAAAAGGTCTTAAATCTAATTAATCTGAGATAAATAATGGTTTATGTCGTTACAAAATTGCTCATAGAGAGGATTACAATACCATAACATGCAAAGTAATAAGTTTTAATGAAAGGCGTTGAAATGTCTGTCTCCAGCCTCATTCTCTCTGTTGGGTCTTCGCTCAGTAACTGCGAGCATTTACCTTGCACACTCATGTATACACACACAACCTCATTTTAGCATTTATTTTCAGTTAATATGTGCCTATTTACATGTGAATTTAGTGGCTGATAAGATGATATTAATCCTTAAATATAGAAGGGTGTTACTTCCGAGGCTCATAAAAAAAATCTTTGGAAACTAATGATTCAAGTTCCTCACATTAGCTCCCTAGCACTGGATGTAAGCCTTAAAGATGGCATCATCAGTCACCAGATAAAGTATATCGCTAGAATATAGTATATGTTGGGGGGAATCTTTTAACGTGTCTTTAGAATAAACCAATGAGAGCATGGTTCACAACTCCGTGTGCTCAGTTTGGCAAGATGTTCCTCTTTCCTACCACATGACCCCTCCATAGTTACAGGTTACTGACACTTCTTTTTCTAATAACTGGCTTCACCTCTAAAATAGATAATCCTAAAACGCAGCTTTTCAGCTGACTTGTAACCAGTCAGATTTGCTGTAAAAGTCAAGTCTCACATAAACTTTATGCAACACAAAGCCAACATGTCAGTGTTTCGTAATCCTCGCTGCATGCCTTCGAGCACACTAATCACGGTTTGTTTTTCAAATATAACTTCACTGCAGATAATTGTGAAGCACTTCTCCAAACAGCCCAGAGTGTGTGACCAACAGTGCAGCCTCAGCCATATGGACTATCATCATTAGGACTGTGCATGTTCTTTTTCCAGCCTCCAGTATTATGGAATGTCTCCACTGTTTTCAAAGTGTCACATAGCTGCATGAAGACCTATCAAACCTTGGCTGGTGAGAAGCCCGCTAGCCTCTATGGACTCCTTTGTAGGGGGGTAAAACGCTCGCAATTTGCAAGTGAGATGAGTTGTCAAGCTTTGGAGACATGCAGGTGGCTCAATTTGTCTCCCTGTTTTGATATTGCTGAAACTCAGAGGATTGGCAAAGCGCTGGTAAAAAACTACAAGTCTTGGGTTCAGGAGTTGCTGCAATTAATTATGTCGCCCAAGTTTTGACACCCATAACATTATGCTGTCACTCCCTCGGAGAGATGACGCTGATGTCTTTATCCCATGAATGTAATTGCCGGATGTCTTTTACTCTCCACAGCAACCCGAGGAAAAAAAATGGGCTGACATGTTTGATAAAACTTTGATCTGGCTCACATAAAACACTAGCTAATGCATTGTGGAAACATCAAAACCAAGGGCTTGACTTCTCTTAACTGTGTGATGCATTCACTTAACACTTGTTACGTCTGAGGAAAGACAAACAAGTGAGATATTAACGTAATACTCCGTGACATTTTTATATACATAAATGTCGGTTTAGTCGTTTCCAGGCAGAACTACTACAAGAAAACCATGAATCAGAGTGGAGCCTTGGTACGGCTTGAGTCTAAAGGTGCACAGGAAGTGAGATGTTGTCAGGTTTTAGTGTAGATTTAGAGTATCAAAGTCAGTTTATGAAAGCAAAAAAGATAAAAATGAAAAATTGTCCAACTGTTTGTTGGTGAAAATATTAATTTGACTGGAGGAATTAGGTTTTACCCATATTTGGTAATTGTTGCATTAAGAAAATAATCATTATTATTAACTGTCACACTAGTTTGCAGGAAACCTTAAGTTTAATGCCAACTTTAAAGATCTACGTAAGAATGGAGGAAAGCTGCTGCCGTATAGTGTTTCAATTTCACTGCCTTTGAATAACAAAGTATTTGACGTTTAAGTTAGACTTGAGCTTGAGCTACAGCTTTCTGTAGGCCTTAGCAACCCCGTGATGATGTTGCTCAGATTGCAAAGAAGTTTAAATGAAATTATCATGGTCGTTTCAGTTACACTGTGTTTAGATTTTGACTGTTGTTGAATTTTGAAGCTGTTTCCATTATTTCTGTAGCTGAGAACAATGATAAGATTTCTCCAGGACCAGGATTCCCTTGATGACAGGTTCTTCTTCAGAGCGTTTGTTAACACTCCTAAATACAGCAGCATTCCCAAAGTCACGCGAACCAAAGAGCAGGTAAGAAAAAAATCCTCTATTCAGGGCACATGGAAAACAATTATACTGTAATATACATCGCGTCGTCAGTCCATCAATGTTTTGCTTTAAGACTATTTTAACAGCATCCCGCATTTGAAGCGATTGTATTCAGCATGATTATCATGGCATGGAGGTGTTTTGAGAAGACAGCAGTAGTAGAGAAGTTAGGCTAGGTGGTGGTTCGTCTGGGGGTATGAAGTTGGAACATGCAGTTCCCTCTCTTCGAGCGGTGAACCAGAACCAAGTGGAGTGAGGCTGGCAGGCCACAAGAGCACCATTGTTCTTCACATTAATCAAACTGAGGAAGGGCAGGTAGCATTTCCCCAGCCCACCCTACATGTACACCCTGCCAACCTCCATGAATGGACTGCTTTTTTAGCTGGCAGCGATTGGCCATCGGAGCTCCGAGAGGATGTGTGTCTGTTTAATTAGTGTGATGAGCTCAGCGGAGTTTATGTGCAGTGTCGGACACCAGGTATTAACCCCTCGAGTTTGACCCTGTGAGGGGGGCGGCCGACCTCACTCTTGACATCTTTCTTTCCACTGTTCTCGCTTTCCTTCTCTTCATTAGAAAAAGGCAGATTAGACAGGGGAAAGGCAAAGTAGAAGAGGGGGAGACTGGCCCCAACCTCAGCCTCCATTTTTTTTGGTGTTCTTTTTTAGCAGCCCCTATTTGTGGACTCGCACTCAGATGAGGAAATAAATTACCGCTATGATATTTCTAGTGTCATTAGGGTACTGAGGTGTGCTTATCGCTTTTGTGGTATATATGGTGTATATTACGCTTGATGATTTATGTCAAGAATTGAGGTGCAATAGAAACTGTCACAAGTGTGATTTAAACAATCTCAGATTTATGAAAGCAAACCTCTAAGACAAAGATGTTATCTAGATAGTGAAAGACATATTTAAAACCATAATTAGAGCTGTGGTCTTCTTCTCTCTGTATCATAAACAGCTATATAAAAAGACACGTAGATCATTCACTGGCGGCTGCCTCACATACTTGCTGGATGAGAGAGTGCAATGTGTTAACATCACCCAGGGGCACTGTTTTCTAATTCATTTAACCACACCAGTGTTTTCCTAAAAGCTTCTGCTGGCAATTAAAAACCATGAAAAGATACGAAAACATTCTTACCATGCCAGATGCGCTCCACAAAGGTAAAACAACCACTTCAGGCACAATCAAAGCTTAGGATATCACCCTTTATCGGATTATGCACTTTATTAGTTCAGTGGAACAAACACGAGCACTTGAGGGGCATCTACTTTAGGATTTTAATGCCTCCTTTACTCGCAGATGGTTAGTTTGTACAAGAGCAATTAATTAGTCAAACTGTTTTCTGTCTTTCTTATTTTCTGACTAATTGTTCAGAGAAAGTGACGCGGTCGGCGCAGGAGCACACGCCTAAAAGTTAAAGGGCACTTAGAGGTCACTTCCACGGATGAGTTATGGTAATGATTTAGGAAACAAGTTTGAATTAATTCCATAAATGGCTAATTTGTTAAACCATCTGGCAATCATTTTAAAGCTTTTAGCTCAGTCCAGCTTGGGATTTTTATAGGATTACGGCATAAGGACATCCTATAAGCATATTATGCAAGCAACTGCAGTGCATGGCAGAGTGAGAGGTAAGGGAAGAGGTCATTTTTTTATGTGACTTTGTAGTCAAATTAACTTTAAGTAAATATATCCTTCCTACTGATAAACCAGAACATGCTAAAACTGAATCCCATTTTTTTTTGTGAGTTGTTGTTGTCAAAGGGTATGTAAGACTCTGGGTTGTATTTATTAATATCACCCTTGGTACTAAGGGAGTGCGGAACAAAGAGCTGGAGTCACAGCATGTCAGCTCTCTAAAAGGCGCTGTTTGCTGCACCCCCTCTGAAAACACTTTATTAATTGGATTTAGATATTTGCAAAATGATCTATTTAATGGGATTACCACTCGTATAATGATCTTATTTATGAGGGAAGCAATCCAAGCTTTGAGGCAGGCTGATAATGCATTTCCAGCTCTTTGGCAGTTAATGTTGTGTTACAAGGGGAGATAAAGTTGAAGTCCCATTGTAAATGAATAGGTAAGTTAGCCCGGTGAAATGGAGCTGGTGTGGTGGCAGGTCAGACGGGCTTGAGTAGCTGCACTCGCATTCCAGAGCCCTGTCTGGACTGTAGGCTCAGTCCTGCTGAACTCCTTACAAGTTCAAGGCAGACGTAAAGAGCGAAGGAGGAGGGGATGGAGACAGATAGAGCCCCCCCCCCCCCCTTCTTACCTCAGCAGCATAATGGCTCTTTCTTACATCTTTATCCACTTCAATATCTCGCTGAAGCTTTTACAGACCCCGTTTCCACTTAAATGCCTGAAGGTAATGTCCTACCTTTCCCTCTGCTGTCCTCTCCGTGCCAGGAAAATTGATTTAATCTAGTCAACGACAGTACCGGTATCAGACACTCTGCGTGCATATATATATATATTTTTTAGACAAAATATCACAAAGCGAATATTTGCAGTTGTTTATTGTGGCTCTTTAAATGGATGTTTCGTGTTTGCCAAGACATTTAAGCTGTTGGATGATTTCCCTCATGGAGGTTTTAGCTCCGTTTGTATCTTTTCATGTAGTGTTGAGCCACTAATGCAGGAGAAAAAATAAGTGTGTATGTAAATGCTCGTCTTTTCTGCAGAGCTCACAGACTTTAAAACATTACCATTTCAATATAACACTTGATTTATATGTGCTTAAAAAAATAGGTTATAATCTTTTACTTTAAAAGGATGTATTCTCAAATGAGATTATGTTAATAGACTGTAATTTGCATAAAACGGGTGGAAATATTAAACCAGATTAAAAATTCAGAATATTTAAGAGTTTTATCCATGCTGTTAGTCAACAAATATATTCATTTTCCTGGAGAATATTAGAGCCTAAATGTGACATTCTAAAAAAATATATAAATAAAAACACACACACACGCAGAAAGTAATAATTCCTTCAGCGAGTTTGCTTGATGTACCCATGAGGACTTAGAGGAACAGCTCCTGTGAGGTAAACTATTACTTTATGTGTCCCGTTCGTGCTGTTCAGCCTAGTGTGATTTTAGGGTCTTTTGAGCATTAGTCTCAGATGAAGGCTGAGGCACAATGTGAGGCTTGCGACAAAGAATGCCCTCACAGGCCTCCATTCAAGACATTAATCTGCAGACAAGTGTCTTTTTTGTGTCTTGGAGTCTTATTTTCATCGCCATCAATTTAGTACACAGATTGAAAGTGAATCAGGCTGCGCTCTCAAGTTCCACACGCTCAGTCCCTCCACCTCCCTTCCTCAAAAGGTCAGCCAGACTTTTTCTTTACATTTAAGAACGATGCTTTAAATGTAAACATAAATAAAATTTAAAAAAGCCAAACACAATATATACTTTAGTAACTATGTGAATAATCCAGTGTGTTGTAGAAAAATGATATTCGTTTGCAATTACATAACAAAACCAATATTAAATATTAAACATGAAATAATAATAATAATAATAATAATAATAATAATAATAAAAGTAAGAAGGAAAATAATAATAGTAATAATAATGAAATGATAACTGTACTATATATGAATATATAAATACACATACATCCTGTAATGTTGTAAGATGTATGTGCATCGTGCAGTATATGTCTTAAAAATATGTACATAATAAAATGCATATATACCAACACACCACCCAATACATAATCATCAGTACTGCACTTTCAAATCTACATGTAAGACATAGAAAGGAGAGTAAACAGTCTCTTAGCTCAAATAAAAATGATCCTGAAAAACATTCAGCGTTCCTCTCACCCCATTTTAATGGTGTATTGATAATGAACAGCCATTTTTGGAATTATTCGAGTGCCTTTTTAAATATTAAATAATTATTTTTTCTTTTTAACCCTATGTCTAAATTTTATTTTGCCATGTTTATTATATTTTATTGCTGCTATTGTTCTTGTGTTATTGTAAGGTGACCTTGAAGGTCTTAAAGGCGCCTATAAATAAAATGTATTATTATTATTATTATTATTATTATTATTATTATTATTATTAGCTCAGTATTGTATTGTCCTAGGAGCATTATTTTAACAGTGATCCGCAGCAGTTTTAGGTGTTAGCACACTTTCAGCCTCATGCTCTGCCTAAAAACTTTGATTGAATCCTCAAAAAGAACCACGCACCTTTAAATCTCAATTATAAATTGTACATTCAGACTGTTATCGATCCTTTTTTAGATTAAAGTGTATATTTACTCCCCTTACCTTAGTCTTAAGTGTATATTTATTTCTTACTCTTCCTATATTTATTGTTGGGGTTTTTTGCACTGAATGGAACTGGAGCCTTGTTGTCTCGTCTCTCTATATACTGTACTGTATATAGCAGAGATGACAACAAAGTTTACTTTGACATATCCCATGAGTTAGATGTAATAAATTATAACAGCGCTATGTTACATTTTTACTCGTTTGTTTTGCTTCATCCTGTACACTTGTACTGAAAAAAAAGAAAAAGAACCACAAACAGCTGATAACCTTAAGTGACTTGTGTGAGCCCACCCCTGCAGTGAATCAAATGTGAAACAGCACTGCAGCCCTTATTTGTCATGTACTGCACACTGCCCCTTGTGGTGTACTACAAACTGAGATGGAGATTGTGACTTGGCAGCAAGATCCTCTCTTTGCCCTGAGGCTTACACATTTGTACACTCATTTATTTATTGGTTTATTTGAATAGCTTTGCTATTGTGAACTTTGGATACGTTTTTATTTTCATTTTGTCTTGCTACAATACAGTCCAGAGTGATATTTCTTCCATCTGGCAATGGCCGTTTCTGTGACAGCTTTCCCTGCTTTATGGGGTAGAGTTAAAATTATCTTTACAATATGTTATGCAAAAGAATCCCTCTCATAATAGCCGGGTCAGTAAGACCCCATATTAAATTAGTGTAAAAACCTGACATCCCTTTTCCACCTCATTGTAAATTTGTGAGGCTTTAATCGACTGCAGATGTGTGTGCGTCGCCTCTTCTTTATCAGGGAGTTATTACTTTCTAAATAATAGCTCAATGGGCTGCCCTTAATGCATTTATGAAAGCTGCCTTTCTGACCTGTGCTCAGTTTCTTTAATTGAAGCAAACAGATTTGCTGCATTTTGTGCGTTTTGATGTTCCAAGATTTATGACGTGTCAGCGGCTGAGGTCACTGCCCTATTAGAGATTTATGAAATGCCCACCAGGCACTATTATTCGAGCTCAATAAATCATGCCAGCCATTTTTATTTTATTTTACTAGAATGTGCTATAAGCCCGATCAAATGCATCTATGCGATATGGAGTGTTTTTTATTTAAGATGATTCCAGGGCATCTGCTTGGAAGGCAGCATCGCATTTGTCAGAGCAGAGATGATGTTCATTTTGGGCTTGACTCGTTTAATCACAAAGCATTTATGTTTCCGTATCTTTTGTAGTCACTATGGTGGTAGCCATATGAGAAGTCCCTAATGATACAGCTGCTGTAATCCCCGTAGGCCCCAAAGCCTTTTTATTTCAAATGTGGCAACATAAGAACTCGTCCATTGTAAAGTGGAGCATTGTCCAAACATCCTGCTGGCAGTTTTCCTAAACACTGCTGAATAGAAACATCCAAAATGTAAGAGAAGTGTTGCACTTCCTCACATGAAACCCAAAGTAGCACAAATTAAGTGGAGATCCTTGTGAGGCGTATGTCTTAGATAGGTTCAGGTTGTAGTCTTAAGGTGACGGGGGTTGAAGATGAGTGGTGCAAAGGATGTGGATCAGTTGTTTTTTTATGACTTGCACAGGCTTATAATGTTGGTTCCTTTGATTGGGAGCGGTGGGTGTAAGTGTTGTGTTCTGGTGGGCAGAGACAGTTAATGTCCCAGATCTACAGTATGAATAAAGTCATATTGTGAAGTGTGTGGGCTGATATGCTTGGCAGTCAACCCTGACAAGTAGATTAGCTCTTACTGGGCCACCTCTGAATGGCATGCACACGACTCAAGCGTTTCCAGTCATGGCGCTACATATCAAACATCTAACGCCCAGCAACACAGATGAAAGCACATCAAAACACGGGGAAAAAAACCTAAAAAAACAAAAAAACCTGCTCTATGTTTTGTGGCTTCTCCACAGCTGCAATGGTTAACAGGAGTCAAAAATTGGCATGTCTAAAAAGTGGGATAATGATTATAAATGTGACAGGCTGAAAACTAATTACAATTGTCTCACTGTGTTTTCCAGTAATGCCTCTAACATTTCTATAAAACTCATTTAAATCTTCCACAAGTCCAAAATTCAGTCTTGCTCTAAAGCCATTTGGCACATTTTTCTTCAGTTTACATTTGGAGAGGATTAGCTGAAGAGCTGAAAATAATCATGCCAGATGTCTGCTGCAGACTACCTCCCCGGTGGGCATTTGATTTTATTGAGTTTTTATCGAATCTTAAGTGAATACACTCTGGGATCCTCGTAATGCACGGCCTCATGTTGTGAAGTCATGTACGCAAACTGAATATCATGTCACATTTTTACAATAACAGTAAAAAAAAAAAAAAAAACAACTCAAACACGCCCTTTGCTCTTGTGAATGCATGAGGAGGAGTTCAAACAGTCAGCAACGATCTGTTTATAGCCAAGTTAAACAGACAGCACATAGCTTAACTGGGCAGACTGGTGGAACAAACAGCATTATAAATAAGCCAAATTCAATGACAGGTTTAAACACTAAACCACATCTGTACACTTTATAAAAAGGCATGGTAAATGTCACTGTCTTTGAAATGTGTCTGAAAAATCAGCTGCCGCTCACACCGATTCATTAAAGCTGCGGAGATGATGAACAAATGGAATTAAGGGTTATGAGAATTTTTTTTTGGAGGGGGGGATTTGTGTCTTTCTGGTGTTACAATGGACATATTCAAATTCTGAAAAATATATTATACGTATTCAAATATTGAAAATAAAAAATCGAGCAGTAAAGGCAGGCGTCATATGCCCTGGCCTGTCCTAGATATTTCACGGTCCTCTGAGACTGCGCCAGTGTTTGTCGGATTTGTTTTTTAACTTTAATGAGCTCCTCTGGAATGCAGTGTCTCCCACATGTCTTGCGGAGGGCGGGGCCTTCTTATTGCTGCCACATGTTAGGCTCCTAGTGACTCTTCCAGGCTTGTGTGGTCAGCCAGTTCAAAGAGCCCAGGCTCATTTGTTATACAACTTTATGTAACAACAAGCCGATGCTTCAGCGTGTCTGAAGAGGCAACAAAGGAATGCCGCCCTTCTCTCTTTCTTTGTCCTAACTGGTTCTGCCCGGAGAGACTTTCATATCATCTGTTTTTCTAATTAGCATGTTTGGTGGACAGTATGGGCTATTGTGCCACAACGTGCCGCAGAAATCCTTTATTTGAGCCCGCTTGAGCGTTTGAACTCTGACAGTAATGTTTGTTGGATGGCTGTGGTGAACGGTAGTAGTTGATCACTGTCACTGGCAGAGCGGTGCACCGTGCCGCATATGGCAACAATCTGACATGGTAGTCCAGTTGAGGTTATGTGTGACTAGGTGTGGGCCCGCGGATCAAACCGACTCTATCAATTCTTCTGTTAGCCATTTCTATGCAGGAGTCGGCTGCAGATTCACCGCTGGTGGCTGACAGGATATCTCAGCAGGAGAACAAACTCTGGCCTCAGCGAATTCCCTGCTTGCAGTTTAAAGTAATATTTCCACTTATGAAAGACGGTGGAAAGATAAGCTACATGTCAATTGAGCTTCCTGGTCTAATTCTGCGGCACTAACAACAGCTCCGAACTGGCTATCTGCTGCTTAGACGGTAATCAAACCCATGTTCATTTGTTAAAGTGAGGAAAATTGCAGAGGGTTTCGACCACCCTTTGTGCAAATAACCTGTTTTTCGTTTTTCACACATCAATTCCCCAGGGATGTTTTCAGCTTCACTAGACTGGCGTGTCTTCAGGGACCAGGTCCACTGCATGTGCTGGCTAGTAGGCCATTTGCAATAATCTCCTTTTTACCGTTTAGAGGCTAATTATGTAACATTACACCTGCCTTCCTGAGCCTTGGCTCTGGCATAGTACAGAATGAGTTGCTGTTTTTTTTCCTCCCCACTACTCATAGGGGTGGTTAGAGTTTCTTAATGAGATTAGCCCAAAGCTGAAATCTGCTTTGTGTCCCCTTGCTATATGGCAAGATAGTGGATCAGAAGAATCAAAGCTAAGAGGGGGGAATCACTGGAAGATGCAGGCAGTCGACCTCGTTTCTGTCTCCCCACCAACCCCCCTGCGTGTGACTTGGACGGGATTCGCTGCTATCACACATGACATTGTGTGCAAGCTTTGCATAGGAAATATCTTTGTCTCAGTGTGATGTTTGCTTGCTTCGGTGTTTTCGTGCTTTTCCTTTATCTTGCTGTCCAGTTTCTGTTTGCTATTGGATCAAACTTCTCAATAGTAATTTTCAGAATTTAGGACAGATGGGTTGAATATTGAACAAAATTTCAATAAATAAATAAATAAATCCCCAAAAAGGAGCTTTTCCACCAGTCTGGGATATAAACTTGTCTACTTGTGGTTGCTCTCCTACTGTATTTTTGTCTTTTATTAACTCAAAATATCTTCTATTTTACAACAAACTTCTAAGGCCAAGCCTAAACTCGTATTTGTCAGGGACACCATAATGTGCAAGACAGAGTTTTATAAAGTCAGAGCAACACCACCCACTACAGCCCATCCACAATGCGAGCCTTTCTTCCTCTAATTTATTGGGACCCTAATGTCCTTGTGACTTTTAACTCAGACAAAAGATGAAAAACCAACAGTGGAGCCCGGACAGAATAACACACGTGCACATACTGTACACACGCACACGGGCGCGCACTCTTGTACACACAGCAATGCATGCGAACATGCAAACAACTTCAGCTCAGAATTCCCAGAGCGAAAGCAAATTCTCACTGAACGGTGCGAGAGATAACATGTAAATATTTTGCCCACTTGCTTAAAATATGATGTTGATTAAGAGAGTAAAGGTTAAGGTTAGTGAAGGGGCAAGGATTAGTAGTATGGACTGCATCTAGGGTTACCATAACAGCCTTGCTGCTGGGACTAGTAATAACAACAGAAGTAATAATAATCACAGACTAATTGATTGAACCCCGCGGCTTCCTTGCAAGAGTCATTTTTGCAAAGCTTAATGCCTCCACTATGGCAGCTAAAGTAATGCATCAGTTGCTTGAACTGCTTTCAAGTTGGTCTTATTACTACAATTTTTTTCAGCTATAAAATAAAATATACTGGAATAAAGTATTTGTCAAATGCTGGAGTTGAATTTTCACTTTGTCCTAACTACCATTGTATTTACCTTATCTATAATTTGGTACCAAGGACTCTGGTTTCTCTGCATGAGATCCTATCATTGCATTGTAGTTTGTTGAATTCACAAAGAAGCCTAGAAGCCCTGAAGGTATATACTGCTACAGAGAGCTATTTGCTCTGCGTCAGCGGAGTATCCTGTCATGGAGAGAAAATCCCGTTTGAAGTATGGCCCCCGTCTTTCACAGTGACGATAATGCTCCTGGCTTTATCATGTCCTCCGTGCAAAGCCCATGTCTTCTCTTTTGTCCGGCTCCCGCTCCCCCACTCCTGCACACCCCCTGGCTTTCCTCTTTTGTGTCACTCTCTGTTACATTGCTACCCATTCACTGTGTGGAGAACCGGTCCAAACCTTATCCCCCCCACACACCCCCAGGCATGCTGGGAAGTGTAGTCTCTGGATTTTGGGGGGTGTTTTTCTAGACCATAAGTGGTCCAGTGCAGTTTATATTGCAAGTCAAAATTAAAAATCATGAATGCTATGTCGAATTTGTTACTTTTTAAATAAGAAACGCTCCACAAAAAAAGGACTATCGTTTTCTGTAAATATTGAATAAATGTGTCTTTTTTTTTATTTATAAGGTTTTAGGGTTGAATAAATTCTAAGGTAAATACTTAGCATTTTAAATTAGATACATTATTAGTATTCATTCTGCTCTAGCTCTTCCTAAATCCACAGCTTAAATGCAAATGCACTGCAGTCTTTTCCATCCATGGCTTTGTTGGCCTCTCAGAAACCTTAAGCCGGTATCTTAAATAGGGGCCTCTCATGGCATATGCATGTGCAGTATCTTATCTGGTGAATATCACAATCATTCTCTAGGACATCAAATATTTAAACAGTCCATGCAAACAAGAGACAGGAGGGAGGGCATGGAAACAAGCCTTTTGTGTGCCCCATGCAAAAAAACAAAAAAACACACGATAAAAACACTAAATGCACAACCAGCCCTCAATATTTTCATATTCAATGACTTTTGTATGATCCATATGATCCCGACATAAAGAGGGTCTGTGAACCCTCTCTCTTAAACTGTAGCAGGCATATATTACCAGGCTTAGAGCTTGGCAAGCTCCATATCCCAAAATAGATTTCAACAATACTCTATGAGGATGCATTAAATAAATCTCTGCTCAGCTAATCCGTGGAACAGTTCACATTTTTTGAGAGAGACACTCCGGTAGGACAAAAGCACCGCTCTGCTCGCCGCGCCTTCATCTGGGGACAGACACACATAAAGAGAGATATTTAGAGAGAGAGGGGAGGGAATTTTTTCTGGGGAGGGGGGGTAGAAATCCTCCACTAATGTGACAGAGAATTTTCAAAAAAAAAAAAAAAATCATCATTGTGTGCTCTTGCACTGCAAAGCAGATTCTGTATCACTCCACAATTTTCTCTTTTTTTTCTTGAGCAAGTGCAATAACTTAATCTTAAAGGCAAAACGTGGACATGAGGGCCATTTCGAAACATGTTGTAGATAAATGTTAATCACATTAGCATTTCCCAGACTTCCGTAAATCTCCATAAATAGCATGCTGAGGTTGATCCCTCTTTTTTGCCCATTGAGGCAAAATTACAGTTGATGAATTGCTTTTGCCATGCATGTAGGCTAATGAAAGCTTTGCTCCTGGGCCCTCCTTAACAAAGGCTCGTAATTTTTCCACTTTCCACTGAAATAAGAACCTGTTCCACTTTTAATTAATAGTTTTACCCTCTCCTATTCAGGACTGTATGCATAGTTTCAAATTAATTTTTAGGTGAGGTTTGGTTATTAATACTGTAGAAACAAGCCCTTTTGTGCTAGAGTAACAGGGAGGTAATGTTAGCCTGCAGGTTTGTAAAGAAATTCCTCTCATGTCACCGAACTGCTTAACGCAACTTACGACACTGCTCTGAGACTAAGGCGTTTCATGACAGGTGGCTATTTCACTTGAAGTCAGCACATTTGGTCAGTGAGGCGCAGGGGAACAAAACATATAAGCACCAGAGATTCATTCACATTCAAACCAGCGCAAGAACAGGTATTAATCAGAGTGGATCTGAGTCTGCATCAGGTGAATGGATTCATAACCTCCCTTAATTGCTATCCAGAATTATAAACGGCTTTCCTTGTGTTTATATGTTGCTTAAACATGAGCTCGCTCTATTAATGGAAGTACATATTAGGTTAATAACAAGCAATTAGCATGCATTAAGGTGCATGCCACACATACTTGGGTACTCAGACAGCTTGATATTTCAGAGACAAATGGTTTCATCTCGCCATATGCGGTTATTACTATCCCCAGACACATCTAAGTGTGGAGGCTTTGACATCAAACCCACTCCGTATCCTCTCACAGCTGCAATTTATTACTGTCATAATCACTTGTCTCCTGCTGAAAGGCAAAATATTTCTTTGTATAATGAACATATCTGGAAATATTGTGACATTCTGTCGCCCCTCCACTTTTAACTGCTTGTCTAAGTTGCCAAATGGCAATCCTGTCATTGTGTGTAAATCATTTCTTGTCATAATATTTAGAATGGCTCCCTTTGCGTGAGAGAATATCTGCAGCTTTTATGTGTTTCTTGATAATGACAGCAAATAGCACTTATATTCTTCAGCCGCTGATAAGGAAGGGGGAAAAAAATAAAGCAATAGAGAAGATTTTCTGGTGCAAATCCATTCCCGCTTTGTACCTGTGACTTAAGCTCAAAGGTGGGCGATCCATATGGCAATTTCGTATTTGTATTTCCAGGCTGTCAAAAAGAATCTGCCCTGACACGGTGCAGATGCAGCAAACCAAAGCGGTAGCTGCACTTAAGCACTGTGGGTGATTTCATACCAATTAGTGCAAATCGCAGAGTACTTAAGATTATTGCCTAGTGAGTTTAGCAACAGTTTGGCACCTCCTCCGAAACTGACCCCTCTTAAGTTTATTTTTCCCCAAAGGTTTCAGACTTCTCTGCAGAACGTAAAACTAATTTATCCAGCAGGCTGGGACTTTTCATTTCACCAGTTCTACTTTTTTTTTTTGAAATATGGCCTCTGGTTACAAATCTGGCTTCCATCTAAGGTCAGCGAAGTCTCCCTCATTTGTAGTAAGGCAAGGGGACAAACTACCAGCGCCTTTTTGCTGCCCCGCTCATCTTGGGGCTTTAGCAGAACTGCTCTGGCATGAAGTAGAGGCTGCCGTCTCCATGGTGACAAGTCACTCCAGCTCCACCAGCTTCAACCAGCACGATCAGCCTGTGAATTGACTGACTTTAAAAAAAAAAAAGAGTGAAAATATACCGTTTCATTCCTCTCCCCCTATTATGTCGTCTGGTGAAAAACAACCCTAATATGGCGCATTGGCTGCTAACACGAATAATAGCTGGAGAATATGCGCTGAATAGCTGCTCTGCTGGTGAAAAGCTAATGGAGGGAGTCTTGGCAGCGTGTCTCTCGCTGAGGAGAGAGAGGGAGAGCGTCAGTCCCAGAGGTATGGATGGTGCTGCTGTGATAGTTGTGAACTCTTCCAGTGTTTATGCTTGAGCCAACAGCCTCCAGACAGAGACTGGAGACATTCTCCACACCGTCTTCCAGACAAGAACTGGTCCCCTCAATTAAATGAGTTAATTTGAAACCATAAGCTTGTCCTTAATTAAGAAGAGCTTAGACATCTCCTGAAATGAAATATCTGAAATGAGCTATATTGACGACATACTATTCCCTTTTGTTCCGATGCCGGGTTCCCCATCCTCTTCCATTTAGTGGAAACTGTCCATATGATATGCAGAGCTCAGTTCGTGCAAGACACAGATAAATGCTTAAGAGAGACATAACCTCAGCAAAATCGTTTTTTTGAGAGGAGTTTCAGTTTCAAAGTAGATCCATTGTGGACTCCCACCACGTCTTCCCTCGCACCGAATTCCCCGTCTGCCTGACTCTGTGCATCCCCGGTGCCAGAGAGAGGAGGATGAGAGAGGAGGAGAGGGAGAAAAGGAGAGAGATTGTGGCATTAAGTAAATAATTTGTATGATAATTCATTACAGCGCAGTCTTTTTCAACTTTAATTGGTCTAAATGAAGAGACATTTCACACCATTTAGATAAAAAAGAAAAAGGAGGCCAGCATAATGAAAAGGGGCCTGCCTATCGGACTTCAGAGGTTTGCTCTAAATGAAAATGTAATTGCAGGCGGAATGGTACAAGAGGAGAGACCCGCGCTGCAGATCCGGGGGTATCTTCAGACAGCCGAGCAAAAGCTAATGACTGAGCAATTTGGAACATTTACTCACCCCAAAGACTCTCATTAAGTCAATCACAGGCTTAGCCGAGACCCACTCGCAGCGTCGGAGCCGGCCCCGCATTTATTCCAACATCAATCAGGAGGGGCCGGCTTCTTCTACTTTCAGAAGCCATGAAAAACGCCCAAGTAATTTATTCGGGATCTTTGAGAGGATAATGGCCAATTATTTGTTTATAACACTGGTTAAATTTTCATTAGGCAGATTAATGGAATATCATGTACTGTCAACACTGGACTGAGGGGTGGTGTGTCAGAGATAAACGGCCAAACAGATGATGTCGCTCTGTTAGTAAATTGGTTTTTCTGCAGCCCTTTTCCTCCATATGAAAATTTAAAGGTGGACAAGGCACAGGGGGTTGAAGCTGTCTCCAACAGGAGTGGAGGCTTAGAGAAGTAGGAGGGGTGGGGGCGCCAGGGGACACTGTGATGAACTTCATCCAGCTGCAGGTTTTCTGTTTTCACTGTTTGGTGGCGATGTAAAATTCCAGCTCTATATTTAGACTGTTTAAATGTTTAAATATTCTGCAAAGTTTTTACTGTGCGCGTTCATTCACATTCACTTCACCCCATCCCTTAAATTACCTATTCTATCAATCATGTGCAATCCATAACCAATCCCCAGGAAGCATATTTCATACAGGCACTATTTGAAATGATAATTCTGGTGAGTTTTTAGAAGGTAACTTTTTTTCTTTTTTTAATGAAGAGAAAAAGCTACTTTCACCAGTGACTGTGGGTGATAGCTTAATCTGACATTATGCAGGCGACACAAGATACCTGTAAGTGACAGTTAAGAGTGAAATGACAACTACAAGGCGGGCGGGCTGGTGATTTGCTGACCCCATATGATGCTTAGAGATGATATAAAGCAGTTTGAACCTTAAGTTGTGCTTTCACAGACCTCTACCTGAAAGTGGTCTGGGGAATTGTCACTTTGAGCGTTGCATATTTGGGCTTCAAGTAACTTCCCCCCCCCAAACGCAAGGTTTTGAGAATTGAGATAAAATGTGGCATATCAAATCTTAATATGCACGCTTCACCCACTAGTGTGCAAATGATGCATCGTGGGTTCACATTCCCAGATTTATGAAACCAGAATTTTAATGACTTTTTTACATATAGTTTGAAAAAATTTTTCACTTTATTTTTTTGTGGAAACCTTATGGTGACTCTCAGAAAAATACGCTGCACTGTTAAGCTTTAACCGCTTGGAGCTCATTTCAAGCTTGAATCTCTTATATCCGTTATACCCACATTACATTATAATTACCTACATTTCAAAGAATTTATCTATCATTTTCCTCCATAAACCTTTACGTCCTCGATGGGACTTCATTTGGACTCCTGGATCGCAATCAGCCAACCTTAGGGCACCCAAAGTGCCTACTAGCTCCCCTATCTAAACAATCATCTGATGAAGGAGGTTATCGTTGGGCTGGGCTATCTGTCACCCGGCCACCAGCAGCCAGCGGGACACAAAGGCCATTTAATTAGGCCTACTGCTCCTCTCTGGTGTGAAAGACTCTCAGGCCCCTTTGATTCCCTGCTGCTCTCCCAGCAGGAAGTGGTTGGTGATAATTGACACAGGATTTCCTTGTTAACCAGCGGCAGACTCTGTGGATTAAAGTGACAGAGATCTCCAGAAGAAAGTGGGGAGCAGATAAGGGGGAGGGGAGGAGATGCAGGGAGGGAGTGTGGATGGTGGTGCGGATGGGGGGTGGATTGGCGGGGGCAGGAGCTATTTACCGCTCTTGAGAAACCAGGGAGGAAATAGCAATATCAGACTGGTGCGCGGTCCTGCCGCGAGATGTAGCTCCCACTTATCTTAGCCATTTCAGCTTGACTGATCAAAGATTGGCTTTCCTTAAAATAACCTGGGCCCAAGGTTGAGTACATGCTTCCACCCCATGGGTTTTTTTTGGGCAAATTATCAGTCTTTTCCAATCCCCCCCTATGGAGTTGCATGGCTGTTTGTGGAGGACTAGAGAGATAATCTCATTTCATTTGTACAATTATACACTATCATGGAATAAAAGCATATTTGCAAATGACGTAATTTCCCGCTTTGTACCAACTGGGTCACAAGCCTTGACAAAACCATTATCATGCAGACAGGAGAGTTACCCAGTCGGCTGTAGGGCAAAGATGGAGCTTTCAGAGGACGTAATCCACTTTATTTATTTCTAGATTTCCTTTCTGCTTATCTAACTACTACACAGCTTACCAACAGACATTTTACAAGTGCTCATTGGAAGGTTTTACCATCTCTCCTCAGGAGATAAAAGAGGAAGGAGCTACTGTACTCTTTACTTTCCCTGAGTCTTCATCAACTTCAGCTATTCCAACTACTCCACTGGGAGACAGCTTTTCATCAATTCACTTCTGCAGCCATTGTGCTCTGACTTAATAAATGAAGTACATGCGTGCGTGAAATATTTACTCATACACCTGACTAAACACTCCACTCCTTAAATGCCCAGCCTGCCCAAAATGACCCAAGCGTAGCATAAATAGTTGACTGGTCACTTTCAAGTGCTTACTGATAACTGCATGAGGTGATGGCAAGCTTCCAGCCGCACGGCTGGGTCAAAAGCAGGTCCATCATATAAATCAAAGAAGAAATTCCATTCTCTCTTTTTTCCCCAGCCAATGCATACATGCAGCTGTGGATATGTGAGGGTAAGAGAAAAAGGAAGTTGTTGCTTTATTATTGCAGTAATACCAAAGAGACTAATCCCTGCTGTGATTACAGGTCAGATGTTGATGATGTTTGGATTGTTTTTAGCATCATCGCCACACTAAATTGTGTACATATATAATGTAATTATTTAATCTGTTACTGGTTTTGTAATAGCCTCTAGAGCCAATGGGAAATGGACTGGCATTTATATATGTGCGGCCTTAACGGGTGCACACACAGGATCAGACAAGTTATTTGCCAATCAGAGACCATGAGATGCAAACAAAATGTGGTGATGAGAAGTGGGCGAGTACCGAGAGAAACTACTCTTAACTCAGAGGTGAGCAATTAAAGTGGCCACCAATGGGATCAAAGAAAACTGTTGACTGAGAAATGATGGTTTGGAAATATATGAGAGGGATACATCTGGACTGAGTATCCAGTATTTAAACCTATTTCAGCTTTGAACAACTGAAGCAACTGCCAAAAAAGGATGCATGTGAGAGAAACAGATTTAAATGCAGCCAAGCTTGTGACATCCACTAGCAACCAGCTAACACTAATAATCAATAGGCAATCAGCAAATTCCTTTATGCTTGGTAGGGGAAGGAGCCTGTGGAATTAAACACGACATGCATGGAATTTAAGATCTTTTTAATAATTTGAATTTGAACGCTCATCTGACCAATCAGAATGCAGTTTTACAAAGTGGGTTTTCACCCGTGTGGTTTTTAAAATTTTAAATTAATCCTTGGTGCAGTGTGTTCATGCAGATGTGGTAATAGCACTCGAGTGCAGACCAAAGCAACCGCACGAGACCCTCTGGGGCAGGTGGTCACGATGCGGTTCCAAATGAACTCCGGAGCGGTTCGTTTATGGTGAGAATGTAATCCATCCTCAATCCTCAAGCCATAAAATGAACCAAGTGCTCATTTGTTTTGCACAAGTCCAGAACGCAGCACCTTCTTCCAGTATTTACTTTTGTTGCCCCTGCCTCAGGCACATCTGTCCAATCAGTGGATTCTCACAGGATTTTAGTGACACATTTTGGTTTGCTTGGAGTTTTCTCTGAAAAAAAGGGTGGTGGGGGGAAAGCTTTACAGACTCAGCAACTGATTTAGAGCAGAGTAGATAAAGCATGTGCAAAATCAACAACAACGCAGCATAATTGCTGAAGGAGATTATGTTTATATTACACATACTGTATATATTTTCAAACAATTTTATTGTAGTGCACTTTTCAGTGGTTAGCACTCTCACAGCAAAAAGGTCCCTAGTTCAAAACCCAGCTGGGACCCTTCTCTGTGGAATATGCATGCTCTCCCTGTGCCTGTGTGGGTTTCCTACAGGTACTCTGGCTTCCTCCCACAGTCAAGTCAAGTCGAATCAAATCAAGTCTTCAGTCTTCAATCACGTTTATTTGTACAGCACATGTTAAACAACCTCAGTGGACCAAAGCGCTGTACAGGTTGTACAAAATATAAACTATACAAAACAGTCAGTAAATCAATAATAAATATCCACTAAAAAAATCAAATAGAACAAAATAAATAAGACTGTGTTTGTATTTTTGAAAAATCCCAACTGCCACAGTGTGAGAGGCCAGAGACGGGCATGTTAGGTTAATTCTAAACTGGCCATAGGGGCGAGGTAGACGAACTGCGTGTGTATAGAATAAAGCACTATCACTCTGTGATTAAAACACGACTTGTAGTCTAAAGCGTTTTGAGTGATCAGCGAGACTTTAGAAATGTGAGTGTATTGCTTTACTTCCTCGAGTAATACAAAACAAAGTAACGCAAACAAAGAAGAACAGAGTATACGACTGTCGTGGATGTGTAACGACCAGAGTCGTGATTATATTGTGTTACGTACGTGGACACGGATTGGAGACACAACGGCTGAGTGGTCATCAATACTTCCTTGACGACTGCTTGAAGGCCGATGTATACGCGCACAGTTGGTGGATTGTAATGTATAGTCTCCGAGGACGAGCCCACAAAGTCACAACAAATTAGAAGGCATGCGGATGTTCATACAATTATTTAACCCTGTTTATACAAAACATCTAAATGTCAATTTTCGACTACATATAAAATATGGGGAACTCCTCCTTTAAATTTTTCTACAGCATGAGGAGGCCGAAGCACAGGTTGTACCACAGTTCCTGTGTCTTCACAATAAAAGCCTCCCCTTTGGTTTGCTCTTGCCATTTGCCTCACCACAATAATTATAGATCAATACGTATTCCATACCTTTTGTGTAGCACCCTCTTTTTCAGTTAATCATTCGTTTTCTTGTTTTAATGTTAATTATTTCCAATGAACAAAAGGGTTATTGATATATCGTACCATTTCTTTTAAGCTGACAAAGCTATTTTTATGCCACTCGTAAACATTAGTCCTCACAGGAAGCACAATGCTCAAGAATTCCAGCAGTTAGTAATTTACAAAACTAAGCTGTCTTAACATCGTGTCTCATCTAAAGAATAATGAGTAACTTCATAAAGAAATCTCCTCTGTAAAACATTATTTAGTGTGATATGTAGCACTAAACTTTTAAAACCTAATGGGGGAAAAAAGAAGGCTCCTAATCCAGAGTTGATTTTGGCATAAATATGTGCATTACTGATTGGCTAAGCACAAGTCAGGTGAAAAGTCCAAGTGTTTAGATGCAATATTACAAAAAACATGCTGCACAGAAACTTCGCATCACTGTCCACACCTTCTTATCTGTGCTCCCTCATAGGTACTGTATCTTAACCATGCTGTAAGACTTCAATATGTGAGCATTAACACGCTTCAAGGTCCTTGATTCCTCTTCAGGAATTACTGTGTGGCAACCTGGAGGAGAAGCAGGAGATTTGTTCCCTTCAGTCTAAAGTAAATAGGATAGGCAGAGGGAGGCAATCACATAAGCAACACTTGCTTTGCTATCAAGAAAACACAGCAGTCTAGATTAAGATTTTGTCATAATCAAAATCATTGCCGTTTAAATTAATCTGCAAGCAGATAAACTCTTTAACATTTCCCATCCTCTGATGGTTTCCCAGCGATAAGGGAAAGTTCACAGTGTTTTGAGCGTCTCGCCGCTTCTGAAAAGTGGTCCTCGGAAACAATAAAATCTGCAGTGGTTAGTAAATGAGCCATGAGGATTGAAGTGCTAGTGTGGCCTGGGCAAAGGCAGCATGACACCATTCACACAGCAGCTTTGCTGAAAGAAAAGGGAACAGACCCCTATAGCTAATCCAGATTCACTGAGTAGCACGTGGTTTCTTTAGTCATCTTAGTGTTTCTCTTTAATGTTTCTTGTTTACTTAAAGTGACAATCTTGATGGTTTCCTACATGCTTGTTTGATTTGTTTACTTGGACTGCAATCACCTGAGAAGCTGTGGTCAGCAGTCTGTGATGCCTTTCCTTCGATTAAAACCGTTGCCATTTATTTGTCTGTCTATATATTGTGGATTTTGCTCCTTTCGCCAAATGCTGAATTTATTTTATTTCAAACAAAACACTCACCATAGAGTGTGCCTGAATTACCTTGTGTGTACAATTAGAAATCTTTTTTGCAGTTAAAACCAGACGGCAAAGGTTTAGAACAACAGAAGGGGAAAAAACAGACCTCTGATGAACTTGATACACTTAGAGCCGCACTTAAGTTACGAAATTTTGAATGATCAGATGGAAAGAATAATAACTTATTTAGTCATCATTGAATAACAGAATATTTACACGGTTAAAAGGACTCCTGTAAAAAAAAAAGTTTATAAATAAGTGAGTTTGTGTTCAGTAAACCCGTTCAAAGAAACCAAATCATTAGAGCCACTGTTTATTTATGTCAGCTTTCTGTTACTTTTTTTTAAAGCTTTAATTAAAAAAATGTTCTAATTTGCAAGTAACAGACTTTAAACAGTGGTCAAACATGCCAAAGTGGTTATTTTAGCCACAGCCATAACTGTATGATCTCCGACTTTGTTTGTGTTTTTTCTTGGCTACTTCATAGCCAGAAAGAAAAAGGGGGTCAACTTCTCATCTTTGCACAGCCATGCAGCTAGACATTGTGTTCTAATCTATGAGCGTCAGTCTTAACCTCATTATTAGTATAAAAAATCGAGCTTCTTTCCAAAGCCTTTGTTGCAGTGGAATATGTTTTACAGAGATACGGGGGGGGGGGGGGGGGGGGGGGGGGTCGAGTATTAATGTATGAACTGCTCCTCTGGGACGGCGTGGCTCGCAGCAGAGGTTGTCAACTTCTCCTCTGGCTCATTTTAGATGCATTTCCAGTTAGCTTTAATTCCATGTAACTAACATAAAATCCATATTATGCAGATTGATATTGTTTGGTGTATATTTATATGTTTCTAATTGTTTGCTTGCGTATTTATGAATGTGTGTTTTTTCCCAGTGTTAGCTTTGAATATGGGTATAACTATTTTCAGACACTATTATCCAATTATAAAGAGTACAATGGCCTTTTAGGCAGTGCTTACGTTGGTTTCTGGGGGCAAATTTAAATTTTTGTGTTAGACCACAATGGGTGGAGCAAAGGAAACACAGTTTCTTTGTCTACCAAAGAGTCTAAAAATAAGTTATTAAAGTTATATTTCTGGACTTTGATGTAAGTTGGCAACTTTAGCTTTTCGATAAGCTACTGTAGGTTTGTTGTAGCTAAACCGCTTGAACGGACCTCTGTAGACCCTGAAGCCATATCCGGTAATGATGGCAAGAAAAACATTGCCTTATGTTTTTCTTATTTTTTCTTTGCCATTCAAGTTTGTCAGTTAGCTTCTGTAACATGTAATGTATAAGCAATCTTACCAGATGTCCAGCATGAAGGTAAAGTGGAGTGTAGTTTTACATGCTTGTGGCTGTGGGGAGTGTGTGTGTAGAGTGTGAACACAGGCCTGTACTGGTTTCTTCTCTTACTTTAGTGGTTCAGTCGTTAATAATTGGGCTGTATTTTGTTGCGATCGTCTTTGCAGGCCTACTCAGAACTTTTGCTTTTCCCTCAGGAGCAATAAGAAACATGGAAATCATTCTAAATCGCTGACCGTGTATAGGTCTGAAAACTCTCTCTCTATTCAAATTCAGTCAATTCTAGGGAAAGCATCTTTTCAGCAGAAAATAATGATTCTCTTCACATCCTGGATGAACCACATCACTCAGTGGATAATGATAATGTCACAGTAATTACATATCTTGTGTTAAAATATGCTTGAAACATGAAAATATAAAATCACTGACACTAAATCAGAAGCTAACTTGTTTGGATGCCACTATAGCTCACCTGAAGGAACAGGTGACCTGGGTAAGACCCAAAGTCCCTGCTATAGGCTCCTGGGCTGTTTCCTGCATTCATTGTTTCAATAAACAAGAAAAGTAAAACATTAAAAACAAGCAAGGAAACAGAAACTTGGATATTTAGCTAGCTCAGTAAAGTCCAGGAAGTATTGGTCAAAAAGCTTTTTATAAGAGTGATGCCATAAAGAGTGAGAGTGAAGGATAACATGTGTTTTTACTTTTAACAAAGTGTAGAAATGTTTAACAAAGAGAGTTACACAGTGTGTTAAGGTTAACTAGATGAACACATGCGTTAAAAATGAACTTATGATGTTTCTTTTATTTAACACATCCGTTTTAAGTGTGGTTGTTTGTAGCTAGCTGGCTAAGGACATAGCGTTGATAGCATATTTCAAGTCAAGTCAAGTCAAGTCAAGTTGGCTTTATTGTCACTTCAACCATATACAGTTTAACAGTACACAGTGAGGCGAAACAACGTTCCTCCAGGAACCAAGGTGCTACATGCAACATAAATTTACAACATAAATTAACAGAAAACTCTAAACTAGCTAACTAAGAGGCCCTTCGTGAGTACTACCTTTATACTTTTTTCTAATTAAAGGTTGGCACTTTTAAATTTGAACTTTAGCCAGCTGTAAATTTGAACAATATTCAAATTTGTAAATTTGAATATTGTGTTATTTTTATAGTGCCTTATGTAGAACCTGTGACCGTGAGCCAGATCGCTATGAAAGAGCCAAGTGGTTATAAAAATGGATGGATGCCAAAAACCAGATCAGTCTTGCTCAACCAACTAGATTATTTATTTAGATCATTTCCATATTGTGGGCAGCACTGAGAAATATAAATGAAAGCTGTTTTATGTTTTATGCCTTTAAACTTTCTAGATATGGATTAAAGTTATTATAGACAACTAGAGTAAATCAGGAAAACTTAGCAGTGTGCCACATTTTCAAAGAAGTTCTTCAGAGGACAGAAAGGAAACAAACTCAGGGGAGGAGAAAGACATGACCTCTCTTGGCCACACCACCTTGGCCAAAGGATTAACCAAACAGCGGCCACTGACAAACATTCAGGAAATCGAAACCACATGCTTGAAGGGACGTGTACTGAGGTGCTTATTTGTTTTTGCTAAATTAATGGGGTCTAATTGATAATGTCATTACATCATGAGAGGGGCACAGGGAAGGGCAGGGGTAAAAAAAAAATCAAGGAATGCTGCCCATCAATCCTTTTTGAATACTTCAGATGCTGGGCCTACCCTAAAAGATTACGATCTGTCCAGCTAACTAGGTGCAGACCTGGTTCTAACCTATTGCTGCACCCTGTCCGGGATATGACACCAATGGCAACTGCAGATCTTTCACAGACCGAGGTATTTAGAAGGCCTGAAGTGGTAATCACTTATCACATGCAAGCAACTGTGGGGATACACCATGCTTAAAACATAAGAATGAATAAAAGTTGCAACAACCTTGGCGCTATATTTCAGACCAGATCCCAAAAAAGCAAAAAATGTAAGCTTTAGTAACAAAGTTTGGTTGGAAGTGTGTACAAGGCATCTGTTAGCCCCATTGAAAGATTTGGCTTGGGAACATAAGTACACAGACCAAATGGCTGGAAAAAATGAACTGAAATTAGAAAAAAAGCAAACAATGCATTCAAACCATTACAGATACAGAATGAGACAGTTTGGTGGTAAATGTCAAACATAATTAGAGTTTACAACACAAAAAAGAGTTCATGACAAGCTATGTCTGGTATTTATTGAGCAGTGCTGATAAAAAGTTTGAAGAACTCTGTCATCGTTAATATTGTGAAAGTTTAACTTAGATAATTTTAAATTCACAAAGCGCAAATTAAAGGAAAATGTCCACATGGTCAATAATTCAACTGCGAGCTTGACAGGAGGTCAGTATCTGCTTACAATCTACACCACTTTGTGTAGTTTAGATCTCCAGAGCAAGTGCAGCTGTGGGAGAGAAGATGGTGGCTCATCTGCTGTACAAGTGATTTAAGAGACAGCGAAGGGCTTTAGAGAAGGAAAACAAGTTCGTTACACTTCCATACTTGCATATCACTCCCCAAAGACCTGTCAGCAAAGACAGTGGAGAAATGAGCCTCATCCTCTCCTCAAAAAGTTATTAGGAAAAGCCCCAGGGTGGACATGTCATTTACAATTCCTACCCCAAGACCCTTGACCTCAAACTCTCTGGGGTCACTACTTAATTTCAAACAGTTTGCGTTACTCTGGTGCTTACCAAACACAAGTTTCAAGCTCTCTCCCAAATAGCATAAGCCGGTTTTTGTGCATGTATCTGTGTAGGTTGCAGGGGTGGTGTGATGGCAGATGATTACAAATGTCTCCGTTCTAGCATAATTGGATCACGCTGACTCAGAGCTTATTGAACAAGATCTTGGTTGTTTCAAAGCAGATGGATTAACAATTAAATTTGTTTGGTAATTCCATGGAATACACCTTGAACAGAAAATAAGACGCATTAACTTGAATAAATTACATTCTTCCCACAGGGAATATCATTAGCGGGGAAGTCCTTCTTATAGCCTCCCAAAAGACTTTGTCTTACTTTTCATCTTTTTAAATGGGGAGGAAATGTCTACAGTGGGGTGCTTCTCTTTCACAACGCCCTGCATGTCGCAGTTCGCATTTGCAAAGCGCTAATCTGTTTTACAGTAAATGCTCTGGAGGCATAACCTCTTGTTTTGCAGGAGCTATTTTCTATGAAATATCACAAAGGTCACTCAAATACCTTTCACAGCTATAATTAAATCATGTTTATTATAATATTTATGTTTATTTTCAGTATTTCTTTATGATTTTCTATTTGATGAGTAGCACTAAAGTGCGTCACCACAAAAAAGTTCCTAAACATATTCCATTAAATACTGTGCAGAAATTCAATTTGAGAGCACGTCATAGCCACCATAACTAAGACCATGATTAGAGTGCAATGATTTTTGTCATCCATGCATCATAATTTGCAGGTGGCACGATGCCGTGGTGGTTCGCACTGTTCTGCTCATAGCAAGAAGGTCTTGGGTTTGAATCCCATAGCTGCCTGGAACCTTTCTGTGTGCATGTTGTCTGTGTGGGTAGTGTGGCTTCCTCCCACAGTCCAAGACATGCATGGGGTTAGGTTAATTAGTGCTTTTAAATTGTCTCTCAGTGTGACAGACTGGTGACCCGTCCTTAGTGTACCCCTCCGCTTGCAGCTGTGTTAGCCTCCAGCCCACCGACAAGCCTAAACTGAATAAGTAAAAGTAGATTAATGATGAACATAATAATTAAAGTCAACCTCAAGATGAAAAAATTATCAAAGCTCTTAATCTGATATCAAAATCAGTGATCCATTAAAGATCCTGGTCAAACTGATAACATGGTTCGTCATTAAAGGGAAGTCAGACCTAATGGTTGATGTGTTTTTATGAGGAGTGAGGTTATTAGAAATGCGCTGGACCTGCATGCGAGCAGTACCTTTCACATTAACATCAACCGGCAAGCCATTAAACTGGTGTAGAGCCTTCCAACTTTGACTTGGCCTGTGACTCACCAACTGCATAGAGATAAGCCCCACGCTCAATAGAGCCAAACCTGCACTTAGGATATTAGCCTGACAGACGGAGATAATTTGTCAAAACCTTATTTTAAAGCACTATGAATGTCATCCTGTGTTGCTGCTCTTAATTGAAATGTAGTTTGCTAAGCAAGGAAATATATGGGCACACATGGATGGTGTTGGCAGAATGCTTTATGGTAATGGTAACCGCACCTGGTTAATATTAGCATTCTCCTTACTGTGTACTTTACATACCTCAAGTCAGTTTTTCCTTTGATTCAGGAAATAGCGCTAGTTTTCTGATAACTGGGAGGAGATAACGGAATTTAACACATTATTTAAGTGCAATGCTATTTCTGAGAGATAACTAAAGGATTGAAATAATATTGTGATCATGATTTATAGCTGGCCTCCTGAGGTTAGTCATCTGCAAATGATTCAGGCTAGGGGACTAAGCAGCTTCATGTGGCTAAAATCCTCAGAGAAATTTATTCAAAGAGGATAGTTGGAAACCTAACAGCTGCAGCAGTGGAAATAATTTACATTGTGTGTAATCATCTTTTGGAGTCTTCTCTGTCAGTGCAGTTGCTTAGTTAGACCTGGTGACTGCCATCTTTGGATTTCTCAAAGAACTGAATTGCCTACCTATAAAGGTAAATGCTTTGGTGGTTTAAGCTCATTAAGCACATGAGCTTGCATCAACCTTTGCAGATACATGCACACAGTATCTTCCAATATCGTTGGTTGATATTAGTTTGCCCTGCCTCCCTTTAGTGAACCTTGCCACAACCCCGGGCTCCTAAACCCACTTGTACATTTTAGGCCTTGATAATAAACCAACATCTGCAGAACTTACAAGTGCTTTACCAGAGTTAATTGAGTAAATTGAAGCAAGCTGTAGAGCAGTGCTGATCTATGATCCCCTGTTGAGGGCCCAGAAGGGAGACAACAGATTTACTGCGGGGACAGTGGGCGGCCTTTTGTTCAGGCCCTGGTTCATGGGAAGTTTGAGGTCAGTCAGGATTAAAATATCTTAGGGAACAAATGGAGTAATTTGAGTGCAATATAGGGAGCGCTCTGCTCAGTTTTGACCAAGAATCCAGGTGTGATTTATTTGATTTTAATCCCGGTGTCCTTTTTTTTCTCCATCTTTTTTAACCCCTTTCTTATTATTTGGGATTTATAGATAACATGAAAATTGTTCCTTATTAACAAGCCTTTTCGTTCTGGTTGACATAGTGAAGAAAGATAGAGTCATGCACATGAACGTGAATAAATACCAAAAGGGGAAATACCTGTTTATGAATATATCTATAATT
Source organism: Rhamphochromis longiceps (assembly GCF_057381845.1). Taxonomy (NCBI): domain Eukaryota; kingdom Metazoa; phylum Chordata; class Actinopteri; order Cichliformes; family Cichlidae; genus Rhamphochromis; species Rhamphochromis longiceps. Next base: position 26,413,037 of record NC_140569.1, read on the forward strand.
CCTCATGGGCTCACTGAAGTGCCTTTAAGTAGACTATCCAGATTTATGATCCACTGCAGGTGCAGATTGAAGACACAAGTTGGTTAAACACTTAATTCAATGGTGACTCAAAACTCTTTTTACTTTCTTTCCACTGTTCACGCCCAGCAATCTGTGCAGTCATAAGAACTGGCTAAAGGTGTGCTAGCATTGCTAACAAGTTTGTTATACACTGCAAAAAAAACCCTCTCTATGGTAAGAGGACAGGAGATATGTTAAGTAAGCATGCGTATCAGATTCATTTGGAAGGGTGCGTAACAATTTCAGTTACCAGGGTCAAGAGTTTGATCTGCAGCCCGATTTTCTCCCGAAGGAAAGAGCCAGGTGGCTAAGGTGGTCCTTTCATACGGTGATTGTGTTAAATTGAGCATTAAAGGGAACCACTCAAGGGCCCTAGTAAAATGTGAGTGAGGAGATGTGACTGACATTGATAGCACCATAAAAGCTGAGTGTGCTGATACTCAGTGATGTGTACATAAACCCTACAACCCCTTAATGTTTGTTTTGCCTTGTAAGTTTTTAATGATGTGTGGGCTTAAATTACCCACTTGCTACTTTTATTTTTCAGCTTTTTGTTCCCCCCCACAGAAGTTTATTAGTCAGAAAGGTTGTAAAAATGGCAGCACTGAAAAACCATTTCATTTTAGTGTAATTGAACATTTACCATTTGGCTTTCAAAATTCAGATAATTGTGGATCTTTATAGTTTACTCCCGATTGGCTGGAATGGCTAACAGAGTTCTTAGAGTGCATCAGAGCCAAGTGACTTGGAAGAAGACAATGGTAAGAGGATTTTAATATGGATATGGATTTTATATGGATTTGAATTGGAAAAATCCAAAGATGATTCATGTTCCTGCCCAAAGAAAGGCTCGCTATTTATTTTTCATCTCGAGTGATGAATTTACCCATTTAAAATATTTCCACATTTAGATCATCAAGTGTGCTCCTTGATTTTCAGTGATCATTTGCAAAAGTGAAACACTTCTTTATGCCGTAAAAGAACTTTGGCATTGTTTAAAACAGTTTTTTAGGGGCATTTTGAAGTTTTTAGACTTGATGACCACAAAGACTAATGACCACAGATGTCAGTATGGTCACTTTTAATCAGAACCTTGTCTTAAAAAGCCTTTTTTCCTCCTCAATATGTCCAAGAAGATAAGTACAAAGCTGTTTGAATTATTTTATGAAGTTACATTCACTTTGGCTGGTTGCAGGAAAAACAAAGAACATGCAGCTTGGCTGACCCAATAATGTTCAAAGACACTTTTAAACCCACATCAGTATTTTTTATGTGTTATAGTTAGAACCATTGTAATAAAATCCTGTTCAGGAGTTATTATATATGCTCATGTTGTTAGAAATATTGCGTGCATTTTACACCTTGGGTCTCTCATTGTTCCTTTTTTTATAGTAAACAGAGTCACAGCCTAAGCAGTCAATAGCAACTAAACTGGTTAACAATTGGTTGTATTTAGGTTATAGTCCTATATAAAAGCAGTTTTGCTGAGCACCTACAGTTTTGCATTTAAATCACCATCCTGCAACAAATATGTCACTATTTGTGGAGGAATTTCTGCATTTCTCTTTAATATGAATTTCTCTGTAAGCAAACAACAACAGATTTGTGATTTTTTGCTGATTTATCACAGCTAATCACTGCATTACCAAAGATTACATGTAATTCCCAGCTTGACCCTATTGAACTGCAAATTGATACCAGACTGACAGCAGAATCATTCTGTCTCATTGCTTTTTTATTGAATTTTTGATGCACCAAAGTAACTTTGGAGAATGCAACTTATACATTATAGTAGGGACAGACCTGATTCGCCATGATTGTTACCAGCCCCTCATTCACATATTTATAAAGTGGTCGTTTCTAACCCCACTGTTAACATCTGTACCTTAAATTCTCAATGCACAACACTGAACAGTGTACACACAGGACCTTTGTATGTGCTAATATGACAGTAGTTTTAATACATATACTTTTGTTGACTTTTAACTTTTCAAATAAAGTGGTTGAGAGAGAGCTAATTATGTGCAACTGTGCTGCACACATTGGCTGCTAAACAATATTTGCAACAGATTGCTGCAAATAGCATGAAAATCAGTATCTGCAACCACAGCTATTTCTAACAGGAATGTCCTTTCACAGTCTGCTATTGTGCACAGTCACATTATAATGCACAAATAGCCTCAGCTGGTGGGGCAAATTGCCCGTTGGCATTTCCTAAGTACATTCCACAGCAAAGCATCTCCCGATTCTTGGCTGTGTCTTTAATGTAACTAATAACGTCTGTTAAAGGTTCCCAGGTCCAGGTGAGCCATCATAGGTGAGGATAGTTAGCATGTGGCTGTGAAGAAATGATCCATAAACATCCTCTGCGGTATGTGTTTGATATATATTTGGCTGATGCTTCTGTGTTGCTATGTGATTTGCCCAAATCATCTGAAACAGATTATTCACTTCAGTGGTTCTCATTAATGGATAATGTAAAACATCCGCAGCTGTTTCATTGGTAAGGAAATATTTCTATTTCCCAGAAAGTTCACACAGCTCAGATAAGAAATACATGTAAAGAGACATTGGGTTTATCTAATTCATAATAATCAAATTACAGTTGAAAGAGAATTACTCTAATTGCATCTCTACTCTCCCTTGGACACACAGAACGTCACACATACACACTCTTGCACGCGCAGACAGTCCCATCTGTCTAATAAGGACATTCACAAGCAAAAATAAAGCATATGCTATTATCAGTGAAGATGATTAAACATTTAGCCTAAATCTGGCTTCAGTCCCAACTCAAATTTACAACCAGATCTTTTTCATGTGCCTTGTTACAGCATGCAAGTCTCATTAACTTGCCCAAAATACAAAGGCCGTGTTCCCTATGCCAATAAATTTCCTCACGATTGGACCCATCAGACAATTAGCCGTGTTGTATCAATGGGCTGCCAGCCACAACGGCTCTTGAAAGCCTTCACGCCCAGACGTGGCCAAAAATTGACTCCGTGCCTCCCTCGTGCATATACAGTGGAGTCAGTGAGCAACTGCATGACGGCTTCACAATGGGAAGGGGAGGGAGTGACTCATACGGAGCAAAACAGGCCGAGAGAGAGAGCAAGGGAGGAAGGGTGGCAGGGGGAGGAGGGAGGGAGAGAAATAGTGGGCCAAACTCGTTTTCCGCTTGATGGGTTAGCTGCAGAGAATGTGCCTTTACTAGGTAAATGATTAAGGGGGGTGGGAGGGGGACCTATGCTGCTCTTCTATTATGTACTTCAAAGGTCTCCAAAGGCAGGTTAAATGAAAAGCAAATGTGTTGCCCTGCTGCTCAAATACCTCAAATGTTTTAGCAGGTGCAAACAATGAAGAGGTGGGCAGTGACAGCAACGCGCTGCACCTTGCTTGGGAATTGTGGATCTTCCTGTTTAGGGAGACAGATAGTGTCCGATCAGTGATGGGCGAGACGGTGTCTGGCGCTCTGAGGGAGGTCGAGCTCTGCTCAATATTCTCGCCACTGTGACCTTGTTCTGACACACAGGTGGAAAGGCAATTGGGTGCAAGTGATGTATCTGAGGTGCTGGAGATTGAGATCTCTTGGTTTACTTTGCTGATTTATTGCGCAAGGTAATAATAGCGACATTATTCTGAGGTTGACGCCAGGAGGGTAAACCAAGAATGGGAATACCCAAAGGCTTCTGCTGAAGGCCTTGTTTCTAGCTTTCATAACTGATTTGGTTGTGTAGCACACAGTTAAACAGCAAACAAATTATTTATGCATTGATTATTAAAATTATTATTAACATTTTTCTAAAGTTTAGTCTGTTAAATGTACTAGTTATTGTCTGCTCAAACATCCAGAAAACAACAAAAGAGGCTGAGGAGACAATAAAGAAGATGATTTGGTTAAAAAGTGAAGGGTGAAAAGCCATCTTCTCGTGTCGATGAAAAGATGTCCCTTTATGTCTAAATGTGGTTGAAAAGTGAAAACAGATTCAACGCCTCCTGCAAACTCCTCAGATGACCAACAGATTCGAACCTAGAAGTTTTTTGCTTTGAGACGGCAGTGCTAAGTGCTGCACCGCCATGTGGGAACAATAAGTTTTGCTGTCCACGGGCTCATACAAATAAGCTCAACACGCAACACACAATGAAACTGAAGCAATCTTCTTTTAATATATTGAATCATAAAAAGCAAAAAAATATGTTTTTATATTTTTTTTAAATGTAGCCACAACCAAATAAAATGCCAATCAACATTAGATAACAAAAACCAGACGCACATTTGCATTTTTGAAACACAGGCTAGATGTGATGTAGATATATACTACACGTAGAGCCTCTATATATATATTTGTGGTGCTTAGAGGGATGTTACTATTATTATCAAAAACTTATTGAAATACCCAAACAGATAAAGTTTTCAGGTTGCTAATGACTTTGAGACTAAAAGTCAATAATTTTTCCAAGGCTGTTCTCATAAAACAAAACCCCCAATTTATTTTTTTATTTTTTTTATTTTTAGCAATGTTAATGGCTTTTAGTATTTGTTGGCAGCTGCAGATTAACATATCTGGTCTTTTATTCAGTGTTTACAGGACAGTGAATGTGAAACGACCTGAAATTAAACCACAGTGCTTCTGGTCATTACAGTGAAGGAACATGGCAACAGTGAGGGTTACCCAAATGTGGAAATCGGTAGAACTCCATGATTTTAAGTGATTTAATTAAGTTGTGTTTTTGAAAACCATAGAATATGTTAACCTATCTATCTATCTATCTATCTATCTATCTATCTATCTATCTATCTATCTATCTATCTATCTATCTATCTATCTATCTATCTATCTATCTATCTATCTATCTATCTATCTATCTATCTATCTATCTATCTATCTATCTATCTATCTATCTATCTATCTATCTATCTATCACTACTAATAAAAACAACAACAATAATAATAATACATTTAAATGTATAGCTGTTAGACTGAATACTAAAACACTGATACAAAAGGGCACCAGTTACATAGACTCATAGCTGTGAAACCTAAGAGCAGAATTCAATTTTCAGGAGTCGTTTAAAAGATCAGTTGAGTTTGAGTTCCACGGTGCCGTTTATGCCTTCAAAACTATTTGCACAAGTTAAAATGTATTCTAACAGAGTCATTTTGAACAACCTGGAGGCCTAATTGATTTTATATGAAGAAGGATGATTGAGGTAAATAAGTGTTTACCAGTCTAACTACCTCTAATGATAATAAACATCAGCATACTGTGATCATATGAATTTCTAATATTTCTGTCTGTTAATAGCAATAACAGAGATGTAAACATTCATCTGGGTGTGCATACTTTGTTGTCTTAATAGCATCGCAATCTTGATTGTTGCAGGCATGTAAATGAAATCCCTGTTGTGGATCCTTTCAGTGAATCGACTTGCTCTCTGTTCACCTGTTCCGTATCAGCGAGGTCCATTACATAATCACACCGCCAGTGATTACAGGTCTCCTACTGGCAGAGCAATTACCCCGACTTGGTCATTATCACCTCAAGACATCATCTGCTCTCACGTATCGGCACAGAAAACATAGCTGTGTATTAGTTAGTGTTAGGTCGCTAAGTGTTCGCTGCGCTAATGCGGCAAAATGAGTTCATTATAAGAAGTGTGAGTGTGAGAGATGTAAACGCTAATAAGCACATTTGTGATACCTGTCATTCTCCCGTGTGTGTGCAGACTTTTTGGAGGGGATCGTGCAAAAACCATCGCCGTTTAGGGTCACGGGAAGAAGAAGGTAAACGGCGGTATGACTAAAAAAAGACAGAAATGAAAATTCAAATTGCTATGTTGACAACAAATGTCAGATTGTGCTTAATTATACTGAATATCAGGGCAACAGCAAGTTCATTTGACAGTATTTTTTCTCATTTTTTGAATGAGTGAATTAAAAATTGTTTTATGTTTGTTTTATGATGATTTAATGGTCCTACTTTGCCACATTTTAAAGTTTAGTGTTTTTTCCTCCACTACAATTGATATTTCACACCTGTGGTTTGGAGTTACTCTTTTGTTTCCAATTTTACATTAATTTGTCAAATTTCTTTCAAAGTGCACTTGCCATTTATTAGATTTACCCTCAAACTGACAGGCAGACAAACGAAACACTGACAATAATCCAAAATATTCTTCTCAACGTGTTAGTTCAAAAATATTTTTTCACCCATAGTAAAATTCCATTGTAGAGTATTTCACATAGTAATCATACTTTCTGTGTATTTGTCATCATATAACCAACAATCTTTGTCTGTTTCTGTTTATGACATGATAAATACAAACTCTTCACTTGCACTGTCGGTTAGTCTAGAGCGATTTGTGAATCCATATCCAAGAAGTGCAGGTGTTGATTAATCCTCAGGACATTTTCCTGAGACATTCTTTCATTTGTATTGACATTCTTGCGGCTGCCTAGCGAGCGGTGGGGAAATGAAAGCGCTGCCATGGTATTTTGGAGGCCCCTCAGAAGTCATACTTACATGGACTAGCTGCTGTGATGGCCTACATTATGGAGTTTATGGCCTGTGGGGGTCTGCTCCCACTAGCTCAACAGGACTTTGGGATAAATGCCTGTCCCCGACTGGCTCCCCAGACTTCTCGCCTCTAGTTTACTCCAGATGTCGTTACGTGCTGTTCTAGCAATACCCACGAATATTATGCATTACTTAAAAATGAAATAAAACAAGGAATACATTCATTAATAGCCTGGCGTCATCTTTATGTAATAGTATTTCATATTCTACAACAATAGAGTACTCTAAAAGTCAACCATGGCTTGACCCAGTCAGCAAAACCGCAGCTCGCCCACTTCTTTGCCCTCGGAGCCGGACGCAAATAAAGGAACTGCCCCTGCTGCCTGCCCTCGTGGAAAGTGGTGGTTTTATTGTGGTTATGTTCTCTAGCAGAGCAGTAATGAGTCCCATTGCTCGGCGCTGCAGCTCTGACACGGTGTAACTGTGTTACACTGTGTTTGACTCCGCAGACAGTAAGAAAAGAATTTCATGGTGGTGGTTCAGCCACAGATAAAGACTCCTTCCTCATTAAAAAAATAAATAAACAAAGGAGGAAAATGATATGTCAACACATTATTGACATAACACTTTTTTCCACCACCCCCTCCCCTCCCTTTGTCTCATTACGATTCCTCAGCTATGTTGTCTCCAAAGTGTCAGATGGAGAACTGCTCACAAACTAATTTAAAAGTTCAATCACGTACAGTAGTAGCAGTTTGTACTTTGACGAACTCCTGGCACATCACAGCTAGAGATGGGCTCGCACCCACATACAATAAATATGTGTGTACAGTAGGGAATTAGCTCAGTGCTGTTTGAGCATTGAGTAAACACACCCCACCGTGCGGCTGGATTGTTGTTGAAAAATTTGAGAGTGATTGATGCTTTTTCTTCCCTGAAAACAGTGTCTGCACTTTACATAGTGTAGCCAGGGGTGGAATATTATGCAAAGAAGCATCTCCACCAAAAGGTTTTTTTTTCTAGGGTCAGGTTGAGCACTTACTGATGGAGCAGTGAGAGGAATCTTGGCTTCTGCACTTATCTGCTGTTTGGAGTGTGGGGTACTTTCCTCCCTCTTTCCTCCATTTCTTCTCTATCTCTGGCACCAAACTTATCGAAATAATGTGCAGTAAGATCATTTTTGGCTTGCGCCTGACAAACTGATATAAATTTCAATCTGACTCCGACAGAAGTTTTCATTTTGCCAAGAGTGCAAAAAGAGGCGCGTGTGGTTGTGCGTGCTGTGCTGTGAGCACGCGCGCGTGTGTGCGGGGAGGTGTACTGTACACGTCTTGCGAACATAAGTTAAAATGTGACCATAGGAAGAGAGGAGTTGGCCGTGAAATGTTGTGTTTTCAAACAACACCCGTGGAGAACAAACGTTTTCATTACGAGTCGATCAGTAAACCACAAATTCTTTCACGTCTTCCATAGCTTTGGTGCCAAAGCACTGCCTCTGTTCCCCACTTGAGAATCGCTTTAATAACTCTATTATTATTCCGTAGGCTTATTATTATTATTATCACTACCACCTGTGGCGAACTCTCCAGTTCAGCCGAGAAGCTGTTGTGAAAAAGCGCTTTTGATATGCTGCAGGCGTCTGTCAGGTGTCCACCACGCTGCTCTAAGTCACAAGGAGACAGTGAGGTGGTGACCGCGGTTTGGCTGGGATGCCATTCAGTGATGTGCCATTGGCACCCCTGTCCAGTTTGGCATCGGCTTCAGGAGCAGGAATCTTGCACCCTCATTACACCTCAGCCACTCTAATTACAACCTGCTCAAGAGCTGTTATCCTACACCTCGCAGTGACAATGACAGCGCCTCCTCTTAGAGGCCTGGCTGCTTTTCTGTACTGAAAGGCGACACAACACCCCTGTAAATAAATGACGCCGCTACTGGAGAGAACATGTAGCACAGAACCGAATTGCTAGCTGAAACCTGTGATCTGTTGGAGGCTAACATTAATGCCTTTAAAAAAAAAAAAACATTTTGAAAGCCTATGTGCTGTTTTCTCTTGAATTTTGAGGATGATGATGGTGAGGATGGCTTAATGTATTCAACTAAATGATGATGAAACCGAGCAGCATTCTTTCTGGCCCTTCGCTCGGTTTCATGGAGGAGAAATCCATTTACACAACAGGCAGCGAATTCGCCTGTGAATGTGTTCCATGGTGTCCTATCACACACACGTTATTGTTTGAGATCCTGTGTTATGCTGACAAATCCTCTCGTGGCAGCAATCACCTAAGCGTCTTCCATGAAAGGGATGTACATATTCCTCCACTTATTTCAGAATTTATTGTGTTCATCACTAATCCAGAGATGGGTTCCTCATGTAATACCCGCCATCTAATCATTCTTAGTACTCCAAGGGCTTGTTAGACAAGATCCTGTAGACTGTAATTGTTTTGTCAATTGATGCCATAGAAAAGCAAAGATAGATTAGAGAGGAAACAGTGAAACATAGGAAAAAAATCATATCAATACTCGATTACTTTAAACATACAAAACGCTTCTAAATGAAAATCTGCAGAAAGATGAAAAATGCTACATTCAGAGGTGAGAATGTGCATCTGTGTGAACACCTTGCTGGTTCTTTCTGAATACAGCGCGCTCATTGTTTGGTTAACGTGCCTGACTTTTGAGCTCCGCGACACCGAGCGCCGGCTGCCTACTGTATGTCCTCGCTGAACCTAAACATATTACACAGCATAATGTTTTTTATAAAAGTCCATATTAGGCCGCGCACATCTTAAAAGGTTTATGACGACCATTTAGCATCATGAGAGCGGAGCTTAACATGGCCATGTCAAGATAACATGCAAGCATCCGTGTTGTTTTCATTGGCTGTCAGCACAGATTTTACAGTGGCTGTGGGGAAAAGGGGTATATGTGCTTAAGATGCTCCTGCAAGGGCTGTCACCGCAGGAGAGCGGGGACGGGGATGAGGAGGCGCAAAAATAGAACAAGAGAGACAGAGAGCTCTCCTGTCCAAACAGATGATGAGGAAGAATAGAGCACAGTGGATAATTTGACTCGAGTAGGGGGGATAATATGGGAGCAGTATTTTATTTGAAACGGCAGATCCTCTCCCAGCCGAGCCTCATTCACTTGTCTGCGCCGCTCTCAAAAGGAGTGCTCGGGCGAGAGCGGCGCTGCAGAAACTAGGTGGAGCTATTGCTTACATCTGTGTCCACTGGTGAGGAATCGGGGCCAAGAAGGAAAGAGAGAGAGAGAGAGAGGGAGGGGGTGAAGACAATGTTTAGGAAATGAATGCAGTGCAGGGCTGGGTCACAGCCTAGAATAAGACCTCGGGGGTATGAGAAGAGAAGTAGCACTGTGAACTGTGCACCTGTCACACAGGATCTGGAGGGTCTCAGACTTTAAAGTACAGCTTTAGGCCTGCTTGTTACTCTGGAGGAGGGCGAAAGACGAGAAAAATGTCTGCGCAGTTCGTTCTTTATCGTGCTGGTGCTCCCCTACACCCCTAAAGATGACACCCAACAGAAATTAATCTATAGGGAGATTGTGTTGCTGGTAATGCTGAGTTGAAATTTGCAGACTAAATTACTCTTTGGCTCTATCTCCCCCATCAACCATGCATCATAAAAGCAGGGGTTTAGTGTGAGATGAATAATCTCGCTCCAGCATGCCTCTCTTCTGCTGCTCCCCCTCACGCCATAATCGTCAGAAGGCAAGCCAGCTTAGTCAACCCTGTGCTACGGGCCAGGATAATAATTGCTGTATTAATTGGTGTTGTCCAGGCTAGACAGAATATAAGAGATCCCACTGGGGCTAATAATTAATGTTTTTTACCCTCTCTTTCTCTCCTCCTGCTCTACCTCCACCACCACAAGCGCCCGCACTCACACACACACACGCACGCAGTTCCTCCCTGCCTTCATTTGCTGTATCATTAAGAAAGCGCTTCAATACCTCCACAAATCTCTGTAGCAGGATGATGACGTCTCACCAGAGTATTTTTAGATAAGGCAGTGGACAACAGCAGTATCGCCTGTGCTGATTATGTTTATTTAGCCACTTTAATCTGACGCTGCTCAAAGATATGCATATCATGTGTTCTGGGCTGTCCACGGTTGTCTGTGGGGATGAGGGGGGTCAAGTTAAGGTCTGGTGTAGAAACCTGGGCTAAACTAAGTTAAGCTGCCTTGACGGGAGTCGCAAAACACCACCGCCTGTCTCAGATGAATGAATAAGTTAAGCGAGAAAGAAAAAGAGCAGTTTGTACAGTCATTCGCTCGTAGGTGTGCACTGTATGTTTTACCCGTCTTTGTTCTCGTAACCAGATGGCTGCTGTACTACAGCCCCTCCTGGTGTGAACCTGCTTAAGTTCCCTGTCGAAGCCCAGTGAGTCAGTCTGTGCGACTGACTGCCAAAGAGGAGAAAAGCGTTTTATGAAAGGCACACTGGAGCTCATGGCAGTTTTACGCAGCCCTCCACCTTCAGGAAACAGATAATTACAGGCTGCATTACATGCTGTAGTATCATGTCAGAAAGTATAGAGACTGCACAGGACTGCTGAATGCACTATTACAGCATGTGTTCCAATTGTAAAACGATGATTATACTCCATGATCCCTTTTAAGACAGATATGGGGATTTTTTTTTTTTTACTCAGCTGGTATTTAGCACATATCTCAGTGTGGTGCTTTTAAAGACATCTCACAATTTAAGGGGGAAGGAACGCAAATTTGGAAGTAGTTAAGAGAAAAAAGAAAATAGCCTAATAGGAATCTTACTGGGTTATTTTCAAATACAAGCTTAACCACACACTACAGATCTGTCACGCCTTTAATTTAGTGACCTCCCATGGTGTACTTGTTATTTTAATTTTTTTTCTTTCTCACTGAATAATTTTTAAAAAAGAAGTGATCGGGCGAATGACCCTTTCTTTTGGGGGGCTGATTGAAGCTCATTCACCAGGAGTACCTGTGCCGTGGAGATTAGGCGGCTCAGTATTAACAAGCTTCATTTAAAGTCGTTTAAGGTCAAAGCTGGCGTGTCACGGAGCCTGTCGCCGAAACGTCCTCTCTGTTGTTCTTAACCAGCACCATTGACTGTACGCCTTAATTGTAACCACAGCTTTAATGAGGCCCAAACCGAGTGAAAAAACAACAACTTCTCTGTAACAACGTGCAGGGGGAATTGAAAGCGGCACAGCTCGCCTCTGCAAACGGGCAGGGAATTAGGACCGTGCAGAGGCCCTACTTTGTTAGCAGGGTTATTTGACCATCTGCTTTAATTACAGGTACTGACACACTCACAGGCTAATGCCTAAGTGTCACCCAAGCAAAGGTGCAAATTAGCCTCCACTTGAGGAACCAGGGTATGCCACGAATCAGCCTAACAACAACAGCCCACTTCAGGCATCAAGTATAATCAATTATATTGTCTGTGCTCATCATTTTTTAGCAGCATTTTCATCTTTTTATATTTTTTTAAGTAGATTTGATGATTTTTTTTTTAAATGAAAACAAAATTTCAACTAAAAAAGAATGGAAGACCTGTGTTTTTATTAACATATCCTTTCTCAAAATGTTGCAACTCGTCGTGGAGAAAATTTACCTTGCACTGGAAACGCCTGCTGCTTTGTTACATGTGTACACATGCTGACAGTAGGGCAGAATGTTGCCACCATCGTTGGTATTTGAAAAGCAAAGTTTTATGAACCCCGCAGGGGCAAATTAAAGAGCTGCATTCCCAGCATGCCTTGTTTTGCACCATACTCGCAGTTAAATTAACGAAAACCCCGCATTCGTTCCCGGTTTCTGCTAGAACCAGATCACTTTTTGGATTTTGCTTAAACTCGATCAAGAAGCGAGGAGAGATTCTAGCCACGTCCAAGTAAAGCTGACAATTCCTGCCCCAATATTCCACCTCTCTGCTCTGCCGGCTTTTCCTCCTCAACATCTGCAGCAGGCCTCCACCTCTGCAGAGGGCATGACACAAGGGAAGCCTACAGTATTACTTTTCACTTTTCACCCGCGCTCACCTCTGACTCATGGGTGTTACCGGAGCGAACTATCAACTAATCAGCTTTCTACACATATCTTCTCAGTGTCGACAGTTTGCGTGTAATTCTCTGTTCTTCTGGGTCTGCGTAGAAAAGAGTGAACTCTGTGGCACTTAAATCAAGCAGTCATTAGTTGTAGAACAGATTGTCTGTTCTTCCAGGGCCTGTCCATTGGATAAACAGGCCTGAGTGCTGACATATGATCCCTTCAGCTAACATCCTGACCAACTCATGGAAGAAACAGTAATCAGGCAAGTGGTCATGTGGATGACACAGTACACTGTCTGTATATGATACAATTTTTAAACTACTTAACAGGAATGCAAAATGGGGCATTTGCTGCATAAATCCTGGAGGAATATTTAGTCTCAGTGAGCTGTATTGTACTGAATTGTACTTTTAACCACAATAAAAACACAGGAAATTACAAAACCGAACAACTCTATGTCTTCTGTACTTGCCATGACAGTTGAAATGTGACACAACGTGAGGCAGCCTAACAGCACGAGAAATTAAGAAGAAAAAAAAGGGGCCAAATGCTTCCTAATGGTGTGTTTTAACGTCTGTCTGTGTGATCTCCTCCTGCAGGAGCCTGGTGTTCTTTCAGTCGCCCAACCCAGGCAATAACTGTCATTAATTAGTCTGATAAATTACGTCCAAAACAATGACATGTTTAAATGGTCCAATTTAGCTCAAATCCTAAATGAGATATTACATCAAAAGCCAGCCGTTTCTCTCTTTTAGCCCATTTAAAGAGGCATACTGCCTTCCTGAAAGCGTTTTAAAGGTTACGATTTCCTCAGATGATAAAGCGGTACCTTTTAATGAAATTCTAATTAGTAATTTCATGGACTTTGTTACCAACCATATCTGATTAGTGCACATTTTCACAGCCCACTTTAATTAAGCGCACTTACAGTACAGTTTCAAACATTCCCCACTTGAAGATGGAGCTCAGTGCATCAAAAAAGGAAAAAAAGAAATAAAAAAAACTTACTTTGTAAACACCAATTTTGCAGTTTCCTTTTTAAATTTGATTAAATTTCTTTGTGCATGTGTGCATTTGTGGAAATATCTTTTTTTTCTTTACCCCCCTTTCTGGAGCGCATGCCCTTGAACATGAAAATGTGTTGACGATAAGGTTCTCATTACCTAACATGAATTTTGCTTATTAGTTAATATACTGACAACACAATTAGTCCCCTACAGTTTTTTCTTTTTTTCCCTTTTTTGTTTTTGGAACTTTTCTTCTGAGCTCAAACTCAGCTGCATATGTAATGACGCAGACTTTTAGACGTGGGAGGTGCTGCTACAGGTTGATACTACACCACGTCTTTCAGCTATATGCACGACATAATCATATTACACTTTTTACAAGTGGGTTGCGTGTCTCCCACCCCATTGCGTCACAGCCAATTATACAAGCTGGTGTGCTGCTGGGGCTTAGGGACTGTTGACCAAAGAGCCTCAAGACGTAATCTGATTTCACTTTTATTTAAATTGTTTTCCACTTTGAGATCTAATCCTGGTTTCACAATATGAACTCTGACCTTGGATATCAACCGGACTGCAGTTGGTATTTAATGTTCATCAGAGCTCGATGTGGGAGTCTTTCCTTCACAGTGGAGTACTTTTGACACAGCCTTTGCCCGGTCGCCCCACAGTGGCCCCCGGTGGACCCTCTCAGGTCCCTAACCACACAAGTGTTTTGCACGGTGGCGAAACTGTTTCAGTCTGACTGACATCCCGGTGTTGGGGAACACTGTTACAAAAGTGTGCAAAGCGTGACAGACCACCTTGGCCCTACCTCCTCGCCCCATCTCTCGTTTTTAAACATAGAGTCCACCCTGTCAAGTCACATGCCAGGGCTGTAATTTAGACTAATAATTACCAGACATCACCACAATGAAACATCAGTGTCTGAACTTCTTTGGACCAAACTGAATTTTAATACATTTGGAAAAGGTTGGCCGGAGGCAGGAACTCCGCACACTGGGAAAAGCAGCGCACATGTGGAAGCACTTTGTGAAGTGATAAATGATTTGAAATCCACAACGTCCCCGAAAATGGAAATTAGGGCGAACAGGTGTTAAATGGGAACCACTGGTGCATTTTGAATAGGGGAAAGAAATCGTCCCAGGTCTTCGGAGCCAGATGTGACAGGGCCGGGCCCAGGATGGGGAGGGTGTCGGTGAGTGGTCATGGCCTGAGGTGTGTGATGTGTGGAGGCCCCGTGTGACCTCCCCTCCAAGAAATAACGGATCACTTGTGTCAGCTGTTCCGGGGGAGCTGTTCCTTTCTCGTACCCACTCTGCTGCCACAAATGCGCCGTTTCTCTGGAGTGCATAAATAGAAATGTTATCAATTTAGCTATAGCATTGACTTAAAGATAACATGTGCAGGTCATTTTTAGATACAATATGCTACACATGTGAGGTATTCTAGCTAAAGAATATGATAATAGATGTTTCAGCGTTCTCATCACCTCTGGCATTATTTCTAATTTGTATGGGTGCTGTCTTTAACATGGATAATTGCCATAAATTGGAGCTTTATTCACAGTGGGTCAGGAAATGGCCAAGTGTAACAGCCATCAAGTGAGGAAGACTAATTTTCCCTCTGCTCTGCCTCTCATACTCATACTGGCATTTTGAGCCAAGGGAACTGGGCCGTGACCTAAATGCCCATGATTTCATTCACATCGTGCCGGCGTTCTGTTCACCTTGGGGAGCCATTTTAAATGTGATGAATCATTTACATTGTCACAGATAATGAATGAATAACAAAATGGCAAATTTTGCTGGTGTTACAGAAAATAACTCAAGTAAGTAGGAAAAACACAGGACAGGTTTTCATAATATTTTGGACAGTCTAAGCAGTGACACAGCTCACAGTAGGCCTGCCTCTCTACGCTAAACCAGCGGTCCCCAGCACGCGGGCCACGGACTGGTACCAGTCTGTGAGTCGTTTGGTACCAGGCCACGAGAGTTGAGGTGTGAAATTTATGGTTTTCAGGGTTTTTATTGTTAACTCGGTTCCCCTGGGTCTTTTCCCATGTTGTAGTTGTGTGTCTTATTTTGAAAGAAATATTTATACGTTACCATAGCAACCAGAGAGCATTAAGGGACAGAGAGGAGGATGTTACTCTCAGTGCATTTCAGGAGGATGCTGCTAATAAAGTTACACAATTACACAGTGAATTTGCGTTTATTATTATATTTACAAAGTACGACAGTTTTTGTCTTGGTCGTATCATTTTATTTTGTTGTATTTATCCGCGACACCTTAAAGGCCGTTCCGTGAAAATATTGTCTGACATTAAACCGATCCGTGGCGCAAAAAAGGTTGGGGACCAAAGGTTGGCTGCCCCAAACCATGCACTACATACAGAATATGGGCGTGGCCTATTGGTTTACACTATTGGAGACCTATTGGTCTCACTTTAAAGTCTCAATTTCAGCATTATCTTTGCTTTCTGGAGTCACGAGTGACCATTTTTGGACAAAAGGATGGAATAAAAATATATCATCTAGCTCGCCTTGTAAGATTGTTTGGGTGAGTCAGAAATACCTGATACCTAGGAGGCTTTGGTTTGCTAGGGTGGATTTAGCTTAGAAAGCAAAGTGGGAAACCTACCAATCAGAAATTTGCTGGTTCACTTCCCACCTTCTCCAGCATGTCGAAGTATCGTTGGGAAAGATACTGAATTGAGATTTGCCCCCAGTGCATCCATTGGTGTTTGAGTGTGTGTGTGTGTGTGAATGTGAGAAAAGGTACTTAGGTATAGAAAAAGGGTGATTTGGTTCATTTGGTTTGTAGTAACATGCGCTTAGTTAGAGTAGAAAAGTGCAATATAAGACCAAGCCCATTTAATTAATGGTAAGATGCAAATAAAATACCAGAATTTCACTCACCAAAACTGGAGTCCATACTTCCTGTGTGGGCTGTGAGTACAGTTAACCACACAGCAAGCATATTATTTATATTACCATTCCACAAAGGTACCAACCAACTTCCAGTGGTTACTCAAATAACAATACATAACTGAATGAATCAAAAAAGCTTGGAGTTAGAAAAGAATCACCCACGTAAAGTTGTCACAAAGGGAGAAATCATCAGCAGAGATTGACAATGTTACCAGGCTATAAACTTTTTTCTGCTCTAAAGTCTGGCGTTTTATTAACATGGGACTCCAAGTGGTCATTTGAGGAACTGCATTTTCATGGAAGCATGATTTCTTTCAGCCTCAGAGGTTGAATCTTGACCTAAGCACCCACCCTCCATTTTCCTCATGGACACAAACACCTAAATATAAACCTTCTTGCTGTTAAGTCAACTTTTCTGGTGATATCTCGCCCCCTTCATCAGTGTCAGCTTTCTCTGCTGATTTCACGGACTCTGTCTCGAGCTCCATGAGCTCTCTACTTGTTTTAGCTCGAAACTCTCCGATTGTTTTGTCCCAGCTGTCAAAACAAGGGGAGTCGACATTAAGTACGTTTGCACTCTTGGGTAATGATCGGTGCAGCATTATATCGCCGTGACCAGCGAAGATCCCAGAATGCATCACTCTGCGGAAGACTGCTGTGCTGGTCTAGAAAATGGACAGCTGTTAGGACTCTGTGGTATTTCAAGAGTGTAGACTTCTTACTAATAGAGTGGCACGCTGCCCAGATGGATCCTAATCCCATCTATACATCAGCATAAGTTAACCATTTCATTAACCCTTCTGTACAAACCGCTGCTGTGGGATTGCTGTGTGGCTGCATTGTTTTGCCATGACACCACTGTAGGGAAGTTTAATTGACTATTCCATTAATAACACGGACAAACTAATTTAGTAGAACCTGTCCTCTTTAAACCACGGGAACAAAGAGTAGGAGGGTGGAAATCAATCTCAGCTTTGTGCCTGAGCCACTGACCCGTTCATGCTTTGAAGATTGCTGCTGTAAAAAAAAAAAAAAAGCATCTGAGAAGTTATTTAACTACAAACAGAGCCTACCTTCCCCATTCCAGCTGCATAATCAGGCATAATAAGTGACTGCAAAGGTCCACTTAATGTATTTCTAACACTGGAGACCTGCTAATCCTGTCAGGGGGAATGAAATAGAGGGGGGAACCATGCAGGAGCCCAGCCATGGAGCTGAGCGTTTACCTCCATAACCATGCAGGCAAATGCCTGGGCGCCTTTCACACAAAAAGAGAAAGAGAGGGAGAATAAGCCCAGCTTCATATTTCAACCCAAAGTGGGGATCCATTTTTCCGCTTTACTGGCCATCGAGGAACAGTGGGAATAACAACAACAGCAGCCACGGCCGTAACAGGCTGTCTCACTGGGCTGAGTCCTCATAAACCTATGCCATTATCACTTTCTTTATGGGCCTTTAAATAGAGAGCCCTTCAGATTAGCCATGTGTGCTCACTTAGGTGAACCTCAGCTCTGCCATTTGTAAAAAGGCATTTATGATGCTTTTTTTGGTTAATAATAATAATAATAGTAATTTTGAGATATATTTCCTGCTGTTATTGTGCGCAGACCTCTGCTTGAGGTTTTGCTTGCATGCTTTTACTATGAACAGCCTATTGATTTCCAGCTTATTTTATTTACTTATGCTGCGTGTTCTTTGAGAGATGGGACTGCTAGTTTTAGTTCAGTTAAACACTATTATGCTATTATGATAAAAGGCAAAATTGCACCAGAAGAGGAAAATGTCGAGCCTTGAAGCGCGGATGGCTCGTGAATAATAGAAGCATAAAAAAAGGGGACGAAAACAAACAAAGAGTCCCAAATCAACAAACACGCTGAGGCTCATCAGATATCACATTTTCCCCAGCTCTGTTTGTCAAAACACCTTTTATGGTGGTCTTTGAAATTCAGGGGCCCCATTAACAGTTCAAGCATATAATCACATCTCCGTAATGAGGTATTAATTAAGCGAGGGGCATCCATTGGCCCGCTAAACAACCTCATAAACAATTGACAGGAGATTTGTGATTTTTGACTCCCTGACACCATTAAACAAATCAATATTGGGTTTTGCAGACATGCTCTCCGGCTGGCTCTCTCTGGTCTTTGCCAATCAGCTCTGTTGAATACTAATGAGGGAATTAACTGCCTCGTATTCCGCATGTGTCCCATCAAACAGATCCTTATCAAGCGAGTCTCATTTGCATGGAAGAAGACTCTGCTTTGTAGGTAAAGATTTCACAATATGTCACTCATTATGCCAGCCCACCCCACCCCAACCCAATCTTCTATCCCTCCGTGTGTTTCTTGTTTTCTGCAAGGCTCTTGAATACCCCCCACGCCCCACTCCAATGTCCACAAACACACACATACACACACCAGACAGTCACACTGTTTGGTTCTCTACTCCGGCCAGTGATGATGATGTAACATAATAAACAGAACGGTGGTTTTTCAAGTGGGGCGTTTATCCTCACTATTTCTGCTGAGATTCTCTCCCACCACGCCTACAGTGAGTTCGTCTTTGAAATGACTGTCTGTTTGTTGTCGCCGGGCTTCGGGCTCCCTGAGTGCTGTGGTAATCTTGTTTGATGAATATTGTGCCCAGACTACTTAAAGATGTTTGCTGTTCAAATTACAAAGCTGTATTTTTCAAACCTGCTTCTCCATTTAATGTTACACCATCTAAAACATTATCAGTGACAGTGGCTCACTTTTTATTTTTATTTCTTTATTTCTTTACAACGTGCCGCTAACACCTGTGTTAAAAAAGAGCCACTATTAGTCTGCAATGAGAGACTATGGAAGGGACATGGAAACATGCTTTCTTTGACTCTTATGAGCATTAAAGGGTGTTTGAACATTAACAGCGATGTGAAGCCTTGATGCTACTACAGTGTCCTTGCTTTGTCTGTTTGCACGAGGTTGTTTGTCCAGTATTTTATTGTACATGTACAATGACAATAAAGAGCTATTCTAGTCCATTCTATTCTATACATGCAGACATGTCGATGGTGGTATTCTCACATCTCATTTTGAAGCTGTTATACCCCTCTACTGAGATTTGGTGGTACTAGCCATACAAAAAAAGACTGTTAGCTAGCGTGGAATCGCACCTTAAAATTATTATCAGTTTCATAGCTACTGTTGGTGCTTTATAGTTACAGATAACATGCATAGAAAAGACGGTGAAGCCTCTGTACCTGCATTCTTTAAAGCTTTTAGCACGAGGAGACTGCAAAAAGATGTCCAGTTGTCTAGAAAGCAACAGTGACCACTCCTGTTTTAAGGGCTAATATTCTATTTATTTTGTCCATTGACGGTTCAGAATGTTCTTATATAAAAAGCTTGGCGATGAAAAGATTTGATCTGGGTGGAAAAACAATGGAAAATGAAAATAAAGGTACATGATCATTTTTAACAGCGAACTAGTGCATTGGCAATTCCAGATTTCTCAGTTGACAACCTCCAGCCTATTTAATGCTTTTTACCATGTTGTACAATAAGAGGTTTAAATAGATTAAACGCTTCTTCATTGAAATAAGGTTGATATCGCACAGACGTGGTTTCAACAGGATACCCTTTGATTGATAAGTTGGCACCATGTGGACATGCAGTCTCTTCTGTTTCCCGGTTAGATCAAATATTTTATGGTATTAGAAAAAGCAGAGGTGTAGATAATAACACAGTGATGGCTGAATTCCATGTATTCCTCTGCTTCAGTTTAATAATAATAGCTCTCTCTGACACTGCCATGAATAGAACAAAGGAAGCTTTGATTTTATTAGTGACACCTGTGCTTTTCTTCTACCTAAAGTTGAAACGTCCTACACTAAAGGCCTTTTGTCTTTAGTGTAGGATTTTAAAGCATCCGATTCTTCGGGACACCACACTAAAACGATCATAGTGACCTGATCAAATGTCAAACAGAGTCAGATTCATTGCATTCATTGCACAGCCAAGTTTAGGTTTCAGCAGGTGAGCCCAAAAGGACAGAGCATCTAATTTAATCTATCTTGGGACTGCTCTCTGCACTGCTCACCCCAGAAAAAATGAGTGACAGAGGATGGCCTGTTGCCTTTGTGCTGTGTGTGTGGCCGTGGGGCGGTGAGTTAATGCAGGAGATTGACTCTTAATTGCAGTGGGGAACGCTCATCTTTTCTCATTAATGAGAAGGAGCCCGAGCCTAGAGATTTTCTCATCACATAAATACACTCCTCCACCGGCCAGGTTAAGTGCTGTTTAGAATATTGGCCTTCTTGCATATGATTTTTTTTTTCTGGACCACTATGTCTCAGATAGTGAACACAAGCAAAAGATGAAATGGGAATAAGGCAGGACTCAAAGGTTTGCGGTGTTGTTTGCTGTCGGGGTGGGTGGGGAGTGGGGGGTGTCTCTGAAGTGAGCCGGTCACATGTGTGATACGAGTCGTGAAGAGGCAGGGCCCCGTCCAAAAGGGGGCTGGTGAAACCTCTTCATAGAGCCTAACGAGGCAGATGAGATGGCCATTTATGGGATCACGTTTCATTTGCATTTCGTCCAGCCTCCAGATCAAAAGACAACCTTAATTTGAGGGCTGCACCAATAGAAAGTGAGTGCTTCCTGATGGATACAGATGTTGTGGCTGAAGCAGAGCAGAGGCAGTAGAGCTGCTCTGCGGGCCTGTCTGTCTGCTCGTCTGTGAGTCTGGAGGTGGGGGTGTGGTGGGGGTTAACCTCCGCCTAAAGGACGACCACTGGCTCCCCATGATGCATAACCGTGAGGGATTAGAGAGCACAAAGCAGCAGACTGTTTGGTGGAGCACTAAAATGTGCTCCTCTGGGGCTCATTGAAAAATGATTGCCGATTAAGTGTTTGAAGTCTGCCAAAGACGAGTGTGCGTTTTTAGTGGGATGACGATGAAACTCTATCTTTCCTGTTTATGCAGGCAATTTTCCCTCTCTTTTTCCACTAACTGTACCATGATGTGTGTTCTCTTGTCGTGCCTGGAGTTGAGGTTGCCAAACTCATTTCACCTCTTGGACCCCAGCTTGACTGGAAGCCAGACAACCAAAAGTGATAAGAGTGAATTAAGCTGTTACTCTCCAGCGGGAATGTTATTATACCGCCAGAGAGAGGCATTGATTTCCCTATGAGAACAACAGGTGAGCTTGTAGAAAATAACTTGGAGTCTGCCTAAATAGCAGGTAATACCGGGTCTATAAAGATAGAATTATGTTAATGGAAATAAAGAAGATAAGGTTGCATAACTCAATTCACGGAGGATAAATTGGGTCAATCCTAATACCGTATTTAGAGCGCCATAATAGTCATAATTTCTAGGGGGTCCTATTCGTGCAATGGCAAGGATTGCTAAAATCTTTTATTTTCAAGTGGCATTTATCCAACATGATTTACAATTGTCGTAGGTATTTATTCCAAGTATAAAGCGGTGAATTACAACCCTTAGAAAATTCCCTGAACAAAATCATGAAGTATAGCGTCCGCTGTGATGCCAGGGTCAGTCAAAGTCAGCCTCCTGAGGCATATGGGACTGTGCTTCCTTTGATTAATTGAACCCCTAAGAAGACTAATACTCTGAAGTGAACTGGAGGAAATAGTTTGTGCAAGAGACAATGTCGAGAGTGATGACAAACATAGCTTAGCGTTTCCCTTGTTGCACCTCAATTCCCCGCAATGTCAGCTTTGAAACTGCGGCGCTCCTCAATATATTATCGTGTTACACTCATTTGTTTTCATTATTGCATCAAAGAGGATCTGGTCATGCAGCGGCCATTTTCCACCGTACGGAGGCCTAGAGAACAAATGTGACTCTGGAGTCACTTCGGGGTTATGTAAACAATGACGAGTCTGCAGTTTAATAAAGGGTTAGACTCACATTCTTATGTTACTACATAAAGAGAGCAACAGCCACTGAACTTCAGGGTAAATACAAATATTCTATGTTGTCCTGTTCTGGAGTAATATTTGAATTTCTAAGTTAATTACAGCTACATTCACATCCTGTTATAGCCCGCCGAGCCTTCGATTTTACATCGTAATAAAACGCCACGAACTCGACTTTCGTCTCGGCGGTGTTGGTAAACAAAGCAGGAAGATTTGTTTTAGAGTTGTAAAATGAGCCGAGTATGTTAAGTAGTCTCACAGAGAGGCTGCAGGGCTGGGGGTGAAGGGTGAAGCCGGCCCCAGCGGACAGGTGGAGGTAAGTTGAGAGCCATGCCACCCAAGGGGAGGATGAACTTGAGACGTGTCCCTCACCGTCCCGTGAAGGTGGAGGTCAGCAGACAGCCACTCTGATCGCCCGAGATGCCCCAGTCAGCGGGAAGGACCGGACCCTTCTTCCCTCTGATGAAATGAAGCCACCAGCGGGCCGGGTCAGTCTCAATTAGGACTCATAAACTATCATCAAAACCTCAAAAGCTGGTCTCCAGTACTCGGGTGGTCAGGGCAGAACAGAGCACATCTTTGTGCCGCGAGAGTGTATCGCTCATGCGTGAAACAGACACGCCTTGTCCCACTGTCTGAGATGTATCTCTCAGTCAGCATGGAAACAGCCTCCTCAAAAGTTTGTACCGTTGTCGACTTTTGCTCCAAAAAAGCAAGAGTTAATTAACTCTGGGAAAAAGCACTCACAAGTGTCACAATCCCTTCACAGGCAATTTCCACCTTATATGGAGCTTTTATACTAATCTCCCTAAGACATCAGACTACGGTTATAACCGTCTATAAGCCCAGAGGTTGTTTGTTTTCCACTAGCATCTCTATCTAAGGCAGATTTATTGTTTGTTTTTGAAAGCCGGTAATTAAGGCAGCTGCAAATTTGTATTTCTGTTGTCTGAGGCCTGGGGCCGGGATTAACAGCATTTAGCATTGTGGAGTGTACCCCGCCCCCTTTAAATAGGGTCAATTAAAAAATACAAAAAAAACACGAGAAGATGAGTTTGTGCCTTTAAAACACAGAAGAAGAAAAAATGCTGTTTGACATGTTGATGCGGTTGTTCAAAAAACGAGTCACTCGTTAATTGTGTATTCACGCACACTGCATTAGCTGGTGAATATAGCAGCAGTACATATATTTTTAAAAAAGCACAGGACTAATGTTTATTTAGTGCTCTTGACAGGCAGCTGTACATATATACATAAAATAAAATTGATACACTGATAAGGAAATGATTAATAAGTGGTATATTTCCTGCTCTTCAAAGCTTGACATGAATCACATATTGTTCAGAGAAATAATTACAGCTACACCTACGGTTGGATTCTGATTTTTGACACCAAAGTGACGCGTGAAGCCAAAAGGTATTTGAAATGGCCGTTGCTTTCTGACACTCATTACCCCGGCATTACAAGAACACGTCAAGCATGAACATTTTTCCAATTTCTGCGGTAGAATTGAACAAAGGGTTACATTATAGCCCAGGAATCCTTAGATGCTCACTAGGCATTATTTACCCTAGGCTGCGCCCATGGGTGACATCTCAACTCCCTGGGTTATTACACCTGCCCATCAAGCCTCGGCTCTCAGCCTTTTTTTTTGTTTTCTTTTTTTTGTTCGGTAAAAAACATGTCTGAGCTGTCACTGGGATCGACCCGCTGCACAGACTTGCTTACCGGGAGGAAGTTTTCTGTTTCTGACGGCCCGTTTGAAAGCAGATCAAGGCGATAAGCCAGATTGAGCAGGTAATAAGTCATTTTAACTGATTCATCATTTAACTCACTCTGACGGACTGATATCCACACTGATAATATCTGCTACAAATTATAGGCTGTGAAAAGATCGACTTTACAGGCTCAATCATGTGACAGTGAAAGATTTCGCTTGTAGATTTCTGCTTCAACCTCAGGGTACAAGTGATAATTTCCTAGCAAAGCAATGTTTCCTCCAGCTGTTTTTTACACATTTGTAGACATTATCTGAAGGACGTGCATGTTAGAACCCAAGAAGTGGGATCAGAGATTAAACACACGAGCAATCACATCTTATTCGGCAGTAGTGCAGCATAGATGCTTCGGTCCAGTAAATCCTCCTGCACGCTCCTCTCAGGCAGCACTCTCACCTAAACCTGTTTCTAGTAGCAAGAACGCAGCTGAAGAAGACTACACACCTTCTTCCACAGAGCAAACTATGCACTCCTGGCAGTGTTGCTGTAAACAAACTCTAAATAAGGACCATTTCTACCCTTTGTATAAAGGTGTTTTTTCTTTTTATAGTTTTTAAAATGTAAGTTATTTCAACTTTAACCATTGCATCCTCTCAGCTGTGTTTTTTCAAGAATCAGTGCAATAAATGAGAAAGGCCAACCAGCAATGAGGGAATAAATTCTATATTTAGAGCAGCTTTTCTGTCAAATAAATGGATTTCTGTTTTTACAGCTTTGCCAGGTTATAGAACTTTAATAAGGTTTATATTTGCTGTTGTAGCAATAATGCAGTACACCAGACACACTACATTTCCTGCAAAAACAGCTGTGGCGCTTTGGGAGAAAAAAGAAGCACTCAGTAGCCCCAGAAATGATTCATCATAGTTACAGTGTTGTAAAAAAAAGAAAAGAAAAGGACTTTGAGTGTGCATCGTGCATGTTTTGTAGTTGTAGTTCTGTTGAACGAGAGATGGTGGCCACCCCAGGGGAGCTCTCTCTTGTAGTCAAACTTCAGCATGCTCTGGTAATCCTGTTAAATAAGCGAGGACTTGTAGCACCTCCAGCAGATTAGATGTGACCAGAACTGAGGAAACACCTGAGCGAAGCCAGAAATTTGACCAACTCCGAAAGACAGAGCAAAGTGAAATAAAGTGGAAGGGAGTTTATGTTGTGTTACGCTGAGGTGGAGCCGTCGTTGAGTCAAGTTGCTTCAGGGCATGAGAGGGGAGGTCGTTAAATGAGCCGGTCCTGCTTTACTGTACCTGATATGAAAATAAATCAGAATCATATGCATCTTTGAAGCATTCACATGTGAAACGATGAGTCCTTTAAGAGTGTAATATACCGACCTTGTTTTGACTAATATGAAGAAGACGTCCTACAGGACATACGTGAATGTACAGAACGTGACTGCACTGTATATCTGCAAAGGTAGAGCGTGCTCCAGAGGGGAAGTTTATTTTTCCTCATACATTCCTCCACCTTAGCTCTGTCATAAGCTATTTTCTGCTCCGCTGCAAATCCTAATTGATCGAGTTCAATCTCAGCTTTACGTTACATGGGCAGATGACATCATTTGATACCGATATTTTGCGCCGTTCTCGCGGGTTAATGTTGTTTTGCCAGCTTTATGGCAACGCACCGTCTAGACAAAGGCATATGTACACAAAAATCAAGCGTATAAATGTTTAGACAATCATTATTTTAATTTAAAAATTTTAAGGTTGACTTACCTGCGGTGGATGGTGCCAGTCATTGTTGGATGGTGACAGCGCGAGTGTTATGCTAAGGCCTCCGGTGCTTTGGTCTTTTTCAGGCTCGCATGCTTCACGGGGCTAAGTCAAGAGTGGAGAGACAATAGTGCAATTTATTACACAGCTGAAGATCAGGTTCTGCTGTCAATCCTGGCTTTGCTCAAAGGATGTGCCGCGTGCTTGTGTGTGTGTGTGTGTGTTGTTTCAGTTGTGATGATGGAAGTTATTTTGTGCATTGTCACCCAAGTCTGACATTTCTGACAGTCAGCACTCTCGTCAAACAATCCCTTCATAATCCTCCACTTTTTAAACAAACACGATGTGATTAAATGCTGTGAAATAGTTTCTTAAATGTGGTGGCTGAAACCCAGGTACCTGGATTTAGTGGTCACAACCCTAAAGGAGGAATTTCTCTCTCACATCTCCAATTAAAAGATACTAGTGTGATTTTTTTTCTCTTGTACTTCCATTTAGTTACTTCTATGAAAGTAGCATTTTCTGCTTAAAGATCTTTATAATCTTCTAAATGCCTTAATATGTAGTTTTCTGTTTTTTCTTTAACAAGACAGTTAAGACACCCTCAAACATCAGTCACTACAGGCTTTATTGGCATTCATTTCTTCAGGGTAGTACAGCAGCCTCCCAGAGGGGCTGCTAAATCAACCTTAAGACCCAAGACTAGTGCTTTAACCCCTTGACTACCTCTCTCCAACTCCTCCCCCCTTTTAAAGCTTGTCCTTTGGACATTTACTAATAAACAACAGGTCAGCACCTGCAATGGCAGGTGATTTATTTAACTCCGAACAGCCGTGACGAGCTTGCAGTGAGGAGGGAGGTGGGTTGGAGGTTAAGGGGGGAAGATCCTCCCCAGAAAACCAGCTCCCCGGCCCCCGCAGGCCTGGAAGTCGACTCCCCCACTGTAAAGCACTTAGTGCTCACTTCGTTCTGCTTCTCATCTGACTGTTTTCTTTATTTCCCCAGTAAAAGACGACAGAATCTTTCCAGTTTATCACCATGAGCTCATAAAAAGCCTGGAGGATAAAATAATCATTTGTATAGCAGGTGGGGGGAGTTGAAGCATGTCCCCAGCGTATGACATCACTGGGCCTGACCGCCTCCCAGCCGTGCCAGTGACACAGGGCCACCATGTCGTAAACCCACGATAAAGGATTAGAGCATGTTTCCACTGCATCTGTCCAGTGAGCTGAGCTGATCGGACAAGGTACAGTGCAAGATGTTGTCCAAGGACCTAACTAGAACAGAATTATTGAGTAACAGGAAATTAAAAAATTCCTGCAATGCCGATCCACCACTCAAAGTAATTCTTTTGCAATCTGGCCTGCCCCCTCTCTGAACTTCAGCCATTGGGGGCTCATTTTGTTGTTGTTTCCGTCAAAATATCCCAACATAAAAGGAAGGAGGACAAAGACACTGTACCTTTATCAGTTTTTGTTTTCTTTTGTTTTGTTTTTTCATAGGAAACGTATCGTTTTACGCATCATAAGATAGTAAAACCTGTACTGGTTTCACCTTCATAATTACAGTTTAGAGCAACAAAACTCTTAAAAGTTAATAAAACTGCAAGTTTAATGATTGCATTTAGTGAGATTCTAGGTTGTCTGGTTCATCCATTTGGAGTATTTACTTAGCTTCTCTTGCCAAATGCAGATAGCTCTCTCGCTGTTAAATCCCTGCATAATACATGGGATAAAGGCCTAAATGTTTCACTGCTCCAAATCTCCCCTGAATAATTACACTGAAATTTTATTCAACTTTTATGCCTCTTAAAGTCGGATCCCTTTCCAGGAATCCAACGTTTCGCAAATCGGACCTTCATCTCACCACGTGGGCACTTTTCTCTTTGGTCAGAAAAACGAGTGTTAACAAAATCACTTAGTATTATAGCAAACACACGTAGGCGGAAGATAGCAAACATCCTTGGCTATGGAGGGGTGTTTCTGATCATATATTGTCACCGTTAAAGCTACTTTGGGATGTTCTTGTCAGAGGTAGCTCCACATTTTTGGCAGTTTCTGACACAACCCCTGTAACCATGAGTCGTATATTCTCACTGTTTTCATTTTATATTAACTAAATCAGACAGATTGAAAATTATTACATCTTTAAATAACTTTTGGTTAATTCTGCGAGTTTTTTCAGGTATTATTATGAATTATTCTAACACATTACACAATCACCCGCAAGTTAGAGCAGACAGACTCCGTAAAACTGTAAGCAGGTGTGAATGAATGCTGAACAGAGGTATGGAAGCGTGACCGCAAGCCCACCCACACCTTTCACATTAAGTAACATCAACCTTAAACCTGCGTGTAAAATATTAACAAACTGAGAAAAAATGACAGCTGCCTCACTTTAAGTTTCATCAGCATGTGGAAACAGTTAATATCATACCTCTATTGTAGCCTGTTCTCATTAGCAGAATGACTGAAGCAGGAGGGCTGGGGTGCGGGGTGATGAAGAACATCCAGGCTTGCGTTTTCAAGACTTCAGCACACGTAAACACAACATGAGGATTTGGTGAATTCACTTCCTGCTTTGAGAGAGCCACTCTACTAAAAGAAAAAGAAAAAAAGCAGTACAGCTGGGGTCATGTACTTGTTCCCATCAGTTCCATGGTGTTACCTTCAGGGTACCAGGACCAGATTATGTTGGGGTTTTCAGCTGTTTTCTATTAGTCAAAACATCTTTTTGCATTCTTATGTTAATTTTTTCTAGAATAGTTCACCATTATATGTGAACTGCAGTAAATTTTTAATTTTGGAGGCTGTTTCAACACAGCTAAGAAGTCTTGTTTGTGTGCATGTCCCTTCCTCCACTTAATAGAGTAGGTAAAGAGTAACACCTCAGGCAAACAAGTAGGAAAATAAAATCTTTAGAGACTATGAAAAATCCCACAGTAACTTTGTACCTGCACTGCTTACTAGTTTTATTTTAGACAAACACATCAGCTAAATGTTAATCATGGATTTTCCTAGTCCCCAAAGGTTGCCGTTCTGTTTTTATTCTACTGAAACTGTGCCATTACCGGTTAGATTCAGGCACTGAAACAGTCCTTGGTTTGGGAAAGCTGGTTCAAAATAATCTCCTTCTTGGACAGGTGTTATTATCTGATGAGCTGGGAGTGAGACCCTTTTCACTGTTTCTGTAAACCATGCGCTGCGTGTCTGTGAGGCAGTTTTGACAGAGTGGCAGTGTTTGACATCCTGGGAATGAGAGAAGCCTGGAAGTGCAGTGACAAGAGTCAGTTTTGTGTGTTTTGGGAAAACAGTTTTAGATTACATGCAGTGATTTGACCCATTTCTAATAAAACATATTTATTTGAGCAACTAGATGCATTTCTGATTTTGAACAATAGGCTATAACTTCAGTTACTGTTCGGGTAAAAGCAGGTGAAATGAAGCTGTCAGTGTGGGAGCATTCTCCCTATATGACATTAAAAAAACATTTTGTATCGTTGTGTATATTTAATGCCTCATACAAAGTCTAGCTGTGTCTCACTCTGTCATGTACATTACATCAGCCTCAGCCTAATTCTGCTCCAACCAAACAATCATTTGGATTAATTGTCAAAGAAAATCTCCCGTACAGAAACACGACAGTCGCTGGAAGCTTGTGTGTGTGTGCGTGTTTGTGTGTTTATTTTTCCCTCTGTCACAAACATGAGGACTTGAGTGGAGTGTGAGTTGTGTTTGAAAGGTGGTAAACCTGCTGAGGCTCTTTAATTTCCCCCCTCTTCACCGGCATGAGGGATGGTTCAAAGGGTGACTCTCTGACAGGGCATGTGATCGCTCCTCCGTCCTTTATCTGCCTCCCCACATTAGCACGTAAATGAGGCTGCACTTTGGGTTTTGGGAGCTGAAGCGTGCTCAGTGTAAACAGGAGTTGTACTGTTATCATTATTGGACAGATTTCTGACATCCTAACACCTCCGTTTCATTAACATTCAAAAGGGCTGGGATTTGACACTGCCTCTGTTTATACAGATTTTTGAATACTTTGCGGTGGGGATTGTATACAAAATACTGTATACATAGTATCGCCACTGTTGAGTGGAGTTACACACCTTTGTATTGGCAACCTGAGCTTTGCGGTGTACGCAGATGATTGGATGTTTAAGTCCTAAAGTTAACTTAAGAGGCTATAGTCGGACCCTAACAGTGATTTATAAGAAGAGACTCTTTAGTTCGAGATGGAGCCAATATTGTATGTATAATTAGCTACAGTGCTATATTTCAATGTGCTTGCATATCGATGTTGATGTCTGTGCTGAAGTGTGTTCTCAGGCCTACAGTGGGGTGACTGCAGGGTCCTGAAACTCCATTGTGATTCGAGCAGAGCTTATCGCATGGGAGAGAACTGGCAGCCTCTTAAAAGGTATTATATGTGCTCTCGTTCTCCTTCCCTCTGTCTGACAGGAGCCCTTGGGATGAAAGGAAAAAGCAGTGGAAAAAGAGACATCGGTTCCCGACATGGGGAAGTCTTTGTTTCTATTCTCTCCATCCCAAGTCTCTCCAGGAATCCTAATTTCCACCATTCACCTACCTATCGGCAGATAAAAGCTGCTTGAAGGGGGGGATTTCCTCAATTGAGACAGCTTGTAACCAGTCTGCATAAGGGGGAAGCCGCACAAAGCTCCGTGAGTGAGAGGAGGTTGGAGCGCAGATTTCAAACCGCTTTGAATTCGAACACACTGGTGAGTGAGTTGTTCTAAAGGACATTTTCACAGAGGCCGATTTGAAACCTGGCTGGGAATCTCCGAGCTGAGAGTTTGGATAAGAACACTGACACACGCCATGAGAATCTCCTCAAATCCTGAATATTCCCAGGAAACCAAAGCGAGGATGCTGACACGGCTTGTGAGAGCGTCATAGCCTTGTTTCTCATTATGTCGGTTTCTCGAAACCACTTTTTATTAAGGTTGTTTGCTTTTGGTGGGGGGATGATTAGATGGTGATGTCCAAGTTCAGGGAATGCCAGGCTTGGCAGCTGACGTCCTTAATGCGGCTGCTTGGCATTAGAATGGGGGAGGAGAAAGTCCATGCCAGTCTCCGGGGAGTGGGAGGTGTTAACTTCTAATGGCTTTCTCTGCCACAGCCCTGACATCTGCAGGGCTCCCAGCAAAAGAGAGTGAGGCCTTTTTGAAAAATTAATGGAGCTGAATGCATCTCACAGCAAGGAGAGGGCTGGATTAATCAGCACATTAAGGGCTAGCTCCGGATTGGAAATAATTATTGGAGCTGACAAGGTGCAGAGGTGCCAGTGCCAGCTCCTTTCAGGAATGCATTTTAAAAAGCAGTTTAAAAAGCCTTCAGATGTTGGCATTATCTTGCGTGACCAAATTAGGAGCAAATGAGAAAAGTTTATCTGGCATTTTGGAGTATTGAAAGAGCTTAGGCTTTATAAATTATACAGTGTGTGTTTGTGTGTGTGTGTTGGTGTGTATGTATGTGGAAGCACATGTGTCTGCACAGCGTGCACGCAAAAGGGGTGCAGATGTGTTTTTTTGCAAGTGGGGGGAAGGGATGAGAATGAGAATTATGAGTAAATCCTTTTTTTTGCAAAAAAAAAGAGGAAAAAAACAGGTTTCCGATTAAAAGTGGGTGTGTGTGTGTTTTTTTCTAGAGGGACTGCACAAAACTTTAAGGGGGATTAATTTAAATGGGTGCTTGAAAATATCTTACTGTTTGTGCAAATGAAAAGTGGATGTCTTAACATCCTGAAAGAGCCAGACGGTAAACTGATTACTGTTGACCACCCATGAAAAGCATGAAGAAGGAGGGGTGGGGGGGTTGAAGAGAGAGAAAGAGAGAGAAATGATTTAATAAGCGGCATGTTTTTCTGCCTTTCAGAAATAATCCTCTATAATTTTTCTAAGCAAGTGATCAGGCAGGCGTTACAGTCATCATTAATATACTCTACATTTCAGACATCATTTGCCCAATAATAGCTGCTTCCATCTGAAAGGAATCAAGGTGATGCAAGCCGAGTCGAAGATAAGAACCGTTGCTGCGGAAATGCAAAACATTGCAGTATTTTTATTTATTACATTTGGACAAATCAAAGTGAAATTGGAATTAGTTATGTAAGTTATTACGAGGCTACCTGACATTTGGATGTCAAAAACTGGAGGAAAGAAATGAGCAAACTGCTGCAAGCTAATACAAAACATCTTTTCTTATAATAGCTGCTTTATGATTCCTGCACAATTTCCAGGGTTGATTTTTTAATTAGTGTTACAAATGGTCAGTGAGCATTTCTCTGGGTTATCCTGGATAAAATTGAATGTGACTCTGCCCTGAAAGCAAACAAAATATGACTGAATGGATTAAGAGTAATAATGTTTACATCTTCGTGGTGGTATGAAGACACCTTTGAAGAGAGGCGGTCCACAACATCAAAAGAAGCTCTGTGTGGAATGCCAAATGTTTAGCTGGCTGTTTGATCTTTAAAGCACCGTCGATCAGATATGCAACCTTGGATAGAGATCTCCATTATGGCTGTTAGTCTCTTTTAAGTACAACGGCTCTTCAGGTAAAGTGCTCGGTAACAAACTGGAGGGCCTTGAGCGTCGTCTTTACGGCCTCTGTTCCGCTTGCAGTGAAACAAACTTCAGGCGGCGGTGAAAACTTCAACGCTGTGAACGAGCGATTACTCGAGCCAACGCCGATGTAATTCCGTTGTCTCGAATGTTGTCGCCGGTCCTCGCCATGTAATTACACGGAGCGTAGCTAAAGTCAAACCCCAGAAAATGGGTGGATTTCGCCGATGCAATCAGGTTTGTGATATACCCAATTCAAGGGATGCAAATTTGATTTAACTATTTCCAGGGCTGATGTATGGAGCAAGATATTACTGAAAAGGCACGTAAATTGAAAAAATAAATAGGAAAGAGATCATCTTAATTACCTTGAAATTAGACTCATATTCCACGGTGCTGATATCAGGAAGTGACATAGGTTAGAGATTTCACTTGTTTATTCACCAGCTGACTTGGCGATTGCCATACGTTTGCGTTTATATATGGCGTATCAGTGAAATTGTGTTTGTTTCAAGATGCTGCAGATTATCCAAAGGTGTGAAAAGATTCATACGACTGAATTGCTTAATATTGAATACTAAATCAATTCCGTTTCTGTGTGTGTGTTGGGAGCGGGGTTGGGGAGGGGGGGTGTCTCTGCCCTGCAGCTTGTGGGCGTAAAGCTTAAGCTTCTACATTCATGAAATCCAACAGGATATTTACCACCTGTAAATGCTTACATTACGTGAAACTCTAATTTCCCCAGATCCATGTGTGTATGATTGTGTTTCTGAGACCTCATCCAGGCCCGGTCGCCTCAGGGGCTGAGACTGGACAGCTGTATTCACTATTGTAACACTGAACTGCTTTGGACTTTGTGTTTCTTCATCACGGTACTTAAATCCAGTGAAAATGGGGGTTTTAACTTCTTTTTTAAAAGATGTTTCAGGTATATGCATCCATATATTTCATCGTGTTCTAAATAAATAAAGGAAAATTCAACTTTCATGCTTCCAGAAATGAATTATGCCTTAAGGAAATGGCCAAACTTCACAAGAGTGGGTGTTTTCAGAAAAGACGCATAGGCCTTGTCATTATTTCCTGCCCCACCTACTATTTTTTTCCCCTCTGTCTGCAGAGCAATGCATCTCTGCCCTGCAGCCACAGCCTCGAGCACGTCATTCTGGGAAGCATTCGAGAACACCTCTGTCTCCTCTTTTCAAAAGCTGTTTAGTGTCTGGGAATATTTGTGAATTCCTTTTGATATCATTACATACATTGTAGTGTGAAGCGCTCCTGCACATACATGCGGTGTCACAGTGTCTTTGTGTCTTTTTCTCCCCGATCCACACTTAAAACAATGTCGATGGATTAATGTTTTTTGTGATGGATTAAAGAGCTACGAGAGCGACGTGTCTGCGTGAGAAAAGGCTGCTCTTGGAAAAGCTTTGCTTTTTTTTGATGATCATTGTCGTGTCACCGCGTGAACAGAACAAATCAATCCCAGTCTTCATATTCGCACATCACCTGCTGTGTGGTTAGTCACCAGCCACCACTAGGTTACATCCCGGACTAAATAAATTATGTGTATCAGAAAAAACCATAGAGAGGAACAAAATTGCAGACATTTTACAATATCTATAAATATATAGAGTCTTAATAATATTTAAAATATGTTAATCATATTCAACCTTCGTTTCCATGGTTTTAATCATACCTTTCTAACACAGCCCCTTCTCACCAGCATCTCGTTCTTAGCAAAAGTATATTAAATGCAATTTTAGATGAGTTCATTTAAAACACATTTGCATCTAAAGAAATGTAGATGGTGCAAAAACCACAAGGGGGGAAATCAATGTGGTCCTTACAGTAGCCTGTAATTAAACTTTCTTAAAGCTACTAAAAGAGATTTCATGAAGGCCAAAGGTCCTAGACTGGCACCATGGGTGCTGTGAGGGTGCTGATGGTACAGTACGGTGGCGAGGGAGAGCTGTGATAAAGGGCAGCTGCCGGCGATTTAATGAGGGAGCAGGGGATGTGGCCCCCCGCTGCAACTCATCGCCACTTAATGGCACCACTAATCCCTGCAGAGATGGTGCTGTACACACAATTGGTCTCCCCTTCATGTGGCGAAATATTCCAGCAACACTTTCTCACACCCAGCATCACCAGTTAGCTGTTCGCAATCACTATGAAATGGTGCCTCTTTCAAAAACATTGACAGAAGAAAAGATGAGCCGCTTCTTGCAGGTGATTCAGTCTGGAGCTCAGTCCTTTGAATGTTGTTTCTGGCTAACACCAGCCACTTCACCCACTCTATAACTGAGGACATGGTGTGCAGGTGTAAAGGACTAGAGGGTGTAAAAATGTGCCCATTATTTTTCACTGCAAGCCTCTCTTGTGTATGACTGCTGGCGGCCACATGCTGCTAAACTGCAGGGCAATGAGTCCTCGTGCTTCCAAGGTTGCGGTGTTAAGGGTTGAGACAGATCCATCAGCTTGATGTTATTTAAAGCAGGCTTTAATTGGCCCTGGGTGTGAAATGTGATCTATGAGTTGCTGGTCCACTTGTTTTTCACAACACTATGCCATTATAAAGTGGATATTCCCTGACCTGTTAGCTTTGCCAGGAATTCTGTCCCACATTTTCTCTCGCAATCTATTCGACAAGAGCCTCGGGCCTAACATCAGCGATGTGCATATACAGGCCCTCCTGTAGTCCATTCATCAAACACAATGATTTGGCTGTGTGTTTATATGGCGCAAGCAATTCTCCTGTCTATATTTGAACAGAGTCTCATTAGAATAGCGGAGAGAACTTGAATTTCGGGTAGTGCTCACCGCACAAGCACATCGCTCTCAGATGAACATATGGAAATCGATTTGCATGTGAAAAAAGCATGAATGAGCGTCCAAACCGCACTCTGGAAAAACATTCCATGTACGAGAAGAAGAGGGAAGCACTTGCAGCGTCACAGAGCTGAAAAGTTAATGCAGGAATGTCAAAGCAAGCATGTTTCACTTGTAAAACATCTCAATCTGTTAGCATGAGCGCACGATTTATACGTCTCAATTTTAAATACATGCATGTAGAGTGCAATCTGTTTAGTTCCCAGCTGGGAGCTTCTCTTTGTTTTCTGGAGAAGAGTCACTCGCTCCACTTGTCTGGACGATAACTTACGGAAAACATTCATTCTTTGACTGAAGTTGATACTTTGCTCTCAGCGGGACTCCGGGCCAGCGGAAACAAAATCTTTACGATTCTTTACCGTCCATATGTTCTTGTTTATGAGCAGGCACCTCTGCCTGTCATGTTGGGGCACGGAGGGCAGTTTCTTTGTAATTCTTCAGAAAATACGTCCAAACACAAAGTGGTGCCCACCTGCCTGACGCAGACATAAGCCCACGATCTATTTAGACACTCGCACACACTATCCCTCCCTCAGCTTTAGAGCCAGATGTGCTATGCTCTCGGCGCAGCCTGAACTGCCAGCTGAGGCGAGAGCATTACCCTGGCAAAGAGCATAAAAGGCCACATGAAACAGACAGAGGAGAGGGATTAATGCTCTCCTCCCATCTTCACTTGGCTGTATTCAGCTCTATTCAGCATATCTGGCCTATAATGCATTTACAAACTGGATTGTTACTGACTTTAATAAAGAACAGAGTCTGGATGGCATTCTAATACTCCGAAATTTATCTTGCACCTGTCCCGAGAAACTCGTGTTTTTAAGCCTGACACAGTTATTGATTTGGACAGCGAGTTCATCCTTGTTAAGAAATTCTGCCTTAAATCCTCGCAGCTGTAAATTATTGCCGACGCTTATTGTTGATGAAGCTGTGGTTTGTGGAGACAGAGTGCTCTTTGCGTCAGATCTCAGCGTTTTATGCTGCAAAGAAGGAGAGGACCTTTGTAAGTTAATCGAAAACTCTCGGCACAGATTATTCTTTTAGCGCACGAGACGAAGACACAAGGCTAAAGAGGGCAAACCTCAAAGGGGCGGTGCTTCATATTTCTTTCCAAGAGGATTGTGGGAGATTTTGCATACAAGCACCTCTTGAAACCAAAAAGAGGCCGCAGTGAATCAAACATGGAAAAAAGAATTACATGCCACGCTAAGACTCTTCTTTTATCCTTGTGGTGATTTTTTGTCACTCTGTAAATGTGCACTTAGTTTGCATTTGGCAAAGATTTCGTGGTGAAAAGACGAATCGGTGTAATCTTTATCCCATGGCAGCGAGTGCAAATGATGAGCCACCAGTAAAAACAGAAATGGAGTGAAGCTCTCGCTTCTATTGCCCCCATCATCTTTGACAAATGGAGCAGCAGTAAAAAAGGCCTCTTTGAGTGAGTTGTAACTTTCGGCAGCCCCTCGCAGGTGCGGGTGATCTTTCATCCTCCCGGCCCTCCTCCCCCTCCGCTTCGGCGTCCAATCTCTGGCCTCCATCAAAAGTGAACGCGCTGCCCCAGGTTCAGATTAACTCTACTCCGACAGACCAAAGGCCTCCCCTCCTCCTGCCCCTTTCCACCTCAACTCACACATCTCCTACAACAGGGGAAATTAGGGCTAGTTTAGCAGATCTTACAGCATCACTAAACACCGCCTCAGATCGCTCGCTGATTGCCTGGCTCAATCGTTGCGTCCCTCCCACCACCTCCACTCCCCTTCGCTTATCTCTGCCTTTGGCCAAAAGCAGCTTCTCTGCTCTGAACCCTTACTCTCCCCTTACTCACACACAAGCACAAACACAAGCAAAAGCACACACAATCCTCCCTCCAACTTCTCCAGAGGAAATATATAACTAACTTATTGTGAACAATCTCTCAGCAGAGTCAATAGATAATTTAAGTTAAGCCTGATGCCATGTCACAGTGTTTGCCGTCTGCTTTTTCCACTCGGAGTTAATGTTTCTTTTAATTGTGAACCATAATAGAGAGCTTGCTGTGTTCATGATCAACTGTACGACCTCCTTTACAGGTTATTATCCCAGCTTTGTCCCAGACGAGCTTCAGTGGTAACAGATTTACAGATTTATGTGGACTGGGATGAGTCTGACTACAATGAGCTAGGTAACCACAGCTTAGTGGTAGACTTTTGGAAATTAGTTATGGGAAAATGGACAGAGCTGTGGTAATTGCTGGAGTAAAATATTTTCTATTTTTTTAATTAAATCTCACCAGATATTTTAAAGGCTTTTTAAAGTCTTGCAGCAATTACGGATGATCAGCTTTTTAGCAAGCTGGTTAACCAGCGGGTGGTTGGGTGAGACCTGTCATTTGTCTCTCTTGTCAGTTTCCTGTTTTCCTGAGCAACTCCCTTGACCTGGCTGGCAGGCCTGCCTGCCCTGAAGAGCACTTTCCCTTTCCTCATTTTGCGTTGGGCCGACAAGGATGAAGGGAGGGAGGGAAGGGTGAAGGTGGCGGTGGTGGGGAGGGTCCAACTTAATCTGACCCATTGCTCAGGTCAGTGAGCTGCTTACAGGGTCTATCCAAACATAGGAGCTTGTTTTGCTAAAGCTGTGGAAAGAAGAAGTACCCTCTTAAATCAATGCTTTACTTAGAGCTGTGCACATGCAAGGTTGTTATGCGTGAAACCACAGGAGGCAGAGCTGGCACACAACCAGCAGCGTGCTCCTCTTCTCCACACTCCCCTCACCAAAGGGAAGAAAAAGAAAACTTGCCTCTGTACATGGCCAAAAACTTTTTCACCATTATGAGCTATATTTTTAAAGCATAGCTGGAGTGTGTGGAACAACCCCCTCCCCACACGCACAAACAATTGCTTTGGTTCACTCAAATGCAACGGCATTTTCATTTGGGCCCTCCACAGTGTGTGCTCTTCCTATGACAAAAGAGAATTGCAGTCTAAAATGCATCCAGCTGTGTGTACTTATCTTTTTCTCTTGACATATTTTCACCAAAAAAGTTCAGCCCTGATCTAATCACGATGCTGCGGAGAGACCAGATTGAGCGGCGCTCATGTATGTTTGTGGTGCACACGCTGGAGCAGTTTGAGTTTTCACCCGGTTGTTTGGGTATCATATGATCTAAAGAGGAATGTAGAAATCAGCCAGATTTATTATTCCTGTTTGAGTGAGAGTTTGCAAAGGCAAAGAGAGAACTGCTTACTGCTAGCTTGAGGAGGCATTTAAGGTATCGTTGAAGTAGCTGCTATGACTTTTCAGGGCACTAAACTGCCTTGTTACAGAGGGGAGCAGCCGCATTGCACACTTCAGAAGTGGTTTGTCATTTAGATTGAATTTTTATGAGTGCCCACAGGCACTTTTTCTCAGGGGTCTTTGCTTTCAGTGAGGTGGGGCGTTGTGGAGTTGTGGTTGACGCTGCAAAGAAAGGAATTCACATTAAATTCTGCAGGTAGGCGCAAACACCTGGGCGAGGTGTGTTCCCAAACTAATGTGCCACAAGTAACCAAAGGAAGCACGGCGCACTTGAACCCAGGTTACACGGGGCTTCTGACAAACATGGCCACTGGTAAAAGGCTCTTGTTGTGACTGTAAACAAAGGCTCTAATTCACCGTAATGGTTCTGTGGGTCCAATGCTCTGGGAGATGCAATGGCCAGTCTCAGTAGCTTAATTATCTTTCTAATTTGTATTAGCACCAGCTATCCTCTCAGGGATAATTATGTGTCTTGTGTGTGAGCAAGCTTAATGAGGTTAACTTAAGTCTTTACATGGAATAAGGGTTCATTCACCTTATAGAGCAAAGAGGCAAGGAAAAAGCTCCTGATTGCTGTGTTTTTCTCCTTTATAGATGAATACCATAAAGTCTTAGAAATCCCAGTAGAGTTCAGAGGTACTGTGAACTTATTCTCAGTGCTAACAACAGAGGAAGTTAGTTTGGCGTTCTGGTTGAGGGATGTTCAGCTGAATCAGTCGAGAGCGCTCTAGAATGGCTAAACCTTGTCCATCCTCACTGATTATAGATAAAAATCAAAGAGCATTCCTATCAGATTGGTATAACCTCACAATCATTCACTATGTTCCCTCTCCTCCCCCTCCAGTGATATTTTCAGGAAATCTCAGCACTTCCACCAGCCGAAACTCAGTGCGCACTGAAGGGAATCATGTTTAGCAGGTATTGATAAGGCTGATAAGAGCTCAGGCTTGCTCCTTGATATCATCTGAATTCCTAAAGTCCTGTGATCATACGCCTTTTCCCCTCTCGATTCATATGCTGTGCACCACCATTACAAAAGACTACATTTTTCCCTCTTATGACTGAGTGTAATCCACTGCTAAAGAGCCCTCATTTATTTGCTGTACCCCTCCCATTTTTGCTTGCTCAATACTTAGCTGTTTTTACTGCGGGTTGGGGAAGGAAACCATCTTATCTGTGACTAGGGGGATTTATTAGTGCAAAAAAAGATAATTGCTATTCATAGGCCACTGGGGGCTGATTTACAACCACTAATATTTAGGATTCCTAGAGCCGGTTTTCAGCTTTTTTATCTCCAGCCCTGCCTGCAGCGCAGAGGGGAGAGAGGTCGATGAGGGATGGACTGGGCAGAGCCTCCACTCAGAGTAATTTGGTTGAAGACTAATGTGTGAGGAAGTAGCCTGCATGAGAAGGCCTCATCCACGTAGGTCTGCCTGGAGCTGACAAACACCTGCGCTACTTAACCTGTAATGAGCCTATTGTAAGAGCCAAAGTCAATGTTTATGTTTTTCCTTTTTGTTTTGGTGGCACAGGTGTATAGCTTTACCTGCGTCTCAGGTGATGGTATGTGGGTGTGGTCACAGTCTATTTACCTGATGTCGGTGTTCGCAGCAGGTGTGTTGGGTTGGTTTGTGGGCAAACTTTTCTGTTGACCGTCATTTTTTGGCACACCAGTTAATCCATGCGCTAGTTGTAAATTGATTGAAAGCGCAAATGTTTGTTTTTGTTTTGTTCTTAAAATAAATGCGCAAAGTACAAGTACGACTCATTATGGATTATTGGAGGCGCGTCACAGGGACACAACCAACTCAGCCGGCCGCGGCTTTATCTACGGATGAAAGTCGCAACACCTGCAACTGAGATCTGTCTTATCCCCTTTTGGTCCACGGGAGCAATTCTAAGGCAACAAAAAATGTCAATAAAGTGGAAAAATCTGGAACGATATTACTTTAAAGTCTCTTTTATTATCTTTGAATACGTAAAAATATCTGGAATGACCACATTGTTCGCTTTCTGTTTTCCTTCTGGCCTTTTACCCACAGCACAGGGAAAACATAGCTTGTCCTCACAAGGGTCGTGCTTTGGTTACCTGTAACACAGGTAGCTTCTTTTTTCTTTTCTTTGCTTTTTTTTTTGTAGTTGCAGGCGAAACAGGAAATGAAGAGTTCTGGGTCTGTCTGTCCGTGCTGATCCTCCAGCTGACCGGGAGGCAGCGGGGGCTTCAGCGAGAGCACTCAGATGTGAGGTCACGGGTTCAAAGCCCAGGTGTTGTGCCTCACAGCAGGACGTTTCCCAGTTTAAACTGTGTAAATGATTATAGAGAATGTAGAGGTTAACCAGAGATCAGCCTCTGGTGAGACTCCTTCTACAGTATCTGTCAAAGACGTCAGTTTGTAAACACTCTGATCTGGCTTCAGTGTGCTCACGCTAATGTGCTCTATTACTGCAAATCCAAATCACCACTTTAAGTAAATCTCACCTCTCTGTTTTGGTGAGCAAATTTGATTGTAGATAACTTCAGATAAGAATTAAACAATTATTAAATTTAGTTTTCAATTTGAAAACAGCGTATCTGTGCATGCAA
This sequence comes from Rhamphochromis longiceps, assembly GCF_057381845.1. NCBI lineage: Eukaryota > Metazoa > Chordata > Actinopteri > Cichliformes > Cichlidae > Rhamphochromis > Rhamphochromis longiceps. The sequence continues at coordinate 26,454,352 of NC_140569.1, forward strand.
GCTGTGATATTACAGCAGGAGAAATTTTTATGAAAAAAAAAAAAGGCGGCTGAAGAATCCCGAGTACATGCAGCAACTTCCTTTTGATTCCCATTTCATTGATTTAATTTCTCATCCTTAAGAGATGTCACTTTGTCTGAAAATGTATTCATCCTGCATATGCGACTCTTAATAACGCTAATCTTTTCGCCAGAGCAGAAATCTCATGGAGGGATAATCTGAGATAAATATAGTTAATTGAGGCCAGGTGAACTTTCTTTATCAGCAGCACAGTCAACCAATCTGAAGTAAATGTGATAATTAGAATGGAGATGTCTTCACCAGGAACAGCGCGTGGTCCTGTCCCGCAGCCATTTGCCTCAAATTATATCTGATTTCACAATACGTCAGAAATCTATAGCAAATTAGTTGGGCTGCGAATGCACTCATGTTTCCTATAGACATGCCTGAACGTGACAATCTGGAGGGAAGAAGGACAGCTTCTCCTCAACCACTCAGTCTACTGATCTTAAATAACACTGCACATCTTACAGTGCACCAAACAGCCCCCTCCCTGAGAGACAACAGGTCTAAATCAAGGGGAAAACGGGCTCACGTCTCCCCCCCTTCCGCTTGCTGGTGAGGTATGAAAGAGTGCTCTCTTTGGCCATACATGCAGCCTATGCTCCACTGAGCCTGACCACCATTAACACCCCTGAGAAACTACGTCCTAATTACTCATTCAGCCCGACAGAATCTCCTTAATTACAAACTTCATTAGCCTGCAGGACTTTGTTTTTCTCTTGAAAAGGAGGGAGCAGGGGGACAGCTCAGGCCAAGGTGCAGTGGAGGCGAGGGGCTATGTGCTTTAGCACCTTATTCCTCCATGCATTTCTTTTTTCTTCTTCTTCTTCTTCTTTTTTTTTTCAAAGGAGATGTTAAGACCTCAGTCAGAGATCTAATTAGATTCATGGTGAGAATCAGACACCTTTTAACTAGCCTCTGGAGTCCCCCTAAAAGGACAGCGAGATCCAGGCTAAGAGAGGCACAGAGAATTAAATGAACCTACTCCTGCCTTTCATGTGTGAAGTGGTCTGATTTGCCATGTCCTCACCTCCAAATACAAAATAACCTGCAGCACTTACACACCCCGCTACCATTATACCTCACTCATAAACACATAGAACAGCCTGTGTGTGCGTGCGTGCTTGTATTAGAGGGGGACAAAAAGCTTCAACAAGACCAGGTGCTGTGGCTTTAGCTGTCGTTGTAATTGGACTTGAAAAGACATAGATTGCCATTTCCTCGTTTATATATTCCACACTCGGCGTTGCACCTGTTTATTCTGCCCGCTCGTCTGAGCTGCTGATGCGCACATCGCGTGGCTTCACAGTCAACCCGCCCCTCATTTCTGTGGGTTACATGCATTTAGAGCTCATATGTTCACACTGCATGCAATTATATGGTTGAAGGCGCTTTAGCCAGCAAGCGTTAGCACCAGTTAGAGTCAGGTGAAGCACAGAGCACTTCTCGGTTGCTGCTAATGCATAATGGAGTGCTGCACAACCGTCGAAGTTGGAGAGTTCCCAGCCAACGCTGGTCAGACTTCAAAGTCTCTCTGTGCTGCTGCCTGTGGAGAGGTAATTATTTCAACTTAAGCTTACGTAAACCGAGTTATGCTTGTTATTAATTAGAAGGTGGCTCTCACAAACTCCACTTGAGATGTTTAGACAGCATTCCTCTCCTTTCAATAAATAGCTAAGCTGTGCAGAGGAAGAACATTATGAGTGAATGGGAGTGAATGATCAGCAAGAGTAATTTAGGTCAGTTTCTCTGTGGAGGTGCTAAGTTGTTCATTGGCCCATAATAGGTGTCACAAACTGAATTACTGCCACCAATCATTTACACCGCCTGTCAAGCAAGGCTCCAGCTCTCCAAGCAGTCACACTGAAACCTGCACTAAAAGCCTTTTCTTGTCTTTCTGCGTTGCTTAAACATGTCAGTGTTTAGATGTCAGACACTTCAGCACACTGTATTTTCTCCCCCTGCCGTAACACATTTGGAACACATGGCCCGCGCGGTTTTCCAGCAGGGAATTCGAGAACATCTGCCGCCATAGCAAAGACGTAACAAACATGAAGCTTCTCGTACTTTTTCCAGCCTCATCTTCTGTATATTACTTCCATGTTTGTGTGCATAATCTCAGCTGAAGTTGCAGCCCTCGGGCTCATGAGACAAAACCACTTCTTTTGTTAGGTGTTTGTGCTGAACATAACGATGTGTATTTAGCCACGACCGAGGACATTCAATTTCTCGAGACAAAGCCACAGACTGTTTTGTCGGACGGTATTTTTCCACGATGGAGCAGAGAACGCAGAGACACCCACTACCAAACCGCAAATGCATACTCGCTCATACAAGACACGCGCGCACACACAGTCCTCCACGGAAAATATTGTTTGTGAATATTAGTCATGTTTAAACCGACTTCAAGTGTCTGTTGCGCAGAGGGGGAGGTGGGCTATTATGACAGAACTGACCAGAGAGTTGGCACGGCGTCGCATTGATGCCACAAATGACTTCAGTGTTGTATGAGAAGCTAATGAGAGCTGGCGTAAGAGTTGGATCAGCATTCATGAAGACGTCGCGTGAAGCAGCTGAAACGTCATGAATTACCATGAATTACAGAGTGTCAAGAAACCCCTTCTGGTGTGTTATGAAAACTGCCTGTTGTAAATTAGAATAAAGTGGTCTGGTCAGTGTTGCTTGTCATTCTCCAGTTTTGACTGAGGGTAATTTGGAAAGGAGGGTAAAAGCTCCATATTCCAAACTAAAGCGTGAAAATGTGCAGAATGAGCTGGTAAATATTTTCAGTCTGGAGCCACACTTCTGTTTTTAACTCACACCAAATATGTCAACACACACACAAGCAGAAATGTCAAAACACTTCATAATGACCTTTGTTGTTAAATGGTAAATAGATAGTTAATTCAACAATTACAGGATTAATTATTTACTAATAACATAGGATAATTATTCCTGTTTACCAATCATTATTAAGGCAGTAATATAAATATAATTTATTCATGTGTAGAAAAAAAATTTTTTTATTCAATCCAATTTTATTTATGGGACACCTAAAATTCTAGATATTAAAAAAGAAAGACCCTTCAACATTTTTTAAAATTATATGTAGTATAATGCATGGTGTCATAACTGATAAGAGAAATATTGTAGTAAAGCTTTCATTACTGATCGCTAAGCTTGTTCTAATTCTCAGGGCACCAAAATATTGTAGATTTGTCATAACTACTGGCATCACAGAGATACACAGTGATCAGTGAGATTATTCTCACTATATATATATATATATATATATATATATATATATATATATATATATATAATTACTATATTTTTTATTTTTTTCTTAAACAGGAAGTGACTAATTTGTGTCTGTTTAAGCAACAATATTTCAAAAAATACCAAGATGCTAGCATAAGTAAGCAGCCCCCCCTCACCGCCCCCCCCCCCCCCCCGCCCCAAGCTCACATTCTTATAATTTACGCCACTGCCCACCTTACCTTCTTAGTTTTAAGTTATTTAATACAATTATTAAGAACATAAGCTTCGACTTTTAGAATAGCCATGTAAGTAATGTTTATAGTAGCGCTGCTGTGTGTTTACTAACTTCTATAAAGATTTATAAACATCATTTCCAGCTTTACAGTACCATCAACAAAATGTTCACGGATATGTTTGCAAAATTAAAAAAATATATGCAGGTTATCGTTGCTTAAAGCTCAATTTATTGCTAGTTTTTATACATTGCCCACTTGTTTCACAAGCAAATTAATTATCTGGTAAAGGAAACATCAAAATAGCGCCACCGAAAAGTATTTCTTCTATATTAATGTTATCATATAGTTATTTGTGTTATGATCAACTATAGCTCAGGCTATAAAACAAATTAGAATAATAATTTTTCACCTTACCATAGGGTGGTCCACTGCAATAGTTTACAGTTCCACTTTGAAACTGTGCCATTTCTTTTTAGTGTTAACAAAACTATTTAAGGCTACAGTACCAGTAGTATTTACTGATATGTGCTTTACTTCAGGCTAATGTTTCTCTTGTTTGCCAACAGTCTATTTTAAAGCCACTTAATGAAAAATCCAAACATCTAAAGTTACATTTTAAATGTGTGTCATGGGCTCAGTTGACTCCTGCGTTGAAAAGGAATAAGGAAAAGCGATGCACCATCCACTACCCAAGAGCATGCAACCCCCTGTCTGCAAAGACCACTAGTATTTTATTGCTGCTTCACTTCCCAGACACTAAACACTCCACTGCTGTCAGACTCAGCCCAAAGTAACTTGATATTTCATGTTTTTGGGGGGCCAGATTTTGCTCCCTCCCAGTCACCAAAAGGGGGAGACACAGCGAAGCTTTGAGGGGGCAGAAGAACAGGTGCCCACAATTTCACCTGTCTGCTCTGTAACCCATGCTCTGGGAGCTATGTTACACTTCAGCTCTAATTGTAGCCACATTTGCAGCGATTTCACAGGGATGAAGTAGCAGAGGGGAAGTGGACTCAAAAGTCCACTTTTAGAAGTGAGCTAATTTAATTGCATGTGACCATACCCTCACATGGAGCGACATAAAACACGGACAGGAGAACCAGCGGCTTACATAGACACACACACACACACACACACACACACACACACACACACACACACACACACACACACGCACGCACGCACGCACACACACACACACACACACACACACAAGAGCAATGGAGCTTCAGCAAGCCGTAGCACTACAGCCTGTTTATTCTAAAAGCAGGAGGTCATAAAATCAGGCAGTATTTTCAAAAGTACCTGCAAGCTGCATCCTGCAAACAGACAGAGCTGTGTCAGTGCTGATGATGTGGGAGGGGACTTGCAGGTCAAGAGACACAAAATAGTTCAGCAGGCACATGTGATATATTTAGTGAGGCCATTGTTTGTTTTATTTAGAGAGCGAATTGAGGATTTTCCAAACTGCAGCGCCCCTGAGGTATTTTATCAGGTGTACAGTCCGCCATGTGTTACACATTAGCGAGCTGAAGGGAATGCTGCTTGCAGATACAACCTATAAAATGTTTGGAGGTTGGAACTTCAGAGGACAAGGGGTCGACAATCGCTCTCTTCAGAGCTGGTGGTGGATATGTGGGAAACACTTATATGCAAATGAAACGGCCTCAAATTACAGCCCAAATTGCCCCTATATTTTTAGAGAAAATAAGCATTAGGAATCTCTGGCATTGCAGTTTGCCATAAGAATATTAATGCATGGAAAAATAGGTGTTTACTGCTGCAGCCAATTATAATAAGAAGAGTTTAAGGAAGACGGGGGGAAAAACAGCTAATAAAGTTTCTGAGGCCTTCCAAACTGAGCTGTGCCTGTGCAGTGTGGTTACTGAGGGGAGCACACAGATATGCTGGTGGTGTCTGCAAATGCAGGGCGCAAGGCATGATGGGACTGAGGCCTGACAGACGGGGAGGGCGGCCATTGTGCAGGTGGAAAAAAATAAAGTTTACTGTTTCTGAAATGCAATGAATATTTCATAGTGAAATAACCATTTGTCACATGTAGGTCATGTGACAAGCGTGTGTGTGTGGTGACCTCGGTGAACATGGGCAATGGAGCACCAAAACCCAGTGAGTGAAACTCTGCATGGGCCTGTCAGAGCAGCTTGTAATGTGCCACTTGGCTTTGTTCATCTATTAACAATCACATTTTGGTGCCAGGCTCTTAGTGTGTGTGTGTGTGTGTGTGTGTGTGTGTGTGTGTGTGTGTGTGTGTGTGTGTGTGTGTGTGTGTGTGTGTGTGTGTGTATACGATGTCGACCTGCCTTGAATACATTAACTCAAGTGTCTTTTTGTTTCTTTTTCTTTTCTTTTTAAAGAACAGTCAGCATATTTATATCTTACAGCTTTGGCATTTTTCCTTTTTTTTTTAAAACAATATGTTGATTTTTTTTTTCCAGTATAGGATCTCAAACGCTAACAAGTTCATTGTCATGTCAGGAAACGCAGCAGGCCGCTGTGATGCCTTTAGGAGCGCTTCGTGAGTGTCTGCGTGTTTAATCCTGCTCTTAAACGCCTCACCTCGTTCAAAATCTGAGCTGGAAATAACTTAAGGATAAAGGACGCGTTATTCACAAAGATCGCCACTTCTGCCCAGCTGTGTTCATGCCCCTGAAAGTCGGTAGACTAGTTAGTCCGAGTCAATAACCGCTGACTGTACCCGATGGCAAATTGGAAATTGCTGGGTTCGGAAAACATAATCATCCGAGCACATCGTGGCTGCAAACGCCACTCCTTCGTTATTAATAATAAAGAAAGAAACTGAATCCGAGGCGTGGATGTTTAATTTGTTATTATGTAAGCTATTTGAAGAGTGATCGTATGGTAATTGCTCATTAGTCTTGTATATTTATCGCTGCACCTTATGTCGAGGCCAGGGGAATTGTGCGGGGTTCATTCTCTCGTTTCAAGGATCAATTTCAGAGGCAATTTGTGAAACAGGACAGATCAAGTTAGGCCTGACGTTGGGTCTGTAACGGGGTCGGCCTACAGGTGCCACCTCACAGACATTCATTTTGCCCCCGACGAGATGCTCTTCGAAATGAAACTCCTCTGGCAGACGACGTGTTGACAAACTATCCAAATCCATCCTTTCAGAAGCCACTTCTTCCGACTTAAGAGATTCCAGCTCGATCAATTATTGACTTTGCGCGCTAATACCGAGCCTGTCCTCCGCTTATTCCCTCCCTCGGCCACTATTCACATTAGTGGTGTCAGCGGACGTAATTATACCTACTAATTGCAGATTAAAGGTTTTGGGTCAGTGGGGTCACTTGATAGGACCGACTACTCTTTTCAGTGGTGGATAATCGTTTCACGTTGCGCGCTAAATGTTTGATGCAGCGGGAGCTCGTTTCCAAATTGTCCAAAATTTACGCAAGAACCAAATTGCGCGTGGACTTGTGATGATTTATGAGGGAGTTTAGCCCCCGGACCGAGAGGGGCAGTTTCAGTTTAGATAAGAGGGTCACCAAAGGTCCCCACAATTGGCCCTTAACGCACAGCACGAACGTCTGGGAGAAGGATCTAATACGTGAGGGCCCACTTCAACTCATAACGCGCGCACGCTGTTTGAGTTCTGTCCAAAGTAATTATATTCATGTGACCTTAGTTTCAAATTGCACCTGATCGTCCTCAAACAAATGCCAGGATCTGAAAAGAAGAGCGCCTTGAATTTCTCAGACGTGAAACACCTAAATATTACGGAAGCGGCATGCGCGCTTTTGTTAGGAAGATGTCTTTACCCAGACTGCTTTACAGAAAATAATCCCCCACTCCACCTCCGCCTACAGCTTTTTATTATTTTCATTTTTTTATGTAGTAATATGCACTTTCAAAATAAAGAGTCTCTTTTAATTTTATTTAACAAATTAAAATACAATACACCCACTGGAAGCTTTTAATTTGGTGAAGAAGATTTTTGGATATTGTAGCTTAAAAAAAACAAAACGTAATTTCAAAAATAAGATCAAAAATTATTTCCATGCACTAGCTTCTTTTAAGAGAGAGGGGTTGAAATCAAACGCATTTAAATTAATCAAATTGTGCCAGGCTCTAATGAGAAGCCTGTCCTGTCTCCTGTGTGTCCATGCAGACGCACACGAGGAGGGGGTGTATGTGTGGTGGGGGGGGGAGTGCGCCAAATTTGTTTGCGGCGGATCAAGGCTCACCGCCTCCACTGCACTTTCTTTATCTTAATTCCAACTTGAAAAGATATAATTATCTAGTTTGAACAGGACTGCTATCAAATCCTTCTTTATAGGCAGGGTAGGGAAAAGCTCGAGTGGATTGTGAAGCTCTGAGCCGCTCGGTGTTGCCCGAGATAGGAGTAATGAAGTTGTGGAGTCCGGAGATACAAAGGGCATTAACCTCATTAGCATGAAACCTTTTCTTCTAACTATTGTGGGACCCTTTCAGTCCTCTAATCCCCCCTATTTCAAAGCTGGGTTTGTAATAAAGCTTTTAGGGGTTTTTTTCTCCAAAGCTAATGGTATTCTCTATAGATTTTTATTGCTGTTATAATCTATGGGCCGATTAAGAATTCCCTATATGCCATGTCCCCCCTCCTTCCTAACCCAAACCACAAAAACACCACTTTTTACTTTATGAAACAATTAAACAAACACGTGCACCTCCGCGAGAAACACCGAAGTTAGGTTTGCTGTGCTGTTCGCGAGGAAACAAACAAAAACCATCATAATCTAGTTTCAATTTGTTAAGATTTCTTTCTGCTTTCGTGGTTTTGTTGTTTGGTTTGTTTGTGTTTAAATGAGAAATCGTTTCCTGCATCTCTTTCTCTTTTTTAATGCGCCCACGGACTCCAAAAAAGAAGTCCTGTAATGTTTCCGCTCGGTCCAAAGCAGCAGCTTGCAGCACGATTGGAGCCTAAAAGACAAGATTTTAAACAAAGATCCCATTTTTTGCGGCACATTGCAACCTTCCCTTATCGCGTCGTGAGGGGTAGTCAGATTGTACTAAATTATGTCCAACCAAGCCCCCCTTGGATCCGTGGATTAAGAGATTAAAGTGGACCACTGGGCAATGCATCCCCTTTCCCCCCTCATATTACTCGCATGATAATTGCCCAAACTGATTTGCACTTTCACAAAAGCTTGTAGGGACTCTTTGTAGCCGGAGCGGAGCAGACGCTGCAGCTCCTGGAGGAAAAAAAATGCTTTCTATGTCAGACTGAGAAACAAATGCAGGGCTGAGGAAAACAAATTACATGCTGCAGAATTTTTCCTCTCTTTGTTTTTTAAATCATCCTATAAACGCCACATCAGCGCGCCTCGCTGTGCGCTAAATGATTGCGCATTTCCAAAAAAAGAAAAAAGAAAAAAAAAACCTTAAGGTTGCTTTCCGTAATCAAAAGCCTATACTTTTACTGCGCGCGACATATTGATAAAACTTTATTGACAAAATATTGACAATTACATACTTCTTGGAAGTATACTTTGTGTTAAAATTGTAGCAAACTTAACACAAACACAAAAAGTATTTACATTCTGTAAAAGCGGGTTTAACAGAAACATTAACTCTTTTTTTTTAGCATTTCTGTACATGGAATAACGCTCAGTGCTTTTTTATTTTTGCTCTCTCTCCTGTCTTTGCTCAATTCTTGCTTTTTAGTCCTTCATTGCAACTTTCACTGGAGGGTCAAGTCCTGACAGAAGCCTGTGTGGGGGCCACAGCGACACATTGGTAAAGCTTTAGGTTAAAGGAATGTCCTGATACCTTCCCTTTAAGTACTTTGTCTGTGGTCTGATTCACTTATTTTTTATTTTTTTTATAGAAAGATGTCATTTTTTCATCGAAATTCCACTTTTCTTTCCTTAAAAAAAATTAAAAATAAACACCATAACGCAGCACCGCTACTTCATATGTTTTCACAATCACTTTTACACGAGAATCATTAATTAAAGACTGCACACATTGTAAAAAGGAAGAAGCACGACATCTCTCTGTTTGAAAATAGAGTTAGAAACAAAACTGATTATTCCTCTTTTTTGTTGTTATTGTTTCTGTTTTTCCTTGGTTTGCGAAAACTCGTCAAATTAAAAACAGCTACCAGGAAAAAAAGAAGAAAAAAAAACTAGACCATGCATTTCAAGTTTTACAAAAAAAAAAAAAAGCAGTTTGGTGTTTTGGTATATCTTACGTGGAAACGATTTTTTTTTTTTTTGTTTAAAAAAATAAGAGGAGGAAAAAATAATAATAAAAGCCTTCTGAAGTGCAAACGTCCAATGTGAGTTGGAGAAAAATATAATTAGGTGTTGGTTGTAGGTGGGGGAGGGTGGGGGAAGGGGGGTAGTAGTGGTGGTTGGTGCGAGAAAGGGTTCAGGTAGGTGGACTGACACACTGTCGGTCACATTTCCCTGGGTCACTCGGACTGACAGACCCGCGTGGTGACAGCAGTGTCAGTCGGGCTTGTCTCACCCTCAGCTGCCGGTCTCCGGAGATCTGAAATGTGACATTGGCTTTGTACCCTCTCACTTGTCTCTACACGGCATCCTGTATCCATGTCCTCCTTCATTCAGGCGCATAGTCTTTATTTTAATCGTCCGAAGTGACATCAATTTCCTCCGGGCTCGCCTGTTTAGTCGCCAGTCTCCACCGGTTTATGTGATGCGATCCTTTCTTCTTCTGCTGAGACTCCGAGCCCTCCTCTTCCAACTTCTGTCTCTTGAACTTCGTCCGTCGGTTCTGAAACCACACTTTTACCTGCATAGAGAAGGGGGGGGGGGGACCAGAAAAACCCGTATCAGTTTCACGAGATAAACCGCGATTGGCCAGTGCGTAAAACCAAGCGTGAATAGGATAGCATGGCTAAAAACAAGCAGAGAGTTCAGCAGAAATAACAATACTTTTTTAAAAAGGCAAAATGTGACCTGCACCTAAGGAAACAGCCGCCAGGATAAACAAACATCAATTATAGTTCCAGTACAGCACGAATACATGCCATTAAAAATCATGTCATTGTTAATTACTCCAATTATTCTTATTAACTCACATAAAAAAGAGCGACTTCCGCCTTAAAAAGGTCAAACCCCAATTCTATTAACAATATAACAGGACAGAGTCTTTTCCACATCACGCCTTAAAATTATCGGGAGGGAAAAAGGAAAATGAGACAAGGAGCTGTGACACAAATAGAATATTTTAATAAATAAGGTTCACTACTGTTTTAATGCGCGCAGAAACTTTGACGCCATACCCAAAGTAGGTCAGAAATGTATTTAATTTTTTTAGATTTTTTAAAACAAAAATGTCAGCATGTGGATGTCAAGAGAAATAAATGTCTCTGAGGCACGTTTAACATATATGTCCACACGCTCCTCTAAGTGGATTTGTTAATAATCGGTACCGTGGGGGGAATTAACAACATCTAAATCGATAAATTATCTGTTCCTGTTTTGTCGTTGTGCAGCCCTTTCAGCTCTTTAATGGTGACCGAGGTGCGTTTAATAAGCCTTCAGTGGGCTAATTGAAGTAGGTGACGGTTCATTTCTCCCTTCAGCTCCTCCAAAAGGCCCCGCCGTATAAAGGACACACAGCGGACAAAAGACAGCAGGCTGATGGGCTCAAACAGCATCTTAAATATGGCAGGGGGAATTCACTGAACCCGCCTCGCTCTTTGTATCTCCTACCCTATAAAATGGTTAACTGGTTAATTTGCCCTCCATTTTGAAAAGGCAACATTCTCTCCCCCCACCCCCCACCCCAAAACAAAGTAATTCAACCCCCTCCTGGAATGAGGTTAGGCCTACACAATGACGATCGACTGGCTCCAGCAGAAAGCCTCTGTCTTCAAATGACAACGTGGAAACGGTGTGCCACCTGATAATTTCGCGTTATTGTTTGGCAAATGATAAGCAAATGATAACACCCCGCTTTAGTGCCGCGCGTAAATACGCACACGTTTTACAGGCCTGATTGAAGGCTCCATGACGCACGGTACCACGTTAAAAAAACCAAACACATAAAAAGTAACACACCGTCCTCCAGGACAAGCACCACGACACAGTCAGCTTCTATAATAATCAATAATAATCTCTCGAATTACTGTAAAATGAAAGTGGGGATTTCCTAAAAGCCAAAAACACGACACGACGCGCTGAGAAGCAGCACTGAAACAAAAAACACACACACAACGTGAGAGCAGGTGAGTGGAGAGAGAGAGGGCGGAATGTCGAGTAAAATCCAGTGCTTCTTACCTGAGTTTCTGTGAGGCTAAGGCTGTGGGCGAGCTGCTTTCTTTCTGCTCCCACCACATAATGGTTTTTCTCGAACGCGTGTTCGAGCCGCAGGAGTTGCGAAGGTGAAAACGCTGTCCGGATTCTTTTGGGCTTTCTGGCCAGCGCGTTGTGCAAAAGGAAGCTCTCTGGACTCGTTTCATTACCTGGAAGCGAGCAGAAAGTGAGGATCCTCAGTGACGTATTCAAATATATATGTATATTTTATAAGATGTTAACTATTCCATAAGAAACAACAGGCCTGGGCGCAGCTAGAGGACTGCAGTCTCCTGAGGGACTATAAAAGAGGACGATAATAAAGTCCAAAAAGAAGCTGGACATTAGTCAATAAAAAGCCACACGCCGTATTTATGAAAGTGTGTGTGTGTGTGTGTGTGTTTAAATTAATCATTACTGAAGGTTTCTTCTTTTAATATCTGTCAGTCCTTCCGTGTGAAGAGAAGAGGGAAACAAATAAAGCAGACGTATAATCCTGGACTTAATTAAATTAGCTTTTTGTGAACAAACTGTAAATCGACAACACACAAAACCATCTTAGAAATTAAACTGAAAATACATTCCAGTAAAATAAAAAATAAAAATAGCGCTGTCACTTGCAGGAAAAACAAACCAAATCAAACAAATAAAAATAATATTCAGTAATAATATTATTAATAATAACGATCACATAAAAATACCACAAATATAGCACCCGAAATCAACAATAGAAAAGTTCTCAGGCCAAACCAACTTAAACAATAAATTTACAATTTACTCATATTTTGTCTGATGTCAGGTTCAGAAATTTAGAAACAGCATAATCATATAATTACACGTTTAGCTCAAATAAAAATGTATTTATTTCTTTAAAAAAACAAAACTAAAAAAAACTAAAAAACAAAAAACCTGCTGTAACAGGTTTAAACCGCAGACTAGCGAAATGCTTTCATTGCGTTTCTGGATATAGATCATGCGCTATATATAACCTGCAGACTACCGGTGTACAAACATGTCAGAATTTCAATTCGTAAAAAAACAACAACCCGTTAACACATACTCCAAAGCTGCAGGCGTCCTCACAAGCCCAGCCATAAATATTTCTTTGTTACAGATTATTTTTCTTTGTCCAAAATCGAAGAAATTCGTTACGAGGTCATTTCTTTTTACAGCTGCGACACCTTTAGAAACTACTTTTGGCACTTAACGACGCTTCACTTTAAAACTGTTCTGCTACAGCTACAAATATATATTTATATTTTTTTACACCACCTTGCTCTCAGCTTAACACAGTCTAAAAAAACTAAAAAAAACAAAAGTGAAATAATAACAGAAAAGAAAATGCTACAGCCCGTAGTTGTTCGTGCGTAAAACTCATCCAAAGTCGAATACTTTGACAACTTACCTTGAAACCTGTGACCCAAGTACCTATATCTGTGTAATAACCAGGGGTAGAAAGTTGAGGGGTCTCTTTGCTGGCTGGCAAAAAGCGGGTGCGGACTGTGTGAGGATGAAAGCGGGTGAGCGGCCAGAGCGTGCGGCGGGGCCACCGGATGTACTGGAACGGTAGAGTTTGGCGGATGAGAGACCGCCTCGGCAAAAACCAAGTCCGGGTTAGAGTAGACGCCCCTGCCGCCGGAGTGAAAGCCGTTCAGAAATGGGTTCATCTGGCCGGAGTTTGCATAGCTGAGAGCCGCTGGCCTGATGGGCTCCTCGGAGCGGGACGCCGGTATCGGATTATCCTTCGCCACTAAAGACTCTATAGTAAAACACCTCTTGGGTGTAGGTTGAAACATGGTCTGATAGTCCAGATTCCCCAGTTTAGGTTAAAGTTGTCGTAGGCGCTCTTGCTTGAAAAATACTCCACACCCAAGGAAAAAAAGGGGAAAGTTTCTGCGCAGTAAACAAGTTGGGAAAGGGCGGCGGGCAGTGTCGAAGAAGCCAGAAAAGAAAAAGTGCTCGGCTACTCCCAGACTAATCCATGGATGTGATCGTTTTCCTCGCCGGCTTCGTGCAGGCAGATTTGTTAGTTCATGAGCCTAATTAGCGCTGCAGCCCCATAAACAGCTTCCTCTGAAGGCTGTAATGGCATGGTGATTGGTCGCTGCCGCTGCTGCTCGCCTTAAGGTGGAGAAGGGGGAAGACGCTTAAAAAGTGCGTCAATGGGAAGCAGGGGCGCGGAGAGGCGGACTCGAACGCGCAACACGGAACGGATTCGTTCAGAGAAGAGCCCCCCGCGTGCACGCACACATGCCCGCACGCGCACATGTAGACACACAGACACATGCATCCACTCGTGCGCACATATCTCCAGGACATTTAACACATTCAACTAACCAGTAGAAAAGGTAGCCTGCTTATTTGCATTTAGTGTCTACGACAGATTCAGGCAGATCTTTAAAGTGTGTGTGCTGTTACTACTAGAGGTGATTACTTTAAAATATGCAAAAACAATGTGGCGGCAACACATCAGCTCTGTTTGACTCTGTTTTTGGGATGCTAATGGTATGGAATAAATTGAATTTTTCAGCAGCCGCTTATTTGCGCCATTAGTCGGTTTTAATTTATTTTTCCATATTTTCCTGTTTTCTTTTTGTTTATTTATTTATTTGTGACTGGACATTTGTAGAAAATTCTTTTTTTTTCGTTGCTGCTTGTTTCCATTTGTCCCGATTCTAGGATCAACATTAGTATGAGTTCTATACTGACACGCTTACATTTGTGCAGAATGGTTTGTCGAAGACGCAGACGCGCTTAAGCTCAGATTTAGAGGTGCTTCTGCTTTTTTTTTATCTAGTGTGCGGGACACGATCCTGAAACAGTCAGTGTTCAGTAACACTGATGTGTCGCTGTGTGTTAGACGGTGAGAGCTGTTTATTAGAGTAGTGTACCTGTGCGAGTGCGACCTGTCACCCCTGCATGCAGATCAGCGGCTGACGGCAGCAGCACGAAGCTGCAGCCATGTCCGCGCACAGCGGGCCTTCACAAAGAAATAATACACACTTGGAGTCCGCGCAGGCTGCTGACAAGTGAACTGATGCATCCCCCGAAATGAGAAAATGATGTATTGCCTACCGACAGCCTACGTCCAAATGTTTGGAGATTATTTCATCATTTTATGCCTTTTTTTGTTTTTGTTCATTTTAATTTTTTGGCCGCTGCTTGTAAGCTGATACATGTTTCAAGGAAAGTTTCCAACCAAATACATATAATCAGAATAACTCCACTTATTATTATTATTAAATTATTATTATTATTATTATTACTACTCACATGGAGTTTAGGCTTTGCTCATTTATGCGGGTCCCTGAAATTAAATGTGGCCTATAAAAATATACTGGAGCACTGAATGGGCTTCTCAGCGCTATCAGAGCACCAACATGCCCACACACATACACCACACACACCATCTTGTTTAAGATGTTAAAAAACACATTCCAGTTTATTATTTTCAATACCTGGAGGAATCTCCCAGAGGTGGATAGTTTTTTATTCAATTCGCTTATACAGCTCAGATAGAGGCTTTTGGTTTGCATTAAATATCAGCCTATTATTTTTACTGTTATTATTATTATTATTATTACTATTACTTTTATTATCATCATCATCATCATTATTGTATAGTAGCTCAAATCGGGGAGCCAAATTAAAAATGCCAACGCAGTTTTGTTGTTGGGACAACAAACTCCCGCCCTGCTGAGGGTGTTTTCTTACTTTATAGCTCCAGCAGCATGTTACTGGTTTTGTAATTGCCTCCTTTCTGACCACCTTCTGCTTGTTTATATTTTTACTGAGTTTTATACCCTCAGTTAACTGATGATCTTAGGCATGAACCAACACGTTTCCCGTTTTCAGATGTAACGCGTCTTCTTTCTGGTGTTTTACCGACATCTAGTGGTTACAGAAAGAAAGGCTTTACAAAGTTCAGATCGCCAGCGTCGTACGGTTGTAGCCTCCACAAGCAGTTTTGAATTATTATTATCTTGTTTGCCAGGCCAGCAGTCTGACCGCTCCTAAATATTTGGGCATACATGTTTCAGTTTCAGCCTCAAGGTAGCCAAGAAGTTCTGGATTACGATGCAGCATCCCCATGTGTTGTTTATACATTAGCAGTGATGTGGGATTAATTTAGAAACCAGAAACCAAAATCTAAACGACAAGCTTCATCATGTGCAAGTATCAACATAGTTGCTTTACTCATTTAAATTAAGTATTGAAACGCATTTGCAAGCAGGCTTTATTTCTAAAATGTATGTTCATAAGGTTATCTGTGGCTTTATTGATCTAAACTAGGCAAAGCTAAGGGCAGCATACTCTAACATTTTTTATATCCCATTGAAGACAAAGAGAACATACTCCTGGTGAGCATTGTCTTTATTAATAAAGGCTTTATCTGTTCACATGCAACCTGGTGTGATACCATTGATTGCAGCAAGATAGAAGCACGCACTGGATATGAAGCCAGACCATTTCAATACTCTATGCATGCACAAAATGTAAATTCCACTAGTTCTTTAACAGGTTAGAAAGCATCTCATATTAGATGGAAGAGCTGAAATAACTGAAGCAGGTGACACGATTCCTAGTCACCATCAGCCATTAGAAGAGTTGTAGATCTGTGCCATAACATCTATGCAAGGTACAGTCAATAAAAGAGGCAGTTGGTGGTACACTGAGTTTGCATTGAATATTGTAGCAGGTTCACTGGTTTGCATGTAGGTCGGATTAACTTCACTAAGGTAAGAACATTTCCAACCACTGGGGGTTACAGTAATGCTTCACTGAAACCTAAGTGAACACAAGTTCATTGGTTAATGGTGTTTAGAAGGTGAGGAGGTTCCGGTTCAAAACTGCAGGTCAAAATAAAAATAAAACAAAATCACTTCCCAGGAAACTGCATTCTACAAATACTCAAATCAAAGGTATTTTTTGGCCACCAATGAAACACTGTGGCCAACAGTGATGTGGTATTTCTGATTATTATAATTATTATTATTTTAAATCATTTTTTATTGATTGAGCCATGAGCTGAGGTTCAGCGGCGAACGGTGGTCCAGCCATCATCATCTGTCTCGTTTTTGGTGCGGCGAAGGTTTTCTTTGTCAGTACGCCAGCCCTTCTCTCCATCAGCGTCACGATCACGGTCCCGTCCCGGTTCTCTGTTTCGGTCCCTGTCGCGCTCCTCACGTTTATCCTCACCTCCACGACGCCAAGAACCACCTGTGGGGAACAAAGATGTTTCGTAGAAAATATTCCAGCAACGGAAGTTTTTATGTTTTAACTTTGGAAGTTTCGTGTGTCCAAAGTGGATGATTTCTTTAAATTTAAAAAAAAAAAAAAAAGCTTATGTAGCAGAGCATGTATCAATGGGTTTGCAGTGCCCTCTGCTGGCTGAATAAGTTATCTTCACGTTGAAATTTTTGACAGTCAGAAGATGAGCTCAGTGGATTGAGGATTGAGAGTTGGATCAGGGACACCAGCGTCTACAGCGTTTTAAATCTCTCTCAACTGTGATTACTTTTTATTTGATTTCAGGAAGATAAAAACCATGGTGATGTTGTGCACATCAGTTTTCTTTTAACATCTCTTAACAACAAAAGTGTTTGGGAGCAAACCATACTAGTTTTGGAATCAAAATGTTCTCCATTCAAGCTTGATATTTGATTATTATTAATAAAAGCAGAGCTTAAATTATTGGTAAATCTATGCAGTTTTTTTTTAATTGTTTATTTACATTTCATACAGCAATTTTCTGAAACAAAGTTAACATTTGTGCATAAAATAAATTACTTAGATCACACTTAATGAGATCAAACCCAGCAAAGACACTGAAAGCAAGTCTAAAACATGCTCTGCTCACCATCATCAGGATCTCTGGGTGGGCCTCTGTTGTCACGATCATCACGGCGATCTCTATCACGAGGGTCTCTATTGCGGCGATCATCACGGTCACGTCGATCGTCTCGATCGCGTCGATCGTCTCGATCACGTCGATCATCGCGGTCTGCCTCCTCTCTGCGAGATTCTCTCCAGCTGCTTCCCTCATCAGTACCCCCTCTTCTCCAGATACCATCCTCTCTGTGAACGCACAGTGACACCAATTAGAAACTCTGCCAACAACTACCTGAAAAGCAAATTGTCACATCCTCCACGGTGCTACGAATAACTCAGCATACAGGCATAGATCTATTAGCCCCACCTGTTTGGACGACGGTCTCTGTTGCGGTCGCTGGATCTTTCGTCTCCTTCGCCATCATCTCCATCATCATGGGGGCCACCCCGGGGAGGTCCCCAACTTTCCTCTCTGGCCTTCTCTCGCTCACGCCACCCCCCTATATCAGAGGTGTTCATTATCATCATTTTATTAAGACTTGACATTTAGGCACAGACCAGCTGCCTGGCTGTTGGATAACAAGACTTTTCTATTATTTACTGATAGCCAATTGGCTACAGACTTACCAGGTCGGCCCAGTGGTTTCCAAGGTTTGGCGTCATCATCACCACGATGTGGCCCATCATCCATACCTCTTCTTCCAACTCTGTCATCATCTCCTCTTCTGGGGCCCCAGTCGTCATCAGCTCCACGCCTGGGTCCCCTGGAGTCATCCATGCCTCTACGAGGACCTCTGTCATCATCAAAGCCACGTCTAGGACCACGGTCGTCATCTCCACCACGCCTTGGACCACGATCATCGTCGAAACCTCTGCGTGGACCACGGTCATCATCCAACCCTCTGCGAACAGGGCGGTCTTCATCGTCACCACGGCGTGGGCCTCGTTCATCGTCAAAGACCCTACGGGGACCTCTGTCCTCTCCGCTTCTACGAGGACCATCTCGTCTGAAAGGTAACTCTTTCTCCTCCTTGTCATCGTCCTGTCTCCAAGTCCTAAGGAGCACACAGTTGTTGTTAGAGAAGCCATTCCTAGCTGAGTCGGCATTACAAGAAGAAAAGCAGGAACTAAGTGTTGGTGACACACACCTGTCTGGTGCAGGACGACGCCACTCTGAATCCCCACCCTCTGTGCGTCGTCTCCATCCTCCATCCTCCTTTTAACAGAATCACATGATACTTCAAAATTACTCACAGTCCTGTAGACCATATTATCCTTACACAGCCCATCCCAGCCATCTTGGGGTAAGCAAAAGCAACTTATTAAAAAACAGATCCAAACCTTTGGCTTCTCCTCCTGTGGGACCTTTCTCTCCTCCTCACGGCGTCGTTCTCGCTCCTCAATCTCCTGCTGACGAAGACGCTGCTTCCGCTCTTGCTCCTCAAGCTTTCGTAGACGCTCCTGGTACTCCCTCTCCTCCTCCTCTCGCTGCTCTTGTTCCAGGCGTTCACGCTCTTCACGCTCTATTAAAAAAAAAAATTAAAAATCCTTCCTGGTTCTCTGTGGAATATGAGCTCCTGTCCTAACTTTATGAGGACAGGTTGGATCACGGATTCGTGATTGTACAAACCTTTCTTGAGCTGCTCCTCATGAATACGCTGTGCCTCTTCTTCTTTTTCCCGGTAGTAAGCATTACGCCTGTCCTCTTTGCGCTGTCTCTTTCTGTCTTCCAGGCGCGTCTTCCTTTCCTCTATCAAGCGCTCTTGGAAAGCCTTCAGTTTTTCCTTTAAAAGGCACAGAAGTGAAGCTGAAAGCACTGCTTCAGTCCTCATAGTCAGCTAATGCTCAGAGATTGACTAAGCAGTCTTACCTCATAAATGAAGCTACGAGCAGCTGTTATTTTGGACAGGAAGTTCTCTTTGTCCTCCATCATCCTGGACATGCGCTTCTTGTGCTCCAGAGCCTTCTCCCGTTCAACTTTCATGGTACTAATCTACATAAAGAGAAGAACAACTTGTTACATTCCAGATGCTCAGATGTTTTACATTCGTTTTTATCTCTTTATGTAAAGCGCTTTTTTCCTGCCCACTTACCCTCTCCTCCTCCTGGAGCTCCCACAGTTCCATATCCTTGACACGCTGCTCCTCATAAGCTTTTTTGATCAGGGGAATCTCCTCAAGACGCTTTGCCCTCTCAAAATAGTCAATCTGAAGAGAGATAAAACTTAGGGCCCAGTACATATTTAAGTTATCAATACTTCTACTGATTTAATACCATTACCTTTTTCTCCTGGTTCTTCAGACGCTCCTGAAGTTCTTTCTTCTCCTTCTCCAGCTGCTCCACCTGTTTAGCCATGATGAAGTCAGGGTCCAGTTCTTCCAGGTCCTGCAACAAAACCAGTTTGTTAGATCTACATTAAAAATGTAATCCATGTGAAACTTACCCAGATCAAGTTGATTATGGCTACATTTCATCACCTCAATGTCGATATCCTTGAAAGCCTTTGCTCCAAGTTCAGTCTTCTTGATCTGCTCCAAGCGCTCACGGGCATTCTTCTTCTTGATCTGCTTGTGCTCCTCCATGATGCGCTCCTTCTCCCTTTCTTTGGCCTCCTGCCGCAGACGCTCCTCCTCTGCCTTGCGAACCTTCTGCATCTCAGCCTCCCGCTGTTCTAGCTCCTCCTTCTCACGCTGAATGTTTAAGCTCTCCAGACGCTCCTTGCGCTCTTCGATGGTCTGTCTACGAGCCAGGATGCGCTGGTGATCCTTGCGGGCACTTTTCAGGTAGGCAGCGATGGCCTGTTGGTTATGCTCCTCTCGCTCTTGCTAAGAAAGAATAATTAAAAAAATAAATAAGATGCACTTGAATTCAAACAAAGGCATAACATGAGTAATGTTTTAAATATAACATGAAAAATACCGTCACTGTATGTACATTAATAAAGGGGGGGGGGGGGGGGGGCGCTGTATATTAGGTGCCTCTGGTCACTGTGTATCGGTTAGAGGTTGAACTCACCAGGATGGAGGCAGGCTTGATGACCTGTATGGCTTTAGCCAAAGATGCAGACATGGCAGTGAGCTGGTTCCTTATCTGCTCTGACGGCATGTTCTGCAGGAAAGGTCCAACAGGAGCATCCTCTTTGGTCGAGTAGTTCAGATCAGAGCCGAAGCTCAGAGTTTTAGAGGTGTGGTCTATTCTGACCTACAAGACAAAAAGAAATGTTAGATAATCTACAAAAACGCAGCATGTTACTTCAGTAATAGCTCACATCCCTGTTTCTGGACCATCAGTGATGTCAGTGTCTCTACCAATGTGAGTCTTACCTGCAGATCACAATGCCGTGCAGCATCTACAATGGAGCGCTCCAGCTGGAAGGCGTCCACAAATGGAACCAGAGAGGCCAGACGACTGAACTCGATGCTTTGATAGATCTGTGCAACCTAAAATTTAAAAAATGAAGACAATTACACCCATTTCAGGGTAGAAGTGATTTAGAAAAAAAAGATTAACCAGAAGAGAGAGAGGATTACCTGTTGCAAGAGCCTCAGGATGGTGTTACTCTGCAGATGTGGGACATACTGCTGAAGATCAGGTTCCTTCTCAGCCTGATCTCTCACCCAGTTTAACACCTAGAAGAGTAGGAAATTACAAGCAACAAGAAATGTTAATTAAATGAATAAACTTCAAGCTGTATGTAAGAAAATGAACTGAACGACAGCTCCTTGTAATTATTACGTTTGCTGCTGCCACATGAAGCTGGACAGTTTACCTTGGTCACTCTCCCGCTCAGCTTCAGAGGATGAAAGTCGACCTCAAGCCAGTTGTAAAGTTCTTTCACATCAGTTACAACATACTGCAGCAAGTTAAATCTAACCTAAAACACAAAAATCATACATTTGACAAAAAATTTAAAACAAATTAAAGAACAGATAAAAACAAAAAACTATATTCTTAAAAGGGTGTGAAGATTTCTCTCTCTTCTTGAGCACATAGTGTACCATATCATTAATGAGACTTTGGCGGGTTGGTGGAGACTGCAGGGCAAGGAGGGTAGCTAGCCTTCGGTGTTTCTCAACAATGATGCCATCCATGTCAAGCAAGCGAGCAATATCGGTACGCTCAGGGGTGATGGGAATAGATAGCGTAGCCAGGAGGACTCGGGTAGACATCCTGAAAATTGAAAGTAAATTTCAATACATATTTGGTCATGATCAAATTTTAAAAACAAAAACAAACAAACACTGGTGCATTTATCCACAAGGAATTAATGGAATACCGCTGCATCTCCTCTTGGGTCAGATTCTTTCGCATCTCCCTGGACAGATGATAGAGCCGGTGAAGTGTGCAGGCATGGAAGAGAGCGTTTCCAGATTTCCAGAATACAGTAGACACCTTGTTGTAGTAGTTGGCCATCAGCTGTGGTTTGGGAGGCTTCTTGGAAAGAGCAAACAGGCCATGGATGTCCTCAACAGCCTTGAATGCTTCCTGAGAGGAAAAAGAATAATTGCATTAGTACCATTAATTTTACATTCATCATGTTTCAAAGCTACTATAATATTATACATTGCCAGCTGCACATTACAGCATCCCACAACAGTGGAGGCAACCGATCTGAAAATGCTTGTGTAGTTGTTGAAGAGTGTTAGGTAGACTAACCTGCCACAGCTCCATGCTTATGGCGCTGTCCAGCTGCACCAGACGTGTCTCCAGGTGCATGGACTGACTTTCAGGGTTGTTCAGATTGATGGCAGTGCTCTGGTTGTGATGGCGCTGGATCTGACCCAGATGCATGCGCAGGTTGTCACAGAGCTTACGAAATTCTGCCTTGCGGGTGTACTGAAGGCAAAACTTGAATGCTGCAGGGAAGGTAGGATTTTAGAGCCTCGTACTTAAAGGTTTTAACTGTAAAAATGTTTGCAGTTGCAAAACTATTCAGTTATTTAATATTAATAGTAACAACAATAACTGTTCACTTTGACAATTAATTTAATCTGTTACATTATATCTTATTACATCGCATTGCTTTGCGTAACTGCTGTAATACCTTGAGGATTAGCTAATCCTAGACTCACAGCAAACAGACTTGAAATACATTTCTGAATAATAATTAAATGACTTCATTGGGAAAGATTTTTGTTTTATAAAACATACTATACATGCATTGGTGTTAATTAACATCCATATACAGAAAACGATTAAAAATACAAAAACTTTATATTAAGATGGTAGTAAGCAGCCTGGAATATTGACTTAGGACTAGAACATGACATCATGAAAACAGACAGTATTTAAAAAGTAATTTGATGCATGTCCCTACCTTGCTGTGCAATGTCATGGTATAGACGCTCCACCTTGGAGTTGTTTCTCAGCAGGTCAAGGCACTGGCGGTAGGACTCCCACAAGAACTTCACCCACGGAGTGAGGAGCAGGCGATCAGTACGATCTTGAGTGTCCTCTCCACTCACAGCACTCAGGAGCACGCTAAAATCAAAGCAAGTTTCACATTAGTCCAGTTTATTTGTTTAATTGAAAAAAAAAAACAAAAAAAACAAATCAAAATTTAAAGTTAAATCAAACACCAGCCCTAAGAAATGAATTAAGTCATTTGTTAAACAGCTGATTTACTATATAAAAACTTAAGCAGCATCACCTTTCTGGGGTCTGGATGTTATCCAGATCTTCGATGTCCAGGACCATTTGCTGGGACTCCTCCTTGGCTGTCTCAGTCTTCTCCTCTGCCAGCTTCAGGTAGGCCCTAACCACATCCTCCAAAGACTTGATGTTCACCTGGAAACAGAAAGCGCTTACATTTAGACTAAACTGCTATTTTGCATAAATTATTTTGTGTGTGCAAAAATCACAGATTTTTTCTTGCAGACCTGCTGGCAGATGTTCTTGTACTGGTAGAGACCCTCCTTGGCCAGGTGACTCTTGCGAAGATCGACGCAGAGCTCCAGATATTTGAGCATAATGGGCTCGTGGATCTTCTGCCATGTTCGGTGTTTCTTGCTTTTGATGACATCGTACAAGACATCCAAGGCCGGCTGCTTCTTGCCAACCTCAAGAAATTCTGCGCAAACATGTTAAAATAATATAAGTCAACAATAAACGCGTCAAGTCCCGCATCATTAAAAAAAAAAAAAGCAAACGCTTCACACACCGTGACAAGCTAGAGCCGGCTGATTAGGCCGCTGTTGGTGCGTCGGTGATAGTAGGATCTACTTACAGCACCGATTCCCAGGCAGCGTTAACAACACCGTAAAGCTACGTGGAAGGTTAACAGCTCTCTGGCAGTCACTTACTTTTCTAAAAAGTCTTTCTTTTGTAATTTAAAAATCTGCGTAGACTGTTGGCTACATACCAACGTAGCTGCACAATTTCGATATGGCTTCCCCGCCATCCGGCTAGCGTTAGCAGTTAGCCCGGCCGGCTAACAACAACGAGTCACCAACGGCTAATGCCAGCTAACCCTTCGCCCAGTAGTTAGCATGGATGTGGCCCATCTGTTAAAACACGAAGCCGTTTGTATACTCACCGTTCGCTCGTTTCAGAGCATTCTCTGGCCGCTGAAAATACGCCGGCATGTCGATGACCTTTTAGCAAAGCTCAAAATTGGTTGACTTGGATTAATTTTAAGAAATTTTACCAGTCCATCAAAGCCACGCACTCACCCTGTGCAACGGTGCTGGCTGAGAAAGGAACAACCTCGTGAGTAGCCTTGGTAGGGTTGCCAGTTGCGTCACGTGTTATCCCTCCCCCCCAATCCCATACTGTGTGCGCCGCATCTATGAGGCGGTGAAAGGAAATAAAGACAATTAACTTAATACAACGTACAGTTCAGCGTATCCGCGTAGTTTTGTTATTATTTTTATTTCACTTTTATCATTTGTAAACACACCCTTTTCACATCTTGTAGACCTTTTTGGATATGCAAGCACATAAGACTTTAAATGACAAATGATTCCGTTGGCTGTGGCATGTTTTCAGTAACGGAAATATGATCATTAAAATGATACAATTTAAAACGGGAAATAACTTGTAACTCTTGTGCTTTTATGAAAGTTTCTATAGCGTTAGTACCAGTGGCCGTCTGAAGTCACTGGTCCATTTTAGAACGTAGAATAGCAATGCATAATCTAAACTTCCCAAGTGAGGGCTTTAATCAAACCTGGCAACTCTGATGGTACAAGGTTCCCGTATGTGCTCCCCCCAATGGTACCTTCAAGTACTATTCAGAAAAACATTAACTCAAAAAAGATCAATTCAATCAATGCGTGTGAAATAAGATAAGATAGAGCCCAGTTTATCTACCAAGTTCGTAAATTCCCGTGCATAGGTAGCAAAGAGTAAACACAACCAATAAAACCATGAAACAATAGCTAAACAAAGTCAAATAACTCAGTAAAACGGAATATGACAAAATTAAAAGTAGCTCTATAAGTAACATAAAAATGATAATTTAAAGCTAAATAGAATACAATTATTAGCTGTATAAATATAATCATTATGTTAGAGAATGTGCTCCACTGCCAGTCCAATATTGCCACTTACAGTACAGAATGCAATCTTAAAAGCAATCTTGGTTTTATTTTGACTGTTTTACTTTCAAAAACATATATCTGTGCTACAGATTACGTGAAAACGCAGACTTTTCTATCACATCATAATGTGAAATGCTATGAATTCATAAAATTTCAAATTTATATTTTCCTGCCGTCCGTGAACATTACTTGCATTTTGTGAGTTACCATGAACGCACCGTTACGGCTGCTGTGATTGGCTGTGAGCTGCGTAGCTCCTCCCTGCACAGCCCTCCTGTCCCGGAAGAGGGAAGCAGCTTCGCAGAGAGAGAGAGGGGAAATGTTTGTTGACAGCAGCAGAAATCTTCTGAATCAGACTGCTGGCAAGTTTTAGCCCACTTTCTGTCCCATTAAACCCATCCAGCATCGCTCTCTGGCATTCTGATCTCGCATGAACTCTCAAGGTAACTTTCCTGTTACAACTATGTCCGCAGAAGAAGACGCCCGGTGGCTGCTCTCCAGTTAACTTGTGCTTATGAACTGTTTCAGGTATGGAATATGGCAACGACTGAAACGCAGCTTATGTTAAGCGTGGGATTAATCGGTAAGTTTCGGTTAGGAAGTCGTTCTTTTGTCTTTTTTTTTAAGCGAAGTCGGCGTCTCAGATCCGCTGAACATGCAGGACAATCACATGATACTATTGTGATCCGAGAATGTCCCCTCACTGGTTTATTGCTCCTGCATGTTCAACCTGAATGGCTCTGGATGGGTTCCTGAGCGCCTCCAGTAACCTTGTTATTGGTAGTGATGCTCTTAGAAGACCCTGAAAGTCCAGTCTGAATGCATTTCTTTCTCCTGACATGCTAAATGTTGCTACATGTTGCTTTTATTTCCCCTCCTTCAGAGAAAGATGTGAATGGAGACACTTTGTGGGTGTGGTGCTATCCATCTGTGGGCGACGAACTAAGGGAAGTCCTGCTCAGCAAGTGCTGCCTGACACACGATGGCCGTGACTTTCACACTTTTGTGTTTGGTCAGTTTTCCCGTACCTGGTATTACATTACTACAATGGAAGTACAGGAGCCGACAGCACTAAACAAGGTAAGGTGTCTTTATCCAGGCATTAGCTTTATCCTTTTTGTCACATATAATATCTCCATCCCTCCATAGATGAGCATTTCTTTAATGTCTCTCTTTCTCTTCGTCAAGGTCACTCATTTTTCAGTAGTTGTTACAGCAAAAGACTTCAACCCTGAGAAATATGCTGCACTCAGTAGAATACTCTGCAGGTGACAGTCTTTATGAATACGAAGCATCACCTTATGTCTTTGTGCTTTGGGCTGAACTCACACAGTTACATTTATTTCTCAGGATGTATGTCAAACACGGAAGTCCGGTGAAAATGATGGAAGCCTACATCACCGTCCTCACCAAAGGAATCTGTCAGAGCGACGAAAACGGCTCGTTTCTCATTAAGGACTACGATGTTCGGAAAGCCTACTTGGCAGGTTCAGTCAAAGGTAGGACTTCACGTTTGTAAAGAGGAACACACATAAAAATACTGAACACCTTTCCCGGACTTTCCTGTGTACACAAATCTGCTATTTAAGATTTTTGTTATTTGTTTCATTTGTTTTGTTGTGGCCAAACACTATTTGAACTTTTTAAAAGCAAAGAATTCATGCTTTTTAGCTCTTATTAGAAACCCCCGCTGTTACTGGAGGTTTTTAGGAAGTAAAACATATCAGGGTCAGCTGATACTTCACATGAAAATGAAAGTTTTCTTACAACCTTATGCAGTCCTGAGAAAATCTAATAAACTTACCGCTTTAATAAGAGGGTACCCAGGTGCAGCTAATCAAATGTACTTGATTAACTTATCATTGTTAAGTGTGAGAACCTCTATAAAAGCAGAAGTTTTGTCAGTTTGCTGGTCTGGAGCATTGAGGCGTGTGTTAACACAATACCACAATCCTTCCAGAAGTGCACGTTACAGTCATTGAGTCGACCAGAATTCCCCTGTATACCAAAGAGGCCCATCTGTCTGATAGCTGAAGTTTTCCTTAAAAGAGCTGTGCATAAATGACTGACTGTAAAACGTCAATGAACTGAAGCTATGTTGTAAAGAAGACTGGGCCACAATGCCTCTAGTGTTGTTAGAGACTGATGAAATCAGAGAGAAAATTATGAGTTTATGTTATTGCTGTTTAAAGTGGTCGCACGAGCTACCGAATGATGAGGTGTACTTAATCACGTCTCCACACAGTCTCGTGAAAAAGTTTTTTTACACGGGCATAACAATAAATGAATAGCTGGGGACGGCAGGAAAACGTTATGCAAATGCAGTTTGGCATCTAAGTAATTATTATATCCATTTTTAGTTGATGTACAGCTTTTTTTAATTAATTCATTGAACATTTTAAAATGTTAGCTGTTAGTGGAAAAAGTCACAAGATCTCAAATCTTCGACCATGTTTTTGCTCTTGTCTCAGATGTGGTGTCTCAGTTCGGGATGGAGACCATCATCCTGTATACAGCCTTGATGCTGAAGAAGCGGATTGTTGTCCATCACCCTCGGATTGAGGCGTTGCTGGAGTTCACGAGGTGAATTTAAGACTTTCATAATCATATCATAGTGGACATAATTGTGTTGTGTGGGTAACTCTTTTCTCTGTTTGTCTCTCAGAGTTCTGCCGGCTCTCGTGTGGCACAGGAAAGACTGGTCCATCCTCCACCCGTACGTCCACCTGAGTGATGCTGAACTGGAGGATTTAAAGAAATGCCCCGGTGAGGCTGCCTACTGGTTTATCTGTGTAATTAACAGAAAACTCATCACGCAGCTTAGCAACTATCTGCACTGCCATGACTGGGGTGAATGGGTGAATTATTAATGCTCCAATATGTTTGCTTCCTCCACAGGATACATAGCAGGGTTTGTAAATCCGGAAGTGAGCAACAGAATGGATTTGTTTGATGTGTTTGTGAACCTCCCAGACAGCACCATCACAGTATCCCAGAGTGCTAAAGGTAGCATGTGTTCAAAGAGAGAGCAATATGTTGCTTTGATTCTCTCAGACTGATGCTGAGTCTCTCACAACAGAAGCCATGGCTATGGGGAAGTTGCACAAGGACATCGGCCAACTCATCGTGCAGTCTGCGGAGGACGCAGAGAAGTCAGACAGTCAGGTGATCAAGGTAAGAACGTAGTTAAAAACACCGGACAGGAAAGCGTCAGCTGCAAGAAACCTAGTCTTAAATCTAATGTGCCCTTCATCTGCAGGACATTTCTGTCAAGACTAAAGAGATCCTCGCTAACCTGGTTGCTCTTGCTGATGAGTGTGAAGACTCTAAAATCACACTGGAAGGTTTAAAGCAGCGTCATTTCCCTCCAGCGACGGAGAACTTCCTCTTTCATTTGGCAGCTGCAGAGCAGCTCTTGAGGATATAAAGCTGTTTTCAAACACTCTACTGCAGGTTACCATCCGCAGCATGGACTCACTGTTGGGATCATTACGTTTTTTTTTTGTTTGTTTTTTTTAAATGGCACACTGTTAATACAAGGAAGAAAAGTGTCCCTAGCATCAGATTTTATGGTGCACTGCTTATCTAATACATCATGGGACTCACACACCAATAATGGGAGCAATGAAAGGATTAGTTTGGTGATAATTAATGTTTTTTAGCAGAAACTAAATTAATCTACAGCTCGAGTTATTAAAAATATCAACACACAATGTGAACAGACTGGCTGCTGCCTGAGGTGTAGACCTCAGTGCACAGCTGCTTGAGTTTTTGAGTAATCTGAAACGATGGTCTTTATGTGGGATTTGCTGAAAATGTAAAACAATGCAAGTTTTATCCCTTAACAGTAACAGGTATGAGGGGAAAAGCGCCGCAGCTGTTGACTTGGAGTTTGTAGAGCAGAAACAACGAGCAGTGATTTTCCATCAGAGCGTTTTCCCACACGTTGGCTTCCTGTTCACGGTGCAACGCAGCAACTCCAAACGTCACAAAGCTTGTTCATGGCTGGGTACTCACTTTGTACTGTCACATGTGTGTGCAGGTTTTGCAATTACCGATTTAGCTGATAGAAACTTTGCTGTGCGGGGAAATCAGATTACAAGTGTAGCAGACACTGCACAACTTGTAGATTCTTGTTTTTCTTTTAAAGGAATGTCACATTTTCTATTTTGCTAACAGCATTAGCGCCGCGCACAGCTGAAACAGAAGTAAACTGTTGTGCGGTGGGGAATTTTCAGAGTTGTACTAACAGCTTCCACTTCAGTCTTGAGCTGATTAAATAACGATTAATGCTTCCATTCCCACACTGACTCACTTGTATTTAATTACACGTCTTATTTTCCAAGCTGTTTTTTTCTCTCCACTCTTCTAAATCAGTGTCGTTAGCGCCATTGTTGTACGGTTGAATCCATTTTCCACCACATTGCAGTATTTCAGGTGACGGTAACACATAGGCTCGTGCAACTTTGAAAATATATTTTCATGAAAATGTGTAATATTTGCTATATCTATAAATCCAACTAATACTCAAAGTGAAATAAATTTCTATCAGAAAGTAAACTGTTGCTTTAAATAAACTCTTTATTTTGGGGTGTGTGTGTGATGTGGTGGTTGTTCCTGTCATGCTCTCTGCAGTTTGTGGAACATGTGTCAGTGGATTGTGTGTCTTCTATCTAAAGCTGCTTTTCAGAGTCCTCTGTGGTAGAATAAATGTCTCCCAATTGCTGCAGCCTGCAGCTCCTCCTCCAACTGCTCCCTCTTTATCTGCAAAACAAGGTCAGTGTCAGCTAAGTTCAAGAAAGCAAAACAAAACCTGAGAGCAGAGGAGGACCCCGACCCTTACCGTTCCCAGCTGTGGAAAGAGACTGAATGAAACGGGAATCATCAGGCCAAGGACGAGCGCGGTGCTTATGTGTCGGAGAGGAGCGACAAGCAGAGAGTTCCTCTGGAAGGGTCTCACCCTGTAAAGAAAAATCTATTCGGTCAAACCTGATTTTATTCGGAGGGTGTTAAAGACGGCTTTAACAAAAGGCTGACCTTTTCATGAGTAGCACCAGCAGATTAGGAACGGCGGCGGTCATACCGAACAGTGCCGCTCTTGACAAGGCAGTCTCCCACACAGCCTCACAAAAAAGGAAAGATCTTTACTACATCAAGATTTCACTGAAATTACTGATTTTTCTTTTTTTAATTTAAAAATACCTTTTCTCCTGCTGCTTTGGACATGCCAACAGGATTTCCATTGTGATCAAACACTTGGATGCCAGTTTCTGACTCCTCACTTCTTACAGTTAACACATTGAAGAAAGCCAGAGTAGCTGAGGAGAGTAAAACAACATTGCAGAGCTGAAAGTATGCTAGTTTATTTGCTCTTTTAGGGTACCAATAGGCTCAGGCTTCATTTTTTTCCTATTATCCCCAATATGGTCTTCCCAGGCAAATATGTGAGCTCATACCACCTGCTAAACCTTCATTTGGCAAGAGGAAGCCAATCAGGATAAGAAGAAAGTTACTTTAAAAGCAGAGCAGCTTGTTTCAGACAGAGGGTCTGCAAAGCTAAGTGTAAAATACATAAGGATTATTCTGAACTGTAAATCATGCAAAGCTACTCTAATAGAAACCTAAAATGCAAACTTTAAATACAGTGTCTGCATTGGGATGATTTCTACTGTACGAGTCTCCACAATACTATTTATGCAGTAAGCACAGCAGCTTGTATTCAGCACACAGAACTTACCTGAGAGAGGGATTGGTAATATTGACCTAAAGAAAGTCTGCACTGCTGAGCTTCTTAAACCTAGTCTGTTGATAAAAATCTGAGGGAGGGCCTGAAACAGAAGATACAAAGTAGCAATGACTGAAAAACCAAAAGTTTACTTGAGGCATTACGGTTACGATTTCCATAATCAAAATGCACACACCCCTGCACATGTTGTATAGGAGACTGTACCAGTGATCAACAGAAGCTGCTTCAGAGAAATGTTGTACCCCTGGTGCTGGGAGATAAGTGCAGAAACAGAGGGAGGGCTCGAGATTAGAGAAAAGACACTTTAAAAAAAAAATGATTGAGCTATTTGATCACACAATCAGCTCATAAATGAAAATATAGGCCTGATCTAAACACTTTACCTGCTCTGATGAAGAATTTCTGTTTGCATAATTGAACCCAGCACTGTAACTCTGCAGCAGAAACTGAAAGAGTGCAGTGGAATATTTGCCATTAGTTACTTTGTTCATGTCTAATATATATATTTATCAATCTCATCAATATGCTTTGTTACCTGCCAAAACAGAGCAGGTTTCACAGTGCTGTGTGGCAAAAGACTGGCAACAACCTGTGAAATTAAATAAATAA
The DNA here is from genome assembly GCF_057381845.1 of Rhamphochromis longiceps. Classification (NCBI taxonomy): domain Eukaryota; kingdom Metazoa; phylum Chordata; class Actinopteri; order Cichliformes; family Cichlidae; genus Rhamphochromis; species Rhamphochromis longiceps. The sequence continues at coordinate 26,485,925 of NC_140569.1, forward strand.
ACTTCCTTTTGAAAAAAAAAGTTATATATCTCTATCTATCTATCTATCTATCTATCTATCTATCTATCTATCTATCTATCTATCTATCTATAGATAAAGGAGAAGACACCTACCAAAGGTCCTGATATAGGAAGAAATGCTGAAAAGAAGCAGGTGGACATGAACTCATCAGAATCTCCTGTAAAACTCTTTCAGCGATATACAGCACTGTGCAAAATATATTTTTATTGTAAGGAGACAGTTTATTTTATTATTTAGAAGTGTTTTAAGTGCTTTTGAGGAATAGTTCTGCAGGCTTTCTAAACGTCTTTCAAAGTTTTTCTTTGGACATCAGCTGCTTTCACACTCATTTTCTGTTCTTTCGTTGTACCTGACCATTTTCAGAGGACTGTTCTGAATCATTCAAGCATAAAAGGACATTTAACTTAAGGGATGAACGATTGTTATGTGTAGACACAACAGACAGTCAAAAAAAAAAAAGAAAAAAAAAAAAAAAAAAAAAAAACTACAGCAGACGAGGAGTACCTGAAAGGTATGTGTGTGTGTGTGTGTGTGTGTGTGTGTGTGTGTGTGTGTGTGTGTGTGTGTGTGTGTGTGTGTGTGTGTGTGTGTGTGTATGTGGACCCATCTACTGCTCACCAAAACCTCATCAGAAATGGTCTCAATGGGAGGTGGCTGTCAGGAAGCCATTATTAAGAACTCGGAAACATAGGGATAAGACTGGAGTTCATTTGAGTTCCACCTTGCAAACACACTGCTAGTGCAGTGCAGCATACTTGGATAGAAAAAAAACACACAGTGGAACGCTATCGGTCATGGATTGGCCTCCCCAGAGCCTGGACCTCAACATTATTGAAGCAGTGTGGGATCATCTTGACAGAGAACAGAAGAAAAGGCAGCCAACATCCAAAGAAGAGCTTTGAATGTCCTTCATGAAGCCTGGAGAACTATTCCTGAAGACTACTTAAAGAAATCACAAGAAAGCTGCATGTTTTGAAATATTGTTGCATTCATTATCCTTTTTCATTGCACAATATATAGATATGGACTGCTATTGTGCCCATTTACTTGGATTCTACTAGGGTAGCTTTCATTTAATTCACAGACATAATGGACCCTGGTGCAGCCCATCAATCTGACACAGGTTATTTTCATCCCATTCCCCCCCCTTCTTAAGCTCCTTTTCTTCTACCTGATCACGCAGGTTACTTATATATATGTTATACATGTTAACCTTGTTATTTGAAACTTTATCTCATATAACACATGACCAAAGTTTTTCTTTGGAGATAAAATATGGAAAAGTCTAACAGGTCTATTTTAATGCTTCAGGAATACACATGGGAAAAAACACAGCTGATTGCTGTTTGAACTTACAGGTGTTTATCTGGAAAACCTGCAGCCTTTGTAGCATCTTTAACAACCGTTTAAATCTTTGTTATCACACATATGAACTGATCACACTGCAACTGTATGTATGGAAACTTGTAAACAACACTTGTAAAAGTATGTTACCTGGCGGCCGAAAAATTAGGGGAAGAGCAGCCCCAGAATCAGGGTGGACAGATGACTGTGGAGGCAAAGTGGTCATCCTCCTTTAAATCACATCTGCACAACATAGCTCCTTCCACTTAACAATACTTTAATAAGACTGATAGCGAGGAAATCTTAATTTAGGGTCACTTCTTGCAAGACTTACAAGTGAGATGGTCAGTGCAGCTTCATCCTAGTAGAGAAAATGAAAGAAAGAGAAGTAAAACAACCTGCAGCAGGTTCACAGTGTTGTGTACGTGACCACTGTGCACTCAGATCCTTCAACATAATCTGACCTTTTCATTTAATTTTTCTCCGCTTCCAAGGAGAGAGTGAGCCTTTTGTATCTCAGGCTGCGGGGAGCAAAATCACAAGGTAAACATCAGGTATTTTCCACTCATCCCATAATATCGGATCACTGCAGTGGTTGCTACTCACGTCAGATGAGAGCAGGAGGGTTGGATTAAGGAGATTAACCCAGATCTTGAGTCGACGGAGGAAAGACTGTAAAACAGGAAAAGTGTAGTCATGAAAAAGCACGAAAGAAACCAATTCCATGGTAACTGTGAGAGGTGATGCTATGCATGCTGTGCACCGTTACCTGTCCCTCTGCTTTCCAGTACAACAGGTTAGGATCCATTAGAACAACGAGTACATTCACGTTTCATAAATTAAATCACTCACAGTGACACTATTACAGTACATCGCCTACAAGCATGCATTTCTCATGCTTTTGAGGTCAACTTCTAATTAGACTCAACTTCCGCCACCAGTCACGTGTTCGCAAAGGTTTATGCTACATTCAGGGATGTGGGATATATCAGGCGTCGCGTTTTTTTTTCCTAGTGGCTTTCTGCTCAGCGTGTTCAACAGAGACCGCAACGACCAATTTAGCATTTTTACGGTCAAACAAACACAATTTAAATTAAAAAGAAAAAAAATATCAGCTTCGTGTTTCGCTCACTTAAAATATTTTTGTCTAAATATTACGAGCTGTACCTGAAGGTAACGTGACTTTAGCATTTTCTTTATGCGCCATAATTTGTCACAAAATACGTTTTATGGTCGGCATATTCGATAAATTGAGCTGGCAAAATATTAATACAATTCATTTATTTTTATAGTTTTTCCTTCAAAGGAGAGGTTGGAATTGAGCACGTGTGTAATAACCTGCTCAACCGTGCCTCCAGTGACATAATCCAAAATGGCAGCCACCATCGGAAAACTGCTCAGGACCTCTGTAAGTGCAACTTTATATAACGTTACTTTGCATTTGTTATTCGCGCTGTTGCACATAAGTCATTAGTCAGTGTTGATAGCAGGTATTGATTAAAATAAATAAATAAATGAAAAACTGTCCTCCGCATTTATGTTGTGTGTGCTGCACATTTGAACCTGAGCACCAACTGACACCGGTGTCAACCCGCGGCAACTGCGCAAGCCTCGCTTCATAAGAAGAGCGATGAGTGGAGTTGTGGTTATACCTAAACAAAACCTTAAAAAATGACGTTCGTGTCTTATATAGAAACGTTAATTTCGCCATCTTGATGCATTGTGCTAGAATTTTCTATGGTAAGCAGGGTCAAAGTTATGAACTGAGTTGCCTTGTATTAAGATAAAAAAAAAAAATTAAAAAAAGAAGCTCACTTGCAATTAATCCCATTAATTACACAAAGTCTTAAAGAAAGGAAGGCGGGAACACAGCAGAGGTTCAAATTTAGTATGATAATAATTACCACCTGTAGGCAACTGCTGTGTTCACTTTGTAGGCCATGACTAATATAGATTTATTATTATTATTTGTATGAATGGCAACAAAGCTGGGGCTGAATTGTGTTCAATATTAAGGCAGTTTGTTTTGCGTGATTGAGCTGATGTTGAATTTTATTCTGCAGTCCACATGCTTCAAGAGCCCCAGTTTTTACTTTAAAGGTATGGTGTATAAAATCTCACCACTAGATGTCAGTAGATCCTGCTTTCCAACCCCTCCCAATATAAGTGCATAATCCTAGCTATGTTGGGCGCTGTAGGACAACCAAATCTGGCTGCTGTATATCTTAGTGACTGTTTACCTCAGTTGTGGTATATCTATGTCCATTTACTCTGGAGGAGGCTGTAAAACTTTGAAAGTAGTCTGAAGCAAGTCGATTAGTCAGTGAAGCTCACTTCTATTTGAAAGCAATACTGACGCGAGTTGTTGAGAATATCCTGAACCTTTATGTCAGCAAGCACCGATGATTTTGCTGCAGTTAGCCATCATTAGTGAAACTTTCTTTGGAGTGGATGTAACATTGTTGGACAGACATTTAGTGAATAAACTCCCATACAATGTGAGAATGTAATCAACATATTTATCAGATGGAACTCGAGCTGGCATAATGTTGGCTTATGACCAGCTGTTGTTGTTTTAGCCGGCTCATTGTCAGCCGTTTGTTTGCATGTCTAACCTGCTACAGCTGGATGACAGTGTTCAGTGAGAGCATATTAGTGCAGTTTACCTAGTAGTGCAACGTTACGGTCCCCACCCTTTCCATCAGTCTACAGGTTTAACAACTCTTACAGCAGAAAACGTGCACAATCAGTAACATTTGGCACATGGCAGACATTAGCATTAACAACGATGATCCTCTATCTCGGTGGTGTAAATCTATTTTTGCTTTGTCCTTTTTGTTCTCCTTTTTTTTTCTTTTTTTTTTCTTAAATATAGTTTATGCTGGTGGGGATGAGGGTCCCTTTCTGGAAGCCTCAGCCACTGTTTGCTGTCTGACTCATTAGAATAGCTTCCACATGTTGTACTTCTACACATAAACTGATTTATGTGGAGTCTTAAAAAAGGAAACCATACAGAAAAGTTTCAGACGCATCATAGTGGTTGATTCTTTGCAGGCTGTAAACCAGCGATGTCAAACTAATCTTACATCATGAGCCACATACAGTCCACTTTGATCTTACATGGGCCACATCAAAGAAATTCCTATTTTACAGTTTAACCTCCTAAGACCCAAACTCTTCCACGACATGAATTTTTAATTTCTCTTTGATATTTGGGCATATTGGGGCCTGACGAATGTAAAAACAAAGAATTACCAGATTTATTTATTTATTTATTTATTTATTTTTTTACCTTATTTTTGTTTTTAAGAAAAATAAGAGCTACATATGAGGATATTCATTTTAAAATTTGATAGAACAGTAGCAGTATAATGTCCTCGTAAGTGGATATCAGGCCCATGTAGAGCAAAATTGAGTATTTTAGTTTAAATAACCCAAAATGTGATGTCCACATATGTGGACGCCAGGTCCTAGGAGCTTAAAGAAGTTTAACTACAAATTCAACGTGCAAATATATTTTCTCCACATTATAAAGCTTTTTTCTTTTTTTTCCTCTTTTTTGTAGTAAGTGAAACGAAATGAACGAAATCGGTCAGCACAACTTTTTAGGTTTAAATTGTAAAAAATACATGTTGAAAATCGCATTTAAAATTGTTGTAGATCATGGCCTAGACTGCCCTGTAATTATAATACAAAGTTTTTGTTAATTTATAGAAAATGTCTTTTTTGTTGTTTGTTTCTGTAAATAAAGACATTTATCTATAGGGCCATTTAATTTTTTATCCTTTACTCAAGTAACAGAGGTTAATTACGCAATGTCTGTTACTTAAGTTGTAGTGTAAAAATCCAAAATCCACATTTTCCAAAGGTGCCTAGCGACCAGATTGGAGTCTTTGCTGGGTGTTATTTAGAGGTGGGAATCACCATACAGCCCACAATACGATATTATTGCAATTTTTTTTAAAAATATTTTGCGATATTCAGATTCTGTACATAAAGGTAAACTTTATCAATATTCATTTTATCTAATAACAAAGTCTCACATTCAGTCTTTCTCTCATTTCAGTCAGTTTTATTGTTGACAAACTGAACGGTTTGTATTACAGTCTAGTCCAACTTAACTGAATGCAGCCATCTGGTACAATTATAGCTATTCTGAACTATGCAATTTGTGAAACCTATGCAGCCCATTCAGCAACTGAAGAATTTGAAAGTAAATTAAAACAAAATATAATTTTACATTAAATAAAAAAGTTTTAAACTTAATTAAAATAAAACATGTCTTAAATTAAAATAAGTAATAAGTAAGTCATGTTTATTGCTGCCATAAAAAAAAAAAGTTAAACACATTTGGACAGTGTCAGAATTCTTGCTCAGAAAAAGGAGCTGATCAACATGCTCTGAAGTCAGAGCATGTTCCAGTCCACAAAAACTTTTTTTGTAACAAAATATCGATTTCTGCTGTCCCTGTATCGATACATTATTAGCAAACAAAATATCACGATACTACACACCCCCAGTGTTATCTTTGACAGCCCTGCTGTAAACGGCTTTGTTCTGGTGCCTTTTTTAATAGGGATTTTTACAGTGATGTACAGTAAATGAGTCACTGCAGGGGAACTGCCTGCATAGTTCAGAGCGCTAATGTGGTTTTATTCTGAGCTGATGATAAAGTCATTGAGGTCCAGTGATTGCTGTCTCTGACTTTGATGCATGGTCAGGTTAAATGTAACGTCAATAATGCCTAACAGGGATTTCAGTATTCGTAAAGATACAGACTTCTGCAGATGAGTGTCCTTCAGTATGAGCTTTGATATCAATTATATGAATGAGGAAATAAAAACTGAGTGTCAGACAGCTGCTCCAGCTGCAGCAGGAGGGGAGGAGTCAGAGAAACTTGGTGTGGAGGACAGGGCACTCGTTACTGTTACTGCAGAGCGCGAGGATAACATGGACTAAAAATTCTAACTTTAGAAAGCTTTGTTGTGATTTATTTTTCCTTCTGTTAGTAACAGCACTTGCTGATATAAAATCCCTGCTGCCGTTTCACCGTTTGGGAGCCAAAGCAAGTGGATGACTTAGAAACTTACAGAGGCAGTGTAGCCTCAGTTTCCTCCTATTTTTGGAAATTCTCTTTGATATCCCAGCTAAGCAATTCGTTCAACAAGTTTTGAATAAAAAATAATTTCTTACCTAAAGGTGGTGCGTGTTGATAGACAGAATCTCCGCACACACACACACAGCGGGAATGTTTCCTCAAGCTACTCCAGAACACACTGTAGCCTACATATAACAGTACGGTGTCGCAAAAATAAATCCATTTAAATAATTCATAACCTATGTTGGAAGAAAAGTCACTTTAAAAAGTTAGTGGCACATGCGTTTTTGAAGTATTTATGGTGGCAGTGTATGTGCAGTAGGAACATTGAGATGTGCTGCTCACATAAAGTACTATCTGTATATAACATAGCAGTGGAATATCTCAGTGGGAGTATAGTAATTAAAGAATGAGCAGTACTCACAAAGACCTTGGTTTAGTTCAGTGTGGAGAAACTGTTGGGTTAGACCTTTAATTTTATCAACTCAAATTCATTAAATAACCTCTCATTTTAAAAGGTTTCTTAACAAGGCTTGTGTAATGCTGGAGGATCTTTCTTTCAGCACCACAATCACCTTTGCTCACTAGATTCTCAGGTGGTACCAATGAAGGTAAACCATGAAAAACACGATTAGAGGACATTTTCCTTTCACAGAGGACAAATTCTTTCACTCTTGAATGTATCTGCAAGCTTGAAAGCATTGATACCTTTTCATGTTCCAGTCGTCCTAAACCATTGTTGCAGTTAGTAAAATGGCAACTTGATAACTAAAAGAGCTAAATATCCTTCCAGATTATGGATTATTCATGTCATATTAATGTCTTTTTATTTATTTTTGAGGCGAGGGTTGCAGCAGGAGGGCTGAAAGTCGCAGCAGCTTGTCAGCATGGAGCCTGCGGGGCTGCAAGAGTCCTCACTGCTCCTGCACTCCAGAGATCCTGTTTCTCCACCAGTATGTACAGAACCAAAACACACAGCATGCAGTCAGAAATGAAACTGCCTGATTCAGCTCAGAATGATTTTTCTGTTTTCTACTTATATATAGCACACATCATGAGTTAGTCAACTGATCAAATAACTTACAGATGAAATGAAGTAAGTTATTTGCTTTCCAGGATAAGATGATAGCATTTTTCTCCCTATATTGTTTTTATCAATCTTATTCTGCAAAATAAAATATCGGGCAGTTTTACCAAACAGTTGGTTACAGCTGTACTCAAAAGGAAAAACTATAGTCATTATAATTAACTTTCCAGCAATATCAACAGTATTGTTATATTTCTGATCCTGGTTGGTTAAATTCTGCTCAAGTGTTCAGTGTTGTGGATATAAACTAAAAGCATTTGTTCAAATGTTAGCTTTGCTGTAATATCATGTTTGTTACAGCAGTTATGACAAAAAATACTCTTACTGTCATAAAATTGATGTGAGAGAATGATTCGACTTTTTATTTCTGATTTTTCTTGAACTCGTATGACGGCTGAATTTTTCAGAACTTTGCAACTCGGTTTCCTTTAGATAACATTAATGTTCTTGCTCTGTGTACTTAAAATACATTGCAGCAAACAAAGGGGAGATGTATCTATAAAACCAACTAAAGTCATGTTTGATGTTTGTGTGTTTCACTCTGCAAAAGCCTTGCTTTCCCACCCTCAACCCCACCCACCCATTGCCAGATAAACAGTGTAGATGTTTGTATGTCTGTGTCAAGCCAAACATTGACCAGATGACATTACAATAAATTACTGTTTTATCCAGCATGCATCTTATAGTCAGTTCTGTACAAAGGCAAATTGACAAAAAAAGAAGACTGTTGCATATCTTATATTGATAAATAAATGATAAATAAATAGAGTTTGACTTTGCTGTATCAGGCGCTTCCAGATGGGCCCCTGCTGTCACCCAGCCTGCGCCTGCTTTTAAAGGGACAGCTGTCCACAATGGGGAGTTCAAGGACATGAGCCTCGCTGATTTCAAGGGCAAATACCTGGTTCTTTTCTTCTACCCACTGGATTTGTGAGTATTTATAAGAATAATTTTCAGCATGAGATGAAGAAGTGAATAAAATGTTGGCATTAATGGCCTGAGATTTTCCAGTATTTCTGCAGATGTGCTATGATTTTTAATAAGTGCTTTTTATTTTTTGTTACACCACAGCACATTTGTGTGTCCGACAGAAATCATCGCATTCAGCGACAAGGCCAACGAGTTCCACGATGTCAACTGTGAGGTGGTCGGAGTGTCTGTGGACTCTCACTTCACCCACCTGGCATGGATCAACACGCCACGAAAGGTACATTCAGTGTAATAGTTATTCAGTAAGCGGCACACGGTGCAAGGTTCAGATCACTGTGCGTTCTCTATTCAGTCTCTGAAGTAGAACTTCAAGGAGCCTTTAGTAAATGACTGACCTCAGTGTGTTGTGCTTGCAGCACTTTGCAGTACTGTGAAATAATCTCAAAAGCTGTTATTTCTCGAACACTACTAGAAGCACTATGCAGCGTTTGTGTTCATGTATCTTTTTATGTTTTGTCAGGCTGGAGGCTTGGGAAATATCCACATCCCTCTGCTCTCAGATCTCAACAAGCAGATCTCCAGAGACTATGGTGTGCTGCTGGACGGCCCAGGAATTGCTCTGAGGTGAGTTCATTATGCGCTGTGAAACCACAACTATCAGTCCACAACTGGCTCACAGTACTAAAATATAAGACCAAAGACATAAAACACAAACCAGTAAAAATGTGCACAGCTGTAATAGGAACCCTAACAGAATCTGATAACGTGCATCACGGGGATTACTTTTTATAGAGCGTATTAAACAGTTTTTCTTTGATTTTTGCCATCCAGGAATGTTTCTGCCAGACTGTTTGTTTTGTAAAGTTCTATCCTCACGTCTTTTATTAAATTTTATTTTACATGGTCAGTTTGTATAAAGGCTTTAAATGGTAAATGTCATACATTCACACCCACAGTTCCACAACTCCGTCATCTATACCCAAAAAAACCTTAGAAAAAGCTCTTTTTTTTTTTTTTTTTTTTTTTTTTTTTAATGTCTGGAAAAGTGACTAATGTTGCTGCTACTGTTATCATTGTTGATTTAAATACCCAGTCCTCTGGGTATTTTTAATTTGAAGACAGGGAATATTATGCAACAGGCCTTAAAGTGTGTTTTCTCTCATTTGGTGGGTTTATCCAGATATATCACCAAGTGTTGCAATAGTGCCTGTAACTGGTCTTTTATGTAATTGCTCAATATTGAAGGGAGAACCTTCTAACACTGTTTATAAGCTTGGGGAAACCTGAAGTCACTTGGATGAGTGACGAAATGTTTCTTCCACTGAAAATGCTACGTCCAGATGAACAAAATCAACCTTTTGGGATTTCCTTACCTGGATGATTGAGCATGCATCGAGACCTAAACTTGTTTAGAAAGATGTCTGATGTTTTTGGTTTTTTTCCTTTAGGGGACTCTTCATCATTGATCCAAATGGCGTGGTGAAGCACATGAGTGTGAATGACTTGCCAGTGGGCCGCTGTGTTGAAGAGACTCTTCGTCTAGTGAAGGCCTTCCAGTTTGTGGAGACTCACGGGGAGGTGTGTCCGGCCAGCTGGACCCCTCACTCCCCAACAGTGAGTACACCTGGGCTCTGTGTTTCAGTCCATTCAAGGCTATAACAGCTAATGTGGATTTGATACCATACACTTTTTTTTTTTTTTTTTTCCTCCTTTCTCAGTTTTTGTAATGTTTGTTTTTCAGATCAAACCAACACCAGAAGGATCCAAGGAGTACTTTGAAAAAGTCAACTGAACACTTCACAGCAGATTGAAGGCTTAAACGTGGTACAAATCTAGAAATATACTGAGTTTACACTTTAGCATATGCATTTACTCATAACATCGGGATGCTCTAATAAACAAACGCTTTATAAACCACAGCTCTTTGTCTTGAATAATGCACCAGACCACAGAATAAAGTGGTCTTCATGTTTGTCTTATTTTTCCTGCCATAACTTCATCATCTTAGCTGCCTCTCCTTAGTGGTCCAGCTAGGACTATAATGCTGTAGTCTAGAAATAAATGCTGTAGACTGTTCTAATCAGGTTCAACAGTATTTACCATCAAAGTCAAGATCACGCTTTAATAACCCCTGTACATAAACATGTTTATTTTCTTTTTACAGCAAGTTAATATGGAGGTTCAAAATGTCTAATCAGACATTGGTACACAACATGAGGTGCCAAAATCAACTTCAGTGGGGGAGAACTGGAAATCAAGAGAAAAAAGGCAATGCCACTTCTCATACAAGTAGGGTACATACTGAATTTACACAAAATGGGGGGGAGCATTTGAAACACACCGCAGCACTGTGTGGTTATGAAAACATCTAGCTTTAAGTGTACATAAAGTTGAATTTGTACAGTATGTTTGCAGAAACAAAGCCACTGCCTCTTTCCGTTGAACATTCACAGACGATGTTTTGGGTTAGGCAACAGAACGTGATGGAAATGGCTTACCAGAAGATGTAGGGCCTTTTTAAGGCTTTAAATAACATATGGAATCAAAATAATGTGTCTAGAAAATCATCAAAATGCACCTTTCCATTTTGAAACCAAGAAGATGCCAACAATCAGGAAAAAGAAAAAAAAAAAAACTGACAGCACTGAAGTGAAATCTGATTTGGTGAAAACTTCATGCAATTTCAGGCAAGATGTAACAGCGCCACCAGCCCCACCCCAAGCACCAAACAAACAAATTGTTTTAACTGAACGATTCATTTTTGGAAGAAAGGAAAAAACAACACCCTGTAGTAAATCTGTACAACGAAAATACATTTGGGATCTACATCTAAAGGTACATTATTATGGTTATATACACTGCCCACCATCCATATATTATCTTTACATGTAGACTTCATTCAAACCCAAACATTTAGAAAACATAAAACTAAACAGATAAATGGGATCACATCAAACATCCATTTTTAAAAAAATCAGTTCTTGCTGTACCTCAGCTGTTGCTCAGTCCCTCTGTTCTTTGTCTGTACAGTAAACTACAGCAGGACTAAAATCTCTTGACTGGATGGACTGCTACCCTAACAGGGAGTTAAGAATAATTGAAATTGGTGAATGATTATTGGGTGAACATTTTTAGTTTTTTGTTTGTTTTTTCCCCCCAGTGGATTTCAATGGAAACAACCAATTGTACTATAGTAACAATAATTTGAGTGACTTCATGAATACAAAATAGACTTCAGAGTCAGAACACAAACACAAACCCAACTCTCCAATATTCTGACACAACAGAACAAAGGCTTTCAATACACTCAGGCCTCTTCACTGAAGAGAGCTACACTATTCCATCAATATCACATGTACTGTATGTTCTCTGGTCTCAGGTGGGACTGGGTTGGAAAAGAGAAGCCATGTCAGCCTTAAACATTCGCCGCCTCCCTCAATGTTTGTTTGAAAGCAACTGATAAAAATCAAAAGTTGTGTTTGATATCTCTTCCGCAGGTCTCCTGTTGTTCACTATTGAGTTGCGCGTTGAAAATCTTTCAGAGAGGAGAAAAAAAATATGGAAAAACTACATTGTACAAAGTGAGATTCTCACAATCTCTTTGCAAGAACGAAAAGTAATAAAGAATGACTTGTGCCCGCCGTCTTTTGGGATACGCCTAGGCAAATCCATTAACATCCCTGTGTTGATGCTGCTTCACTTCTTAGTCAATTTTCACATTTGTGTAAATCTTCCTCACAAAGGCACTTGTTCCCATGTATCCTACGGCACCTGAAAAGCAAAAGATGATCTGTGAGCAAGTTTCTTTTTGTTTGACAGCACCAGGTATCAAACTCTGCTGTTACTTTGCAGGTAAATCCATCACGAGACAGGATGATTACTGGTGAGGTATCCAATAAAGGTTTTAGCAGAGAAACGCACATCCCACATCTACAAAATGAGCATTCAGACACACAGCCAGCCCAGGAGGCAGTGTAGTACCTGATGCAGATCAGAGAAAGCTCCACAAAGGTCCTTCAAGGTACATGAGTGTCAGCCTTGGCTTATTACTCTTTCAGCTGAAAAATGAGTTTGGCTTGCAGCTGGTGGGGAAAAGACTACTTAGCTGCACTTAGAGCTGAATAACCGATGTAGAAAATAAGATTTCTCTAAAAAGATAATTGGTTTCATGCAAGAACTACCTGTATGTACATACGACTAACATTTTTCATACTGAATAAGCCTAAATCATATACAGTCAGTGTGCTTTTCTCCATGTTTGACTCAAGCCCAACTATGAATGAAATTTCAGGTTAACATCGTTTATAGGGAGGTGTGAAAAGCTTTTATTAGATTGCTGACCGTAGCAGATGTCTACTGTACTTCTATAGCCCCCTCCATTGTACCACCTGCTGTTTAATATTTTCACGTCCATCTCTATGACTGTCACGTCCCCTCGACCACCACCTGTCTAAACCGTAAACCACTTTCTGTTTGAGCAACAATTCTCCTTTATTCCTGTCGCAGTACCGTGCGCGTGTAACAATAAAATGTCAGCAGTTGTATTAATATCTTCAAATTATTGAGGTCCCCCGTGTCTGCTGACAGACTTCCCAGATTCTCTTGATTTCTGACAGCTAGACTTGCAGCTTGATATACAAAAATAATCCACCTGGGATGATAATTTGCAGCAATCTTTGGAGAATTTGCACAAGATCACAAAGGCACTCCCATTCATGAGCAGGTGGCATTCTTCATGTGAAAATGAGCAATTTAGAGGAAACTTGTGCAGGTAAGAGGAAAAGCAAACCTTGCAAGACATGAATTTAAGTAAAACTGTAAAAATAGTCATGTTAAATTATGGAAGCTGCTGCTTCCTGCCTTTAACATTTTTTAAAGGCAGGAAGCAAAAGGCATGTTTCAGTCACTAAGAAGTAAAGCGAGGTTAAATCCTCTAAATGGCCAAATTCAACCACAAACTGTCAATGTACAGTGTGAATGCTGCTAATAAACGGTTCTTGCTGTGACAGTGATCCATCAAGTATCACCTCAATATTTGCATTTTTACACCAATCAAATTGATCCACAAGTTCTCCAAATGATATTAAAAAAAAACAAAACAAGACAAAACCGCACTCTGAGATATTTGAAAACTGAACTTCAGTGAAAGGTGAAATTGCTCCACACTATGAGTAAGATGCAGTGTAAGAACTGTCTCAGTCTCTGTGCTCAGAGGGCGGGGAATGTGATGAGGAAATTGAGAAATCTTGAGCAGAATTTAATGTCAGACTATTTTTTATGGCGTCACGCCTCACTGGCACAAATAACACTCCTTATTTGTATGTTTCCAATAAAGTGGATGTGTTACCAACATGTGACACGAAGTGAGACGTGGTAGTTGAGATTTTAGCCCATCATGTATTCATCACATCTATTTATTTCTTTTCTCTTTTGTTAAAATGAACTGTGTGTAAAGTCACATAAACACAAAACCAACCCTTTATAAATGAGACCACTGGTGTTTATGCAGTGAACAGCTATTTACATTTGGCAGAACATCTAATAGTTCCTATTCTGAGATGAGTCTTCAACAAACTCTGAGTTTAAAAATAAATTCAAAGTTGATTAACTTTGAGTTTCTTGTTCCAGACCAGCTGAGTGGAGTAAGTTGAATCAACTCTGAGTATGTTCACCCCGAGTTAAGCATGTGAGAGTGGAGAAAGAAAGCATCATCAATGGAGCTCTGATACCACAGTTCACTATGGCAACGGGTGAATAAAAAGTGTTATTTAAATCCAGTAAACCAAGGGATATGAATGTGTGTCAGTGTGGACCATGACAGTCATCTTAAAAAGCAAAGAAGAGAAAAGAGATTTTAATGAGCTTGGTCTGCTGTCACCATCATAGAGAGAATAAAAGTTTGATAACACACATGTGTGTGCGTGTGTGAAGTTCAAAGCTGGATCATCACTTACCCGGCTTGAACTTTCATTAAATGAAGCTTGAATTCTAATTTTAGGTTTGATATTTAAATCTTATTATTTAGCTTTAACCCTACGGGGCCAGAGTGTAGGTGAGAGAAACTGAAGACAGTAGCAGACTGCAGGGTGGATCCACCTTCAAGACACGTTTTTATTAAATTAAAACATTTTTTCCCTCCCTCTCTCTTCTACAGTTTATGAACATTGAGTTGTTTGAAAAAAATATTATCTGGAAAAGTTAAGCCATTATAAATGGATCCAGACAGGATGAACCTAAACTGGATGAGGGCCTGATCTGGTCTGAACCTGTGATCTATTCATCTATTTTGGATCTCTCCTGCTTTGCAAGTAGACTTCGGTCCGTTTGCTAATCTGTTACAGAGCCTATGCCTTTGGGCAGATCCTGTTCTCTGTCGACCCACTGAGACTGATTTGTGATTTTTTGTGGGAAATATGTTGAGATTCAGAGTCTGAATTAAAAACCTTTGAACATGTTGAAAGCATGTAACAACTGAATCTCAAGCTGTGAACAAATTTCAGCAGATATGTTCAGAATACAGACTGCTTGCAGCTGCATATAAAAAGACACTTTAAATACATTTAGTCCAGTTTTCAGGTCTTAAAATCATCTTCACTCAAATATTCACCATCTCCAAAATCCCAGCTTTGACAGACATTTCCCCCCCATCAGTGTGGCTTTTACAACACGACAAATGATTGACAACAGATCATATATTATGCATCTTTATACAGATGCAAGCTATTATGCAGATGCATTTAAGTTAAACATTAACTGCAACAGTAATGTTTCAGAGGAACTGACTAAGAGTCTGACTGCTGGATTACTGTCCACAGAGTAAGAAACATGTAGACTACATAGACTTTATTCTGAGCTGTCTGTCTCTATCCTTATATATTGATGAGTGAATGGCTGTAACAGCCCTGATGTGATTTTTTTTTCCAACCTAACTTCTAAGGTGGGATTTCACTGTTTCTAAAAACAAACATCTGCCAATTAAGTTGCTTTTCCATTTGCTCTTAGATGGACTTTACAAATGAGGAATGAGTGAGTGTCAATCAGCTGGTTTAGGTGCAGAGAAAAACTCAAGAGTTTTTTAGTTCAATGATCCGTTACCACGGTAACCAACTTAGTTAACTTTTTTCCTGGCACAGAAAACCAGGGTTTTCATCTCATGGTTAACAAACTCAGAGTTAGCTAAACCTGCTTCATGGAATAGGGCCTGGACCTACTACGATATAAAATTAGGTGGACGTAAAACTTACCACACATGATTCCCAGGGCAGTGCTAAACACAGCCATGTAGCCAAAGTAGAAGGATGTCTGGAACAGCCCATACATCCTGAAATACAACAGGTTAAAATGTAAGAGGTGTGTAAGATGTAAGCACTTCTACAACAGGATGTTTCATCGGATTAATAAAGAGTAAAACTCACTTAGTTTTGAAGAAATAGTAGTAAAAGGAGTACATGTACACATAAACAGCAGTGGATGCAGCAGAGAGGAAGCTCGTCCATTGCCTGGAAGAGAGGGACAAGCAAACGAGAAAGAGGATTGATGACAGGGTGACAATGCCTCAGTTTTGTGGCTGATATTCCAGAGATCCATGTGGGGGAAAAACTCACCATCTGTAGTCCTCAGCATTGAGAAGAAAGTATGTACACACAATGGTGACACACACAGTCACAATGCACAGGATAACCAGGACCAGCATCATGAAGCCATACACATAGTAGATTTTGTAGGCCCAGAAAGATGTGAAGATGAAGTACCTGTCACATGAGGACAAAAACAAAAAACACTTCAACATGGCTGTCTGGATCATTTTAAACAGAGTCCCTCAGTAACACTGCAATACACTTACATTTCTATGAAAATGGAACCAAAAGGAAGGATTCCTCCAAGGCACACGATGACAGCTGGCTCCATGAACCTGAGAGCACAAAATTCAACATATTGACGTGGCCGTGTATCCTTGAGTGTTCGTGTCAGAGTCCCCCTTCAGGGTAAGGACACATGACAAATTGTGTTACGAATGCGAGAAGGGGGAAAAGTTGACAGATTGGAAATTCAAGTAGAGTCAGACAATGGCCTTAGGTCACATCTACCTTTTCCATTTGGCAGCAAGCCACAGTGCTTGGCAGAACGTTGTAAATGTTAATAAACCTGCAGTCGATCGCTTTTCCATATTTCATAACCTAAAAGTGTTTGTGCAGACAGCTAAAATGTTTTGAACTTTAAACCTGACATCTGGCAACTTAAACACAGGCCATTCAACACCTTGTGTCACCTGCATCGAGTACGACATTCTCACTGCCCACTGATCCGATAAGCTAAGCCTCCATCTTCTGACATTTTATAAACAAAATAAAGGACACTGCCACTTACGAGAATCATAAATAACTCTCCCCTGACCGGTGCCCCTTACAAACTAACACTAACGGCACTTGGGGCAGGGTCTGCATGAGAGAATTATTTTAGGGATACGTGTTCTCATTTACATCGTAGAGGGACAACACTAAAAACAAAAACTGTTGAAAGCGGTGACCTCAGGGTAGTCTTAAGTTCCAGTTACACTCTATCCATTATCTGACCCCACGTCTCTGTCACTAATAATAATAATAATGGATTGGATTTATATAGCTCTTTTCAAGGCACCCAAAGCGCTTTACAATACCACTATTCATTCACTCTCACATTCATACACTGGTGGAGGCAGCTACAGTTGTAGCCACAGCTGCCCTGGGGCAGACTGGCAGAAGCGAGGCTGCCATATCGCGCCATCGGCCCCTCTGGCCAACACCAGTAGGCAAATAGGGTAAAGTGTCTTGCCCAAGGACACAACGACCAGGACAGAGAGCCCAGGGATCGAACCGGCAACCTTCCGGTTACAGATGCGATTCCCAACCCCCTGAGCCACGGTTGCCCACGTCTCTGTCACTAAGGCAAAGACAACTGCGACTGTCCACGTCAAACCACACCTACCATTTCTTCTCAGGGATCGGCCGCGGCACAGCATTAACTCGGCAGGGAAAGTTGGGCTGGCCAGACAGATTCCTCCCCAAAATTGTTCCCACGAGGTTCAGAGGCAGGATGACAAAGAAGCAGATACAGCAGACAGCAACCTGCAAAGATGACAAACATTTAATTGTTTTAGTTGGGCGGTCTGTATTTACGGCCATTATCCAGGGTGTTTTACATCCCCAATCAGTTGTTTTAATTTTGTTGACTGTGTTACAGAAGTTAATGTTCACTGCGTGATCTTATGGTACAAACTCAAATGTTCATTAAACTGGAAGAGTAACAGATGAATGGATTTCATCAGCAGATGCCCTAGATGTTTCTGAGGTTTGGCTGAGTCAGGGGAACAATGGCTATTTCATGACACTTTTGATTGATCAGCTCTGCAGCGCTGAGTGGAGCAAACAAACAGCTGTTTGTAATTTCTGTAATTAGCAATTTAAAAAATATGTGAAATGTTTGTGTGTGTGCATTTTTTATTGCTGTAGTGTCTGAAAACATTTGGCACTGAATGAAGAAATAAAGCAAACAGAATTAAAACTCTACAGTGGGTTTGGGACTCTAGTGTCATAAATATCAGGTGAAGTGTGCATATTGTGTTTCAATTTGTTAGTACACTTTTCTCATTACTTCAGTTGTGTTCCCCTGCATGACTAAATCCCATTGCTGATACCAGAGATCTATGCGGCCACACAATTTAAATGCTGGCTCTTGACTTGGAGGATGTTCTTCATAACATTGTGGTTTTTAGGGAGGTGCTGCAGTGTGAAATCCCACCATGGTTCCAAATGGGATGGCTCTGGAGGCGTGGTAGTAGATAGCAATGAAGTTGATGAAAAAGGCAGTCCCGCACACCATGGCTGGGATCATAAAGGCCCCAATGAACATTTGTTTAATCCATCTCCTGCCTGTATCAAGCCAAAAAATAAATAAATAAATCAGACGGCAAAACACGACAAACTGCTTTATTAGGGCATGTCACACATATTTTGTTTGTAAGAAAACAAACTATTTTATTACCTCCTTGTTTTGCATACAAACTTCCCCCGAAGTAGCCATTGACAGGAGAGGTTGCAGCATACACAAAAATGGCTGTGCTCAGCATGGATCCTCTCCTACAGGGAAAAGAAAAAGTTAGGCCAAGTGAAGACCACTCCCCTTGGCGTTGCATATAATTTTTTGTAGTATTTTATAGCACACTTGCACCCAATTCTTTGTCTAAAACAAAAGAAGAAAGATAGAAATGAACACTTGATTCCTTGATTTACAAAATGGTTACCTTCTTTTTTTTTTTTAATTTCCTCTTATTTATACACAAATGATAATTAATTATTCTTTTTCTGTCTTCTTTCTATTTTCCTAATCATTTTGTTAATGTTAAGCATGACAGACTACAACAAACTAACGTAAGTTAGCAGACCCCTCAAAATGTAAGGTAATGCTTTTTTAACAAGTTAATGCAAGTTCCAAGAACACCTCTTTCAACATGTAGCTCCCAAATATAGCACAGATGTTCTTTTTTCTACAATCCCGTTTCAGAGTCTGTAGCTTTAAAATCAACTGAGCTGCTGCTGTTCACACCTCTTCTAGGAAAAGGTATGACAGTGAAATGAAGCCAATGGGAGCAGCACAGTATCTCTCCCACTTCTTTGTCTGAGTGATCTTATTAAATGTTATTATCAAGATCACAGCACGTCTTTAACTTTCTCAGATGTTATAATATAAAGTCTGGATTTATAGAGGGGAAAAAATGGCTTGCATGTGACACCAGGTTAACAGTCCTTCATACCCATTCTCTGCAGTGACGCAACACAAAAACACAACCCGCACAAAACTCTTGTCTATTGGCTTCAGTCATCAATCTTAAAAGTCTCCATTTTCCAATTGTTCTTCAATATTAGCATTTTGAGCCTTACATCAAAAGGTAATTGTAACCTTAGCCACATTAGCCACTAGACATACCAGAATGGGATTTTTACCATAGCTGTGGAGACTAAAAATAAAAGCCAACAACTCAGTCTTCACTTCTGCAAGAGCCAAGACTGCATGAAATGATTTCTTGGGATTATTTAGAATACTTTCACTGCCTTCCCATGCTGCCAGACAACTTTTTTTTGACTGAGAAACTGAAGTCATTATATCACTATAAAGCCAGCAGACTCTGCAAACAAAAACTGTATTTTTACTTTAGCTTATTTGTTTTGCTGTAGAACTTTTTAAAACACAGAATAATGCACTTTCTATATTTTTCAGGCTAAACAAAGAAAGCGAATAAAATTCGTAGAGGCTTTTAAACCTGGGAGCTCATGTAGTTGTGGGGGTGCTAGAAGAGAGCAACTTTTCACAACTTTACACAAAAATGAGCATTTTCACAGTACATATTTTCCTGATTATTTCATATTTGAATTTTAGCTGAATGATTTAAACCTTGCTCTTTGATAAAACCGTAAGTGAGAGAAGACAAAGACTTTTGATAAAGGATCCAATACACAGAAATCAACTTTGCAACTAAAAACCAGATCAAAAACAGTCCTCAGCGAAATCTTACAATCATAACAAAATGTTCAATTACTCACTCTGTGTACAGATCCTCAACCATAGCGACGATGATAACGATGAGGGAGACTGAGAAAATCTGGCAGCCGGAGCCAATAAGTGAAGAGAAGATCAGTGGATGGCTTGACGGCCTAAACACATCTCCATGTACCTGCTTCCACCCATATTCGTCTCCAAGGTCTCTATCCTGTTGGTACAAAGCAACATAAGGAAACTGAGAGAAAAGCATGATGAGGGGAAAAAAACAACAAGAACAGATCTTAGTTCCATGTTAAAGCATGCAAGTACAGCCAAAGTTTACCATGTCATCCATTTCCTCCTCTTTGCTGTATCTGGCATAGTCCTTTCTTAGCGTTCTCATAAGAATCATGGACACCAGACCCACCAAGAAAATGACCATCATGAAGGAATTAAAGATGGAGAACCAGTGAATCTAAAAAATATATATATAGTAAAATCAAAAATTTTCTTTAAGAGGTAGCAACACTGGAAAGCTCTTTGCATCAAAACAGTACATCAAATAGCCACACTTGAGTAAAACAAATGAGTTATGACGCTGCATGGAAAACAAAACAAAGACTCTTATTGAGCAGGTTGGTCATTTACATTACATCTGTTGCAAGGCTCAACTTGCATCTTCTGAAATGTCATACAGAGTTGTGCTATTACAACAAGCCAATGGTATCCCCACTGGCATGAGGAAGCATGTGAAACACCACAAAAGTTATTTCACTCACTCTGTGCTGAAAGAAGGATGGATCAAGGTACTTGTCAAATCTGTCTTCAAACTTTACATCTGACTTCTTCCATTTCACCTGGATAGGAGAGGTTCATTGGCATTTATGCATGTGTTTACATGTCCTATGTATCCCCAAGAGAGTATAAGTCAAATATGGCAGATATACAATGATTTTTAGCTTCCCAGAATGTTAATCAAAAAGTACTCACAGAATAGGACATTGGGATTCTTGTGTTTGGCACAAGTCTGACTTTCCCTTCGCTGGTCAGATTTACGTCAACGATTCTATTGCCATTGAAGCCGATCTCTAGTTTCTTATACGTCCACAGGTAGTGCTCTTCTCCATTTTCATCTGCCTCACCAACAATACCTTTAAAAAAAAAAAAAAAAAAAAACAACGAAAAAACAACTCGAGATCTCATTCAGCAGTGGTCCAATGGACAGGTGAAAATAAACGCTTTAGTTATACAACATTAACAATCAGGGTGCAAATGCCAAATAAAGGCCACTTTTGATAACTTTGTAACAGCATAATCTCTACTCACTTGTTACAGTCAGGATTTAGTTTTCATAAAAGGTCATTGCTGAGCAAAGAAGTCTGATGCAAAGCTAGAACTATGAATCTACTGTTGTGGCTATATATATATATATATATCTGTTTAATGTTTAATGCCTGAAAAATTGTTCCACATTCTGCACCACAAATTAATGTAGACAGGAATTTTTGTTCTAGCATACATAATATTATGCAGGCGAGCTCACTTTAGTAAGCGGTACTACAAGTGAGCAAGTTCTGAAAGTGATGAACGACAGGTCTGCAATTGCTGAGCTAAATAACCCTGATAAACATCTCATAAAAGAAAGGCACACCAGTGCACTTCTCACACAATAGCAACCCGGATGTTAGACTTATAGATATTCATGACGCTCCTAATTATGCGACACATAACTCAGCAACGTTTGAGCAAATACCAGCGCCCCTCCCACTTCCTTCTACATCAGCTTGCATAGTCTGTTTAAACAGGGTAGGAGTGGCACCATTGTACTACTCCAACATATGTGAGTGTTCACACTGACTGCTTGTTAGAGTGACAGTCTTGACTCAGTAACAGTAGTGAGTCATTAATATCCTTCTTTTGGTTTATATGAAACACTTTTGCACATGGGAAATGAATACTAAAAGCTGCAGGAGAATTTTTATGAGCTCTGTATCCAAATATTCAACTATTTTAATGTTCATTGGGTTGTTATTCAGCAATCAAATTGGAAATATAAACAATTTGTTGCCAATTTAACAATTGTTTTATTTTTAAGCTTCTTTGCAAAAGAAATAAAATACAAGATTGTATCCTACACATCTTAACAATGTCTTGCTTGTTTGGCACAGGAACAGCACTCTGACTCTTCCTGACATGTTCAGTGGGTGAGTGGACGGAGAGGTTTCAAAAAGTGAGACAGCAGCGGGGCACAGCGTGAGAGAAAAGTTAAACCTGCTGTTGCTTCCAACTTTCTCTCCGAGTTATCATTTTATACACAGATAAAGATGAAAAAACACCACAGCCATTGTCTTTAATACATGGGCTGAAGAGCTCACCTTGGGAAGTGTTTATTATTCTGGACAGCCCTAACACTCAGTACATCCAGTGTCTTTATTCACTTTATGTCAAAATGGTTCCACTCATTAGTATATTTTTCAGTCAGCATAATACCATAAAATTATTCTAAAACGTAAAGCTGTATATAAGCTAATCAACCGGTACACTGCACTAATTAAGCTGATTCAAAACAAAAACAATATAATACAACATAGACTAAATCTTGAGTGCCTTTTATTCTGACATTTGACACATGACATTGTGTCCGGTTACACCTCCCTACAACACCGGTAAAGAATAAATGGACCAGTTATCTCAAGAATAGGAACTGGTTTTACTTCTTCACCATCAGGATGAAAATGTCGGTCACTCTACTCTAAATATTACCACATCACCACTAATAGCCAGTAAGAGGGGATGCGTGAAATTCTGAGATGAGAGAGATGTTAAAAATAAATTTGGCTATGTTTTTTTTTGTTTGTTTGTTTGTTTTGTTTTTTTTTGGGGGGGGGGGGGGACTTTACTACTGCTGCATATTACTGTGAAAACAAATCTTTGTATGCTGTTGCAAAAAGCAATAAAAATATTGTTCACAAAAATAATAATTTTTCTATTTTTTTTTCATTGCTGTTGGATTTTGGTTTTTCTCCCTCTACTCCCTATACTGCTAGTAGTGAATGTAATCCTATGTGCTTACAGGGTAATAACAGTCAAAAGATGAATGTCGCCCAATATCAATCTTCAGCAGATTGACATTATACCTATTACATCTATAGTAATAAGAACACACCTCAGAAGCTAGACAAAACAAAAGAAACATGTAAAAGTAGATGTGTTAATAAAATAAAAAGTGGTTATCAACTTACCCCAGATTGGCAGGTCATCTATGTACATTTGGTACCAGTAGTGATTCTTTATGGCGTAGACAAAAGCATCTCGTTTGGCTTTGTCCAACTCTATTTCACAGTATGTTGACTGCATGACTTCCTCTACAAAGATAAAGATCACATTTTTAGTAAGTGTAGGAAGTTTTGTGGAATTAATAAAGCCAGACATCCAGAGACAAGCAACATTTTTTAGTTATAATGCTCTTGCTGATTCAAAAGTCCTAAAGAGGTGGAAGTCAGTGTAAGTACCTTTGAACTTTATTTGCAAGCCGCTGAATTCAAGCTCCACTCCCTGCAGAGCCTCTCCAAGTGTTTCATGGTAATGACTGATGGTCTTCTGGGAGCCCGCACAGAAGGGCAACGAGAAATACTTGTATGTCTCCTGTCGGTTGTGGTAAGGCCCCACTGTGTTCATCCATAAAACTACCTCCTCCTTATCTGTGTACTGCAAAAGGAAAACAGGAGGACTCTTATAATTAAATCCAGGAATGCTACACCAGTTCTGCAAGTACTGCTGATGTCCTATTCTTATTCTATCGATAGTGCACCAAAGAAACTTCTGTGAGTTGCCAACAACTTTTAAAACAATAGCAGCAACTTTCAGAGCACTATCGCGTTATAAATCATGCAAACAAATGTAAATTTCAGGCTCTTTTCACACTGTTATCGAGCCATCCTCGTAGCACTATTGTGTGTTAGCTATGTGTACCACTGGCAAGGAAGTTCTCGTGAATGCAACATCCGCCTCTTTACTTAACAGCTTCCACATTAGCGCCCCATTTATAATTAAGACAATGTAATGCACATTATTATCTTGTTAGCCAGGTGTAATTAGGGAGGCTGGATCTGACAACGGAGAACAAAAGTAATATGAAGAGGGCCTTAAGTTTAATCGATGTCAAGAGTAAATGTTTTTCATTAATTGTGTTTGCGAGGCTAAACGGACGGC
This sequence comes from Rhamphochromis longiceps, assembly GCF_057381845.1. NCBI lineage: Eukaryota > Metazoa > Chordata > Actinopteri > Cichliformes > Cichlidae > Rhamphochromis > Rhamphochromis longiceps. The sequence goes on from NC_140569.1 coordinate 26,510,131, forward strand.
AGTTTTATAAATCTTGCCTTTGATTAACTAACTAACGTTAGCTACAGGCTAACTAGCTGCTAACTTAAGTGTAGCTTCCGCCGGTGCTCAAGTAAGGTTGCAAAGACCAGCTTGGAAGATGTGCTAACAAGCTAGCAAGCAAACGTTACTCATAAGCACTTAGGCCGATAAGTAGTGACAACTTAGCCGGCTAAATGAATGCCTACCCGTTTGATAGCTCACCCAGTATCAGTATATAACCCACAAAGACCAAGTCATGAACCCTGTCACGTTTATAATTCTGTTTTGTGGGGTGTAGCTAGCCGTCGCGGCTACAGTTAGCAGGTTACACAGAGCACAAACGTCCATTATTTTCAAGGCTCCCCCTTTTCAGTCGGCCTCTCAAAAAGGTGTCTTACCGTGTGGTCATGTTCGTCTGCGTCGACAGGTGATAAAGAACATACAAGTGCGAAAACCACCGCCGCTACCACCTTCCACCTGGAATATCCCATTATTTTCAGAAAAAAAGTGTACAGAAAGACTGGGGATGTTAGCTTTGCACGGCTATCCCACCTTCTTCCTGGTTGTATGACAGAGGCAATTTTTAGGGATGCTCTCGTACGCATATGGCGTAAGAGCCTCATGAGCGTTCGTCGTATGCACGTTCGATTGGCTGAAAAGAGGCACGTGGCTGACGACGTCCAGTCAGCGCAGAAAACGATGGATACACGGTGATTATAGAAACTCTGTCGGCGCATCTACCGCAACCTTCGGCCACGTCATCCGACTGCAAAGACTGGAGCTTCAACTTTGACAGAGAGCTGGTGCATGAAACATGATCCTCGAGTACAACAAGCGGGTCTATTCACTGTCTGATGAGGCCTCTTAATGGACCCAAAGTTGTCCGAACATTTTGTCAGTCTGAGCCACGATAATGCACAATTTTAAGCAAGCGCAGCAACCTCTAAATGTCCTACTTGTTTGGATTGCAGTTCTAGGTTATTCTTTGGATAAAGCTGATAAGTTAAACCTGAGTTTAAGACTGTAACTTAAAAGTTCCTATGCACTTTGACTACATTTATCTTTAAGGACACAGTTCAGCTCAAGGTAGGCTGACTTGGTAGACTGATTTTCAAACAGACACTCGTCTTCCTTGACTACTTAAATGCTCTATGGTCTCATTTAATATGTACAATTGTCTGAGTCAGATTCTGACGCTTCAAAATCCTAAAGCTGCAACTCATTTAGAAACACAATCTTATAAAAGCTTCAAAAATTCTTTCAGTTCATTAAAAACTTTAAACTCATTCAATTTACAGTGTTCAGAATTCATTAAGATGTTTCAGTAAATCACTTTTTCTTTTGCAAAATAAGTAAAGCAACTCATTAAATCAGTGGTCTCCATGTGAAGTATGACGAGGCCTTTCTGCTTCAGACGTCTTTCCAGCATTACAAAGACTGCACAAACCTCCTGTAGAAGAGACACGAGGGAACACAGTACACATGTTGTGGAAATGAAACAGATTTGGTGTAATCACTACGAGCACGATTAGTGTGATGTTTTCTCACTTTACGATTTCAGGCAGACGGGGGTCTCTGTATAAGCCGTTGTGCAGATATCCCAGAGACCCTTCAAATGTCACCAGCTTGACTCTCTCTGTATTCTGGGCATGCGCTGCCACCTCGTATGTCTGGGGGAGTAAAGAGAAGGAATTTCAGTTTACCTAAAACAAAAATGTTCCTAGAAGAGTCATTAATTACTTACAGCTCTAATGAAAACACTGACTCAGTTTACTTTAAATGACAAGCAGCTGTCTGTGCCACTGATACCTGCTGAGCAACCTCAATGGGAACCAAGTGATCATCCTCAGAATGAAGGAAAAGTATGGGGCTTCTCATTTTCTTCAAACTGCAGAATAACAGAGCTATATCAAATCACAGCATTTTTCTAGTAATAACATTTTTAGCTTATTAACGTATTACATATCTCTTAATATTTCACTACTGTATGTACATAACCAACTTACTTTTCTTCAGTAGGAAAGACAAACTTATTATCTTCCCATGGTGCTCGGTATAAGTAACCAAGGCCTGGAAATTTCCAGTAACGCTTTAAACACAAAGAAAAAAGTCATTGTAAAGTCTGTTGTGATGCAGTAACACAGTCACATGAAATAAATACAGCAAATACTAAAGGTGGTAGGTTAGACGAGCATACCCAAGCAAAAGGGTTAAATGGAGGAATATTTTGCCGAACAGTATTGAATGCGCCTTCAAGGATCACCCCATCAAACACCACTCCTGAAAAGAACGGGAAACAATCACCATGTTGCGCTCACATGCTCTTATGTCCAATTTATGCTTCAGCGGGAACTTTACATCATAGCCCACGACGCAACCTGACGTGCACCTTATAAGAAACGCAGCTAACACGTCTGGTCGATGTAGCCGCAGATATTGGGTTATATATTGGATTCCTCCTGTGCTGCTTTTCACTGCAGTCTTTGAATATATCAGTGAGATAATAACAATCATCACCTCAGTATATGGAAAAATAATCTTAGCATCAACATGAGGACTCAGTAACTAATGGTTACCACGTGGTAACCATTAGTTACTGAACAGAATGGAGGGCACAAAAATAAATGTGGGGACAAAGGTTAAGTCGTAGGCCCTGCAAAGATTCCTCGCAGAAGTTTAAATTGGGCATTACTTCTATTTGCTTGATTCATTAGTAGCAAAACCTACCCTGCTCCAGAAGTTTGTCTGCAGTGTTAGTCGCCACTCTGCACGGAAATACAGAAAAGCATTTTCAGTTTATCCAATACGTCACCTTCTCATCTCATCGATGTTGCCAGATTCATTACAGCTGTCGACTAATTTCAACCAAATCCAATTTGATTATGTTTTTTTAAAGAAATGCAAACTGGTTCGAGGTATCTTGTTTTGAGCATTATAAGGGTGAACCAATACAATGAAAAACAGCTAAATGTGCAACTACATTCATTTCAAAATGAACACGTCTGTTAAAAAAAATAACCCAGATATTAGAAAATGAACAAAAAAATTAGATTAACATAAAAAATAGACATTAAGCACCGAATTATCTCCACCTGGAAAAAGACAGAAAAGCTATTTCTCAATATGAAACGGGAAATATTCAATTCATGAGGGATCTGCGTTGCATAAAGCATTTATCACTTGCCTATTCATAAGGCTTCCTCCGTTTCTATTCAGTCAGTCAGTACAGGTAAGGTTCCATAATTTGCTGCCTAGTGACAAAAATCTGAAGTACTTCCAAACAGGGATCTTCAGGGTGCCGAGCTGGGCTGTGAACTATCTGCCATCATTACCACACAGTTGCTGATGAATTATTCCAGATTTAAATTACCCTCCTGCCAGGCTTAAGCACCAGGAAATTATGTATTTTTAAGATGTTTTCTTTGACAACTGTTAACTTTGCTCATTAATGTTATTAGCCTCCTGATCCTGTTCATCATTTTTGCATATAAAAACAGCCTGGAAGAGTTGGTAGAACTAAAAATGCTATGGCTTCTCATCATTTACCTTCAGTTGTTCATCTGGTGGGTCCTGGTTAAGATCAGCAGCTTATCCTAAGCCTGAAGTAAAAAGAACTGTACCAACGCCATCCAGCTGCTTCTATCAGGTTTTATAGTAGAAATCCAACTTTGCAGCCTATGCAGGACTTTTTTGCCCCAACAAGCAAATTTTACTTTTTACAGTCGAATGGCATTATTGCTTTCTGTCCAATTCGATAATGAAATTTAGAATAGCTCTTGACTGTTGCAGATTATTACTTCAATATTTTAAAAGGAAGAGGATGTGACAAGTATTCCAAACATTTTTTGGGAGTGTGTAAAGGTTTCCAAAATGCTGCACATCAGGAGTCTTTCCTTACTGACCCAGTGCCAAGAGAATGTCCCCAGATAACGACAAGGCTGTTTCTGCTGCGTTCTTTGACCCAGTTGTACACGCAGAGGAAATCAGTGGTCAGACCGGCTTCAGTTGGCTCTCCGGTGGAGTCTCCAAAACCTGCCAGAGTTTGTCACATCATTTGCTATTCACGGTCACGTCAGAGAGCTGAGCTTGAGAGTAAAGCAGCCACAAGGTGGCAGTCACTTAGAGGAAAACCCTCATCAGACATTGACCTGAAGCTGAACTGATCTCTTTTGACTGCCTTACAACAAACAACTCATCAAGCGCAACAAAATTAGTTCACAGTGATTATATGTCTGCAAATGATATTAAATCAATGTGAGAAGGTTTTGCTTTACAATCAATACTAAGGCTAAAAAGCACTGAAATAGAAAATATGTTTAAATAAGAGTCATAAATCTCCATTTGTACCAACCTCTGTAGTCAGGCACTAGGACATGGTAACCAAGAGCACTCAATATCTGTTGACACATAACACTTATTTGTCATCAGAATGGCCACAAAGACCTTTTAAAAGATTAATATGTTTGTATTTGTGATCACTCACTTTTGCAACTCCCACCCGATGAGGAGCTGCCCTGTTGGATTCATTAAAAAAAAAGCCACAGAGCCAAAAAATTGGTATTTTTTCCAAAGTGTGGAACCTCTACTCTTTGTATCTGCAGCTGTAATACAAATGCATTATTTATAATACCTCGTGCCTGTGTTTCCATGAAGATATATGAAAACTGGACTTCCATCGCTTAAAGTGTTTTGGTACCACGCCAAGTCTTTCCCCTGTGCCTCCTTCCACCGACTTTCAGGGACAGTGTGCCTTTGACGGTCAAAACAATGCACCGCTTAGAAATACAACCAACAACTGGATCATTAAAAAACAAGTGTTGTCCTTTAGTCTTAGGATTTTAAAAGCTATGCTAGGAAAAAAAAGAAAAGAAAAAAGTTTAACTTAGCTTATGCTCACCATACGCCGAGGGAAATTCCTTCCTCTGATGTTAAGTACATGTTGATGGTGTGATTAAGGGAGAAATCAGCAGGTTGGCTGAGGTCAACAAAGAATGGCAGGCTGACTATAAACAGGAAAAAAGAGAGGTGCTTTTTTTTCTGAGTAGCAAGCTAAGGATTTACAGTACATCCAAGCGGCAAACTGGATTTTCACATACTTCTGTGTGTGTAAACAAAGTGCTGAATTAATTCTGGAAGCATTTTCACCGAGAAAGGCACCACAACCAAGATAACAAAGAGGGCCAATAAGCCCCTTTTTAGCCACCCTTGGGACCTATAAGGAGACAGAAAAAAGACAGAAATAAAAACAATGTGACTGGAGACTAAAGATGGATATTGATAAGATCTTATTGATTGGCAATTCTGCTTATCGGACAGATTCTTCAACTATTCCTCCATTGATTCTTGTTCCACTGTCTTTGTGTAAAAGAAAATAGGCATACGCAGGTTTTCAGCATGTTCACCTGAGACTTAACACTGTGTACAAACAGAGTGGGAAAACACTGGCAAGTGACTCAAGGGGTGCAAAATCTCCATGAACATGACTCACTGTTTTTGCATCAGTCATATAAACATGAAAGCATTTACAAAAGGTATAAAACAGTCTGGAGGCGTACATTTTCAGTAGACTAGGCCGTTCCTGTTTGCACTGACACCGACTTTCTCTCTTTATCCAAAAATTATTATAAACTTCTGATGACTTTATTCCGCCTACCCCTAACTGTCCAATCTGTGTTAAAACACCAAATCAACACTACAGCAACACTAAAAAGTTTGGCTCCCACTTCTCCTCTTCATGACATCTAAATTCAGCTGCATCCCTGCAGACAGTTTGAATGACTCAGCAAATGTGAGAAGCATCAAGTGAGGGGAGAGGAGGACGGGGGTGTGGTGGATGAGTTTGTTGAGTGGTGCAAAAAAAAGTGCAGCTCTATTCAGGCAAGATCTGAGAAACAAAAGCCCCCCCCCCCCCAAAAAAATAAATACATAAATAAAATCTCCCTCAGAGACACACTGAAGGGTCTGTGGACCAGGTTGAGCAGATGTACTTGGAAATGCTCACTTATTCCCACTGGTGTGCACCAAGCAGCTCTCCACATGTCCTATCAGTCTGTGAATGCAGCATTAATATAGAGACATTAATATGGGAGAGAAGAACTGAACGATCTAATCAAGACGGCAGGCTGTCATTGGAGTCAGTCTGGACTCCCTGGAGGCAACAGCGAAAAAAAGGATGCTATTCAGACTATTGCCAATTAATGGACAATACATCCCACCCCTTCCATTAACACTTTAATCAGCCAGAAGAGCCCTTTTAGTCAAAGACTGATCTCTCTGTACTGCTCGGGGGAAACATCTAGGAGGTCACTTGTTCCAAAAGCCATCACTATCTAAAGTTAACTCCTTGAATTTATTATTCAAATCTTTTCTGAAAAAATAAAGTTCACTGCAGATTTTTAATTAATCACCTCTCTTTTTTCCTGTTTATAGTCGGGCTGCCATTCTTTGCAGGATGACGCAATGCAACCTTTGTTTTACTGGGCAGTCGCTCTGTAGAAGATGCGTCTGTTAGTGATGTTATATTTTCACATTTTCAAGACACTTCCAGTCCCTGACACAGTTTAGTTTTCAACAACACTACAGGAATTCCTGTACTCTGGGAAAATGACTCACTTGTATTGTTCCACTAGTTACTGTATTGATCTGTAGACCATTATGCAAGACATATTTTCAAATGTTTACAACAACGCCCTTTACGAGTTTTTGATATTGTTGTCTTCGCTAAATGCGTTTGCTCAATGCTTCAATGTCCATTTAGCTAGCTAACAACCTATCAACTCTATTATGGTCTAGTAAAAGCGTGCTTGTAGTAGTAACACCATATAGCGTCATGTAGTAAAATGCCTGTCCTGCGCTTACAAACGTGTAACAAACGGAATAACAAACTACACGCGAAAACTGTCTTAGTGCAGACTGCTAGTGGACTTTTAATTCCACTAGCCGTTAAAAGGTAAAAGCTAATGCAGTAAGGTAAGCTAGCTAACTCACTGTGGTGACCGTGTCCCCTCCTTCTTCTTGGATTTGGAAGTCCGCTGTACCCCGCTATTGTGGGAGGATGGCTCATTCTGTTTAACGTCCCTTCTCTTCATTATTTAAGGTCAGTTATATTGAACAAAAAGAGACTTTATCTATACAGCTAAACGTCTGGGACAGTTATATGGCTCGCAAGGAACTTCAGCAAACTTTGACCGAAGTCCGTTCAAAGACCTGATTCGCGGTGAAAGATAAGATAAGATAACCTTTATTAGTCCCACACTTGGGAAATTTGTTTTGTCACAGCAGGAAGTGGACAGTGCAAAAGTTATGAGGCAAAAATTAGAATACAATAAGAATAAATACAGTACACAACTGTACAGAATAGAATAAAATAAAATACTATATACAGTAGAATAAAATAAAATAAATATACAATAAGATAAAAATAGAATACAAATACAAATACTATATACAACTGAGTAAAAATACAACGATGACAGAAAGGATTATTGCACTTAGTATTATTGCATATGTATGGATGTGTGTGTTTGTTCAGTTAAAGTCTTTGTTGTGTAGTCTGACAGCAGTGGGGAGGAAAGACCTGCGAAATCTCTCCGTCCCACACCGTGGGTGCCGCAGTCTCCCACTGAAGGAGCTGCTCAGTGCTGTCACAGTCTGCTGCATGGGGTGGGAGATGTTGTCCATCAGGGATGACAGCTTAGCCGCCGTTCTCCTGTCACTCACCACCTCCACTGGGTCCAGAGGGCATCCTAGAACAGAGCTGGCCCTTCGGATCACCCTGTTCAGTCTCTTCCTGTCCCCAGCAGAGATGCTGCCGCCCCAGCAGACCACGCCATAAAAGATAGCAGAAGCCACAAGGGTGCGGTGCCAGAGGCTGTTAAGGTAGCACATGTTTGCACTACAAAGCACAATATATGTTACACACCTTAAGACAGCAATCTATACAGCTCGATACAGTCTGTGGCAAAGGGTGTCAAACATCAGGTCCGGGGTCAGAAGCAAGAGTCCAGTCTGGCTCTCTGCAAGGCTTTGTGAACAGGGGCATAAATCTTTTTAAAGCTTTTCCTCCTAATAAAAACCTGCGTCTTGGCCATTCACCACAACCACAAAGTAATTAAGTGATAGATAAACAACTAAATTATAGAAAAGGCTCAGTTCTTTCACTATCTACTAAAAAAAGCATTTAAAGGAGAGTTTGGGCAAAATACTTCCTAAAATTAAGTATTATGTAAGTACTCTTCGGGAATACTTCTCCAGGCTACCTGAAGTTCCCCAACATTACTGACTGAAATGCAGCCCCAAAACACTGCAGAGATTTAGGGCTGTAGACATTAACTGTTATCCCTCTCGCTTTACCTCCCTTGCACATATTGATCACTAATTGAACCAACAATTTAAAATGTGGATTCCTCACTCCATAAGACATGCTTCTTGTGTAATTTGACGCACCTCAGCCTTTCCTCCCTGTTTCTCATCATTAACAATGGCTACTTGCCTGCCAGCCTTCCACTGAGAGCATTTTTCATTGATCAACTGAAGGGCCAGATGCATCTTTCAGGTCCTGTGTCAGGTCTTTCCTGACGTTTTATGTGTTTCATGAGGACATGATTTTCTGATCCAGTATTTTAGACCTGACACTTCTTCTTTTGCCCCACACTTGTCCAGTATTGTGAGACTTATTTAATAGCGTGCTGAACACCGTGTAAAACGTTTTCAGCTAAGAGCCCTTAGAGAATCTCATTTCTGGTGCAAAAACATTATTTTATGTCTGTCAAACTGTGTTATCTATTGCGTTTTTTGTAGATTCAGCTAAAGCAATGAGAACATATCATGTGTTATGATACAGGCTGCTAGTGATAAAGAGCCAAAAGATACCATTTAAAATTGTTTTTTTTGATAAGTGTGCTAAGTTATGCGCAGACAGAACTCCAGTCCATTCTTTGAGTAAGTTTATTTTAATGCTTGAATGATTCATAGATCAGCATTAAGTGACAAAACAAAACAAAACCTTTGAAAATGGCCAGCTACAAGCACTGGACTGAAACTGACAAGCCTGGAGAGCTACTGCTCAGGACCACTTTAAAATATAAAATATAAGATGCAAAAAAGAAAAAAGAAATAAATAAAAACAGATTTGCAATCCACACCAAAAACACTAGTGCACCCTTGGGAGCATTTACTGATCACCGACACTCTGGGAGGTTTCTATACTGCAAGAAATATGTTTTAGATTTTTGGCAGCAGTCACATTGGTGGTGTGTTTGGGAGGAAATGTCAATAAAAACCTTCATGGGGAAAACCTTCACGAAGAACTGTCTGGAGGGTTAATATAAGCTGGGATTAATGCACCAAGCTTGACATGTTCTGGATCAGATAACACATTGAAACCACACAGCGTGCACAATTATTGGCGCACTTTGACTTTGTCATTATTTCTATATGCCTATTTTCCAGCTCTGCATCAGATGAATGATAATGATGATGAGGCCCAAAGTGATCCACACCTTGTATTAAGTTGCAGGATTACCTCAGCTACGCTGGAGCACAACCACCTCTGAGTAAGAGTTCTCTGTGCTGTGTTGTAGGGTTCTCTGGTCAAGCCTTGCTCTTGCACTGAAAGTCGTTATTGTTGACTGGCACTGTATAAATACAACTGAACTGAATCAAAATACATAAAGACACGGGCTGCTGTTACTGCACATCATTACGCATGCATCAAAGTAGTTCACTGTGTATTGTCACTAAGCCAGCACACCTCTCTGAAGAGCATTTGGGAGTCTGCAGTTGCTGTCTTAGTGAAAGTTGACTCTGAGATGAAGAAACGGACACTCCACGATTCAAAGGCTTATGACAGTTATTGAAATGAAAAATTGCTAGGATGGTGGATGCTCATATTATACACGGCCAAAGTTTCAAATAATGAGGTGGGTGTATCCTCTATGAGCCAAAAGCTGGGGCTTCATAGGGATCTAAACATTCTTTTCAGTCATTTTTTTCTACTCTTGGCTCCATTAATGTGGTCATCTAAAGCACTCAGCTCTGGCTGTGAGCACAAGCCACTTTCTTTTCTTTTCTGTGGAAGGAACAGCCATTGAAGACAAAGTTGGTTTAAAGTGATGGGGATTGCATTCTGTTTTTTTTATTTACCTTTTACACAGCAACCCAACCTTTCTGGAATTGGTTTGTAATTGTACACATTTCTATTTCTAGAGAGAAAAAAAACCCTCCTTGCAATGCATTTGCTCAACAACAAAGTTGTGACAGCAGTTTTTTTTTTATTTCACATCTTCTTTACATTAAAAAAAAAAAATCCCCAAATGTCATACATTTTCCATCACAACAATCTGAAAGCCTGAATGATGTGGCATGAAAAGGACACTTGAGGACCACTCAGGTTATACAAAGAAAATGAGCAAACGTCTCCAGTAACTCTGTCAGTGTTTGACAGGTGATATTTAGGATGCACAGCAGAGAAAAGGCCTCTAAGGACCAGAGATGTCACTGAAATAAATTAAGAGGATGTTGCAGACGACTGCTTTAAGAACTGTTTGGCTTGGGCTGTATGAGGGAACCGACCGAGAGGACATTGGCTGCTGCGGTGGAGCCCTCTGTTAGCTGATGGGTCAGGTAAACACCAAAGGTCACCTGAAAAAAAATAAAAAAAATCACAAAATAGCAGAGCGTTTGAGTTGCCACACACACACACACAAACAAACACACAACCACACAAAGCATCTACATGAAGGTGCAGTAATTGCTTTTGACTGACCTTCCCGCTGCGGTAAGCAGATAGAGACATTAGCGGCTCTTTTGTTTTGCTTCCTGTGTCTTGGTCAATTCCAACCATGTGACATCTTCCACAATGTCCTGCAACCTTCAGGTTAATCACAGAGGGAGCATATTCATTTTGGACAAATCCGCAGTTGAAGATTTCATCATTTATCTCAAAGTGTCAGCTCACCATGAATTGAGTACTGCCAATAACCAAGTGTGACCAATTATCCTCCTCAAACGGTTCGACACCAGCGATGACTAAATTGGCCCGGAAGCGGCTAATGACACTCTGTGTGTCAAGGAGCTGATCGCCCTCAGAATCGTCCTGCCTGAGAAGGCAAATGGGGAAATTGCATGTTAGTTTGCCTTGCTGTGTAAATGACCCACTGTGATGCAAATGTACAGACATCGACGCATCCTGAATATTTCACTGGAGCCATGTGTATTTTGAATAACATGCCATGTGTTCAAACCTGCTGCTCATTAGGTTCTGAATGAGCTCCACGCTGGCACGGCTGATCATGAGATACTGAGCTTCATTTACCAGGGAGAGCGATGTGGAGGTGGCAGCTAGAAGGGAACAACTTCATATTAGCACAGTGAGCTGAGGAAAACATTTTCATTAACACTGTCGTTTTAAAAAGTCTGGTAATTGAGGTTTTACTGAAATACAGCATTTGGAAAATGTAAGTGAATCTTGGCACACATCCAAATGCGCACTCACAATTCAACACACAAAATGTTTTGTTGGGTTACACGGATGAAATCTTCTATCACTGTGTCCTTGAAATATTCTTAAAAAAAATATCAGAGAATGTACAAGGAAGTGACAGCTGCAGAAACTGTAGCAGAGAAAGAGCAGCCACAAAAAATGAGATGGTTATACCACAATAAATACATTTTTGTTTTTTAAATTAAAAGGAAATAATTATTGATTAGATATTATGACAGAAGTTGTCTAGTAAATAAAACTTGTCAAGAAATATTATACTGAAGCAAGAGTTAGTTTTTCCAGACTGCAGAATTGCTCTCTGAGTGTTTATTTGTCAAATTGCCAGTTATGGCCTAACAAATATTAAAGATTCGAGTGAAATTTCACTCGATATGAGGAAATTTACTCAGGCTGTGAAAACAGTTGCAACAAGTTTCTTAGTGCTCTACAGAAAATGGACAATAACCTGAGATCATAACATTCCTAAAGACGTAATCAGCAGTGGTACTGTACACTGGATTAGTGCATAAACTGATGGATTCAGCCATTGTTTTCTTAACTCCGTGCTTTATTAATGCTGTTATTAATTTTTTTTTTTTTTAAATCAGTTGACTATGGTTAGCAAGCTCATTTAGCAAGCTCCATAAACTACAGTGGTGGAAAACACAAATGCACTTTGTTTTATGCACATGCAATTTTTTTGGATAGTCTGCACTATACAGTATAGCATATATACATATTAGGGGTGCAACGATACTCATATCGATATTGAACCGTTCGATACAGTGCTTTCGGTTCGGTACGCATATGTATCGAACAATACAAAATTTGTAATTTATTTTATCAACTTTCCTTCTGACGATGCTGTCTGTGTTGAGCGCTCAGTAAATCTGCGTTCGACTACTCAGCCTAGGCTGCACTGTCGAGCGCAGATCCACTGAGCGCTCAACACAGACAGCATCATCAGAAGGACGAGCGCAGGGCAAGCTAGCGAGACAGAAGTTAAGCTCTCCTTGCAACATGGCAAATTGAACCTTCCCCACCCTCATTCAGATGTGGCGTTTGGAATTATTTTGGTTTTCATGTGACATATGACCCTGAAGGTAAGCGCGTCATGGACTAAAGTAAAACAGTATGTTGGATGTGCCACGCAATGCTCAATTACATGGGTGGGAACTAGTGTGTTAGCGAGCAGTTAGCTCGTTAACGTGTTAGCCGTCTAGCCCCACGCAGGGGTAGCTCGATAACGGAGCACTAGTGGGAACACAACGAATATGACTGCACATTTACGCCGACATCATCCTAGTGCAAAGACAAGTGGAAGCAGACAAAAACAACAAGCATGCATGTTACAAACTTTACCCGAGTCATTTAGACAGCCGTTAGCACATGATTCTCCTTATGGGGACCTGATATGTTTAATATTGTGGCGAGCTCAGACAAGGAGGAGAGGGAGGTGTCGTTTGGTCTTGCTTACCGTGAGCTAGCCAGGGAGCACAGCCGTTTATTGACATCTGCAGAAGAACACTGCCGCTAGCTAACTCCTCAGCGCGGCAACCGCACAGCAACAACAACACACAGAGCGCCCTCTGACCCCGGAAGGACACACCGTCGCAGCGAGAAGGCGTCACCCGTCACTATGGCAACATAAACAAAACATAACTGTACAAACAGAACCCCGAACAGCCCTGACCCGCTACAATATGCTGCTGAGAATATAGCCCAGAAGAAGCGTATAGTATAGCTTTTATTTTGGAAAGAGCCATTTCTCTGTAATAAACTCTCTTTTCCAAAGATGAGTGACTCCTCAATCAGATACAGGTGTTACCGCGCCAGATCCGCGGCCCCGAACCGTAGTAAGGAAACCTCTGGCAGTTACTTGAAGGTTCCGTAACTGACTCGTAGCCGGCAAAGCTTACTATACAGGTCAACTCCGCTAGCAAAAAGATCGAAGGAGGCGTAGGAAACTGCTTCACCGAACTTTATTTCTTCTCTAAGGCACGAACATAGCGTACAGTGGGCTGAAACAGTTTACTCACAGCGAGCATCGCCGACACAACTCTGGCTGTCGAGGGAGTTATTATATTCCTTTTATTTATTTTCTTTCTGTCTCTTCTGTAGCTAACCGTTACTTTTTCCCCTTCTCCGCTCTCTCTCTTCACACACACACACACACACACACACACACACACACACACACACACACACACACACACACACACACACACACACACACCAGGCAGTCCCGCTACACACATCCCGAATACATTTCCCATCAGGCTTCATCCTTAAAGGGCCATGCCTGTAACACAGGGCTTGCAAAATCGGGCTAGCGATTTTTCCAGTCGGGCTACCAAAATCTATCTCTGCCCTGCCGGTCGGGCTATTGTAGGAAGGAAAAATATATGTCAATGCTTTTGCATTCTTTCGGAAATGTAGCTGGGTAATTATGTCATTGGCATCGGTGAGCCACTGTCAATATGTGACATATTGAAATCGCGTTTGAATTTGCGCTTGTTTTTTGCTTTCACTTTGCAAATATCCAGGTGCCTTCTTTTGGCGCACCGCCGGTCACGACAGGCGGGGGAAAAGTCACTCGGGTCAGAACATGGGGTGCCACCATCATCCCACTTCTGACACCAATGTGGCGAGCTCAGACAACGAGGAGACGGAGGTGTTGTTTGGTCTTGCTTCCCGTGAGCTAGCCAGGGAGCACAGCCGTTTATTGACATCTGCAGAAGAACACTGCCGCTAGCTAACTGCTCAGCGCGGCAACCGCACAGCAACAACAACAACAACACACAGGGCGCCCTCTGACCCCGGAAGGACACACCGTCGCAGCAAGAGGGCGTCACCTGTCACTATGGCAACATAAACAAAACATAACTGTACAAACAGAACCCCGAACAGCCCTGACCCGCTACAATATGCTGCTGAGAATATAGCCCAGAAGAAGCGTATAGTATAGCTTTTATTTTGGAAAGAGCCATTTCTCTGTAATAAACTCTCTTTTCCAAAGATGAGTGACTCCTCAATCAGATATATTTATTTTTTTAATTATTTTTGTTTCAGCAACATTAAATTTAAAAACTGTACTTTTGAGTTAAAATATATATTTATAATTTTAATAAATGACAAATTAAAAAGGCATGAACATTTTTTTTGTATCGAAAAAATATCGAACCGTGACACCAAAGTATCGAACCGAACCGAACCGTGAATTTTGTGTATCGTTGCACCCCTAATATACACATATACATATATACACATATATACACATATACACACACACACATATATACATATATACACACACACATATATACATATACACACACACACACACACACACACACACACACAGTGTAGTTGTCATATAGTTGTACTGTTGTTATTATTAAGTGAGATGTGACCATAGAGATCAAAATTATGTTCTGCAGCTTTTATGTGTATAAATTTGGGCTTTTTAACATTGCAGTCTACAGGGTTTTACTCACTTTTGGAGTAAGCCTCAAGGCCACTCTGGGAACGGCAGCTTTTTTTCCTTATGTGCTTACAACCCTTGGCCTTGTTGCTTAGCTTGGATACAAATAAAAAAGTTCCAAAGATGTGGAGTGTGGGAAATGAAGATGTCAGAAATGTATATTAAACGCCAGGATAATCTGGAGACTCGCAAAAGGCAGATTTCAAAACAAAGAACGATCGGCATCTGCACAGGCGAGGCTGAGATGTCCTAATTTGCTGTAGCTCAAAAGACACAGCAGTACAATGGCACCGACTTCACATGGCTCCTCTCATCATACTCTTTCAAAGTGGTACGATAAGAAGAACTGTGGTGTCTGGATTTGTGTGCATTCCTCTTCAAGGAGCATAAGTCAGGCCAGTGGTAGCAGCCACAAGTCCATTTGTTCATAACAAAGTGGGAGTGACTCTGAGGTCTGCACAGAGCCTCAAGTTCACCATCTGATGGGGAAATTTAAGTCATGCAGACCCAAGCTGACCGTTGTATACATGCAAAAGTATAAGTAAGTATTTCCTGGTATAATCCTAGCCTTAGATTCTCCCTGGATGCTAAATGTCCAGAGCTTTCAAATCCCTCATCTCCAGTTTGTAGCACAGGCTTGCCATTAAAATCCTGGCTCTCCATACTCAGATTAAGTTCACTTTTATGAAGTCATATTAACTATAACAACTGAACTTGATGCACTTTATGCATTTATTTATTGTGTTTTGCTTGCCTTTATATTAACGCTGACATGGGACAGTACTACAATTTCATTGAACTATTGTACAAAATTTAAGTACACAGTTTTAAGCCACTGAGTTGTGACATTTAACTCATTAATCAGGTATGCACTACTTTTAGATAAGCACTTTAAATATACATATCTTGTGTTTACAATGGAACAGCCAATCAGAAAAACGTTGGCTTAAGGCTGGGAGAGTGAATTAGCTAAAATGGCTTGTGTCAGAGTGGCGCACACAAGCTAGGAATAAGATAAATAAGGATTGTTTTGAACTGTGAGTCATCCAAAGCTACTCCAGTGGAGCCCAAAAAGAAAATATAGAGGATGAAATGAACATATTGGGGCATGTTTTCTGCTCCCTTATTAATAATTTTCACACATTGCAAAGTGCAAAAGGAATCAGGTGTGAATGTTTGCTCAGTAGGTGTGATTTTTTAAAATCAAATCGCATGTTCCAGTCTAAATGAGGGATTCACATCCTTGGCTGAGAATCCCTGGCATACGCAGCATTTTCACAGTCTTTCGGATTACAATCTGACGCTCTTAAGCAGTGTTACAGAAAAAGATGTTGCCAGCATTACTGAATGCAAGGTCACACTGCTCGTGTACTGTATTCCACATAAATCTGGAGTAAACAGAGAAAGGCGAGGCAAAACAGGTGAAACGCTTGTACTGGTACCTTCACTCGGCCTTTTCTTCATTTCTCGGGTGAAATCAGGCCTTTGTTTTATCAGGCGGCACGGCTGTCCAAGGAAGTCTGAAAGCCATGATGCAGCCTCATCCCCACAGTCGACAGTCTCCACCCTTGGGGAAGGAGGAAGATTATATTCAGGAGACCCCCGGGGGAAATCTACAGAGTTTTGATGCTGCTTACTATTTGCTGTGACATCTAATCGGAGAATCACTGGGTGAATGGCTTTTTTTTTAAGCTTGTGACTCGTCATGTGGGGATCTGTCAGAGGAGATTAATATCATCCAGTGCTCTATTGTTTGTTTTCCCCTAAAAATGGTAAGCAGCAGGAATTTCATAAGAAGCTGGGAGAGGAGGGCCTTATAATGCCATCCGCAAAGAAGGGGTAGCATAAAGAACGACACAGGTAGGGAGAGCGTTGACACGAGAGAAAAACAAAGAACAAATGACATGTGTCACAATATTTCCTGCAGCTCATGCTTTTCGGATGTCTCAAACGCTGCCAGCTCACCTGTCACCACAAACTTTACTGTGACACACCCTCGTGTGCGAATGATTGTTGTTTTCCAGGGGAACAGAAATGGTATCCATCCCTGTAGGGCGATTGAAGAAAAAGCAAAACAAAAATCCTCGTTGAAGTTTACGGCACAAAAATCGGACTAACTGAAATTTAGACATATATTTTAAAAATGTATTCCCAGTGAGCCATGGACTGAGTGTCTGACCTGGTGCCTGCAGGAGCAATTTGTTGGAGCGAATGTGGACTTGCGGGCGAATGAGACACAAACGTGGCTCCCTCTTCTGACTCAGGCAAACGCCGTTTCCATTTACCACCATCCAGCCTCTGTCATACAGTAAACCCAGCGGGCCCACCGGCCAGTCGTGGACCTGCATGAAGAGCAGAGTCAAATCAAAACAGGTAGAGTGGAAGAAGGGGGAGGAGAGAAAAAGGTTAGAAAAGAAAGACGAGAGATAAGGCTGGGCTGTTCTCAAACCTCATACGCTCCACAAGATTTGATAGGATAGATGTATATGTTGGTCAGAGTATAAGCCACCCCATGGCTGTTTGAGTCTCTCAGTTGAAATCCCTTCAGTGATGCTTCTGTGGGCTTCTTTTCATCTCCTTTATATACTTCTCCATTAGTAATTTTGATTGAAGGAGATTCATTGGAGTCCTCTGACGCTGCAGCAGCTCTTTTTAACTCCTGTAGCCTCTCTTGGTCTACTCTGACGGGTTTCTCTACGAAGCACTCCGCCACAAAGTTCAGGAACTTTTGACAGTCTTCAAATGTTGACATGTAGCCGAAGGACACTCGAACAGATCCGGTCGGCTGGCCATCCACTATGTCGATGTTGTCTCCACAGACGTGGCCGGCCTTGAAGAGAAAAAGAGAGAGAGAGAGACGTTTCATTCTACCTACGCATGCCCTTAACCGACTTTGACAATTTTCTCTTTCTTTCATCTCTCACCTGCAGGTTCCTCTTCACCCGCTGACTGGTGATCCCGAGGAAGGACTGACATGCCCCCGTGTTGCAGAAGCAACCCGTGCGCACGTGAATATTGTACAGGTTGGCCATTCTGTCGACCTGTGAGTGACAGAAATTATTTCACCTCCTTTACATAAACACACAATTATTAGACTGTTATGAAATAGAAGTAAATTCTGTTTTCCACATGCACCTGTGAATAGCCAATTATCTGTCCATTTGAATCCATTAGGCTGAAGTTCAGGACTGCGCCCTGTGTGATTGGACTGTCAAACTGGCCTTCGGTGTATATGTGAGCCACTGGTCTCCCGTTGCCATGGCAAAGACTTGACAGCAGCATGTAAGTGTATCGTGCCAGGCCGAACGTGTGCTGCTGGATGTTGTGCATGCCCCCTGAAGGGAAAAAGAAATAAACGAAGGTTGAGGGTTGTTGTTTTTAACCTGAGGCAGATTATAAACAACCCGCATACGCATCATGATTTCGCTATTAAACAGATTGAATGAATCGCCATGCTCTGGCAACAGTACCTGTGATTCTGTAAAGAGCTTCAAATGCGTGATTTAAGCCAATGATGTCCAAGAAGGACACAGTGCCATCTTCAAATCTTTATCGGGGAGAGAGAAAACATTGCGTTTTGAATACAGATGCTCACAACAGTGAGTTCTCAGAGACTATCTGGCCTTCGATGGGCTGTAAGAATGTTTTACCTGTCAGAAATATTTGCTGCCTGCACATAATAATCTTCTCCGGAAAGGTAAGCTGCTGCTGTGCCTCCTCCAAAATAAGTCTTTTTTAGTATGTCTGCTGCGTCGTTACGGACAAGAAGCGCCCCCAGACCTGTGGGGAAGCCAAATATCTTGTAGAAAGAGATAGGAATGAAATCAGCAGGGCAGTCCTGTAGGCTTAGAGGCGAACAACTGACATAAGAGGCTGCATCGAGCAACACAAACCAGCGGCCTTGGTGGGCGCACGCTGGGTAAAGGCGTCTCGCCTGGATGCCTTTCACATGGCTAAGGGGATACTTCCTCCCTGAGAAGTTGCTCTGTGCTGGGTAGCAGAAGAGGTGCGGTGTCTGGCAAATAACATCTTCAACTTGAGCTTCATCCTTTGCTCTGTTTTCCAATTCCTGCGGGGAGACGGGCTGGGTAACCACCCCCCGGCTAGAAGTCAGTCCTCTCATGCCAACTACAGAGGTATGGCTGTCAGTGAGGTAGCAGAAGTGACTCCCTGCTTGGCTCTCTGTGTGCGACCTCCAGGGAAAGCTCTCAGCCACTAATTTAAGAGCGGCTGTACAACCAGAAGTGAAAATCACAGAGTACTCCTCAGGGGTGGTGTTAAAATGCTGCAATACCCTGTAAGAAAATGTTTTCACTCATTTATTCCAGCAAAGTACCAACTGAAGGAGTTGCTGGCCCATTATTAAGGCTTTTGAGAGCATGCACAGACTTTACCTGTATCTGACCCGGTCCACCGTGTCATGTGTGAGTCTGCTGCTGGGGTTGTGGCTGTGGGGGTTTCCTATTGGGGGGAAAAACAAAAAGGAGATGCTTTTAAATTTCATGGCTCAAGGAAAAATAACCACATAGCAGTAACACTTGGTGGGATTTTATGTGACTTGTCTCACCGTACAGATTGCTTGTAATGTCCCGGCAGTAGTCCCTAAGCACAGACTCGGGATACAAAGTAGCTGCTGCATGATCCAGGTATGTTATCCCTGTTTACAACAGAGAAGCAACGGTTTACAGCCAGCGGTTCCGTCACTACAGCTGCTGCTCAGGACTGAGCACAATCATTACCTTTAATCCGCGTGAACTCCTGCTCGATCACGTCTCTGAAGTTTTCTCCATAACCGTAGCGCCCCGAGACCTGCTGAAAAGTTTCAAAAGTGCAAAGTTGGTGAAAAGCCATTATGACAATTGTTCCGCCGAACAAAGGTAACACAAAACACAGCGGGACTGCTCCTGCTTCAGATATTTCAAACGCAGTCCTTATCACTGCGTAGGTTACTGATCGACTCTGCTAGAGTGTAAAGTCCGGCGGACAGCAGCTGAGCTTTTGTAGTCCTCGTCCATTTGTAGTCCCTGTGCGTAAGACCGGCCGACCCAGCAGATGTTGGTGTTACTTTACCTCGGTGTAATGACTATTTATTTATTTACTGCTAGGAAGACGGAAGACGGAAGAGAGCACCAAAACATGCTGCTCCTTGGACCAATCAAAACTGTTGTAGCTGCACTGCGGTCACGTGGGAAAAAAAAATCTCAACCTTCGCTTTTGGCCAATTTTTGTAGAAGAGCATCAGATAAACGGTTGGCAATCTTAAAAATGTTTAGCTTAGAGAAAAAAAAGTCCTTAAAAATGTACACTGGTTTTTAATATAGGTTAGTTGAATCTTGTAAGCTTATTGGGAGGCCAGGTATTCTTTGTGAATGTGATTAACGATAAGTGAGAGTCATGCAGTTTTAAGTCTATCTACCTTAAAAAATGTTCTTTTATATTGTGTAATTTTATGTGTTTTTACTGTAAAACAGATGGTGCTGTGGGATATAAAACCAAAAGTTGGGACACAGTATATTTCCTTACATCAACATTTCTTAATTATCAGATGAAATATATATTTTTAACACATTCCAAAGGGGGCGCTGGCTGTAGAAATACATGCATTATGCACGTACATATGTTTCTGGCAGCTGATGAGAGATCTGCACTGACACATAATCTATAGCTGTCATTTTCATATATGGGGCATCCATCAGATTTTTGAGTGCGTTGTGTCCGCCCAGCAGACATGAAAGGTTCACAGGTGCTAAGCACATATATACATTTAAATAATATCATGAGCATGAACTGTGTATTCATCCTGTACAGGCATTTAAATTCCTTCCAAGACATCTGAAATCACTGCTTTGAGTAACAAGCATGAGAAATTGCTTCTCAGTACCTCTTACATATCATCCGACTCCTAGCCTCGCTGGCTAACAGGGTGCACAAACGAGGGCATTAATCAGAAGTGACTGATTAAAAATATTGATTAGTTCACAATAATACTGTGTGATGATTAAGATGTGCTAGCTATAGAGCTAGAAAGCCACAGAAAATCATGCAAGGGCAGTGTGTATATTTTATCCTTTATCTAGTTTTTCCCATTTGGGTAACCACTACATGTACTCTGCTTTCAGTAACTGTAACTGATTACACCAGCAGGTCTAAGTAATCACTTCACTGTAATCCAATTACATCTAATCCCTGACTTTTTAATCTAGTTGACAGACAAGGTACATGAAGGAGAAGAAATTAGTCACAAGTGATTGGCATGAAATGCCAGATCATCTCATGGTCTCTGAAAGGATAGAAATAGCTGTCACATGCTATGCCCTTGAATGCTTTGATGCTCCTCTTGTGCTTCTGATTCTACTTGCAGTTTGGACACAAAGAGACACCCTGTTGAACCTGTTTTGTTATAACTGGATAAAACTTTGCTTACTTTTACTGCTTAACCTCTAACCTTGTCTTAACTCTGAAATAAAGGCCTCCTAAAAAGTGAAGCGAGTCAAATCAAGTCAGTATCGAGACTTATAAAGACAGCCTTCCTTCTTCTGTTCTCACGAGGTAAAATCTTTTAATCATAGAAGTGCAACTTGGAGGCTGAATTGAAATCATAGCTGAGAAGTGAATGTCTGCTTACACGTCTGATAGACGGCCATGAGACTCGCAGCAGCCATCATTGTCTCCGTGCAACGCACTGAATAGTAATTAAATATGCCACTTATGCTTCACTGATTCATTTCCTTCACAAATTTGGGTCTCAGCTGAATACATTTTTTCTGTGCAGAAGGGCTGTATTGTATCCAGTATGGCCTCATTACAAGGGCAGAAGGGCTTGTTGTGGGGGAGGGCAGAGGCCGTATGAAGGGGGGTGGGCAAAGCCCCCCACGAAGACATTGTGCTTAACATCACTAAATACCTCAAACGCCACATTGTCCTTTCCACCCCTCAATTAGTCAAGTTCCTTGTAAGAAAGCACAGATTTCTTACAAGGAGATTTATTTTTAGAGAAAATCCTGCCCTGTGCTGGCAGGAAGCTCTCAGAAAATCTAATGAAAAACACAGCAGTCATGCAGAGCCGTTAGACACGAACCAACATCGGTTAACAAAGCTTCTCTTCACCATCTCACTGTGCTTTTTTGATGACTGCAAAAGGCTAGACCTTCCTGGGTCTTTTTGTTGTGGTGTAACTGTAGCTGGTTCTATCTTTGCTGGACACTGTCCAGCCGGAGAGCCTCTTTGCCCTGCC
This sequence comes from Rhamphochromis longiceps, assembly GCF_057381845.1. NCBI lineage: Eukaryota > Metazoa > Chordata > Actinopteri > Cichliformes > Cichlidae > Rhamphochromis > Rhamphochromis longiceps. The sequence continues at coordinate 26,532,331 of NC_140569.1, forward strand.
CTTAGGCCTCTTCAGCTAGTGGAACTCCATGCGGAGGAACGCCTCTTTGGTGACTGTGACAGGGAGAATTAGGCAAGAGATGCGGGTTCACTTGCCCTGCGTAGGGGCTTATCTTGGGCTAAGCTGAGGGACTAATAGCAAAGCCAGCCTCCGCTCCAGCCGGTCTGAGGGCACAGGGAGCCATCTGTCCACTCTGTGGATAACTGACAACAAAGGGTCATACGTTGAGCACGGACTACAAACTAAAGCGCCATTCTTTTTGAATACCAGAAATAAGAGCACGGAAGCAGTATTTTGTATATAAGGTCAGTACTTTAAACCACTCATTCTTGATGCATTACAGGCCTCGCACTGGGCTTCAAATGCAAGCTGGTGATTGTTCACTGAAGAGAATTTGTTGGGAACATTGTTGCATACAACAGTAACTTTGGGGTTTAGCCAGAAAGAAAGCTGAAGTTGTTGGTTGTGGACTTTTAATGGAAGCTGAGTAATGAGAGGCTTTGTTTTAATGCACTACTCCTGACTCCCATTAGGTTGAGATAATTTGAGCTGCTTGTTTTTCCTGTACTCTGTGCTGTGCTGTAAATGCATTTTGTTGCACCGTTCCCCTAAGAGATAGTTTGGGCTTGAATTAATTAACACATTAAGCCAGACATGTGATGAATCTCCAATACTGGAGGCTTTGTGTTGATGGAGGAATGCCACACTGAGAGGACTCACACTTATATACTGATATGTGGTGGCTCACAAAATAGCTATAAATAGCCATTGCTCGAGATTTTTAAGAAGCGAATGCTGTTGGCTTGTTGTGATAAGCGAGATAAGTAATTTGAAACATTGTCTTTTAAGAGCATTGCTCCTAAACTGGAGAACAATTGCAAGTCATAATCTCCTGAAATGCTGTAATTTTATCAGTACTGTTTCAATTTCAAAATGTTCTATCATTCTTCGTCTTAGCCTCCAAATTTGAATATATTTTCATACGAAATCCTTCAAGTAATCCACTTAGACATTGTTCTCCATTTCCCCCGAGGGATAATACCCTGTTTTTATTGTCTGAAGCACACTTCTGGCTGCCTGTTCCCGGAGCTGAGTTCCTGTAGATTATCTGTTTTATCATGTATACTCTGTGGGTGCTGTTGTGCACCAGCGTTTTGTTCGGGAAGTCTTGAGTGGGTGCCTGCATGCTAGAGGTGACAGAAATAGGTCAAAAGGGTCTTAGCATTAGCTAAACAAATCCCGGCCTATAGGATTAGACAGAGATGTTTCGCTTTATTCGATGTATTCACAGGAACTTTATAATGATGCACAGAGGAGAGAATAGCTGCGCTTCTTGTTAGCAGAAAGACACCCTCCACTTATTCAAGATATTGGTTGGATTAAGGCCTTTAGCCCAGTCTGGTATTATCAACACTGGAATGTGCTAGAACAATACCATATTGTAAGCTTCTCGCTGCTGCTGGGAAACCCCGTTTTTGTTTGCTTGTCATCACACTGATATTACCAACATTTTAACTGGATACCTCCTGAATGAATTTTGTTGTTAGTGCTAGCATGTCTTAATCAAACCCACACAATCACGCTGTTCTTCTTTTTTCTAGGTGTGGAATGGCGGCACAGAGTACTGTATTTATTGGTTTGTGTGAGTATAAAAGCTGGGATCTATGGGAAGGTCATAAAAATGACACTTTTTGTGAAACACTTGGCATTGAAGGGTTATCCATCTGTACATATGTATGAGGCCACAGCCTGTTAGCTTAGCCTGTTTCAGTCCAAAGGTCACTAAATCCTTGACTGGGTTCAACAGCTCCTGGAGAGCTCCACTGTTTGCCTGCCAACTGGCTGAGCCAGTGAAGGAGGCAGGCAGATAAACCATAGTGTATTGTTTTTGTGATTCATTCTGTTATTGATTAAACAAAGATGCAGAATTGTGTCTTCATGCTAAACTAAGCTGACTGGCTAGAACCCTACTTCATAAAGACAAAGGAATAGTGTCAATCTTCTCATCCTAGGGGCGTAATTTCCACGGGGGTTACGGGGGTTATGACCCCCCAATAATCAGACCCTACCAATATAACCCCCCTAATAAAATTATGAATTATTTTGCATAAATAGGCCGTTAATGTCTTTACTCATTTCAAGTATTACCAGCAAAATAGTTGCACGTTTAAACATCTGGGAATTTATGCAGATTTATTTATTTATTTAGACAGAGATCTTGACCCCCCCCCCCCCCCCCCCCCCCCCCCCGATGTTCAGCACAATGTTACGCCAATGTCTCATCCAACTCTTTATTAAAAAGTTAACAAGTGTACAATACTAAACAAAAGTCCTGATTAACCCCTCATTTCTGTATATTTTTATATCAAAGTGGAAAACGGATGCAGTGCCTTAGTTAAACGATAGATGGAAATACAGTAGACGAAGCAAACCTGACCACCTTTATTCTTCAACACAGCCTGAACTCTTTTAGACAAGCTTTCTTGTAATTTTTCTAAGTAGTCTTCAGCAATACTTCTCCTCCATTCAAAGCTCTTATTTAGATGTTGGCTGGCTTTTCTTCTTTTCTCTGTCGAGATGATCCCACAGTATCAGAGACGTTGATGACCAGGCTATAGGGAGACCAATACATGACTGATAGTGTTCCATTGTGCTTTTACTGCATTGGCAGTGTTTTTTTGGATCAATGTCATGCTGAAAAATGATATTGCTGCCCATCTGACGCATGGTGGGTGGAAATCTGACATCTCCAACACCACTGGCTAAAAAATACAGCCCCAAACAATGACAGAGCACCCACTATGTTTTACAGATGGCTGTAGACACTCACTGTTGTACCTCTGTCTGTGATGTACGTCTTCCTCATTTCATAAGACCTGATACTTTTGACTTTTTGTATAGTTCTTAAGTAATTCGGCCTCAGCCTTTTCTCCCTGTTTACTTTCCTTAAGAATGGCTTCTTCACAGCCACCTGTCCACTAAAAACATTTTTTTGACAAAGTCTTTTTATGATATTTTGGTATATGTGTATTATATTTTATGTTTCCTCATACATAACAACATACAATATGGAGTATATGAATGAAAATAAGAGAACAACTAAAACTAGCTTTTAAGTGAGAAGCAGCCAGTATTTAAAACACCTTCAGAAATCCTGGAGAACTATTGGTCAAACTCAATAAGTAAAGTTTGGCTCCTTGGATGCAAAATATAAAGAAATGAGAGATGGTTGTCATTAGGCATACTGTTAAAACGAGTAGGATTGACTTTAACTGCAGATTAACTGGGAGTACTTCATGCATGCTCGCCAACAGCAAGCCACTATAGCCAGTATATTCCTGCTTTTTCTGACATGACCAAGATTTCAGCTGAAGCAAATCTATCATTTGCAAAAAGGTTTTAGATAATGTCTCACATGTGAGTGATTACTAAGTTAGTCCACAATCACATCAATCTCTTGTTAAATTACTTTTTTTTCTCCATTTAGATTATCTTGTTTATTAGCTACAAACTCTCCATCGTGCCCAGCGTTAAAAGTAAATAGAAAAATCACTTCTCAGCAGAACCATGATGATCTAATGAACACTGCGACCTTGGCGCTTTATAGACTTGAAGTCGTCTCTCTGTCTGTTACGGTGCAATAAGCTGGCCGTCCTTCACTGCATCGAGACATTCTTTATTTGTTCTACAAATACAAAGAATTGGATACGCGGCCACAGCAGAGTCGACATTGCGTGGTGTCAGTGTGATATTAAGAGACACGTCTCTCTCTCTGTCTCTTTCTCACACAAACAGACACACACATCAATTGATCCTCAGGCCTCCCCAGCACAAGTAGCTTCCTTTATATCTTATCTTCTCCAAGAGAGTCACACAACTTGTATTTAGCCGGAACTAAAGACACAGTCCCATGTGAAGATTGCACGCAGCGATAGGCTTATCTTCCCCCGCTCACAACTACATGATCAGAAGACAAGCAACAATGGTCCATGACTCTTCAGAGAGCATCATTTAAGTTAAAAATCCCCCAAAAGGGTACGTGGCTCCGTAAAGCAACATAAAAGTGAGTGTTCCATCTTTGGAGAATTTTCCACTTACTCAACGTTTATCCTCGTTAAGGTAATAATCCATAACAATTTCAGATGGAGGTCTACTTCATCTGTGCCACAGATGGATTCCACAGTGGTAATGCAGCTTACACGCACTTCATGAAAGCTTTTAACATTTATTTTGCCAGAAAGGTCTTTCCAGCTGAATCTTGTTGAGGAAAAGAAATGATGCATATTTCAGGCCGCTCTGGGAATTTAGCTGTAAACAGAAGAACAGGGTAGTTAGCACGAGTAGTGAGGATAACCCAAAAATCACAGGTTTGCTGGAAATTCAGAATAAAAAGATAAAAAGCAGCAGTACCCGATGGAGGCCTGAATGAGACCCTGTGCATAAATAGTCAAATGTTACAGCGGTAATGTTCACTTCAGCCTGCATGCATTCAGTTTACATGTTATTTCCTGACTACCTGACTATTTCTCGATCCTTGCAGAGTGTTTTACTTTACATCTGGGAAAACGAGAATGTCTGACAAGGAAGAAATGGCTTCAGATGGGAGTTTGAACGTTACACTGACGCTGAGGCTGCTGATGCACGGAAAGGTAATGGACATTTGTAAATAGTTCAAATCATTCAGTGCATTTTTGTTGTAATAGCCTAACGGTGTCGTAATAGCTTTTAAAATGTTTACATCCTGCTGAAAAACTGTTGAGAGAAGTCCCGCTGTTATCTTTTCATCCGCAGGAAGTTGGCAGCATAATTGGGAAGGTAGATTTATTTTACAATCCATCACCATTTATAGATTTTTTGGCTGTTTTACTTCTGTTTGTCTTGTTATATTCCTCTTATAAATCCAATCTAACCGACTTCTTTTCCTGCCTGATTTCAGAAAGGAGAAACAGTCAAGAAAATGAGGGAGGAGGTGAGTGTTTGCTTTGACATCTGTAATGAGAAAGGGCGTATAATTTCACGTTGTCAGGCAGATCGAATCAAATCACAGCTGGAATAACCGCGGGGCTTTGCTTCCAGAGTGGCGCTCGCATCAACATATCAGAGGGCTCGTCCCCTGAGAGGATAGTCACCATCACAGGACCTACAGAGGGCATCTTTAGAGCCTTTTCCATGATTGCGCAAAAGTTTGAAGAGGTATGCCCAAAAGCATGAAAGACACTGGCTGCACCTTTTCTCCAGTCTTGCATCACAACACGCGCACACACACAAAAAGACTTGTCAAATAACGCTGATGTTCCGTACAGTCGACACTGAAAAACAACATATTTTGGAAATCTCCCTCAGGATATTACCGCAGCAATGACAAACAGCAACGTGACAAGCAAGCCACCTGTGACACTTCGCCTGGTTTTCCCGGGGAGCCAGTGTGGCTCACTGATTGGCAAAGGAGGCTCAAAGATCAAAGAAATCCGAGAGGTATGAGTCGTTTTCTTTCTTTTTTTTCATGTTGCAGCAGGAAGTTGGTTTTTTTTGCACCCAAACAAGCACAGAAAACAGTCTCCCTGGCACTCTGACACCCTGAGTATCAAACACTCAAGTCAAAATCTTCTTGTTTTTCTCTGCCTTAAACTACATGAAGCTATGTGTATGTTTTCTGGAGGGGTGGCGGGGAGGGGGGTGGGTGAAAATCCCATTGATTATGCCTGCGAGGATGAGCAGGGCCTGAATACTCATTCCGAATGGACAATATTTGTGTGCGCCTCTTCAAATATTGGAGCGCACATTGCTATTTGGCTTGCAGCTGCTCCCTGCATGTCAAAATGTGTTCAGGATAATTTGTGGGGTGCTCGAAACGGCATTTCAATCTGGGTGATGGCGTGCTCTTTTCAGCAATAAATAGCCTTTGTATTTTCTGTTGTCTGGTGATGTTAAGACCACAGGCGCTCAGGTTCAGGTGGCAGGAGACATGCTGCCGGACTCCACAGAGAGGGCTGTCACAATCTCCGGCACTCCACAGGCCATCACTCAGTGTGTAAGACACATCTGCTCTGTGATGCTGGAGGTAAGCGCTGTCAGCCAGCAGATGATCTTCACGTTCAGCGGCTCTATTTAGAAGTCAAGTATGTCACATTTATTTAGAGAGCAGAGGAAGGTAGTAAATTCAGGATGTCTTCAAAGCTAAAGCCCAGATAATTTATATTGATAGTTCTTAACCTTGTCTGTCTGATATACCCAGACGTGTATTATATAACAAACATATAAAACTGGATATTGATGCAGTACTTTTCCCATATCGTTAAAATGTCAGCGTTTAAATTACCACTGTACTGTCAAAGCCTCTTCACGTTTTTAGACCCCGTTTTAAACTTTTCTCACACTGCCCATCGCAGCACATGCTCTTAATGTATTCTGAGGAGCTTTGAGTTTGGATTTTGGGTTTAGTATCCACTTGACCTCTTTCTATTTTGATCAAAAACTTGCCAATTCCCCATTTTTAGCTGTGCTCCCAGTTGTATCGCAGTTTTCTTTGGTCCGATCTTTTATGTTACTTTCTCTGCAGATGAATGGGATATAAAAAGATTCAGGCAGTGCTATAAAGGAGGATATAAAACGCATCAATGCCAGTGAGAGTTCTTTTTCTCAGCTGCGCCAGTGTATAAATTTTCTCCCTTTTTGGTTTGCACGACTGTGTCTCCAGTCTCCACCGAAAGGCGCAACTATTCCCTACCGTCCCAAGGTCGTACCTGCTGGAACCCATGCAGTATTAGCACCACAGCACTCTGCACAAGTAAGTAGCCATAGGGGAGTTGTTTAGCTCTGAATTTAGCTTATTTAAAGACACGCAGCAGTTGAGTGGACTTATTATTTTGTGTGATTTCAAAATTTCACTGATCATCAGGGGGTGTTTCTATTACTAAACGGGCAAAACAGTGTAAATATTAGGGGTGCAACGATACTCGTATCGATATTGAACCGTTCGATACAGTGCTTTCGGTTCGGTACGCATATGTATCGAACAATACAAAATTTGTAATTTATTTTATCAACTTTCCTTCTGACGATGCTGTCTGTGTTGAGCGCTCAGTAAATCTGCGTTCGACTACTCAGCCTAGGCTGCACTGTCGAGCGCAGATCCACTGAGCGCTCAACACAGACAGCATCATCAGAAGGACGAGCGCAGGGCAAGCTAGCGAGACAGAAGTTAAGCTCTCCTTGCAACATGGCAAATTGAACCTTCCCCACCCTCATTCAGATGTGGCGTTTGGAATTATTTTGGTTTTCATGTGACATATGACCCTGAAGGTAAGCGCGTCATGGACTAAAGTAAAACAGTATGTTGGATGTGCCACGCAATGCTCAATTACATGGGTGGGAACTAGTGTGTTAGCGAGCAGTTAGCTCGTTAACGTGTTAGCCGTCTAGCCCCACGCAGGGGTAGCTCGATAACGGAGCACTAGTGGGAACACAACGAATATGACTGCACATTTACGCCGACATCATCCTAGTGCAAAGACAAGTGGAAGCAGACAAAAACAACAAGCATGCATGTTACAAACTTTACCCGAGTCATTTAGACAGCCGTTAGCACATGATTCTCCTTATGGGGACCTGATATGTTTAATATTGTGGCGAGCTCAGACAAGGAGGAGAGGGAGGTGTCGTTTGGTCTTGCTTACCGTGAGCTAGCCAGGGAGCACAGCCGTTTATTGACATCTGCAGAAGAACACTGCCGCTAGCTAACTCCTCAGCGCGGCAACCGCACAGCAACAACAACACACAGAGCGCCCTCTGACCCCGGAAGGACACACCGTCGCAGCGAGAAGGCGTCACCCGTCACTATGGCAACATAAACAAAACATAACTGTACAAACAGAACCCCGAACAGCCCTGACCCGCTACATAGCCCCCGCCTAAGGGGTCAGTCGTCCCCGACGACCCCATTGCCCCACACAAAGTCCTGCAAATGTCCAGGTGCCTTCTTTTGGCGCACCGCCGGTCACGACAGGCGGGGGAAAAGTCACTCGGGTCAGAACATGGGGTGCCACCATCATCCCACTTCTGACACCAATGTGGCGAGCTCAGACAACGAGGAGACGGAGGTGTTGTTTGGTCTTGCTTCCCGTGAGCTAGCCAGGGAGCACAGCCGTTTATTGACATCTGCAGAAGAACACTGCCGCTAGCTAACTGCTCAGCGCGGCAACCGCACAGCCACAACAACAACACACAGGGCGCCCTCTGACCCCGGAAGGACACACCGTCGCAGCGAGAGGGCGTCACCCGTCACTATGGCAACATAAACAAAACATAACTGTACAAACAGAACCCCGAACAGCCCTGACCCGCTACAATATGCTGCTGAGAATATAGCCCAGAAGAAGCGTATAGTATAGCTTTTATTTTGGAAAGAGCCATTTCTCTGTAATAAACTCTCTTTTCCAAAGATGAGTGACTCCTCAATCAGATATATTTATTTTTTAAATTATTTTTGTTTCAGCAACATTAAATTTAAAAACTGTACTTTTGAGTTAAAATATATATATTTATAATTTTAATAAATGACAAATTAAAAAGGCATGAACATTTTTTTTGTATCGAAAAAATATCGAACCGTGACACCAAAGTATCGAACTGAACCGAACCGTGAATTTTGTGTATCGTTGCACCCCTAGTAAATATATACAACCATTGATCATATTTACATGCATTTAGCCGAAAATTTAGGAATAACTTGCTTTTACATGAATAATTCACATGTTTACATGTTGTGTCTAAGGCTGATGTTTTCCACGAGCTGCCCAGGCGCTGTCCTGAATTTGGCAGAGTCTGCTTTGACCTATCAGACATCTGTTTATGTTATTGGATTTCCAGCTAATGGTCGGAGAAGGAGGGGGGGGGAAGGCAGATGACATTTAGATGAAATTCCGTCAGATCTATAAACATTAGAGCCATGGAAAAGGGGAAAGGAATGGATTTTCACTGCACTGACTTTCCTCTTGATGGTCTGTGACAAATTCATTTTTCAAGTAACACGTTATAACATGTCTGCACCACCCGATTACATAACCGTATCTCATCTGTTCTTCCTTCCAGGCCTTTGCAATTCCAGGGCAGTATGCTTTTGCACATCAAGATGTAAGTATGTTCATTTGAGTGACTGACATCAGTCCTAATGACCTACTCCTGCCCACTCCTTCCAAGCCACCGATACGCCCTCTGTGTACCCTATTGTGCGAAGATCAAATTTCAGTAACCCTGATCTGTTGACTTTACTAACACTAACCCACGGTAGCAGCATGCACTGATTGAAATGGAAATGAAGATTTGCAGAGTTCATGATCACTTGTAGCTTTGTAGCTTGAGATGTGACTGTATTTTCAGATGACTGCTATGAGAAGTCAGCATGCTTTCTGAGGAAAATGAATCTCTTGATACTGACACCATGTGTGATGTTTGTGAACTTCAGATTGGCTCTGTTTTGTAGTTGTCAGCTCCTCTGAAATAATCCAGTTTGATTGGTTAGTTCTAACTTCCTTCCTACCCTGCAGTTGACCAAGCTTCACCAGTTGGCTATGCAGCATATCCCCCTCCCTTCCCTTGGGCAGAGCAACCCTACCTTCCCTGGTACGTACCCACGGCTCCCCAGGGAAGTCCATCTATCCCTCTCTCATCACTCCTCTTCGACTCACACCATCAAAACACTGCTGTCACTTCAGTGAGGATCAAGGATTTCTTTGAGAGTAGACGGTGGCTTTGCGGTGATGTATCTGCATTTCATCGATTTTCACAAGAAAATAAGATGAAAAACAAAACAAGAATAATCAACACAATTGTAGGTTTTTAAGGTTAAGCCACCCAGCTTTCTTTTTTTTTACCTTGAAAGTTAGTCACTGAAATATTTATCACTGAAAAGAATATGCGACAGACTGAAGCAGACAGAATGATATATAAGCTAAAAAAGGAAAAAAACAGCAGCTTTCTCTGACAGGGAAATGTGAAAAATGTCAAAAATATTTACAGTTTAGTAAATATTTAACAATTTCTCACCATTTCTCCCATCAAACCCAAATTTCAGCCCCATTTGCCCAGTTTCCCTCTCCAAAGAAAAACCAAACAAAAACAAATCCTAAGTTTTTGACCCCATCCTCCACCTTTTGCAACATTTCTCCTCCAAATCTAACACTGTCTTGGCCAGACCATCCCTGACCTCAACCACCCCACGTACTCATATATTCCGTCACAACTAACTCAGCACAATACATTACAATATTTTGATTAAATAGCGAGTATTGGTGTGGTAGTCATAGTCAAGCAGCATGCATGTATTATGTATATATGTATTGTCTTTTTAGAATGATTATTTTGCCCTATGCTATTTTCTGCTTCTTAATTTAGCAGTGTAACAGTGATAACCTAGACAAAGTAGGGCAACTTGTCGTGCTATGAAAGTGGAAGCCATTAGTGCCAAACTGTTGGTAGCGCTCCTTGTCCTACTTTGCAGGATTGGATGCATCTGCCCCCACAAGTTCACAAGAGCTGGCAATACCTAATGATGTAAGTGTTACATTGTTTGTGTTCTCCCGGCACTAAAACCTGAACTGATAATCTCCATGCATTTGGCTTCATTAAAACTTTCTAGGAGGACAGCTTTAATGAGGAATTGTTTGGACACAAATGTTTCACCTACTTAGCTGCGGAAATTAAATAGTCCTTGCTTTTGGCTGACATCGATTATTGCAAAAGGAATCCACAACAGATTTATTGAAAAGATGTCTGTGGACGGCTGTTAGAGGACTGTTAACTGTGCTGCTTCAGACACAGACAGTCCTGGTTTCATCTGTACTGAATCATGTCAGAACTTGATGTTGTAGGAAACATCTTTTTGGTAAATGCACTTTTCTTGCTGAGACTTGGATGAGTGAGACTGACTCTCAGGTGTGTAAACATAAAAACAAAGCCAGCAGCCTGTTAGCTAAGCTTACCATGGAGGCAGGGAAAGGGGGAGAAATACCCAGCTTTGGTCTGTCAATTCTGAATTTTAATGTTGTATCTTGTTAGTTTAATAATGACTGAACCAAACTGTAAAATCAACAAGTTGTAATATTTAATGGGTGTCTATTTCTTGGGCAAAAGAAGTGTCTTTCTTGAGCATTGAGGGAAAATAATGAAGACTCCAGGAAGTCACTGTACCATCCAGTTTCTTACGTATCCAGTTCAGAGTTGCAGAGATCCGCAGCTTATCCTGTCATAGGACGAGAGGCAGGGTACACCATGGACACATCACCAGACAACCATTCACAGCCAATTTAGAATCTCCAATTAACCAAAACCCACACGTGTTTTTAGACTATGGGAGGAAGCAGGAGTACCCCAAGAGAACCCACACAAGTGCAGGGAGAACGTAAAAACTCTAAACAGAGAGGCCCAGCCCTGATATGAACTCAGGACCTTTTTACCATGAAGCAAGAGTGCTAACAAACGTAGCACTACGCTGTCCAAACAAGCAACATAATTAACAAGAACCACCCTGAGAGCACAAACCTCTGTCAAGGCATCTCATTTTCTTACTTTTAATGGACTTCTACTGTATTTTATGCAAGAAGTTAGTAGTGCAGTTAAAATAACACGTTTTGGGGTCAATAGGCAGATCTAAAATGTAAAAGGTCAGAGGTCAGTTATCACTTTGACCTTCAGATCAATCTTTTAACCTTGAAGAAGAGGTCAGAGGTCAAAATCTTTTTTTTTTTTTACATACCATACTTGTAAGAATCACAATTTTTGAGTCAAAAGGCATTTTTTCCAATTTTTGACCAATAAATCATTAAGTTGACCTTGAAGACCCTGGTAGGTCTAAGCCAAATTTTAATGGATTGTTAACATGACCTCGCTCTGCTCCCCTGCAAAGTTTTATCAGAATTCATTCAAACCTTTTTTGAGCTAATGTGTTTACAGAAAGAATGACACAAACGCTACCAAAAACATAACCTCCTCGGCGGAGGTAATTACTGAGCTTTGGAGGTGGATTTTGCTGACTTCACACTGTAGGAATATTAAGGTGTCAGAGTTACAGTGCACTACTTAGTGACCAAAATAATTCACAATGTTATTGCTGCGTTTACAGAAGAGTATAATGAAGTCACTCAGAGTAGATAGACAAGCTATCTACTTCTTTTTTCTATTACATAGCAGGTGGGACCCAGTGATAAGGTGCAACAGCCACTTATTCTCTTTGCACTGTCTCCCAGATAATAACGGCTGCTGCTGAATTATTTACCATATGCATATTAACATGTTATCATATAATTTTTAAAAAATAATTTCTTGTTTATCATCAACACTACTACTTCTACTGCAGACAGAGCCAAGATAGATGCTCTTTCTGTTTCTAATATATCATCCTGCCTTCTCATTTAACTCAGACAAGAAATAAACATATTTGCCAAAATACCAATCAGTTTGTAAAAAATAAAAGCCAGTGCTTTAGTGGTGATAAATTATGTATCATCTGTTTTATCTGATGGGCATATTGGACCGTAGATATGCTTTCTGTTGTCACAATAATGAAGAGAAATGTGGTTTCCCTCTACAGAAAACGGCCACGGCGGTTGCTCCCAGGTTCTTTTGTAAAATCTAATTTCTGCATTCCTGTTTTGTTATTCGCATGTTTCTGATCTCCAACTCCCAGTTCATTGGCTGCATAATTGGAAGACAGGGTAGCAAGATCAATGAGATTCGCCAGGTCTCTGGAGCTCACATCAAAATTGCCAGCGCCACTGATGGCTCAGCCATGCGCCAAGTCACGATCACAGGTTCACCAGCCAGCATCAGTGTGGCCCAGTACCTCATCAATGCCAGGTAAGACATTACGCAGGACAGCCACGTCCAGCAGGGCATCACTCGCAGCCTGATGATAAGACAGCCAAACACTGAGCTATTATATTGGGACAGAGATATTGTGCTCAGGGTGAGGCTGGATTTGTTCCAACTCACTGCTCTGTTCTCTTGACTGCATTAAAATCCTTATTGTCTCTGCTTTTTAACACATTCCTTCTTTGATTCTTTTGTTTTCTCCTTTCTCACCTCCCTTATCCTTTGTCTCTCCCCCCATCCTCTCCCCGTTTTTCTTTCTCCATTTTTCTCCTCTTAACCCTTCACCGTCTCCAACTACCCCTCCAATCGTCACGGCCTGCAGCGTAGAGATGGCTAAATACACAATGCAGGCCGCTTCCTCTGCGACCCCAGTTGACCTGAACATGAGCTTCTCACAGTCTGCTTCCACTGCCTCCACTTCTGCAACCTCTATGGCCGTCCTGGCGGCCACCACCCAAGCCCCCACCACAATTAACGTCCACTCTCCCTCCACCTTACCAGCCATCCAAAACCCACACTACGCCGTCCCCGTTTCCAGCCTGCTTGGCATGAAAACGCTCCCCGTGCTGGCCGTCCACCCAGCAGCCGCTTCCAGCCTAACGCAGGGTTTATGCCCTTACACCGCAAAAATGCCAACCTCCGGCGTCAAAAAGTCAGAGCGGCAGAAGTTTGCTCCTTATTGACACCTGCTTTTGAGCCCAGGCATCGTAGCCGACCGATAGGACCTAATTAAAAAGGATGGCAAGTATATAGGCCTAAAATCGGCTTACACCAGTGTGTAAGTTTTCCCCGTGTAACATTTGTTCCCCATAAATCAGGATGACATTAGACAGAGGCAGAAAGGCTGGCAGTATCAAAACATGTTCTCGTTAATTAAATGAGGCAGTAGAGGTGCATATTAAGTCAGTATTATCTCATGGACATGTATAACAATTAATGTGGGTAACTCAGGCTTGTATTCATAAAAAAGCTATTTTTCAAATGGATTTGTGTTCCAGAGCTTTATACGAAGACTTATCCCGATGCAATTATTGACTTACCGTAGTTTTCTGTCTGTGTGACTAGTTTTTCCTAGAAAATGTCAACTAGCAATAAAAGACGTGGTGCTTTTGTTGGCAGCAGGCTGTTAAACCTTTGGTTTTTCACTGTAGAAGTTAAGTGTTTTTTTTTTTTGTTTTTTTTTAACAAGGATTGTTCCACTCTTCTGTCATATTCCCCTCCCTCTCTTTCACTATAGGCTCTCATCAGTGCTAACAGGCTTGGGTGTTCTGTAGTAGCGTTGCACTGTTGCAGTTCTGATGGGATTATCTTAAAGCCACATTGGATTCTAGTGGATTTCACCCTACACAGTAATCATGTAAAGCAGGGACTGGCCTGACTAACTCTCGCTCGCTCGTACCGTACACCGGCTTGTTTCTTGTTTATTCTCCAGCCTCGGCAAGTGGGGGAAGGCTTCGACTTGTTTCATCCGAAACGGGGTGCTGATCAGTTATTTAAATAAATGTTTTATTCATGTGTTCCTGGTGTGGCACCCCCCCCACCCCCACCCCACCGCCACCCACCAAAAAATACCAGAATGCAGATTTATTATGTTTGTTGATGAAATGACTTTGAAATAAATGGGACTTTTTACAAATGCAGATTGGTTGCTTTTGTTCTAATTTTGTCGGTGGTGAAAGAATTCCATGTTTTTGCTGATTTCTCCGAGTCATAAATATAAACCTGGACTCTTGAGGATTTCTCCCTTGTTTACTCGTGGCTTTAAGCCATAATTGTATATACCACACATACCCACTTAGCCGAAATTATGGATAATATCTCAGAGTGTTGAAGCTATTTTGTTGAATATACACTGTTTAGGATTTGTGTTTTTTATTCCCTTTGTAGAAATGAGGGATTCTGAAGCCTTCTGGTGTGATTCAGTTTTCTACACTTGGAAACAAACCCCATAAACAAAGTGATATTAATAAGGTCGTAAGATCAACTTTTATTCTTTATTTTTATCCCCCAAACACTGAATTTGCTTCCACAGATTGTACGTGTAAAACATTCAACAGCTGAAATATAGAAAAAATAGAGGGAGTCCATTAGCAGGACACAGCCACATAGAGACTAGCAGGAGTGCGAAGACAACTCTGCACAAACTACTCCATAGTATTAAGGATGCAGTTTGTTTGTGGCAGAGGGCATGCAGCTCCTGCCCAAACAAACTTTTCTACCTGCACTCTCCTGAAAGAAAACAGAAGCGAAGCTGAACCTCACAGTAAATATTCAACACATGCTGTGGCAAAATTCTCATGGGTGCAAAAAAAAAGAACAAGTTAACCTCCAGTCGTCCGCTCAACCGTGCTGCTAGTGGGCAGGTGGGGGTACAGTGCAGTCACTCCTTGTTTCTCCGTGTCCCTGCCGGCTTGTCCCTCTTTACCCTCGCCCCTTGGCGAATCTGACTTTGCTCCCTTTTCAGCGTAAAAACCCAGGAGGAGGAGGAGGGGAGCACTTCTGTTCCGCCTGATCCGTAGCAAGCCACGAGGGCCATTTCCACAGCAGGGCTCCAAATGCTGAAGTGGAGATAATCAATAGTTAATGGGGGCAGAAATGTAATGACAGTGAAGGATGACATTTCAACCTGGGGGAAGGTGTATGTGCACTGAACGCTGCTGCATGTATGTTGATGTGTGCCCAGGGCAGTTATGAGTTCACAGCCAGCTTCTAATGTTATATTAATGATTTCCTTTTTCAACCTGACACAGGCAGGAGTGAGCGGGCCATTGCTGGAGCTTGCTGCCATAATGCAGTTTTGGAAAAAAAAAGCTATTTAGAGGTAAATAAGAAAATAAATAATTTTTTAAAGGTGTACAGGCTGTCGCTCAGGCCCTGATGAAAAACGGCTGCAATACTTTGCAGACTTGCATGTCTGTGGTGCAGATTGGGATTTCTTCTTTTAAACTTCCATCACACACAATAAGTCTGTATGCTAGACTTTTTATTATGAAGCTTCACATTCATAATCCTTAAAGTGAGGCTTTATTCCAGCGTATAAGCAGTAAATATGCAACCAATAGTCTGCTCTTATAAATAATATCCCTTAGATTTATATTTCAGAAGCTTTGCTTTATCTTAAAGTTTGTTTGTTTTATCCATATAAGGAATACTTTTTTAGAGACCTGAACAGCATATAGTCTGCTGCTGTTGTTTTACCAACTGCATTTCTAGGATAATTTCTTTGTGTGCTCAGGTAGTGCTACCAGTGATGGAGAAGGTAAAAGTACCAAAACGGCTTCATAAAAGGGAACAGAAATCCTACAAATTCACTTTCAAAGTAAAATTAAAAGAGTGGCTTCAATAATCTGAAGTCTAAATGTGCATCCAGCTACTATATAGGTAGACTGTATGTGCATTTACATATAATGTAGCTGGGCAAAGTGGAGTGAATGTGGAAGAACATCAGTTATGGCTGCATCAGGTCAAACTGTCACTCTGCTCAGCTTTGTTCTGTGACCACATAGTTGCTAAGCTAATGGCATTTCCTTTCTAACAGCACCAGCTAAGATAATACACCTGCTGGATATTGTGCTGTGAACAGGTTATCATGGTGGTGTTAGATTTTTTTTTCCTCAGCTGCTGTGCCCAGGAATTTATCTTTTACTCACAGCTGTCAGGTAAATGCAGTGAAGTATGAAGCATGCTATCTCCTTGGACTGCAAGAAAAAAAAAGTTTTAGGCATGAAAATGAAAATAAAACTAAGTTGAAAATAGGCTAAAACTGACAGCGTGGCGACTTATTGGCGACTTTGTGCTGCTAGTCATTTAAACTCACCTCCAACTGGCAACAATAAATAATGACTAACTAATGTGAAATAATGTCTTAAACCATTTAAGACCTTTTTGGTAATGAAACAGGCAAATGAACAATAAAACGGGATCTCTATGGATTACATGACTATGTGACACTGATGAACAGCGGGCTGTTGAGGGGATGCAATTCACAGCTTCAGTTAAGATAAATCAGGTAAGAGGAGGAATCTTGGCCGCACACACACAGAAAACATCTTTATGCAACAATTAATCAGAATCTTACATCAGGTGCTTTAGTCTTTTTCTTTTCTGGCACCAAATTACCCCCAAAGACCAAAGTGCGCCATGGAAAACGACTCCCTAATTCCAGATAATTAGGTAAAGTCGTTAATCACAGCAGCGAGTGAACCTTCTGAACCGACCTGTGAAACATCCATCGGGCTCACTAATTGACTGCCTGTTGTCTTGGAGCCATATTTAACTGCTCCATCTAGCGGTCTCTCGGCTGAACGTGACGTCGGAGCGCTGCTGCCTCTCTTCTCTCCCCCATTTATTAAATTATTTAATTTTTTTTGTCACCGTGAGAAATAAAGTGCCAGTGTAGGGCAGCAACATCAGTAGCGCTTTGAAACCGTGGCTGTTCGCCGCAGACGGAGCGCTCTCACTCACTGCGCCGATGAAAGTTGAGCGCAGCACGCTGATGACCTGCGAGCTTCCTCCGAGGAAACTGTGCATTTGACTGGCTTAACGAGCGCCTGTTCCCATCTCTACACTACACATCATTTGTTGCTGTCTTGAGCTCCGCTGTCCAGCAGGCTGAAGGCTGTGTGTTTGAACCCAGCGCACTCACGGATACGGACTCACTCCGAGGATCACAGGTGAATAAGGATGCATCAGTGTTCCTGTGTGGAGGTTTTTTCTTCTTCTTCTCTTATTTGCTTGTCTTAAATTGCTTGAACGCTCGGGCTTCAGATCAACTTAGTTGACTGTGAATAAGCTAATTTATGTTTTCTGCTCTAATGTTCTTTTGCATTTCCTTGATGTTCCCACTCTCTGTGTCACAGTAAAGCCACCGTGCATGCATTTAATTGCACCTATCACCTAATCCCATGCAAATTAGCTTGATTGGAGAAAACTAACGCAGATTGTCGCAACCTACTGTTGCACCTGTGGCTGTTATTGTAAGTTCATTATGTGTTTTTTTAAATATGTAATATAGGACTGAGGATTTTCTAAGAGAGGTTTCAGACTCTGCTCACACACTTAGGGGTGCACCATCCAGTCAGCACAGCCTTTACCAGCAGAGCCGAGCCGAGCAGGCAGCCGAAACCCACAATCCAATGTATTCATTATTTAATATATTCATAGTATCCAGAAAAGTAGGGGGTAGGGTCTCAGGATTCTATATGTTTTGTGATACTGTAGGCTTGTTGTTGTTATTATTATTATTTGGTAAATTCTGTTCTGATTTGTTCATTTTTTTTATTGAAATGCTAGTTCCGTTTTGGGCGTGTTCCAGCTGCATACCCATCACTGTCATCATCATCATCATCATCATCATCATCATCATCACTTCTCTTTGTTCTTATTGAGAAACACACAAAAAACAGCTTTTTAAATTCTCTTTTCCTTAATATAGTTCCAGCCTCAGACTTTCCCTAGTTGGCTTTGTTGCAAGAGCAAACCACTTACCTTCTTGCACTGCATATAACCTTAAAGCCTGTATGACAGTTTTGCAAGGGCTGTTGGTTTGCATGTTTAGGCAAACTTTCTTCTGATTTGGGTCACTAGTAAGATTTACAGTCAGAGGACAAAATTCAATTAGACAGCCCTGCAGCAATCTTTACTCACTGGCAGATGGCTTTATGCTCTTGGATCCTGCCTTAGTGTCCCTTATTGCTCTAATTGGATTTCATCATTTCACACTGTTTATCTGTATGAAAATGAATTTTAAAACGCAGCATCATTAATTCAATACTCTCTCAGCCCTGTCAGATCCAAGCCCACAAGTCACCACCGCCTAAGCATTTCACATCTCATCCCCTGCGATGGGCTTTGTCATAAATTGAAGCAGACCTCAGAGTAAATTGTTATGTTGATGGCATGTTGGGTTGTTGGAGGAGTCTAACTAGGAGAATCTGTAATCTGTGTGCAATAAATGAAGTGCATGCAGTGGCGAGGGCATATTTGTCTGTCTGAGTTTATTCTAGCCCTGAGGAGATGGTTTTCCTCTCAATGACATCCACTTTGATTTTACATAGGGACATTCGCAGGAGTTGCATTCCCCAAGACAATGTGAATATGATGTTTGCTTATCTGGTAGTGCTGCTTGTCAGACATACATTGTGTACTATACCAGCCTTACACAGAGAAGGAAAAAAAAAAGGGTGCTGATACTGTAGTCTCGCCACTGCTGCATCCCTTTCCCATCGCTTTCTGTCACCGTGAAGCGTTTCACTGGGATCAGATTTGCAAATTGTCCTATTTATTCTTTTAAATACCACTCCTATTAATTAAGATTAAATGCTAATTAGAAACAAACAGCTTAGTTGGGGTGTAGAAAATTTCTGGAGATGAGCGAGCTGCCTCAGTACATTTGACCCTATTTATAGCATTATTGCGAGACTGAACAGCCATCAACCGCCCTAACTGAGTGACATCTAAGAAGAAAGTAATAGGGAGGTCAGCCTTTACACAACTCAAGCGCCACGGTTTGTGTTATTGAAACCTTGCCAGTTCAATTTATATGAATAATAGTATCGTATTTGTCAAGGTGGAGCTAAAAATTGCACTCAGATCTCAGGTTGTTGTGGCAGGACTTATCGTCCATATTCGCTCTGCTGTGTAATGAAAACGACAATAATTTATGAGTCATGAATCAATGCGATGGTGAGCTTCACTGAAGCGTGAAGCTGCAGCTAGGCTGAATCCCGTCTTGATTAATCATTGTTGCTGCACCTCAGTGGTCAAACCTACTATGTTCGGTTGCCTGAGATGTAAACAAAACTCTGGCCTTTGACAGAGGGGATTTATAACTTCAGCGACGATAATGACTGAACTGGTGCTGGTTGTGATGTAGCATAACTTAAGCAGCAAGGAAGGTGATAAGTAAATAGCATTAGCAGACAATTGAAGTTCTTTTTAAGCATACTTTATTGCTAGCATCTCCCTTTTACCATAAAACAATCAATCAGGCATGCAAAAATCCCACTGGCTTTATACAAGACTTTGCCCACACCTGACCTCGTTAGTCCCTACCATTGAACAAAATAGGTCAAACCAAATAATACAATTCTAAACAAAGAACAGGAATAAAGTCATGCATGAAACTGACAAACTCATTTACTCAACTAAATGGTTTGTAAAGTAAAACACTGCATACAATATAACTCAAAAGGCTACTTTAAAGAAAACAAACAATACTATACAAAATGAAAAACCCTCCATTTGGTTACACCCAGTGATCCAATCATTGACCTCATGACCCTATATAAACAGGAAGTAGTGGGCGGCCCTTCCCATACACCCGTCTCACATACAGGACCTGAATGCACAACATGGACACCATGGTAAGTATAACCAAAGCAACATAAAGAAACATAATTTACTAGACATGTGCCTGTAAACAGAAGAAAATTCAGATGATCTGATGGTTAGTAGTGTTTGCTTTAAAACACATGCATGGATGTAAAGAATGTAACTACTGCTACCACAAACAAAACCCGGGATATTGTGCGTTAAGAGAAGTTACACCAGCACTGTCTAAATTAAAGCATTATGGCTGACTGTAAAATAACAGAACACAGAATAACAATATACGCAAGTGACAAATGGCAAATGAATTCTGTCCTAGCCACTTTGTCACACTGGTGCCAAACACCGAGGCTGGATGTTGAGTCCGTTCACTCCGGCGCAGGAAGCCACAGAAATATTTAAATGTCAGATGGAAGTGGAAGCATGGTCGGTCCTCAAAAGTAATAGCACGGGGACCGGCAGGAGTTAGATTTGCAATTTTAATGGTTGGAGCAGAATAACAAAATGCAATTGTATTATCAAGGGATAATTATAGTGCCATGCAGAAGGTTGGTCCACATTTCTGCAACAATGAACAGTTAAGTGAGTAGAAAATGAAGTGAACTCCAAAAAGGGAAAAACTATTTCAACATTTGAAGATAGATTTGTCTGTCATTTCTATTGTGTAGAACTGCAGAGTGTGAAAACAGGAAAGGTGCGTGCCTCATTCACACAAGCACCTTTTCCCCCTATGCTGAAATGCTTTCTATCTAATATGTACACACATTGGCAATATAATGAATGCATTGGCAGCAACTAGGGGTTCAGTATCTTGCCCCCGAGTATACTTTGCCATGCAGACTTGAGGACCCAGGGCTTGAACCATCAACCTTTCAATTTAATAGTTCTGCCACATGAGCCACAGCTACTACCCCCAGTCTTTCCTAACCTTGGATTATCTTTTCCAAGGCTTTTTCACACTTGTCATAATGAAACACCATATTGGAAGTTTCAAAGTTTTATAAATACTCCGACTTCTTCTTCAGCTTGTGTCAAAAAATCCTGCACCCAAACAGCACTCTACCTACAAAGCAAGGGACTGCTATGAGGGGAAGACATTCAGGGAGCTCTTTGCTCAGTTCGTTAGGAAGATGAAAGCTAACGGGAGTGGTGGAGATCAAGTTGAGGTCTGGAAGACCAAGACAATGTTCAGAGACAGCCGCCACCTGGATTGCAAGAAAGGCAAAACACAGATGTGTTTGAGGTAGATTTCACAGAAAAAAAAGAAGAATTCATGAAAAGAAGACTTCTTTAACTTCACAGAGGTGTATAGGTCGTGCTTTGGGCTTTTGTTGCAGCCAGCGGAATAGGGAGCATTTCACCGGCAGAGGGAAGAATAGATTCAATTAAATACCTGCAAACTCTAGAAGCATCACAGTTTGAGTCTGTAAAAAAAGATGAGAAGATGAGACGAGGCTGGCTTCTACATCGGGGCAATGATCCTGAACACACCTTAAAATTCAGAGTCAAATACGAAAAGAAACTAAAGGCTGTTTGTTTTTTTTTCCCATGGCTCTGATAGTCTGTCGGCCTAAATACCATGAAAAATCTGTGGCCAAACCTCAAAAGAACACAGAAGTTGAAGCTTTTGCAAGAATATTTAACAAATTCAGAGTAAATAAATAAATGACTCTTAACTTCTACAGCAAGTTGTGTTACTTGCCAAAAGATTAGCTATTAAGCACTGACCATGCCGGGTGCCCAGCAGGGTGCCCAGCTGTTTCCTCGTTTCTTGATTTTCTCACTCTAACTTTATTCCTAGTGGAAATTAGGACATCTTTTATTCATTTAACTGTACTAACAGAAATTTTCAAGAGGGCAAGCTTTTGCATGTCCCTGTAAAATTCCCTTCAGTTAGACACAAATCCAAGGTTACATCCTCTGTGTATATGGTAATTGTTGCTAACTGCATGCAGAGAATTGAAGGATAGAGCTACATGAAGGCATATCAGCTGAAGTTTGGGGTGGACGAGGGGAAAACAATCTGTAACATACAGTAAGGCAATTCCCATTCTTTTAATATGGACATGCTGATATGCATCCATCTCTTACATCTTCTTATTACCCTGGAATTAAATTTTGGGCTAGCACTTAGTATCTATAAATTTGATCTAATTTATCCAGAGAAAATCACATTATTTAGTATTTTTCCCAGGAAAAATATAGGTGGAAAAAACAACAGGCTGCTTTCGAAGGCACAGTCGAAACAAATAGCGTAATAAATAATAAATTATAATAAAAACGTGCAATATTTAATGGCAAGTTTCATGTACTGTGATGTAGCTATGATCAGTGAAAGTGCATTACAACAGGAGAACACTGTCAGTGCTTTTCTTCTTGACCTATGTATTGCCTGGTTACAGAATATTAATAATTGCATATGTTCTCCCTTAAATATGTTATTTGACCTTATTAAAAACCAATTTGCAGGAAAGTATTAAGGCAGAGCCCTTCCTCTGCTCTAAGCTGGGTATAATGAAGGTGACAAAACACAGGAATGTCCATAAAACAGTGTTGATATAGCAAGCAAGGAAATATTAAATAAGATATGAATATTTAATAGGTTACATCAGCCATGCAAACAGAAATAATTACATTTTATGTGCAGTGAAGTCATTTGCAGACAGTACATTAACCTACAAAGTGACATGAATAATGTTTGGGGATGGCTAAACCCATGAGACATCTAACTCCCTTAGACTTATATTAGCCAGTAAAACAAATTCAAAGACATTTATCTGGGATTTGGATGGTGTAGTGCAATATGAAATGTATTGACAAGACAGCCACAGTTTTCTATAGTAGTGCATGATTTATAGCGCATGTGTTGCAGGAATTTAGAGACCCGAATCTGTTTTTATACTAATGAATGCGATGTTGTATTTCACGGGAAATCTGCTTCCTTTGCTGTCAGTTTCCAGCAGAGGTCTTCCTGCTGTTCAGCCTGTCAGGCCTGAGGTTTGAACCGACAACTTTCACATCGCTGTCTGAAAGCCGGCCGACCATAACCTGCTTTAAAGTCCCAGTCATTAAACTTTAATACAATATGACCACTCCAGAGACGTTTTAGTCTTATATTTGAGATATATATTGTATTCCCGGGGTGTGTGGTTTGTTCTCCTGGAGTCTGTTTGCATCATTATTTATTAATCAAAAATTGGACGACCGTCAGATCAAGTCTCAGCACAACAGCAAAGATAAGCTTCTGTTTTTTATTGGCATTATTATGATGCATGTGTTAGTGTAACTGTTTTGGTCCAAGGCACTGTAATATAATACAAACTGCATGTCTGGGGATTTGAACTTTTCTCATACATATTTCTTGTTTAACTGACTTAAAAAAAAGTCTTTGCCTAGACCTTAATCTCATTTTAGCACCTTATGTCACTTAATAATTGCTTGCACCACTTCACTTGGCACAGTACAGAATCCTGCCACTTGCCAAAGCGATTTAAAAAAAAAAAAAAGGGGGGGAAATGCGCATCCACTAGACTCTGTGTGGTTCAAAAAGTGACTGCTCTCCCATAAAAACAAAAATATATACACATAAACACACCTAATTTTCCATCAAGTGTTTGTTTTCTAGCGATAAGTATTTGCTGTTAATTGGAGAGTTGCTTTTCCACTTACAAAGCTGAATTTCCTTCTTTATTTTGCTCAGAAGTGGGTGTTCTGAAGTGTCACACGTGTGTGAATGAACTCACTGATACCAGCTTATATAATCTCTGGTATGCTTTTGATTGATGGCTGCAGCCGGTAGTTAGCATAAATCTGAGATGTGCTTTGAGGTCACACCTGTGCAGGGTTTGTGACCGAGCGCAAGAGCGCTGTTGTTACCTCGGCAGGCAAAAACACAGACTTGCTACATCACAATTAGGTCCCTAAAGAGACTATGGTTGCAGCGTGAAAGACACTAGGTGATTAATGCAAATAATTTATGTAATATTCAATGCTGTATTCTGCAGCGACATGTAGACTGACACTGTATTGTATGTTCATGTCACTTCTTAGTTGTGTTTTTTCTCTTCCTGCCAGAACGTCTTAGCGAGCACTGAAGATAGAGCAGTGAAGCAAAAAACCCAGAATTCTTTGCAGAGCTGTAGGCCAAAGATAAATCCATGACCTTTCAGCAAATAGCTTATATGCAACATTATAAATATAAAAAACGCTTGCCATCACTTGAACCTGAGGAGTGGTAATGAAGAAGTATCCACAAAGGCATCTTGAACAGTGAAAATATTTTCAGTGTTTTCAATCCAGTGTGTAAATCTTCCTGACATTTGGTACACATTATGCTGTGTGCTGGAGAATTAATTAGATAGACATTTGGAAAAGATGTGATCTGTATGAAAATGGCAAGATGGCATAAGGATAAGGCTAATGGATGTAGGCAACAACTTGATTTGCCGATGCTGGGAATCTGCATAATTTTGTAAAGAGTTTGTTGTCAAGAGATAAAAAAGATGCTACTGTTTCCTTTTCTTACCTTTAACAAATCCAATAAGAAAAATAAATAAATAAATAAAACCAGAACCAAAACCTGTCTGCGGCTTTTAGTAGCTATCCCATTGATTCCTGAAGTAATGAAATGGGTCTTAGATGTAATAGTTTTTATTTTATTTTATCAGGAGTATGTGTTTTCATAAAAACAGCAGGGAACTGTGGCTTGAAGTAGAAGTTATACAAAAGCAAGTAAATGGTACATTTGTTTAGGACTATTTTCAGCCATGGGTACACATGTAGTTCTGTAGTGAGCACTCACGTCACCAGTGTATATCATCTCTGTAAGTGGATAGTTAGCAACCCTTTGACTGTGTTGTATGTTGGAGGAAGAATGGAAAAGAGACTTAAGTGTGTTCAGTGCTTATTATTGTCTGAATAGGAAGAGAATAAATGTACTGGTTATGGCACCACAGAGAAGCCAGTGAGGATGGATCTTAAAGCTGGTCTGAAAAGCTTGAAATTAATAAGCACAAACTAAAACGATTGACGTTTTTTAGTTTGTGAGGATTTTTCATCTATCAACCAAGAAATGTCTTAAACCTTCATTCCTTCTAATGGCCAGCAGGGGGCGACTCCTGTAGTTACATAGTGTTGTATATTAGTCTGTGGGGAAATGGCTCATCTGTGATCTTCAAAACGTTTTTAAACGTGTTTATGGTCTAAATATCTAACTTGAAGTGTTACTGGATGGAAAAAGATCAAAATCGTGTTTATGCTGATTACATTCAGTGGCATGTGCCAATATTTTTGTGACTCGTAGTCATGCACCTCTTGATTTTTGTAATCTGGTGCATTAACCCTAAAATGCAGCTGTGTTGAATGCACAAATGTACCATTGTATTGGTTTTTATGGCTGTTTTTATGGCTGTTTTAATGGTATATCAGTACAGAATCTCAGAGATATATAGATATACTGAAGAAGATACTGTAACTTTGCAATGTCTTTGCTTCCAGTTTTGACTTCTTCGCTTCCTATATCAGCGCTGATGTGGCGGCACTGTCTGAGTGGTGACCTCTATCGTACAGGAGAATAATGCACCTTAACAGCAAGCATAAATAGAAGTGACTGTGTGATGATGTTGCAGCAGCATGCAAAGCACAGTCGGCAGTCCAAAGATCTGCATGGGGTTAGGTTAATTGGTGATTCTAAATCGGTCATAGGTGTGAGCATGAACGATTGTCTCTCACTCTGTGTTGGCCCCGTGAGAGAGTAGCGACCTGCCCAGGCTGTGCCCAACCTTTTACCCTATGACAGCTGGGACAGGCTCCAGCCCCACCGTGATCCTAAACTGGCTAACCGGAAACGGATGGATGGGAAAGACATGATGTTTTTGTACATATTGGTCCCAATTAGAGTCATGTTGTGTCTGGTGTCAAAACACCAAGATGCTGACGGCTGAAAAGCACTCAGCTTGAGGCTTCACAGACGTCACAGTGGTTACGGTTGTCTTACATCTACAGCCTATTCACAGGACACAAACACAAACTGTTATTTCATGGCACTTAACCAAGTGCACCTTTTCGCATTGCGTGCCCGCTTAAAGGTTATAAAATGCACCGCATCTTCTTGTTACGCTGCACAGATGAAGTTTAGTAAGTCACAACGCTGACGTTTTCATTACAAATTTGCCACATTTGTGCGAAGTGACAGTGAGAGTTACACAAACTCGAGCAACTTTTACGTAATGAGAAAAGAGAGAACGCCCGCGAGACACGACACCCACATGACTCATTACCAGCTTGTTCACACACCGTACCGACCGCGTTACCTTTGGAATTAACTTGTTGCCGGTTATCCGTGGGAGCTGTTGACAGTGAAGGGCAAATATAGATCTATTGGCATCCTTGTGTCCTTTAACATGATGTTACGGATGAGGTTCTGCTCCCGAATGCCAGCAAAGCCTGAGGGCCACCCAGAGCTCAGTCTGGATGGAGAGCACAACAGCAAAAACCTCTCTCTTTCTTTCTTTCAGCTGCAACAGTGTTATCGGTATGCACCTCGTTCTGCTTCCTCTCAGTTCCACAGCAGCTCCAAGGCTAAAACACTACTCAAATACCACTGGTGTGCCAGCAGTCAATTCCAGCATTTTTTTTTCCTTCAGAATGGAGCAGAATTAATGAATATCAAAATGCGTGGCTTAAAACATGCAGACTTTGTTTTCCTCGCAGTAGAATTAATGCGGCTGCTATCTCTGCTGTATGTGTTACCATTTCAGCTCTTCACCTGCTGTTTAGGGCTCCTAAACACTCTGTTGGAAATTAGTTGTGTTCATTGACGCTGACAAACCAATCAATATGGTGAACTATTTCTTAAACAAACGCGGACAGGTCTTAAGTTAATTGTCGAGTCAATCGATGAGGGGTAATCTCACCTTTTCTGTTTAACGAAATAGGCCGCGGATGTCAACTCTTAGACGAGCCCGTCAGACGGAGCTCGGCGTCGAGCTAAGCCGAGCATTTGGTGGGAGTAGGGAAATGAATGGAAGTAGGCCACTGAATGCAGCAAAGCATCGTAGCGGGCATTTGAATTTCAAGGCGGTGCGGTAAATCAAGTTAAGCAGGAGACAAAAACAAAAACATTGACTACAGCTTTTCAGAAATTTGCAGTGTGTGCAGCGTCAGCAGTTGATCCTGGGATTTTCCTTAACTTCAGCTGTTGTATATTGACTCCTGGCAGTGCTGAAAACTATAAGGAAAGAGATGTGCTTCTACTTCTGATTTAAAAACAAAAAACAGAGAGACAGAGCTTTAGAGGGAAACTTTTAATGCTCCTCTTTGCAAAAGCTGGCCACTGCAGTCAGTTCTAGCAAAGGAAATTTGTCTTTCCAGACTGATATTATGTTCTATTTTCAAATCAAATCTTCCCTTTGTACAGCTGACTGGGATTCATTTAAGAAAAAAAATCTAGACATTGATCCTGATTCTCCCTAAGAGCTTACGAGCTTACGAGATTCAAGTTGTTGGAGGTTTTTTTGACCATTTTTCTTTTACTTTATCACCGCTGAGCCCGATTGATGCAGGGAAGTGTTACAGTATGAAGCAGCATCGATTTCCTACAACGGCCCCATGAATGCTCCCTGTCCTGATGATCCAATTCACTGATCCTGCAGGCTTGCATCACACTCAGCGGGGTGTTCGACAGACATGATGAAGCAGTGCTCTGAAGTGAATTTCTTGCCCTGTTCTCGAGGCTAAATGAGACAAAAGCCACACCTTGGATAAAAAGTGACAAAATGCCGAGCACATAACCCCAGTTTAATTTTCTCTTTCCAGATGGACTGGCTCACACCTGAGATGTGAAGTGTGTTATGTGAGCCAAGGTGTTTTCCCACCTCGCTGGTGGTGGGGAGAGATGCTGCACTCCGTTGCCATGACAGCAGAAGTTCTCTTTGTTCTTGGGTTCCTGATGATGAGCGGCGCTCTGTGTAATCCTATCGCGACCTTACCGGTGAGCCAAGAGCGTCTGGAAAGGGTGTTGACCCAAGCTAGGGAGGACAAACATCAGGACAAGCAGACTGCAGAGGAGCCGCTGGGATACATGGCCCAGGAACAGCCGCAGGAAATCAATGCTGTAGGGCCCAACAGGAATGCCAGGTCAAACCTCAGCTCTCAGGCGCGAGGATCTAAAGGCGAGAATTCCCAGGAGCTGTGGAGCGAACAGGACAGCCTGAACCAAATAGACGAAGCTCCGACCAGTGACGTCACCCTCTCCCTGGACGCCATCGATGAGTACGCGTACCCAGACTACAGGGGGAAAGGCTGCATGGATGAGAGCGGCTTTGTTTTTGCCATCGGCGAGCAGTTCACCCCGGGCCCTTCAACGTGCCCTTGCCTCTGCACAGATGAAGGCCCTCTGTGCTCCAAGCCAGAATGTCCCAAGGTCCACCCTCGCTGCATCAAAGTGGACACTAGCCAGTGCTGCCCGCAGTGCAAGGAGAAAAAGAACTACTGTGAGTTTCGGGGCAAGATCTATGCTTCGCTAGAAGAGTTTAAGGTGAGCCCATTAACTGCATTCACTCATTTTTGACATGCTCCAACTTGAAAGAAGGGCTGACAGAACACTCCCTCGCCATGAGTGGAGTTTATCACAGGCACTACACAGGAGCTAGTTACCTCGCCTTGCAGCATGCAAGCAGGCAGGCAAATTTATAATGGCAAAGGTCAGCACTTGTCTTTTATTTCCCTTTTTTTCTCCTCTGCACAATGTTACTGGAGGCTGAATTTAGCAGTGCAGCTTCAGCAGAGTGTTTCCATATTTAGTTTGTTGATACACATGATAAAAGTTACAGTTATAGTAGTGTTACAACAGCACAGCGCAGCACACTGCTGCATGTGGGTGTTTGAGGAAGAAGAAATACACTGGTGAGATGGTTGTTTTATCTTCTGACACCACTTTGAAAGGTTCAGCTCAGGACTGCACCACAGTCTCAGCGTTAGGTCTCATTTATCAGCGCCTAATGCTCCTATTTATAATGGATAGTGTCTCACCAGGTGGTTGGGGCTAATATGGGATGTCTTCCTCTAACTCATGTTGTTGCCGACAGCTCTCTGCTGAGCCAAATCTACAGAAAGCCTCTACTGCCACTAGCCGCATACATCAGCCTTTCTGCTGTGTGAAGAGGGGGTGCTTTGAAACTAAGCAACAGGCAGGTTTTAATGCTTGATTGCTGCATTCTGGGGCATTGTGCTAAGTGCTACCTCACTCCATTTTCACAGTGGAGTGCCATGCGGAGGCGCAAGCCTCTGCAATCTACAGCAATGCTGGAATTAACCTTTGCTCTCTTGTTAAGACTACATGTATATGACTTTATACATGCAGCTGCTAAACTGAGCTTTGCATGGACACTGTAGGCTGCAGGCTAAATGTAATTCAAAGTGCGCTCTGCCTTTGTGCTACATTTGCTGTACTTTGAGATATACAGGAACGCTCGGATAACTCAGTAATTCCTGACTCTGATCACGCGGCGAGAAAATTGGAAGCATCTTCCTTCTTGTTTCCCATTCCTATTGATTTCTCCATATCCCCCTGATTCGATTGTGAAGTTCAATTCTCGACTCAGCCCTTTCTAAAATGAGGCATTCATTGGCAATGAAGTTGAGAAAGATGGGGCTTCCCTATAGATGTGGCTTTGTGACACTGAGTGCACACAGTCTTTAAAGGAGGCAGACAGGCAGGCGTGTTTTGTGTGTGCAGGTTGTGTGTGTTTGAGAGACAGAGAGAGCTGCAGAAAGGCAGACAATTGGCTAAACAGACATGAAATAAATGAATCTTAGACAAAGATGGCAAGAAATCAATTAATATGGGAGGAGTTTATGTCACCTGTGTTTACTTGTGCATGTGATGAACTGTTTGTAAGAGCGTAAATTGATGTTTTTTTTCTCTGCTATCAGGTGTCTCCGTGTGAGAAGTGCAGGTGTGAGCCGAGCGGAGAGGTGCTGTGCTCTGTGGCAGCCTGCCCACAGACGGAGTGCGTGGACCCGGAGTACGAGCCGGATCAGTGCTGTCCCATCTGCAAGGGTGGTGAGTGGAGATGATGATTTCTTTCAACAAGCCAGTTCATTCCAGTGCAGTTGGTATCCCAGTGGCATTGGCATGAAAGCCCCACTAGTGCCAGTTTTTGCTCAAGGGCACCACAACAGGAGTAGCGAGGTAGCAAAGCATCATTTCGCTGACGCAAAGCAGGCAGCATGCTGCACTGCAGTGTGTGCAGTATCTTGCCACATCGGATCAAATCTGTTTAAATGAAGTCACGGCAAAAAAATATGGCTAATTAGCTCTGAGTCGTGGCCTGTTTTTGTGTAAATATTACTTTTTTCTCTGCGTCATTCTTAATGTCATTTCGAGAGTCGTTTGATTGATTCTGTAGCATATGTTCCAAATCCGTCTACTGTCTGGTACTGAGATTTGAGATACGCTTGCATTTTTTGCTGCTTCTGCTGCTGTTGGGGGGGCGGGGGGTGGAGTTTATGATCCCGTTGGTTTGAGAGCCTGCCTGAGAAGAAGGAATTCTGCAGCTCAGAGTCGATTATATGAAGTTGTTTCCGATGATTCCAGACAGCATGTCCTAGATTATGCCCCCTTGTTTTCTTGGCGTGACTCTAATGCAACATGGCAATGTCAGCAACATTGCTTCCTTCAGCAAAAAGAATGATGACTTGCGATATGTATCTCTGACTTGGAATCTTAAAGCGGCGCAGGCTGTCTGCTATAAACAAGAGCAAACAATCTGCATGTGGAAAACAGAACCCGCTGCATGTGAAAGTGCTTCGTCTGTATGAACCGCTTACAAGGTGACAAGCGCTGCTGGTAGTGTCTCTTTTTTTTTCCGGGTAAAACTGCAAGTGAGATATTTTGATTTTCCGGGCGTCTGTTGGAACTTTTTACACATTAAATGCCAAATGGGAAAATTAGAAGTCGATTTGAAACAGATGATCAGATGATGATGAATGAATTTGGCTTAAATGAACAAAACACACACACGCACAAAAACACCTCTTCTTCAGCATATGTCTGCCATCGGTTCATTATCATTGCACCCAGAATATCACATTAGCATTAGTCATGTATCATTTTAAACTCTGGAAGTATTATAGACATTAGAATTTGCATGTAATGAATGTTCATGACTAGTCATCAATCAGAGATCGTCCCGCTCAAATGAGAAGCCTGTCTCACAACCTTCCAGTGGTAGCAAGTTGAAAAAGATTGGTAGTCATAGAGCGTCGCTCGCTTTATTAATATTTGGCTGCTGTAATCTTGGGGAGTACATGTTGGTCCTTTGTTCTTCCATATTTATTTATTTATTTATTTATTTATTTTTGCTGGACACCCACATTTTATATATATGCACATATTGATCATGCTGAGAGTGCTTTTTGGGCAGTTTTGGGCAGTGCTCCATAATTTCCCCCCTGTGAAATGCCCAGTGGATTAGCTGGGCCACATTTGTAGGCACGGCAGTCCAGGAGACGAATGTAGATCCCGTACAGTATGCACAGAGATGTGGCAGATTGAAGAGAGCGGGCATTTGTATTCTCAAGTATCCCCAAATCCACATGCTCGTTCACCCGATAAGGATTTTCAGTTTTAGGTTGACGTCAGTCCCTATTACCATAAGATTACCACACATTACCTTTCAATGAATGCGGCTTGCTATGCAAGGGATGACACGTTATCTGGCCACAGCTAATACCGTCGCGAGGAATACTGTAGCCCATGGGGATTGTGTGGTTAAAAGTGTTAACTACTCAGCCTGCAAAAACAGTAGGGCACGTCTTCTGTGGCGTTGTTAGAGCTTCCTAAATTGATGACCCTAATAACATCATCAAGTTAATCTCAGCTTGGGCTGGGAGATTTTATATTTTAGCCAACTGACACCCTCTAGAGCTGAAAAATGAAGCCAGTGTAGAAGTTTCGCTCTTTGTCAGGGGCAAGGCTGATGCTGTTTCCTCAATGCAGCCATTGCCGGAAATTATAGAGGGTACAAGAAGGACTGGGAATCCTTTTTTATGGGGGAAAACAAACTTGTCCTGCTCAATACATCATTGTCAATATTGAATAACAAAATGCAATAAAAGTGCTAATAATAGAGGTGATATAACAGGTTTTTTTTTAATGGCTGCCCGTTGTTTCCTGATGTGAGATTATTTTTTCTTCTACCCAACAATGAAATAAAACATATTTATGATTGTAACCAGACTGCATTTGGTTTGCAGTTGTGCTCTTTTCTTATGGACAGCTGCATCTCCTCATGCATGTTTATGGAGGCAGGAGGTCTGCTCACAGTTATTTGCATATTGTGATTTATGTCTTGTTCGTAACCCCGTGACACACCATTTTAAAAAGTCCAGGAAACACCCATGCTCCTTAAAGTTAATGCTATCAGCTCAAATGTCTAACTTTGATAGTTATATATGTTTAAAGGCGTGACTGATTTGAGTGGCACGTGTGCGCGGACCCACGCACACGCAGTGTTGCTGCTAGACATCACCTCGGCTAATTGGAGGCACTCTACTGGACCTCTTGATCTGTAATTATCTGACAAATAATACGGCTTGTTGTGTGGTTAATTATACCAACAGACCGTCCAAGATGTCTGTGCTCCAGTTTTTTTGGTTTGTTTTTTTGACTATGATTCTGTACTGATGTATTTCACATGTACAATTATGCATGCAGCTTGCAAACCAAGCTAAATGGTGTTAAAGAACACCTTTTTCACTTATAACTTCCAAAAGAAAGTGATATCTTTGAAACACTAGTCTAATCTGCAAACAGTGATTGATGGGCAGCTAAGTGCATCTTTTATGTGTAGTCTGTTGCCCTTTAACTTGGGGAAAATTTGTTTTTTTTTAACCATATTTAAGAGTTTTCCAGTGGGGGAGTACCTGCTGGTTCTGGAAGCATTATTTCTCCACTCTTAAAAACGTTAATGAAGCCCTCGGTGTGCTTCCACAGAGAAACACAGGAGCCTGCTGCTTGATTTAACATTACAATTATTTGTGTGGTCAGCTGGAAATCTGGTTACACTTGTGCACCATATATTCTGAATTACACCCAAATTGGCCAAAAGTTCAGAGCGATCTGTTTTTAACAAACACTGTTATGTTTAGCTCTGACGATGATGATGCTCAATTTTCAGCTTAGTGACTGGATGTTTTGTCTCGAAATGCGACCAGTGATTTCTCCCACCAGTCGTTTTACGATCAAAGGTCGTTGCTTTTGTACCGATGAT
This sequence comes from Rhamphochromis longiceps, assembly GCF_057381845.1. NCBI lineage: Eukaryota > Metazoa > Chordata > Actinopteri > Cichliformes > Cichlidae > Rhamphochromis > Rhamphochromis longiceps. The sequence continues at coordinate 26,565,801 of NC_140569.1, forward strand.
TCAGTGATTCATTCATCATGAATGTCCAAACCATTTGTCGGCTGCGTAAAGCCACTCGTTATGTTGTTTAACTAGAAACTGAATTGAATCTGCGAAGAAACATGAGAACCCAAAATTGCTTCCTCCACTTTTGGGCGCAATGAGACTCTGCTCAGTTCCATTATGGAAATCTGGACTTTCCTGTCTGTGTTCCTTAATATAGTGAAGTGAAGGACTAAATGACCAGAGTGCTCTTTTAAACTTGTCTCAAATACTTGTTTCCATGCATATACCTTTATGACATTTAGCTAAAAGTAGAAGCCTCGTCATCGTCATGCAGCGTCTGTGAGCCTGCTCTCAAACTCCTTTAGGGAGCATAATCTACAGGAGCACAGTGATATTTATGAGAATACAGAAATAGGCTTTGGCAACATTTACGCCTCATTTGTGCAGCAGTCGGGCTGCTGTGCTTTTTTTGTTTGTAACTCTAGCAGGTACACTTTTTATGTATTTTTAGGATCGTGCCAATAATTTACACTTCCTTCCTCACTTTTGCTCTGCCTCCTGCTGGTGTTTTCGCATGTTCACGATAGCTGTGAACATTAGAGCCCAAAGTGTTAATTGACACAGAATCGAGAGTCTGGTATCAGTGTGTGTTTAACAACTTCTTATTGGACGGGGAATCATTTTTGGCTCGTGATTTTGCGACCACGGCTGACGGGGTTGCGGCTGTGCAAACAGGAGGCGTGAGCACTCGACAAACAAACACCAGATATCTTTTGTGAAAGTCTGACTCTGCGCGCTACGCCATCCGCTCCCAGAAAATTAAGATCTCTGTCAGGAACTAATACAAAAATACCCCCAAAAGATGCATCTCTTTGTGGACTTAATTGGACTTGACAACAAAGAACAATAAAAATGTGAAAAATTAACTGGGGGACATCTTATTAAATAATTGGAGGCTATACTAATTAGATGTAAACAGAAGTAAATGAGACATCACTCCAAATGACACCACTGATCTTCCCTTCAGCTCCTCTCAATATCAAAACGATTATCCATCGGATTTCACTTTGTCTTTTATTCATGATGCTTCTTAGCCAGGTATTGCAGGCGCCATCATTTAGATGACGAGGATCATCGATTGTCAGCTCCCATCTTGTCGCTGTTGATCATGCAGCACTCGATATGAGACAGCGCCGAAGAGGTGGCTCCGTGATAAAATACAGATGATGTAAAAAGGAAGAAAAAAAAAAGAAGGGGGCGGCGGGGGGGGGGGATGGTAGAGGTCGTCGACGGAGAGTTCCTCCTCTGGTTCTGTTGTTTGTCTTGTCTACAGATGTTGTTTGAGTTGTGGGCAGATGTTAAGACCTCCCAGGTTCCGCGGTGCATCCGATGTGTCACATCAAAGCTCGGGCTCATTAATGAGAAAGAATTAAACACTCACCCAGATGACACCAAACGGGGAAGGAGGCTGGTAGTGTGCACAGGAAAGTTTTTTTTGTTTTTTTTAAAAAAAGCACCGAAGAGAAGTGAAAATGAAAGATTAAAATCTGTAGAGATAAAAACACCCTCAGATGTGGTTTCTCGTTCAACAAGTAATCCCTCCTGTCTTTTACCTTCATTCCCCAGCAAACAGCCACTTCGCCTCTTTACCATTTTCCTCACTATTGATAAAAATACAACGAGGTATTTCAATGTTTGATAAGTTCATCAATTATGCACAGGCATTATCTTGGCCTTTTCAGGCATGCAAAATCAATGCTTATGGCAGAGCACCCTGCCTCAGATGTGTTATTCACCCTGTATGCTAGGAGACACTCGGGGAAGAGCCAGGGGAGGAAGATGAAAGTAAGAGGTATCACTAACATCCACCCCAGACATTTGTTCATGAATATCAAAGAACAGCTGTGAATGGGGGCAGGTTCTCATCATTTTTCACTCATTATCTTAAAGCAGTGGAACATATTACAATTAAATGGTCTCATAGCCCTCAAAAGTTTGTGACCATCATTCGCTCTATGCCATAAAGTTTAATTAAACAGCATCGATTCATGCAAAGAACATCTAGTCAATGCGAGCTGAAGGGGGAAAACATGTTTTCTATACTCTAAGCTGGAGTCTGTCTTTTTTCTCCCTTTTTTAGTTTTTTTCCTCTTGCCAATATGTTTTGACGTGTTGCTTTCCTTTTCTTGGACATATTGGTAAAGACGTGGCGCTTTCCGTTCTTGCAGATTCAGATTTCTCTCACCGCATCTGCTTTTGAAGAACGCTTAGAGGAAAAAAAAAAATCAATGCAGGAGAAGTCGCTCTCATCTGCACCTCAGCCGTGGCTCCCCTCCCTCTTGTCCTTTGCTCTTGCAGGGTATTGCCTTGGCAACGCACGAGGAAACAAGTGGTGCTCTCCAAGACTCAGACATTAGGGTCAACACTAATCTGGAAGGGGGGGTGTGATAAACAGTATGAACCGGAGCCAAAATCACTTCAAATAGAGCAGCACGAGACACGGTAGCCTGGTTGCCAAGAGGGATACGGGCTCATTTAAACTAAGAAAGGCATGATTCATAGACGGGCCTTTTAAAAAAACAGACATCAAAAAACACATGAGTCAAAAGGGAAATTGTTTGTATGGATATAAAATGGTCTGGTTTGTCCATTTAAAGCATCCCCCATTTCACCCTGATGCCACAGATAGGGACCAGTGCAGCTGACAGAGCTAGTTTCAGTCAATGAATGCAAAAATAATGCTGCTTCATTACTGACTGTTTGCTAAGCCCCTTAGGCTAATGTTGGTACACTTATCAAACACTTCTCACACCATAATGTAGCTTACAGTAATAACTGTGACTAATTTATCATTGAAATTCCAGTAGCATTTCAGCATGTACAGCGATGGATTTCTCGCGGAAGAAAGTAAAAGCAGGCTCTTGGAGAAAGCTACTGTAAGTGTATGAAATATGCACACACATCATATGAGGGTAAAAAAAAATAAGTGAGGCTGAAACTGTTCATCCAAGATTTTTTTTTATTTTGAAAAAAGGGAAAAGTAAATTAAACCGTAATGAGAAACTTATCGATCGATGTTTCCTTTTTTCTGTTACATGAGAAAGAATTTAAAAAATGGGGAATACCTGATGAGTTGGAGTATCTAACACCAATCTAGCTGCACTTGCTGGAGTGTGAACTTTCCCAAACCGAATGACGAGCATGAGAACATTATTCTAATTTCACACATTGGCTCCCACGCTGTGGCTGTTCCAGATAATTTTCTAACGTAACCTGTAACCTCACATGATAATAAAGCTAATGGCATACTCCTCACGTTTGGAAAGGACACAAGACTACTACCGATGCCAGTCTAACATACACACTAACGCTTATGTTTTTAGTCTTGGCAAGGCTACTTGGAAGGTAGCAGTGACCTCTAAGTTTTACCCTACAGAGTGTGGCATTTATTAGAGCCTCGTATGTGCAGAGGAATCCAAAGCTTTCCTTATTACACGACAAACAAAATGACATCCAGCAACAGACTTTATGGGTAGTATTTGTTGTTATAAATAATGTCATGAGGAAATCAAGATTAATGCATGCACTGGTTTAATTTTTTAGGCAAACGTGGAATTACATGCAGGGCATTTTGCATCTGCTCTAATAAGCTAATCAATTCACAAAAGGTTTAGTTTTTTCTTTCCCCCCCTTTTTGTTTGATTTTTTTTTTTGCTGGACCACAACATTTTTATTATTTAAAGGCCATTTTCTTTCCCATTACTGGACTTTGAGTTATTACAATAGCGAAAGGTCGCAATAATGACGATAATAGTTAGTCGCATTATAGTACTACTGGGTCACTGAATGCTTTTCAGCTTTGGTCTGCTTGTTAAGTGTTATTTTCTACATTTTCTCCTGAATAAAAGTCCATTTTAATGTGACTTGAAAATACATTCTCAGTACAGGAAAAAACCCCATAGAGGAACAAAACGATACAAAAACATGTTCTAGGCCTGATGCCAGACCTTTAAACACGCTGGTTTTTTTTTTTTTTTTTTAAAGGATTATGTAAATGAAGGTCTTGCAGCAAAGACTGTCACCTGGACACTGCTGTGATGGCTCTCGAGGCTCCTTTCTTTAAAGGACATTGGTCACGACAGTCGAGCTGCTCGAGTGCAGCTGCATAGCTTGGCTGCAAAGATCATCTGTGCGCGTACGCGAACCTTCACGCAAGGTGCCACTCCCACAAAACCAAAGAGTCAGCGGCTCTCTAAGCGAGGCGGTTACTTAGAAAACCAGTCTCACCGAGCATCTCTGAAAGAAATTATTCATATTGTTGTGAAATCCCTGCAAAGTCCCCCCTCTTTCTGCCCTTACAAAGCAGCCTCGTTTTTATTCTGCATTTATAATGCAAATGTACCCAAGAAATGCATTAAGATGAGTGATTTCGGCTATTCTTCTCTTTCCATTACCTTATAATGCGGCTGTTTTTAACATGTCAGAATTAAGGGGTGCGATCATCAGGATGTGTCCTCGTTTCTCCATCCATTATCTGGCGCAGTTACAGAGCCAAAAGCCACAGGTGCTAATGGCTATCTCTTTCACATGCTTCCCATGCCAACTTCTAACACGCTGCACTGACAGTTTGGGTCCAACTGTTCATGCACATGCACAGTCCATTTGTCTCTGCCTCTTCGGGTGTTTTTCAAAAGCTCTTGTGAAGCCTGATGTGCCCATAAAACCCTTTTTTTTTTTTTTTTTTTTTTTTTTTTTTTTTTTGCCACAGTGAGTGACGGAGAGATGGGGATATATTATATTATATTAATGAAACGATGACAAAAAGGTGGTGTGATATGAATGGCAGAATAATAGGGTGAGAGGAATGAGTAAGCACAGCAGGGCTAAATCCATGCATTAATTAACACAAATGAGTGTCATGCAACTGTCAATGATGGGCTTTAATCCCAGCTCCACGAAGGAAGTGCTTTTGATTAATGCCGCGAAGTGGGAGATTATTTTTCGCATTTTCCCCCCTCTCTCCTAGTACACCCTTGACATATGCATCCCCTTACTGGAGACTCAGTGCTTTAAATGCTACTAATGATGATGAATCAGTAGCGACAGCAGCCCGGGCCACAGGATGAGTTGTTATTCAGATAGCGTGCGCGCACGCGCGTTCATGTACAGACTTATAAACGTGTTGGGGTTGACATTTTGACAGGCCTCGGTAAACTGTTCACATTGATTGATGCGCAGGCTCGCTCCTTCTGGGCGCTGCGTCCAATCAAACGCAGTGGCTGCAGCTGAAAGACTCCCCATTTATCAGCATCTTAATTATACAACAGAGTGGCTCAAGACCTTGTTAGTGTAAGGGAAATAGCCATTGTTATGCTACACCTGTTGTTGTGGAAGCAATTCCCACAGTGTTTATATTTTGCCGTGCGGCTGGAGAGATAATGGATGATTTATGAGCACTTTTTCTGCAGCCACTAGTCGAGGACGCGGGCACATTCACTAGACAAAAACATTCCCATTACACTTTAGGACCAAAAGAAGGTAATTCTGTCCGATAGGAGGAGGACACTTGTGTTTTTGTATTGTAAGCATGGCAAGTAGATTTCTTTGTACACTCCAGTGTTGCCAGATGGGAAGAAGCACCAAAATGAGTTGGACTACAGCTTTTATTTCCTCTGTCGACTCTCTCGGCTAGTTGTTCAGGTCTTAACAACCACTACCTAACAACATCAAAATTTCCATTAGCGAGAGCCAATTTCCTGCAAAATAGTTAAAAAAAAAAAAGAAGAAAAAAAAGATGCAGTCCCTTGGGGTGCACTTCAAAAACCATATTAAACCACTGTGTAACAGTGCTTAATTTGTTTTTATGCACAATTCACAGTCCAGCCTTGAAGTTGCAGAGGAGAGCAGCTGCCTTCAGCCAGACATATGCTTTACAGTGCTTGTGGTTTAGCCAATCTAAGGAGCATGGAAAGAAATGTAATTGAATACCTCTCATGTGCAAACCATACAAAAATAAAAGACAGGATTCAGTTGAATGCCTTAATTTCAGAATATGACAGTGGATGAGATAATCGTTTGATTCAGGTTGTTGAGAATTCAGTGTAATCTTTATCCTGATGGGAGCTGGGTCTGAATCAAAGGGCTGTTCTGCTTAAACCATAAGTGGTCAATCAGTAGTCTGAAGAACATTGTAATGATTTCCCAGGAATGTGTATTTTAAGTGGATTCAAAGCCGGTTGATGATAGATGGCAGAGTGGAAGCTGCATAAATTCCACCTTTAAGAGAAGCGCAAGCCTGAGATCATAAAGGTAAATGTGAAAAGCCTTTCATTTCCTTGCCATCAGAAACGACTCTAGAAAGGGTGTTAGCAAATTCTTGATGCTTCTGTAGCCATTATTTTTTTCCGGGCCTCTTATATTCCCATAACAGAACACTATTTTGGGAAACAGTCAATGAAAAGCCCAGACGAGAGAGCCCATTTTCCACTGAGAGAAATGAACTGACGAGCAGCAAATTCATTCTTTTCTTTGACTGACTGCTTTCAGCTTCTCCTGGATGTCACAAAACTGTCTTAAAGCAAAATAAAAAAACAAACAAAAAAAAAAACAACCCAAAAAACCAAAAGACAACCAACTGCACTGAACTCCATCTGGTCAATGCAACAGATATAACATCTAAAATTAGCAGTTTAACAATAACTGAAGTCCTGCCCCACTTTCAAACTGGCATGTGTCCCACTGGCCTTCATTGCACAATGTACTTTTGCACAAAAGGTTTTCTGTCACCAGCCTTTGTGAAAAGCTGAATTATATGGCCAAACAATTCTGCCAGTCCTCCTTTATGACTAATTTATATTTATTCCCATCCAAATAATTATTTGTACATGATACTGAAACTTTGCCCTCCATAATAGCAACCTACTTCAGCTTGAATTGCACACTGCATTAGAAACATTAGAAAACAATTAAAAAATATGAATGTTAAATGTATAAAATGCATTCAGATTGCATCAGCAAGAGTGACAGTATATCTGATGTATTGTAGAACAGCACCAGCTAAACCACAGTGGAAATAGAGCTGTTGCTCTGTCCTGAGTGGAACTCTGTGTTCTGTGTACTGGAAATAGCCGGGGTTAAATCAGTGCAATTGTTAAGCATGCACATTTGGCAGCGTCAGAATGCAGAGAACAAACTCCGGTGCTGTTGGTGGTTGATGCAGTCAGTGTATGGGATAATTGGTTGGTTGTAGCTGACTAGCTAACTGATGCATAGGTCTGGACTGCATCAGAGCACTGACTGTCTGGCATTAGGCTGTGTCCTCTCTAGTCTTTAGCCATTAACATTATGTTTTCATAATCCCCCTTACCAAAAACACTCAATGCTGGCATTAGCAAAAATATACTCTAAAACATACTCTCCTTTCAGTTCTTCAATGCAAATAATTCATCCGCCAATGAACAACTCAATGCATTAAGGCATATAGACATGGTCAAGACATCCTGCTGAGTGGCAAAGTCATGGTTGTTGGTGCCAGGTGGCCTGATGTAAGTATTTCACAAAGTGCTGATCTGCTGGGATTTTCCCATCTCAGCCATCTCTATGGTTTTCAGAGAATGCCCAGAGAAGAGACAATACACAGCGAGCTGCAGTTCTCTGGTTGAAATCGACTTTTTGGTGCCAGAGGACAATGGTCAGATGCTTTGAGCTGATAGGAAGACAACAGTGAGTCAAACAACCGCTTGTTACAACTGTAGTATGCAGAAGAACATCTCTGAACAGACAGCACATCAAAGTTTGTGGCTGATGGGCTACAGCAGCAAAGGTCCAGCCTGGTGGTGATGGTGGTGGTAATGGTGTCAGGGATATTTTCTTGGCTCACTTTGAGCATCATTTTAAGACATCGTCCTTCCTGAGTATTGTTGCTGACCCTATCCATCTCTTTACTTCACCACTGTCCATCTTCCGATAGCTCCTTCTGGCAGGACAAAGCTCAAATAATCTCAAACTGGTTTGTTTAACATCACAAATGAGTTCACTGTACTCAAATGGCCTCCACGGGCAGAGCACCTTGGGGATGTGGTAGAAAACGAGGTTCACGTTATGGATCTACAGCAACCGTGTGATGCTGTCATGTCAGCACTGAGCAAAATATCGGGGAAATTTTTGAATGTAGGGTTTTACATAAAGTAAATGTTCCCAGACGTGAGTGAAAACAATGAAAGTATCTTCATGTTGATGCTTAATGTCACTCACCAGATTCAGGAATTGAAATGAACTGGAGGTCAAGCACCAGTTTACCATCCTATTTCATAAATAGGCCGGCTGACACAGGTGTCTGCGAATTTGAGGAATTTATAACTGATTGAGATCCACTGAGAAGCACAAAAGAACATGACTTTCAGTCGTGTTCGGTCTTTGAACTGCGTGTTCCCCTCACACCGAGCAGAGCCCTTGGCCGCTCAAAAGGCAAAAAAGAACCGACAAGTGCAACCTTAAAATGACTTCTGCACGTACATGAAAGGAATTTTCAGAATTTTAACAATAAATCAATCCCCTTGACTATCATCAAGTTTGTATTCGTTTAATCTGACCACAGCACAGGTCCCACAGCATTGTAAATCAAAGGAACAAAGCAAATCACGCATTTTTCAGGGCTCTCAGTGTGAGTCTGACCTCGATAATGTGACACTGTGCCAACAACACAAAAAGAAACATATTAAAAATGGATGAGCTAAATTTGAAATTCCACTGTGAAAGATTTGAAAAAGCCCTGTTGTCTGTCGTGCCCTGTTTTCCTCTTTATTTATTTCTTTTATGTCTGTACCACCTACAGGGCCAAACTGCTACGCGGACACGGCGGTGATACCGGCTGGCCGAGAGGTGAAGATCGATGAGTGCACAATCTGCTACTGCACATACGAGGAAGGCACGTGGCAGATTGAGCGTCAAGCCACCTGCAGTAAGAACGAGTGCCAGCGGAGCTAGAGACTGGCACGGCGACGAGAGAGGGACATTGGCACGCAACACCAGTGCCGAGCCTCATGCACACTCTCAGCCTTTCACCCAGTCTAACGGGCATCAGGGTCGGACAGCACCCCTCAAGCATTTCAGCATTAATACTGTAGTCATTACTGAAACGATGCTTTTATGAAAGTTTATAATCCACACACAGAATATCTATTTATCTATGTATTAAATTATTTATGAATATATATATGAAATATAGGAGTCATTAATGCTGAAACAGTGGAAGACTATTTTTTATAGTATCTGTATTTTATTAAGCAATGTATTGGACCAGAGGTCAATAAAACAACAGAATGTATAGAACACACACAGCTGTCTTTGGAGGTGCAAGCCTCAACGTCTCTTAACCCGCGGTGTCATCCGACAAATCTCGACACCCGTCCCTCTACCACCAAAGTGCAGACTAGACTGTGCGCGATTCATTTTGCAGTGCTAGGGTGCAGACTTGCTGTGCAGGACAGCGCAGTGCAGAGTTACAGGCGAACAACAACGAAGAAAGATGAGTAAATTCACGAGGACTCGACTGTTTCCTGATTTCTTTTATCCTTTTTTTCTGGATGTTCAAATGTGCTTTGATTTGAAAGTGCTTTTTTTGTATTTCTCTCGGTACAGTGTGTTCATGTTTCAAATAAATGCCATTCTGTGCTCTGTAAATGCTCCGACGATACCTGTTTTTTTTTTTTTTTTTTTATAGCTGTGAGTTTTTATGTTGATGGTGATTTGCATTTACAGACTTGCTACCTGGAAAAAACAAAAAGCTCGCAGTTTCACTTGAATCAACAAATGATTGTCGATGGTTTGTTGTTTGGAATAAATGATCAGAGTATCAGAGGAGCCTTTGAAAGTGACAAATCTTCCCTTTTTAGATGGGAACGTTTTTCGGTTTTGAAGTTCCTGGATGATATCTCTGTGAAAGCTACAGGTAAATATTTAATAAGTTGTCAAAGAGGATATTAAGTTCCTCAGTAATGCAGGGCTTTCATTTCCGGTAGTTATAAGCAGCCCTATATAAACATGAGCCCTTGGAAGTGCAGACGCTCCGGAGTTGCCCCTGGATTTCCAACTCCATTAATAAAGCCCAGACTGGACAATTCGATCTCATTGATTCCAATTTGCTTCCAAAATTTGGAAACCGAAAGGTCATCCGACTTGCTGCATATATGCTTTTTTGTTTTTGCCTTCGTTATTTTAGTTTGAAGATTAATCAAACGAATGCAGAGGCGTAAGGGCCAATCAAGCAGCAGATCAAAATGAAGATGAATAATTTAGGTCCAGGTTATGAACACTGAAAGGCAGGCTGGCGTAAACGCGTGCATATGTTGTGTTCACGCTTTCGCCTGTCATCTTTTGCATTAGCAGCAAAGCTGTGTCACCCTCTGTGCAGCGTGCTGGCCCCGCTGCAAAACTTTGATCAAGAGGTTGCCAGACAACGATGTTGCATCTCCAGCGGTGAGACGTGCCTGTCAGACAGCCGAAGGGATCGAGGTAAATAAGCCTAAATGCATGTACATGCTACGTGACAGGCTTCTCTCAGAGCAGCGGGGGAGCAGTGGCACAGATCTATTAAGGTTTTCTGGGTGTCCTTAACTCCGCTATTCCTATGACTGTAAGTGTCCTCTCAAATCAGGCTCATTCATTCAAGGAAAGCTGGACTTGCTCTTGTGCATACAAGTGGTAAATGATTGTGGGATTTTTCTTTCCTACACCCGAATCCCCCCCACAACACACACACACTCTCTCTTTTCTTCCATTTAGAGGGATTGCTGCCATTTTTATCTGTATAGTCTTTCATTTTACAAGATAATACTCCCTTATGTGTAATTTCCCAAGCAGCTTACCTGCTGTGACTCAGCCTGTAAAGTAATGGCTCCATCACAGGGCCTCTATCAGTTCCCTTGAGCGTCTCTGTCCAGGTCATTAACATTCAAGATTCTCTTTAAATCACTTCATATTTCAGCAGTTACTTAAGATCAGATCTGTGTATTGGACAAAAGAATTAGGACTGGGCATAAAGTCTGCTCATCAGAAACGAGGCTGGGTGTTTTACTTTGAAATAAAATTCCCAGAGAAGTAGCCATCTACATTTCTTCAAAGACAGGCCATTAATTGGATACATCTGTTAGAGAAACCCATAAGAGATTAAGCCCGGTCTTCCCAATGCTGTAGCTATGTAATTAGGCTTCTCCCCTGTTCTGGACAATGCACGCTGCAGCGCTGAGATGAAATGTGTTCATATTACAGTAGGTAATGAAATTCATTATTCATTTATAGCAATCGGCCGGCTCTGTCATTTGAAATGAAAGCATCGCGTATTTTGAGAAACCAACCAAAACTCTCGGTCAGCGAAAGAAAGTTGAAATCTTCATCGGTGTGAAGACGTGACTTTGAGTGCAGCAATGTGGCATAAAATCAAATGTCTTCCGGAGTTATTGGCTCTTCACAAGAGATTATGAAATATGTTGTAAACTTAATGGCAAATGACACAATCGCTGAGCTGCAGTGTCGGCTAATGAGTAAAATTCTGCAGCATAACACACACCTCTAATTCCTTTAGTCTATTTTATCAGTTAAGCCATCTCTGTAAATTTTTTTCCATGTTAGCTGTCTGTCCTGGTGGCCAGGAGGAATGCCCTCACTGAAATATGTCCCATTGGTGGCTACCAGCAGCTCATATTTTTCACTTATATTATTTTATTATTTATCTGATAGACTTTTGCCCATTTGTTTTTCCAAATCTCATCAGCCTCTGTTGTGCAGTTTTAGCACACCTGATATGCTAATACGTTAAAGACTACAACTGGTAAACGTCAGCATGCTCGTACTATGGTTGGTGAGCGTCAGCAGTTAGCCCCCCAGAGCTCTACCATGGCCATACAATAACACACTTTAATGCTTTGAAGATGGCAGATCTGCAGTAAACACACACTCTAGATCAAACCAAAGCCAGGGCTGGTCCTACCTGCACAGTACCTTACATCAGTGGCTCAGTCGCACTAGATTAAAAATAGCACTGCTTGCTATTGATCATTGCCAGGTGACTGCACTGATTTCTTTTTTTCTGAGAGAGACCAACTCCAAGTAGTCGCAGTGACCAACTGATTGCCCAGAGGTTGAATGTGCAAAACACTTTATATCTGGGCCACCATGTTTGGTTGCAAGGTGACTGCACAGGTTGCGTGGTGGGAGGCAACCTGTTTCCAAACAATCTGGTCTGATTGAGACTGACTGCAGTCACACTCTCAGACAAACTGCCGTCTAATTTATAAATGCAGACAGATCGCCATCAGGTTGGCTGGATGGGTATAATGGTAAATGGACTGGTTCTTATGTAGCACTTTTCTACTCAACCTGAGTACTCAAAGCGCTTTATACAACTCGCCTCATTCATCACACATTCACACATATTCACACAAGTACTTTTTTCTGTGCCTAAGTGCTTTCTCACTGTGCATTGGAGAACAACTGGCGGTTCAGCATCTTGCCCAAGGACTCTTTGACATGCAGACTGAAGCAGCCAGGGATTCAACCTTTCGATTAGTAGATGACCTGCTCTATATGCTAAACTACAGCCAGTGGTCAAGCAGTTGTGTTTTAGTTATATTCCTATGTAAAAGGAAAGCTGCGGAGCATCTAAGCAATTTTGACTTAAATCACTTTCCCACAGCAACTGTGTTGCTATTTGTGGACGAATTTCTGAAATTCAAACCTGTTTTTTGGCTGGACTCTGAAACTAAGCACTCAACGTGAATTTCTGTGCATACACTTAGCAACAGATTTGCAACAAACAGCAACAGATTTGCAATTTTTTGCCAGTTTGTCACAGTTAATCACCATATCATCACAAACAGATTGCATGTAATTGCTGATTTGACCCCATTCCATTGCATACTGAAAGACTTACTCTGTCTTATTGCCATTTTATCGCTGTCTTAGCACGACAAAGTCACTTTGAAGATGGCAACTGGCTGTGACTGATCCCAGACGCAGTAGAAAACACATATTCTACTTCCTGTGATGCAAAAAAAACCCCAAAAAATTCTTTAAATCTTTAAGAGAGCTTTAAAAAACCAAAACCAAAAAACCCCTAAAATATCATGATGGATGAGAAACAAAAAACAGGAGGAGCTGCAAGTTCTCCCAGAATAGGGTTATCATCACTGTAGTTATTACAGTGTTTAAAAATGATCAGCATATGTATTCAAATGGGATCCAATCCAGTCATTAGTAAGTATGGGGTATTAGTCTTGTTTAACTTGTCTCTGCTGTCAAACTGTCTTATGTATTTTTCTGCCTCAGAATCATTTTAAAAGATTTATTTTGCATATAGAGAGTCAGTGTAGTCCTAACATTAACCTTATGGTTCAGAATAGGGGCAAGCTGATTAATATGAGGTGATACGTTGATATTCACAAGTCACTAACACTCAGGAAGATTATATAGATTTTAAAAAGGTGTAATAAGATATGTGACATGTGTATGGCTGCATCACATCAAACTTGCAGAAAGACATTAAAAGACTATTTTTAGACCTGAGTCCAGTGTAACAGTGCACTCAACTTCAAAGAACTTTAGAAGACACATAAGGTGCCTGCCTGGGCTCAGAGAAAGTAAAAATGAAAAAGGATGTTGCTACTCTCTGAAAAAAATATTTCATTGTATTTATTAAAGAGTCCTTTAGGACAACATTTTTATTTTATTGTACTGTTTTTTAAACATTTGCTAGGACTGATTATGAGTGTGTAATTTGTCTTTAAATGTCATCATATTAAGAACATTATTTATTTATCTTATACAAAACCAATCCCTGGTACATAAGAGGCAAAGCACTAAAACGTGGCCATTAAGTGGCATTGGATTGTTTATTGTTTATTATGCTGTTTTTAAAGGTCATGAGCAAATAATGTTATTAATTTCAGCTTTTGAAGTAGATCTACATTCGTCAAACACTTGTGCATTTAAGGGTTTATGACACTCGCTATACAGCAGGGGTCTCAAACTCCAGTCATCGAGGGCCAGTGTCCTGCAACTTTTCCATGTTACAACACACCTGAATAAAAATTTGTGGGTCATTAGCAAGAGTATAGAACTTGACTGCATGCTGAAGTGGTGACTCCTAACCCCACTCAAGTAAATTTAAGTAAATGTAAGTGTTTGGAAAATGATCTACTAAATGTACACTTTTTGCACCATGTTCATTCACTCATGAGCTGCTGTAACAGGAATCAAATGGCTGAATTGCCGCCACCTCAGCATGCAGTCAAGTTCTGGAGTCTTGCTAATGACCTACTAATTGTATTCAGGTGTGTTGCAGAAGGGACACATGGAGAAGTTACAGGACACTGGCCCTCAAGGACTGGAGTTTTGAGACCCCTGCTATACAATATGTTGAGCCATTAAAAAAATTTTTTAACAGGGGCAACACATGTTACCGAACATCAGTATACCAAACATATGAAGTGTAAACATGGCAAAACTGCCAATTTACATTTACATTGCCAAGGTGGGTTATGTAAAAACATAAATGACATATTAGACAAGAAGGAGTTAAAGATGGTCACAGACCCGGTTTGCTGTTTAAGATATGCATCAAATGCCTTTAATAATGAAGATTACAGCTGTCCATTTTTTTGCCCACGACTAATGTGTATCCTCTATAGGTACTATTCTTAATTTAAAAACTGACAATAAGGCTCCTCCTGTTGCTTTGTGTAGAATCATTACGTCACATAGCAGAGCAAAACACGACATAAACACAGGTAGTTTCATTAATATGTCAAAACAATATGAATTTTTTTTCACAGGCTGGCGCTTCTTCAAAGCTCAGTATAAAAGTGCAGTTTGATTGAAGCTTTAGATAAAACCTTTTCAGCGCCATATTCCATCTAAAGTTTTAAAAGCACCGGTTTACTGTCATGATTTCTCTTAGACGCACATAAGCCTAAGTCAATGGGCCTATCTGTCTGCAATCTTATCAAAGGCATTAAAAGCTTTGGGAGACAACGATTAGACAGATGTGAAAATGTTCCGTGAGAAAGAGGGGGAAGAAAAAAAGGAAAGAAAAAGGAAGTTACCTGCCTGCATTCATGAAACTCAAGTGTTGGGAACTTTGATATAAGTGAGAAAAGCAGCTCATGATATCTCAGTTGGCTTTGCTTTCCCTTAACGCCCCACTCATCTACTTTCACACTTATTAGAAGTGCGTAATTACGCTGGATCATGTTTTTTGTTGCACGTTTGTCTTGAAACGGGGAAAAGCTAGATGACAGCTGAAGGTTATGAATATTTAATATCACATTTGCGGCATTTATTTCAATTTCAGAGGGAGCAGCGAGCTTTTAACTGGAATCGCTTTAAATAAAAGAAAGCTTGTTATCTGTAAGTGCATTTAGGCTTTCTGCTTAATGCGGGACTGTTATCAACAGTGCGGTTCATTAGCAGATTTCTAAATCTTCTTTCAGAGGGCCACGGCCCTTTGATTTTCTGCTGTGAGAATACTGAGTAAATTCCAGCCTTCTGTGTCTCTGACGGTGAATTTATTCCTCTGTTCTGCACATTAATTTCACCGGACAGCTGCTAAATGCCAGTAAAATGCTCTGAGGATTCTATTTGCACCTTCTGAAAGGATTTCTAAGCACATCACCTCAGATCCATTAAATCCAGTTTTGAATCTCTTGACACTTATGCGAGCCGTCTTTGGAGCCAAATGTAACATTCCCATGTGATTACAACGCTCCTTGATCAATCTGAGTGAATCACTTCATGATTGAGCGCCCGAGTCTCAAGAGTGGAGGGCCTCAAATTGTCCTTTATAGATCTGGTATTATATCTCCAGCTCCCTTCTGCCATTAGCTGGATATTCACATTTTCAATTTCAACTCATTGCCTTGTCTTGCCTCCAAATGAGGTCACCGTTGCAGCGTTGACTCGATTCCCATCCATACCCCTGTGCCACACAACTTAGCCGCTGACAAACACAGCACTTAAACGCTTTTTAAGAGCTGTTTTCTTTTTTTCTTGTGTGATTTTTCTAAGTCGCGTAGTGTATGGGAAGCAACCCATAGCTCGGTTTTGTTTAAGAGTCAAGAAGTAATCTAAGCCTAGGAGCAAGCAAATCTATTTTCTCTAAATGACATGGGTTGGACAGGAGACTGCAGGTTCAGTCTGGGCCTATCCATCACAGACTGTTATAGGCCAGGTAGGTGAGTGATAAGGCTTTAGAGTGTCTCGGAGCACAGTGTTTCAGCATTTTATCCACAACAGGCAGCCCACGCCAATGTGACCTGCTTGCTGAACAATTTCAAGGGGGTGGTGTGTGTGCGTGGGGGGGTGATCCTCAGTACAGCAGAGCACTCCTGAGCCGTGCACATCTGCATAAGCTGCTGTTAGACTGGAGATGGCACAGTGAATTGTTAGGTTATCATAAAAGAAGCCACTTTTGTCTCAGCCCTGCGGAATACTAAGTGTTTGTATTTGCAACACAACATTCATCCTGGGGTGTTCTCATTTTTTTTCTCAGGCCCTGCTATGGTAATTCATCATCCAGGTCTTGATACATACTGGGAGAGTGGCCGGTGAAAGTATTTGCCACCAGCTCACATGCTGCTTTTCACTCCCTTGGGATATTTTGATTATGAAAACTATAGGGATGTCAGACCTCAACAATGCATATTTTGTTTGCTGCCGCCCTAAAGAACACAAAAAGTCCTGCCGGGCAGTGAAGGCTGAGACTGTGGGTGACAACTCTGCGGCTCTTTTTCTTTCTTTTTATAATGCTTAAGGTTCAAAAGCAGGTAATTTCACCTTGGTCAGAAGGGATGGAAACTGTAGAGGTGGGCACTGTGCAGGTGGTTTAATAATGGAAACAGAGGTCTTGAGGGACAAGTCCATCTTACCGAGCAACAGAGGAAGTCCATTACCTTCCGTGTATCTTTGCCTAATGCAGTGTCTTATTTGTAATTGAAAATCACATGTGTTATTACGCAGAGATCAAAAGCAGAGATTCGGAGTGGTGTCTTCAGACACCTCGAGGCTGAGAAAAAAAAAATCTCTAAAAGCAGAAATGATACGAAACAGCCCAGCATCCTTAACAGATGAGCTAAAGTACCTTTTCCTCAGTGTAACCTGTTATCTGTTCATTTCATTCTGAAGTCAATGTTAAGTAAAAGTGCATAAAGTGGATATTGTTACAATACCTTTACCATACGGTTCCTGTTTTTGTTTGGGAAGCTTTTAGCTAGTCATTTCACGTCTTTATTTTTCCTTTTTAACTATATTTTGATTTTAGTCTTAGCAATTGTGTCTTAAGTTGTTAACCTTCTGTATCTGGTAGGTCTGGAGACCTACAGTACGGTGCAAGTCTTGGGGAAATTTTATTTGTTTGTTTGTTAAGCCACTTAACCCTGACCTACAAATCCTTCAAGCATAAAAGGCAACTTGCTTAAGTGATGAACCAGTGTCTACACATAATAAACAAAGTAAGGAACTGGTTATAAATTATATTATTACAGCAAACCATAGTCTTAATTTTTCAGAATGACAATGATCCCAAACACCAGACATTCATTCCCAGTGTTAAAGTAATGCATTACTGTAATAACACAGTGATGTAATATGTTACTGTACTAAATTCAGTAATTACATTACAGTTACAAATATGTTGTTATTCCTGTTAGCATTTCCAACAATCAGCTGATTTCAATTCATGCTCGGGAGGAGAAAAATGGTGGCTCATGCAGCCATTTAAGGAGTGAAGATATAGACATCAATTTATTTTTATTTCACAAAAGGACAGTATGGTAAAGCACAAACAGCATCCAGGACAGGGACAACCGCATTATACTGCTAACACAACACCAGCTCTTTGCAAGCTCTCACATCTGCATAGACAGTTTGCTAACACGAAACTAGCCAACAGCCCAAAGGGATTTTAAAGCTGAGTGCACGCTGACCCCCCAGCCCAAGAGCCAGACCCTGCTCATCAACAAGTAACAAAGCAGTGATGAGCACTCAGACTTGCAGTCTCCATTAGAAGGACTGTGGCGATTGCTTTAAAGTGTCTTTGGACTGGTTTTTATCTTTGCTTTGTCCCCATACCTAAAAACTAAAAGAATTACCATGTGTATAGAGATGTGTGTTAGTGTGCACTGTAGCCTCAGATTTATATTGTTAACTATTTGTGACAGTACCTTTTAAGTAATTTCATAGAGTAACAAGAAAAGAATGTAACGCGTTGTGTAACTAATTACGTAATTAAGTAACATGCTGTGCTGATTTTTTTTAAAAGGTAAGGCAAGGAGCTTGGATAGCTACTCCTTAAGATTATTTAAAGACATGACAAGAAAGCTTGCCTAAGAGAGTTCAGGCTGCATTGAGGAATAAAGGTGGTCATCCTCGATATTGACTTTCAAGCTAATTAAATTAAAACTATGTGTTTGCCTTCTATACTCAATTTCTATGTCTGTTTTCACGTTTCCCATTTTCCTAACAAAATATAAAGAAATGAGGGGTGGCTCAAGACTTTTGCACAATACTGTATAAATGTACTGAAACATTCCACCAATTTGTATGTTTATTCCTAAACACAAATATGTGAATATGCAGTTTAAAAACAATTTCAATTGATTAAAATCTGTCACAGATTTGCATGATTTACACGATTCATTATAATCCTTATTTATTGCAAAGTGGGCCTTTGTGCAGCTCCCAAGTCCATCCACTGTCTGAAAGATGCCATTTTAACTCCTCCCCCTCCGTGTAAGCCATTTGATTCGTTGCCCCTCAAAAAGGCAGGTGGGTGAAGCATCACTCAGAAACAAACTATCTGAACCCTGAGCTTTTTGAAGCCACTGTTTGAAGCCACATTGTAATCTAAACATCCACATTGTAACAGTAGCACATGCCCTGTTTGTCCCTCAGTCAGCCCTCAGCATATATACAGCGCTGCCTTTCCTTTGTCCTTTGCCAAGACATCAGTTGTCCTTCCCTGTTTGCTCTTGTGTTTTCCCCGTATGGCTCTCTGCTCCCCTTGTGTATTTTGGATCTCAGCTTTTGTTCCCTTTTTCATTTGCTATTTGGACTTTGTTCATTTGGACTTCATGTATCAGCCAAATTAAAGGTTTGACTTTGTTATTTCTGTCTGCTTTGGTGTCAGCATTTGCATCCTCGTGTCTAACGCCTCTCCAGACAGAAATGTGAAAAAAGGAAAGATCTGTAGTCCTAATATAATTTATTTAGTTTGTATCAGGAGCAGTGATGTATCAGTACTGCCATCTTTGTTAGCATAATGTTTGACTATTTAGATCTACTGCGTGGGTATTTGTTTTCTTGTACGTTAAATAATTTTAAATAGTTCATTTAAAATAATTGCAAACATGCCAAGCCGGAATCATTTGCCTAATTATTTACTTGTTGATTATTCCTTGTGTTTGTTTGCGTTTATCTTTGAATACTTAATAGCCCTCCATTTTTGGAAGCTTATGGTTGCGCTTCCTGATAAACTAATTCATTACTGTAATGATGTGCCTGAGTCACCCATTCAAGTGACAGAATTGGCCACCAGTTTTTTCCCCCCATGCAGCTAAAGCCTTCTCTCAAAGGAGGGCAGACGCCACCGTTATCCCAACTTAGTCATAATATACAGCTGCTTGTATGTCTGCTGCAGTCACCATATTCATCACTGAAAGTGACATTGCGTTATGCTGACTCTCCCCTGGGGAATGTTAACATTAAACCATCATGCTCATGCGTCTCCATGATAGCTTGGAGAGGGCTTTGCGGGGGGAAGAGGGTGTGTGAAAACTTCCATATTAAAAGCATTATAAGGAGCAGATTTTTCACTCCCACCTCCCTCATGAAAAATTTACAGCGGCATATTCATTACTTCATTGAGCTAACTGAGTGTGACAAGCGGAGAGCTGCAGCAACCGAGGGCCGGGAAGCAGCGCTACAATAAAGCCTTCGGCCACTCTCTGAGGACATGGCTACCCCTGCTGCTCGTGGGAGCTACATCTATGCACTCTGTTTGGATTTTTCCAAATGGTTGAGGGTGCCACACACAGCATGACACAGACTACACTGCAGCCAATTTGCCCTCTAATCTAATGCATTCATGGTCAACGGGCAGTAATCAATTCAGTGCCTTTACAGTGTGATGAATTTGACCTACGAGTTATGACTTAGGGCCCTTGTGCTATAAATATGGTCATGCATTTTCAGCAGTTTACAAGACATACGGACGAAATCCCAGCCGCGGATGCTTTATGCAACAAACGTCGATGGGGCTCTGTTGTATGAACTCTATTGCATATCATGCATACAGAGATGGCTGGATAGAGGAATTGCTTTTATGAGCTGTGGCCCCAAAGGTATTGCTGCCATCAAACCTTTATGCGGGACTGATACGAACACATGCAGACATTAATATCTGTCTTTCATCTCTTTGCGTTTATCTGTTTAATTTTCTTGCAGCTCCTTCTTCCAGTGATAAACGATGCTGTCTATCCCCATTCTAAAGCATCCTCTCCACCCCGTGATGATACGCTCCCCACGTGCCAGGTGGCCGCCTCACCTCCTAGCCCTGCCTGTACGATTCTGAGGTGTCATACCGACTCACCCTCAACCCTCTAATTAACAAAAATACTGGCTCTGCTGCCCCGGAGCAGCATCGGCCTATATTGTCTTCAGAAAGCCGGCGCTACATTTGGGAGTTTGCTTTGATGACCCTCTGCAGCGACAGCATCATCGGAGACAACAGCGGCTCTTAATCCAGAGCAACAGTTATTTCTCAGATGAATGCAGACCGTGCAAATTAGTGGCTGCCGCACTATAGCATTGGACCTGGCACCACAGGCGAGATGTGAGATTTAAATTATTTCTGAGACTGTGGAGGAGTCTAGAGAATAGCAGACAAGCTGACTAATAACACAGGATTCAGTAACAAGGGCTGCTCCAATGGTAATGACTGCTTGCTCCAGAAATATCTGATTCCCTGCAAAAAAGGAAAAAAAAATAATACAGTCATCTCAAGCCTAGTCTGGTATTTAAAATCCTGCAGCAACAAAAAAAAACCCCTCTGAAATAATTGGTAGACAAAAGCATTGGAAGGAATACAGTGTGATGCAGTTATAACCTCTCATAAGGGAAGGATTAATGGAATCCAACTCCAGTAAGTCATGTGGACCTCTAGACCCACATATAACCGAATTCCTACAAAATACTTGAAAATCTGCACACTTCAAGCCACAAGACTGTTGTGACAATGGTGTGATATACCAGAAAAAAAGTAATTTCCAAAAAAAAAAAAAGCCATAGAAGATTTCACAAGTGTCATTCCTGCTCTCCTTTTGTGGAGGAGCACTGTGTGGGAGTTGGGCATATTCACCAGTCGGTTATCAGAATAACTCTAATTAGGCTATTTTTAACACATCCTTTTCAACAGCTCTTGGGTGTTTACATTTCCTAATGACAGCCCGAGTAAAAATCATCTATCAGCAAGCATCACCATCATCACCACCACTGACACATTAGCATCAGTTCTTTCCCAAGAAAAAAAATGCCACTTAGCCAGGGTGCCTTCAGTATTCATTATAAAGCACGCACGCCCCATCGTGCCTGTAAATTTGTGGGGCATTTATTTACATTTGTACGTTAAATTTCAGACAACTCGAGGAGGCTAATTAATAGGCAGCGAGGCACATAGTATTCCTGTGCTTTTTGGCTTCAGTGAATATGAGACAGCTCTTTCAAAGCCTGCACATTCACCAGATTACAGCCTTTGTAAAAAACACTTTTTGCTTTGGCTGTGTGATTTACATAATTTTCATTTAGTTTACTGCCGGCTTTAAAAAAAAATTTAAAATAAAAACAAAACAGAGCCTACATTTGAAGTCTCTCTGTGCTAAAAGCACTTCAGGCTTGGAAAACAACTTGTTTAGCCTTCATGAGCAAAAATAAATAAATAAATAATTTAATTTAATAATATGTCTTCAGGGACTTCGGTCAAAGTCGGTGTTGGACTTGTGGTCACCTTGGTAGTTCTGAATTCATAGTGCATCATCATGACAGTACAGCTGAGACTTTTATTTTTTGCTGTGATATTTGTAGACTGTCATTGAATTCAAAAGGGACTGGGTTGCTCTGCTTCATCTTACGTCTAGGCTCTACTGCTCCATCTTGTGGTTTCTTGAGGGAAAAGCGGGCAACTTTTCAAAAGGAGGGGGTTTAAACGGCTCCTTACCAATCACGGGAAGTAATGTGGCATTCTCCGAGGAGGAGACACACAGTTCACTAACCCTGATGCTGGGCCAAGTCTTCCCTTTATCATTTGCCACTAAAACAACATTTGTGTAGAGTATTTTTCCAGGGCATGGCTGACTAAATGTTTTTATGTGGTCAGAGTGATAAATTAGTAGGTGTAGCTTGCCAAAATATAGAAGCTCAGAGGGAACATTATTAGTTATGAAAGCTCCCCTGAAGTGAATCGGCGTGGTGTGGCATCCAGAATGGATACGATGGGATGTTTTTAGACCTTTGCTTTATTATATTATTACAAATACAGAATAATGTGCTCAGGTATGTGGAGCTGCACCTCCACGCTCAGCACACAGGTCTACATGTCAGTAATTTGATCCGAGCAGGAAACGAACCCAGTCTCTGGGCAACGAGCGCTCACTGCACAAACTCACAGGAGCCTTCGAGGAATTTCCTCCCAGGCAGTAATGACTGCAGTTTTGGATCCCTTCGAGCCTTTTTCCTCAGAGCTTCACGTCATCAGGCGGCTGAACTCCAGTTTGCACCGAGATGGTAGGAGAGATAGACCGAAAACTGGACACGTAGGCTCCCTTAGACTTCAGCCCCCCGCTGAGCGTGTCACCCTGGCTCCTTTGCGAGATGATGTCCCCCTGTTGGACCCCTGCTGTGGTCAGCTGAGTGCTGGAGCTGAGGTAGTCCTGGGCTTCAAAGGTCGAAAGAAATTCATAGATTTTGATCATGTCCCCTCTGCTCTGTGGGTCCCTCCCGGTTTCAGAGAGAGGCCTCAAACAACCCCAAATTTCTCAGTGGTATGTGTAGACCTGAGCGAGGACGAGGCCTGGAACTACAGGAGGATCCCCCATGCGGCTCTGAGAGCAAGACTGAGTGGTAAAAAACAAACAAACAGAAGCATATTTTAAATACTGTGCAAGTCAGAGCCTTGAAATTGGATAGTTAATCTATTGTTGAGTGATAAAGGCTTGATTGCTAACAGGGCAACTACCCCTAGAGGGAAAAAAACAAGCTGAAATTTTGTCAAATATGAAGACCTTTTGCTTTTCTTTATCTCATATGGGAGTAAATGCTCCTTTAAATTTGTGCTTCGATGTTTGGAATTACATAACGTTTGACTATATTATATATAGATATTATCTCAGTTGTTTTTTCACGATGCACCAAATGAATAACCAAAAATTGAAAAAATTAAGTGTCAGTTTAATATATCGCTTGCCCCCCCAAAGGAAAATCTGCTGAGCTGTTGCATTGTGAATACAAATTAAAAAACTGTTTAAAGAGTAAATTATCCCTTGGCTGAAAAGCTGCAGTATCACCACGCTCTCTGGTCGAGTTTCAAGGTTGTTTCATCAATCTTCTTGTTTTCGTTGTAATGATTATGGATGATGGCTGCGGCAGGGTGACAGATCGAAACACTAGATATTTTATTCTCATAAAAACAATTCTAAAAATAAGTTAAATAATGAATAAATGTATAAAATCTTAATATATTAGGCTCTACAGAAACAGTAAGCAAACAAACAAAACATAAAGCACCCACAATGATTCAAATTATTCGCTGTAGCTACCTGCTGTTGGGTGCTGCAGTGCCCCCTTCTGGTCACTTCATATTAGTGGTCTTCATGCAGGTACAGCGTGAAGTTCAGCGTGGAAACCAATTTTACTCGAAAAATGTTAGACACCTGTTCAACGGCTCATTAATGTAAGTCTCTAATCAGCCAGTCAACACATTGATTATTGTGTAATTACATCTAAAAAACATAGAAGCGCATTTGTGTAGCTTTAAATTGAAACTGAGCATAGGAGAGAAAGGTGATTTATTGGTTGCGACAGGCTGGTATGAGTATTTCAGAAAAAAATTTGAAAGTTTTACAGCAAAACTGAAAAAAAATATATATATATTGGAGTATTCTTAACAGAAATTTGTTGTTTAAGTTACAGTGTGTAAAATCTTACCACTAGATGGCAGTAGATTGCAGTCAACGGAATTTTGTTTTCTTTCTCCTCCCAATTCAAGCGCATAATCCAAACTATGGTGGCCACTGCAGAACAAATATGTTTTATTTCTTTAAATTATGTCTTTTTTAAATTATACCTTTCACAGTTTAGTCAGCCAAGAGTAATCAACAACATTATACTGCATCCTGTTACAACCATAGCCAGCTGGTGTGCGTGACTGTTTGTGTAAAAGATATTTTTGGACACACTATATTATGGCACATTAAAACAATATAAACACTTAGCAATAAATTACTCATATAAAAAAGAAAGGGCTATGCATGAATATAATATTCAGTTTTACGTTTTTACCCCTGAGTTAACTACTGTTCATTTGTTGTGAGTGTTTGCTGTTAGTCCACTGTTTTCCTCAGCTGTCAGAGAAGTGTCTAATTTTATTTACTCTGGAGGAGGCTTTAACACTCTCTGAATGGGTCCAATGCCAACTGATGAGTGAGTGAAGCTTCTGTACAGTGATAGTGATACTGAGGTGAATTGTTGAGGATATCTTGACCTTTTCTGTCAATAAGAGCTGCTGTGTTTGCTGCCTTTGGTGAAATTGAACGTCAAAGTTGATCTAACTGTTGTCAGACTTGGACACTTAGTGAATAAGAACTCGGGGTAAATGCCATGAAAGCATGGATCCCTACATTTTGTATCAACAGCTCAGGCTGCTGGTGTTTCTTGGCAGACTTAGTGCCCCTTACCTGAGGATTGTTGCTGATCATGCTCATCTCTTTACAACTAATACGGACTCATCTTATGATGGCTGCTCTAGCAGGATAATGTGCCTTGTCCCACAGCTCAGATAATCTTGAACTTGTTCTTTGAACATGACATTGAGTTTACTGTAGACAAATGGTCTCAATAGTCACCAGATCTCAGGCGAATAGAGCACTTTTGGAGAGATTCACATCAGTGATGTGCAGCTAACAAATCTGCAGCAACTGTCAACATGGCCATCAATAATGTTCCCAGCACCTTGCTCAATCTGTGCCGGAACAATTTAGGCAGCTCTAAAGGCAGAAGTATCTATTGTTACCCTAAAAATTATTAGCTAGTAAGCTTTTTGTTTTATAAAATATTAAACATTACATTACTTTAAGCTAAATATTGCTGCTTTTTTTTTTTTAGCTAGCATTGGCTAGCTCTAAACAAATATTGCTTGGCTCATCATTTTCTTAGCGCAGTACTTTCCACTGTAAGTTAAATTTGTTTTATTCACTCTCTCTCTCTTTGACATTTAAGCTCCCATTACATTTTTACAGTAAATATGCAAATATTAATGAAAGCCTTTTGTTTACTAACGGACTTAAAACTGCTAGCAGTGCTAACTGCCAGAGCTAGCTTTTGAAACAACAGCTCAGCTCATTTCATGTCATAATATGGTTTTATAACATATATAAAAGTTATTCTGCAATTAAATTATTACAACAACCCAAAGCATAAAATACCTGGAGCAGCTACTAAAGAGCATTGGTAATAGCTAGTTGGTATGTACATCTCCAGGCTAAATACTGTATAATTAAGCTTAAGCTGGCATTTGTAGTCTGTTGTGTGCTCTGTGCCTGATGGGTAATTAGAGGCACAACATCCATACACATCCAGACTGGGAGCTGGTCAGCAGGGACCATGGCTGTTTGTTGCTCCGGGGCCTTCTTGCAGGGTAATTTGACCTTGAGGGCAGATACTGCTGTGCATAGTTATAGTTCACAATTTGTCAGAGAATGTATTGTTGTTGTGTCATCCTAAGGTTCAAGTGATCTTGTTAAAATTCAACCTCAGTCACTGAGGACACCAGCAACAGTGATGATCAGTAACAATCTGCCTGATACACATCCTGGAAATCAGGTGAGTGATGACTGACTGAACTGGTTTCTGTACTGAAGTGCGACTGTGTGACATCTTCAATTTGCCTGTTTTTGCCCAAATGAGAAATGAAAGACTTCACACATTAACAATTCATCAGTTTTCCCTCTTCAGTTTTTCCTCTGAGCACATTAAAGTTTTGTTGATTTATATACTAAATCTTACTACAGTGCAGACGCTGGAAACATTTTGGTTGAACTAATGCTGTTGGCTTGCTTACTATCATTACACTTCATCACAACTGCTGTATTAATCACTTTCCTATCATAACACAAGCACATATTAAGTATTAAATCAGAAATGCGTACCTCATTTACAGTCTCATCACACCTCACATAATACTGCTTATTATGTGGGCAGGTTTTCACTTTGAGGACATAACCTTGCTTTATTATTTTGTTTCTGAAACTGCTAATTGAAACGTCCATAATTACCTTGACACACATTATTGTTGTTTAAGAGAGGTCTCGCAGTGCTCAGTTATTGCAGATAGGTATTTTGTTCAGTGAATAGAGACTTGATTAAAGCCTGTATTTAAGTAGTGTGAAGTTCAGGATTACAGTGGTGATAATACATTTTTAGTATGGAAGTTAACACATGCGCAGTGAAATCAATGGACCTTCTCAACTCTTTTCTGGCAGTGCAGTGATTGATGGCCAGAATATAAAAAGCTCCAGGGTGACAGATTCATGATGATAGTGTTTTATCAATGTTTTATTAAGTCATCTTCTTTTTTATGTATCTGCTAGCAGCAACGCTCAAGGTCACACATATTCACATATTAGTTTTCAATACGATCCCTGATATCTACAACAAAATAATTGGAACAGCGCAGAAAATACTGCAGGATGAGTAAAAAAATAATTATATCAGACAGCAGATTCCATACAGCTGATGTTATCTGCTTAGATCGGCAAACAACTGATATTGGCTTATTAGTTATTTGGTGATCTAAGTCAGTTTACAGCAGACGATGATAGAAACACCCTGATGTCCACAAGAGGGCACGCTGCAACTTCTCTATTGGGAACACAGGCTTTTGCAACACTGCAGACATCCCAACCAGCTGATCAGCAGTCAGCCAGAGCTGAATCCACCACGATAAGCCTTTTAGTCTTCTTTCCTCTCCTGTACTGCATTGTGCTAGTTTTTTTCCTTTTGCAAATATAGTAATGTAACATCCTCCACATACTTCTACTAGCTAAAATGATATATATATATGCTATAATTAGTTCAAACAGTCCTTTATACTGGAAGCTGGGACTCACGAGAAAGTTCAAGATACAATATTATCAAAAGACTTCCCTCATTATACGATGTTATTGCATTTTTATTTATTTTTTACATTTTGTGATATGCTGAGTAGTACAACAGGTGTTGCAAGTTAGGTCCTCAGAGTTAAACTTTGTCAGTATCTGTTTTATCCAATAAGATAAACTTATCTCACTTCTGCCATATCACACTTTCCATAAATGTTGACATAAGATGAGCCAGTCCGTTATCAGTCTGTGATAGAGTGGGGTGAAGTTGGCAGTTACATGCAGTCTGTTTCTGATAACACAGAAATTAAGTGTAATAAACTTTTGACATAACATAGCTTATAGTGTCTGCATAGAAATAAATACACAATGAACAGAAATTTATATTTAACTGTTATATTTGCAACCTTCCTGTTCAAGAGGAAGATAACCAGAATACAACCAGCCGGCAGCCAGTTGAGTCGAGTCCCCTGGAGTTGTGCTCGTGCAGACTGATAACAGAGGTTGCCTTCTGTCTGGTGATCTTCGCAATCGCCTTGCAATCAAAAGTTGTCATGAGTGTGCAACGGCCTCAAGCTCTGAGCAATCATTTGATCACCGCAAGTTGCATGTAAAACAATTTAATGTGGTCACCAGGCAGCCACCATTCTTTGTAGAAAGAAGGATGTTGTCCTATTTCTACACATGTGACTGAAATTAGTTGGCTCTGAATTAGGTGGTAGCTAGAATGTTTTTTTGGTGGAGTCTACGTTATACTCTTATTTCATCTCCCTCTTTAACTAAAGGAGGAAAAGCCAGTTTACTTTTGCTTTGCATTTGCTATTCCTCTGGTTTTGCTGTGTTTTCAGCATTGTGTCAACACGCCTTGTTCTTTTATGCACAAAGCTGCAAAACCAATAGAATCTGAATGCTGCCCGCTGATGTGTAAAAACGTCAAATACTGCGATTGACTCGCTCGGATGCACTTTGGAGTGAATATAGGAATTTGTGTGTCTTTGTTTTGCATTAGTCATTAAGAGAACATCCTGATATTTTGTGCTTTTAGGCACACTCAGCTTTAGGGGTGGTAATTACAGCCTGTTTGTTGGTCACGACTGAAAGATCTCGAGCACTACTGGATGGATTTCCATAAATTTTGATTCAGACGTCATTGACCCCCGTAGGATGAGCCTCATTATCCATTTATGTTTACTTGATGAATCTGAGCTCAGATGAATTTTCACAGATTGTATCAGATTTTCTGCATTTATCAGAGGTAATTTGAAAGATCATTTGGCTGGTGCCATCGCTAATTAATGGTCTAATGCCAGGTGAGAATTTAAGTGAGAAATTATGGTTTTTAATAGCGTTTTTTAAAATAATGGTTTTCAATACTGTTGAGTATAATTATATTAATAATAACAGGTAAAAAAATAAAACCTACACTCATCATTAGATGTGTTAAAAATACATACGTGAGCCTCATGATTTCCAGTTGAACACGACACTGATAAATCTTCTGATATTGCTTTTTAAGGATCCAGGAGTCGGGCCAGATATCTCACCGGCAGTTCGACACTTCAGATACACTTCTGCAACACAGAGGTCAGAACACAGGCACCTTTAATTGGCTCCTTTCAATAACAATAACATTGAACAAAGCTTACCTCCTGATTACTGATATGCGAAGTCCACACACGATGTGGTTGCTTTGAGGGTTATCGGGAGGGAATAGGTTTGATTTTGTGCTCCGTTGATGTCATCAGGGAACAATGCGTCCTCTTGTTGTGTTAATTACTCTTTAATGAAATCATGCAGATGAACTGTAGCCTTGCTTAAAGCCTCGGGGAAGAATCGGCTCCCCAGTTAATAAGCTGTCTAATATATTTTCTGCAACGAAGGAGGCTGGTTAAGAATTCAAATGAAAGCAAATAACTTTCGGGAATCAAGTTAATCAATTGCACTCAAGGCACTCGGTCCACGTGTCTAATGGGCAGAAGTCCTAATTTCTCTGCAGGAGTTATGAGGACGCTGGATGGATTGCAAAGGTACCGCGGCACTTGAAGGCACCAGAAGCAACCCTGGAGAAACTGGCAGACCCAGTGAGTGAGCGTGCCTCACTGAGGCGCTACAACAGCCGACCTCAGCTGTGGCAGGTGAGCCATGGAGAGTGTTTGCATGTTGGCAAACACTGCCGAGGCATGAGCTCTGTTTTCTTGGCCCCAGCAGAGGGCTTCTGGGGGTTTGGGGCAGGGATAGCTCAGTAGGTAAAGTGGTCGCCCCATGATCGGAAGGTCGGCGGTTCGAATCCACTTAACGGCTACCCTGAGGTACCCCTGAGCAAGGTACCGTCCCTACACACTGCTCCCCGGGCGCCTGCTTAGTGGGCTGCCCACTGCTTCACTGAGTGAATGGGTCAAATGCAGAGAAAAACAAGTAATTTCCCCATGGGGATCAATAAAGTATCCATTAGATCATTCACACAACTGAGGGAAATTGGATTTTTGGATGGTTATTGTTTCTCAAAGGCAATTTTCATAATAACCCATGCATAGGTGTGCTAATATTTTGTATTTGGTTTTAATAAAAGTGATAAATGTGATTGCAGTTCATTACCTGTCAGTCTTGACCTTTTGGCATACAGTGTGTGCAGCAGGGAGACTGAAAGAAGCAGATATGCAGCTTAATATTTCTTTATTTCTGTAGTTCTCTCCTTTATGTGAAAAGGCCAAAATAAATCTGGTTCTCCTGTCTGGCATTGATGCCGTGGATGCTGCTACATCCAGGAGCTACTTGAACTAACAAATTAATTTTATAGCATGCCCCAAATTTCTGACATTTCAGTTTTTTTTACATCCTATTAAACATGACATCCAAAGGAACAGAAAAACTCCCTCGCTGTGTCTCACTTTCTCTGCAGTGTTTTGACTGTGTATATATATGTGTGTGTGTGCATTTTTCCCACCGCATTGATCCAGTTTGTGTAGCACCCCGCCAGCAAACATGACTGAACACACCCTGGTGAGCCACACTGTAGCACTGGGGTAACATGTTCCTTCATTACAGTGAACACATGCACTCCAGTTTATTTTTGAGCCAGTCTCACATTGGACTGCTGTTTCACAGTAGCTGAAAACCCCATCGTTAGTCTTTTTGTGGGATCAGTTAGAATAAGAAAAATACTCGCAGGCCTATCCTTGCTTCACATGAGTGCGGTAAAGATTTTAGTGTTTGATGCTTTAGTTTAGGGGTTAAAACATAAACACTGCTGCACATGTGTTGTACCTATAGTGTTAAAATAAAGGTGATCTGTAGATCGGTAAATTGTGATGAAGCGGTGATTGTTTCCGTTCTTTCTAAGTCTGTAGGAGCTGAGTGGAACAGGCGACAGCTTCGACTGAGGAATGATGCCAAAAAACCAATATCTTTGTAAGATTTCGTTCATCAGTGGGAGCTCATTTTCTCTTTTAGTCCCTTTTATGATGCAAATTTGTCACACACCTTCCTGTTTTTTTGGTTTGTTCAGCTGCAGTACATATCCAAGATCAGGTCAGATCCCTCTGTACACGTGAGTATTTTATGTTTGAGCTGCCACCACACAGAGTACTGTACAAAATCTTGGGGTCCTTTAGCTCTTTAATACCTGCCACATTTATTCTGCTGCATGATGTCTTTAACCTGCTGCTACCACGAAACACTGAGCAACTTTAAACAGAAAATGTTTTAGGTGATCATGTTTTGATTCTGCTATTTTCTTAGCGGCGCAGTATTTTGTTTGAATCCAGCTACTCTGCATATTTTCTCTGAGCACTGACCTTCGCGTTCATTACTGAGTGGGCTCTCGTGTATGTGCAGTGGCACCGTCGGCTCTGAGAACATGGATAACATTGACAACATAGATGAAGACTTCCAGCCACTGACAGTAAAGAGGAGCGTCGTTCCTCCATGCATGCCGACAGCACGGTGAGACTCACTGTCATTGTATACATAAAAAGCAGAGGTTTTTTTAATGGTAATTATTCTTAAAACAAAGTGGACTTGGACTGTGAAGCCTGTTAGTGTGTTTCTTATTTATTGATGGTATGACACTTTTAGAATAATTATGAACTTCATCTAAACAAGTCTGAAGCTTCAACAAATAACCACTAGAGCATTTTAATTGGTTTATTTCAAACATAGTCAATTTGCACAAGTGTATTCCTATTGGCCAGGCTGAAAAAAAATGTCCACCTTGTTGACAGGTGTTTGCTTTGTTCTCTGCTTTCCTGTGAGCGAGTCATCTGCAGCACTCTGCCCGTCTTTAGCCATCATCTGTTAAAATGTCCGCACAGACAGGGAGGAGAGCAAGTCCTAACTTGTTATTCATGCTGTGCATGTCAAGTTAGGATTGATTTTTTTTTCCAAGTCTAAGTGTGGCTCCTCTGTGGAATCGTTGCTGCACCATCAGTTGGAAAGCCAACAAGCAGGGAGCGTCACATTTTTTGCAGGCTGCAGTTCAACAAGTGGAAATAAGACATTCCAGATCTCACCAGATTTCACCTTGTAGGGAATTCTAATCTAAATGATCAGTCATGTCCATGGTGCTGACATTTAGAAGTGTCTACGGTTTTATTTTTTTTATCTGCTGCTCTGAATGCTTTTATTTTGCTCTTTTTTAGCTTCCTGTATTGTTTCCAGGCTGAAAAAGCCTGTTGGGGCTTTGTACAGTGCTGAAAAGTGATGCAAGGATCAAGGTAGCTTGGAAACAGGACCGAGATACTGTCATGCTGTCAGTCTGTTTTCTGATTTTGTTGTTGAAATCTCAACTTTAAGCACTAAAGATCAGTATGGCGAGGTGGCAGGTGGTGGTCGTCCTCATTCAGGATAAAACAAAAATAAACCAGAAGCAAAAATATGCAGACCTGATGGGTTGAATGCCATCTATCCCTCTCAGAAAACTGCACCCAGTACACACACACACACACACACACACACACACACACACACACACACACACACACACACACACACACACACACACACACTTACATTCATTGTGGTTTTTCTAGAACTGTTTGTTAAGCACAAAGTATTTTTCACAATTTTTTTACATGTCAGGTGTAAAAAATTGTGTGTTTTTTTGTCTCACTGTGTCTCATTTACAAGTTACAGTGTCTGTAACATCTTTTCCTTGTGCCAGCCGAACCACCATCCCTGGCTACACAGGCATGGCTGCCTATGCTGACTCTGCTGCTCCTGCAACTTCTGCAAGCTCATCTGGGTGAGTCTGAATGAAACTCTGATAACAGACTTCCGTTGTTATTGCTAACTGATTATGTCCTATAAAATATGACATTTAAAAAGTATATAATATATCGTCTGTATTGTTTATCTTGTCATCTTGTGAAATAAGTAAGTCATAAATTTGTGGGTTGATTGAGTTTATCATTTTACTATTTTGCACACCTTGATATTTCTTTCTCCCAGCATTTTATCCAGTTAGACAAAAAAAGCAAACATCACAATTCTCCACTAGAGGGCGGTCTAATGCAATCCATAGACATGAGGTTGCACTCTTAACTTCACCATACAGGTGCCCATTATTTACTGGTGTCTATGAAAATGTGACTACAACTCGCCACAGTGGCAGAAATACACACAAATGACAATACTTTCAGCTTACCTTATATATCAAAGTGTAGCCAGAGACTGGCACTGGGCGCACACTAACTCCTGAGGTTAAGTTTGTATCACCCCTAAGAGTCAAACTGGGGACCTTTTAGATGTGGGGTGCACGTGTTAACCACTACACCACAGAGCCAAGAAAAATGCAAAAAATATGCATAAACATGCGTGCAGTCTGGAGAAAAATAAACCAAAGAGCATGAAATTAGTAAAACTAAAAGAGCGGACACTGTTTTAGGGAAATGGGCAGACAAGATAAAAACAGTGTCAACAAAACAGCTAAGAGAAATAATATAAATCCTGAATAATCACTGTTTTCTCATGCTCCTACTTTTTAATTTGATTTGTTGTTGAACTTTATCTTTTTTTGGGTGCTGTACATATTTGAGTGGCATTGCTTAAAAGCTTAGTATACCTTATTTTTTGCATGAGTGGGCAGGTGAGGTGCAGGTTAATGGTCAGCTGGAAAAGGCTTCAGTAATTGGAAATGTTAAAAAACAGATTAAAAACAACGGCCGTCATTCCTAAAGACAGACAGGTAGGAATTTGAGAGATGTTATATGTGTTGTAGGGGAGGATTTCACCGATGATTTTCTAAAATTGAGCAAATTTCATCAAAAGAACCTGAAAAGGTTTATTTAAAAAGGAAATCTTAAGGTGTTTAATTCCCAGTGCAACACTGAAAATATGTGCGTTGACACGAGTGAGCCCCTTAACTGTGCAGAGCAAACATGGCTCCACTCTGGGAGTGTTGGCTGTCTGTTAAGGATGTGCAAACCTGTTTCCTAGTTGGGCCCCAGTTTAGCGAACTTTACCGGCTTTTGGAGCAGGCATCTCCAGATGGCTGAATCCAGAGCAGCTCGTGGTAATGGTGGTTTTTCACAACCCAGATCCATTTTCCTGGTGCCTGACACCCCCCTGCGATCTGTTTCCTCTGCTGATTAGGCTTGGCCTCCCATTTTTTTCCCCCAAAACAGA
Source organism: Rhamphochromis longiceps (assembly GCF_057381845.1). Taxonomy (NCBI): domain Eukaryota; kingdom Metazoa; phylum Chordata; class Actinopteri; order Cichliformes; family Cichlidae; genus Rhamphochromis; species Rhamphochromis longiceps. Next base: position 26,599,823 of record NC_140569.1, read on the forward strand.
AAAAAAAGACAAGCTTGGATTGATTAACTGTCTGCTACAACGGTCAGACATCCCCGGGATTTTTGCTTACTAACGCTCACTCATAACAGAAGTGCCTGAGGGTTTTTTTTTTTCTGTCAGTCTGTGTTTCACTACAAAGATTAGCTTTAGGTTCTTAGATTTTTGCGTCATCTAAAACAACGTGTAATTCAGTGACTCACAGATATCATTACATCTTTTCACAGAGCATTCGAAGAATTTGGAACTTCTGTTTTCAGGCACACAGCGCCCCTGTCCAGAACGGTGACCGCCGTGGCTCCCTGCAACCCCTTCATGAGACCCGTGCTTCCTGTCTGGTGCACGAGCGCCACAGCAAGACTTTAGACAAACGAGATGAGAGAGGGCTCGAAGGTGTCAGCTTCCTATTCACGCCATCCAATCTGTTTATATGAATACATCTACGATGATGTGATGTCAGTGAGTTATTCAGAGTGAGTTAAAGAATAATGAGATGCCCCATTATCATAATTTCCCTGATTTAGATGAGTGGTTTTCTAACTCTGGGTAGTGAGTGCGTTGCATTGTCCTCTTAAATATTTGCTCTCTCTCACTGACTCGCTTGCTTGCTCGTTTACTCTATGTGTGTGTGTGCGTCTGTCATGAAGGGCAAAGAGAGGGGCGAAATATTGAGGAAAGTCAGGATTTTTAGCGCTATCATTACGTTTTTAAAAGTATACAAATTACGGCAGCTTTACAGATCCATTATGACTAAACAGGCTAATCTGCATTCAAAATGCTGTCTGTGGGCTTCAGTATATACATCGCTTAGATTTCTGTAGATGCGACTGTAACGCACATTGACATTATTATGATGTGCCTAGCAGCAATAGCTTTATGTCTGCGGTTAGTGCAGCTTGACGCTTAGACAGGAAATAGGGATGAGATGGTTTTCCTGTTTCTCTTCATCTATACTTTGTTTAGATTTACATTTCATGAGGATTTTGTACTTAAGCACAAAGTTGATACACGTGAGGACTTTGGGTTGTGTGATCACTAATACATGCATCTTTTCTTTTTAATTATTGTATATTTAACGTCATTTGTGTTTTATTTAGCTATTTATTGTTGCACTTCTAAAAGTGAGGGCACTCAAAAGAGATTTAAATTAAAAATAATCCAAAAAAAAAAAAACGTTTTTAAACTGAGAAGCCTAGAAAGTCCTAATTTTTGACATGAAGACTTTGGAGGCAAAAGTTACTTATTGCTTTAATGCTGCTAACCTCACCACAGAACACCAGCAGCTCGCTGGCCCAAGCGAAAGCATGAAAAAAACGTCACCCTCACACGTAGGCCACTGACCTCTGGACAGACACTTTTGACTCCCAAATATAGACTGAAAAGAAATGTAGGCAAGTCTGCAAATATCATCCATTGTGTCTTGTTTAATGACCCTAAACTGCCTTTGAACTCCATCGGTCCTGTTTCATGCTGATATTTGTCCAAAGCAGTCTTTACACAGCGAGAAATATGATATCAGCTCTCCATCAAACCCATCACATTCGAAGAACTGCACAACTTCCACCATAGTTGTCAAAGTAACAGAGCATTATTAAGTGCAGTAAGTGCAATCTCTCTCTCTTTTTAAAAGATGTTACCAGTTAATGCATCGCTGAGAAAATTGGTAAGTAAAGTGAATTATGTGCATGGAAAGGTTAAGATTTATCCCTTTTCCTTTATGCTGCTGCGACTCCAGTGAATCTAGAGGCAGCACCCTTCCTTTTGGCACGATATCAGCTCACGGCTCTGTTGGTGATTGATGTCTAACAGCCACAGATTATTATGCTAAACAACTTATGCTAAAAAAAACAGCTGTTAGTTTTGTTAAAGCGAGCCTTTTCAGTTGTAATTACTGTTGTTTTGCATTAATTTTATGACTTTTGAAAGACACTAGAAAGTTGAGGAACATGTTAGGCAATTAACTCCTTGGCTTTCTTGCACAGTTAGATAGCAGGACTCTCTTAACTGCTTAGCTTAGCGTACAAATGCATGAAATTGCAGAGGACAACGGCACCTTTTAAAGCTCACTATTTAACCCCTAATAATGTGGCTGTCTGCAGCCATGTTTCCAGTATTTATTTCACCTGGTGGTACAATACATATTCAGTGTACAACACGACAGTGGTAATAATCTTGAGAGTGAGACGGCCTCTCTGTATAGCACCCAATTTACTTTGTGTTTAAGACCAACAGGACTACGTAAGACTTCTCATAGCAATCATAACTCTATTTGCTAAAAACCTCCTCCTCCTCCTCCTCCAGCTTAGATTTTCCAGCCTGTGGTCTGAATCTCATCACCGGCTCCTTTTCAAAACAGGCTCACAAACACCATGATTGATTCAGCCACTATCCTCCAGGATCTCTCAATGCTTGCCCGGGCTGCAGATTAATTTCCTTTTCCTCATCTTAATTTTTACTCATCGCCGCTCCATAAAAAGGCTAAATGTCAAGCATGCCTGACTCCTTCTAGTGACACGTCTATTCCAGCAGATAATTACCATAAGGAAATTGATGCTTTAGTGTGCAGAGGGGAATTTAATTTACTCTGACATCCTCGCAGCATAATGCATTCCTAAAGAAAGAGAGTTTTTCACTTTGCAATTGACTTTTTAGATAAATTGGACTATTTAATGTGATTATCGGTCTTGAACGTCTTTGACTTATTAAGGTGTTGAAACCAATTAAGGGTTACATGCTGCTCATGCTTCCAAATGTGAAACAGTGAATACTGCTTAAAGATCCATGAAATAAGAACCGTCCGCAGCCTATTGTATGTTAGTCAGCCGGCTACATTGCCTGATGATGTTTTGAGGCTTGCTAGATAATGATATTAATTACAACAACATGGCTTGCTTCAGATTGTGGATTAACCTGAGAGAGCAAAGGGTTCTGTGCAGTTTGAGTCACACTCCATGCATGTCGCATGTGTCATTTTCGATGCTACAGAGTTATAATAACCTTATAAAACCTTGAAGTTTGAGAGCATTTCCAAACGACCAGTAAGAATTGAACAAGTCAGGCATTAGAGGGAAGATCTGAATATTGATCCCACTTCTGTTGGTACTTCTCTAAAATTTCGGCTGAAGTGAAGCTGCTTTGTCACTGAACGGGACAGCATCTCTTATCACAGGCGATCACAGCCATGAACCAACATCTTCGAGGTCGCCAGTAGCGCTGAGTCACATTTTCTGTCCCAGCCTTCCCTTTGCGCGACTTCTGGAGTTAACCCATCCTGCAGCGTGTTCACACCTTTGCATGTCATGCGTTAAAACGGACCTTACAGAAGAAAAAAAGCAGCACCGACTGTGAGGCTATGAGGAAGTCAGCGAGCATTGCTGCAATCCATATTATGGCCATGAAGACACAGCAGGCCGCATTGCTCCTGCCCAAAGTTCCTCCTTTTGCAACCAACTGAATGCTGTGTTTCTTAGGAGATAAGGGCAGCCTCCCGCAAAAGGTGACTCAGCAATCCAGCCACACGGCCTCTCCTGAGATAAGAGCCCTCTTTGGGGCTTGTGGGACACTGGGAAAAAACAGCCACAAGGAGAAAGAGAAAATAGTGGAGTATAAACTATCACATATTCTGTAAAATGAAGTGCAAACTTGTCCAACCTAATCCGTTAGGTTCATTTATATATGTAAACACAGCTGATCAAGCAGGGGTTCAAACTGAACTACATTACAAGCTCCACCATGAGATACTAGTGACGGGACATATCTCAAATTGAGTTTTAAAGTCGACGGCGGTGTGCAATTCCTGTTTTATTTGGAATTTTCTTCATTTTCAGTCCAAAATGTATATTTATTTGAACAAATTCAGACTCCATTTGTGGGCAGTCCGCTCAGGAGTCACCTATAGGGCTGCTTTAGAAGCTGCCACACAGGTTAGCAATAAAACAAACTGTAGGCCAGAAAGCCTCTTTGAAGTACAGTGTTGTATAATGGTGTGTGCGGCTGTCACCGGGCAGCAGTTGCGTGTGTGTTATCGCCGTACTGTAAGATGTGATAGCTCGACTTTGAGAGCATGTGAGCTGTCGCCGCGTTGGAACTGAGATGATTGACTTTAATGTGAATGCTGGCAGCAGTGGCAGCATCTGAAACTAACACATCTGATACACTTGGAGCCGGTGGCCCAGTGTTGGTTTGTAGATTCCTGCTCATGAAACCAGAGGGAAAACCACATTTCAGTAAATTAATGCATATCTGAATGATGATCTGCTGCAGGACTGAGAGAGGATGCACTTACTGTACACGTATTTTAAAACAGGAAGTAATAAAGGAGGCTAATGTTAAGAGATGCAACTGTTTGCTCAGGCTCAGACGTAATCCTGATTGTGTACGCTTCATTCGTGCTGTGTTAAGGTACAGGACAGGAGGCTATGACGCTAGAGGTAACACAGAGAGGTGGGGGTGGGGGGATGGGGGAAGCAAACTGGATGAAACATTAAATAGAAGAAGAAGAAAAGCTCATTATATGGGAAACACTTGTGTTATTTTCATGGACTGCTTCAGAGTGCCAGAACAGGTGACAGAAGGGGAGCTGTCCAATATGCAAGTGAGGAGTAACCCCCCCTCCCCCTCTCTCCAGCCCACACTACCCCCACCCCCCCCCCCCTCACCTCCCCCAACCCCAATCAGCTTCTTCGGTGTGAATGAAATAAATAAACAATGAATGGTCCACTCTCCTCGCTCGCCTCATCCCATCTCATGCATGGCTGCCAGTGATGGTCTACTGGGTGTCAGCTTTTATTGGCACGGCACAAAGCAAGTGCCAGGGGTTCGGTGGCCCGACTCCCCACTGCAGACTGTGGATAAAAGCAAGCAAAATGCCTCAGCCGAGCTGAGAGACATAGTCATGTTGGGCTGGAACGAGGAAGTGCAGTGGAGAGGGGAGGGACTCAGGGCGCAGCTCCATGGGGCCGCCGCGGCGCTGCGACCTTCTGCACATGGAGCCGGGGAGAGTTGGAAGAACTTCATACTGCAAACTCAAGGAATAGCAGGTAAAGTGACTTCAACCGCACATTTCAGCTCGGTTCTCACCTCAAAGGCTAGGCCAATACCTCTAAAGTGATTTCGATGGCAGTGAAATGGTTTAGGAGACATTTGCGCCTGACTGGAAAAGACTCTCCTTATAGTTTCGGTGCAGGTGCGCCTCAGCATCAAGGTCCCGTTTGATGCGCGTAATTTTCTACTGCCACAGAGTTTATAACGGATTAAATAACAAGACTGTATTTCAGTAATATATCGGGGAAAATATATTGTTTTTAAAGCGTTGTCTGTGTCTGTAAGCTACGTGCAGCAATTTAAGGGAAGTAGAGGGAAATGTTCCCCATTTTCCTTGCGTCTTTTTTTCTCTCTCTCTCTTTTGGGAAATATGGATAAATTATTTTCCAATTAATTCGACTTCTATAAAAATCCGAATCACATTTTCTTTAAGAATTCATACAGATCGGCTCGGGGCTCGTTATCATTTTAACTCGTTTAACTGTTTTTCCCTCTTCGGCTACGGCACCTGTTGCAACAGATGTGCGCACTCTGTAAACTTTAGGGCCCTTTTTTTTAAAAGTGCCTCAAGTTTATTAAGATATTTAAAATGAACTTTTTTTTCAGGAAATAATTTTCTTTAAATTGTTGAAAGCGCAAAATTGACCGGGGCCTAAACTAATGCGAACATGTTTTTGCTTAAACAGGAAATCAGTACGCACCGACTAAACGCGCTCTCAAGCGGCTCGAGTTTACACACAAATCAGTCGCTCTGAGCATTTCTCGTTCCGTTAATCTTTGTGTCGGCCTGTTCAGAATCGAACCGCAGTCTCGGTTAGCCGGTAAGGCGTCTGTGTGGAGGGAAGAAAACAGGCAGGACTGATGAAAGTTTTCACGCTGCTGACGCTCAAAGGTGAAAAAGTTGCTCATCAACGCCCAGGCAGAAAACTGAAAGATTCACCGCCGAAGAGATGGGGGGGGGGGGGGGAATGATCGGGTTTTTTTTTCTTTTTAAACGCGATAAAAAAACAGAAGTCCAAGAAAGCTGAGTTTCCTCAAATATATATATTTAACCCTTCTCTAAATTATTATTCATTAACTATAATTAACCGTGTGTTTAAAAGTGGCGTTTGTGGGACGTAAAATAAGTTGGCATTAATTAAATTTTTTTAAACTTGGAAAGCATCTTTCTCTGATGTGTCCTATTTTTTTTATTAACACATTTCAAGTTTACGGTCAAGCAGAAAAAAATATATTTCTCCGCAAATGTAAAGCAGTTATCTACTTTAACAATAAATGTAAGATAATAAATAAACTACGCGAAAAGTCAAATAAAATAGCAGAAAACTCATTTTTGATTTCTGAACTTGTAAACGGAGCTCAGTACCTGCGCACATAGGGCTTTTTTCATAGCTCAGTTGGAAAGAGAAGTGCTGAAAGTGCTGCAAATCTGTCTGCGGATACATCATCTTTCTTGTCAGTAGAAACAGAAGTAGGAGGGGGTGTGAAAGGGGGAGGGGGGTGGAGGGGTTAGAGGAAGACAGACAGTTATTAAAATGATTGTACTGTCTGAATAGCAGAGTAGTGAAGTGTGTCAGATGCAAATGAAGGAAACTTCTTCTTCAGCGCACCTTTGCTCTCCCACCACCACCACCACCACCCCCCTCCTCCAATGATAGACTCCCAGAACACATCTGCTAACACTATCTGCCCACTTCCACCCATACATTTCATGAATTACTGATGAGCATCTCTGCGTGCACACACGAACAGAGGTGTCCGCGCGCCACGTTGCTTGGCAGTGTGGGATCATCTCTTTTCCTCGTTATTGATAAGAAGGCGCCCACGGCGGTGTTACTTATTGCAAAACTCACAGGACGGATCGTTATTATTTGAGATGTTTTTCGATAATTGTCACTCAGACTGTTCAGTTAAAAGTGGAAAGTCTGAGTGGAGCGTATGAGTAGGAAATCACTCAAAGTGGGGCTCCTGATGTGAGGCGAAGTGTGATGAAGCTGCATTCACATAGCCGTGTCACAGCACTGCTGTTTATCTGCAGATATAGTTTAATTTATTTAAAATATTTAATTGCTGCCAAAACCTATAAGTATAAACTTGTTTTAAAAATACTGGGCCTTCAGTCATATTTATGATGTTTAATCAGTAGAAAGTTCCAAGTGAAACTCTCAAGAAGTTTTACTTTAAAAAAAAATCCTTCATATTTTCAGTTTGTTTTAACTGTGCATTAATCTAAACACACACAGACACGCCACTGTGTCAGCTTTCTCCAGGGTATCCAGACTTTGCTGGTGTGGTCCTCAGTATCTGTTAACGGTTTCGTGTGTTTCTCATCTCCACCCTGCTCCCTGGTGTAGCTTTGCACCTCGCTACCCCCACCCCCAGCGACACACCGCCACAACCATCCACCAAACACACACACACACACACACGCACGCACGCACACGCACGTGCAAACACACAGGAGGAGGACCGAAAATTCTGTCAACCCACAAGCCTCTTCCTGCCTCTCCTCAGTTGACGTACTCCGACCAAAACTGTTCCAGTCCCCCCTTTGCGCTCTGTGTTAGAAGTCTTTTCTCTGACTCCTATTTCACCGCCTGAAAGATTCCACCTGCCCCCAGTTCGTACACTCATACACTTTGACACTCATACGCCAACGCGCGCACACACACACACACACACACACACACACACACACACACACACACACACACACACACACACAATAATTTCACTCTGATTTGAGAAGGAGAATCATTAATAAATCTGGATAGTTAGATGGAAATGTTTTAGTCGTGCTCCGGCTTTTATCAAAAAGTTCTACTTTCAGTCTGAGTCTTAACTTGATGATCACCAAATGCCAAAAGTATGTTAAAGTAGAAGCACTAAAAGTAAAAACAGAGCTGTCGGTAAACACAAGGAAAAAGTGCCATGAGTGTTCTGAACAAAAAAAAAAAGAATTTCCTGAATATTCTACATGCACTTTACTTTCCACATGCCTACGCAAGTGGGTTGTGGCTGAATGTAGGAACTCTCTCTCCTTTTTCTAAACTTCTGTCAAAGCCCCCCCGCCAACACATCCGTGTTTCCCCTCTCACCATCTGCCCAGAAAAAAAGGGCACATGAGAATACACCTCCCTCTGCCCCCGACCTGCAAACTCCAGATGCTGAGGAACGGCGCTGCCGAGTCGTCGCTCGGCGCAGTAACACGCAACACCACCGTGTTATGCTGAACAAATCATCTGCACCAGTGACCTATGCCCCCCCCCGCGCCACCCTTTCTCCCTCCTCTCGCACTTGCATCCTGAGTGTCTTGCAGGCCTTTGAGCTCCTGACTTGACTCCGCAGAATCTTGTGCGTTGCGACAGAGCGGCCCCGTTGCTTCCCACTATTTGTTCCAAATGTGTGGAGCCATCTGTCAGTAAAACAGGAAGGGCTAGGTTCCCCTTCTCCCCTGGGTTTGTTTCGCTATTTTCGGGAGCTTCACTTCTCCCTGTGTGGCTGCTTGGACTGGGCAGCGGCCCCACCAAGGGCTTCTTGAAGTGGCGGAGCTGGGGCTGAGGCTGTCGGGCCCATCTGCTGCAGGCTTGAGGGCCATCCATTATTAATGGGGCCACGAGCATTGGTGACTCCTCAGATATGCAGCCCTGGCCGGAGGAGCGCTTCTGGACTCGATTGCCTCTTCTTGCTAAAAAAAAAGGTGGGGGGGAGTGTAAAAATAAATAAATAAAGAGAAGTTCTCGGTCCTTCTGCCTGCTTTTCTGTCTCTTTTCTTTTTCTGCACCTTCCTCTGACTTTTTGCCCTTTCACAGACATCTACTTCTCTCCATGCACGTCTCGCAGCCTTTCTCTCATCTCCTTCTTCTTCTCTCTCTTTTCCCTCCCTCTCTTTGTTTCTGATTGTGGCTTGCGTGTGTCTGCACTCAGGCCGCGGGCTCAGCGATGCATGCTCAGTAAATTAGAGAGAACACGAACGCCGATCAGCTGGGCACGGCAAACACCCGCATCCCTGGTGACCTGGGGCCAGTTAATTTTCTGCTTAATTTTGCGGCAGTCAGTTTGCATTTTGGGATGATTATGTGGCAGGAAATTAACAATAAATAACAAATGTGGTCTGAAAGCCTATTCCCGGCAACCCCGCGCTACCGTCAGGGCCCCCATCAGCCGGGGCCCGAGCTGCTCTCCGTGCTCCGTCTTTCTGTCAGACTTGTAATGAAAATGTCTGTAATTCTTTGTAATGTAATGTGAGGGAGAGTGGTGTATCTGCGGCTGTGACAAGAGCGATCTCAGTGAGGTTATGGAGTCACGCCGAGAAGTACACCCTTTTACTCCACTCTAGATTTTTATAACGTTGTTTCCTGCGCCTGCACTTGATTAAACTTACACGCACCTACATCTCTATCTTTCTCCCATTAGAGTACTTGCACCGCATGGAGACAGAGGAGGCCCAGGAAATAGCCCAGATGCCAGGTAAAAGCTCGCCTACTGCATGATTGAGCTGTAGAATGCACAAAGTAGATACAATAGGCCCACAAACAGGCTCTTACAGGACGGAGAGGTAATTTTGCTACCCCTGAATGAGTCATGTCGCGGGGGTTGCGTAGTGAGTGATGGGTGTTTGCTGGTGTGTGTCTCTACCCCAGACAGGGACAGTCCCCCTGCCAATGAAGCGTCCGAGGAGGCAGAAGAGCCCATGGCTGTCCCTGAAGACCTGTCAGCCGGCTCCACCCAGCAGCAGAACAACCGAGGGGACAAAGGTAACTCAAGCGCAGCCTGACCGTCACCGCTGCTTCTGTGAATTAAAATGAAAGTAAAAAAATCAGTGTGTGATAGCAAAATTATGTTGATGTATTGAATATATCCCATGAAGCGGCAATCAAAAACAAGCCTAAACGACTGCAGTGCCCTTCCCAGCAGTAGTCAGACGTATCATTCCCAAAGCATCCAAATCAGAGTAAAGCGATAAGTGAAAGTAATGTAAGGATCAAAAGTGTGACATATATGTTAAAAAAAAGCATAAAATTAATCAAATGAACATCCAGTGGGAGATATTTGCTGTTCCAAATCCCTTGGAAAAATTAATTTAAAGCTGCAAAGAGACACATTTAGGTCATTGGCAGGAAAGGTAAAAAAAAATCCCTTTGATCCATGGCACGTCATTAATAAGCTGAATCTTAAGGAATAGCTAATGTGGCCTTGATTTGAGTTTGCAAACAGCAAGCCAGGGAATCTCATGGTGAAAATCAGGATGGAGAATGCAAGGGGGAATCACATCAGTGACATATGTTTATCTCAAGTCTCCTAACATGGGCGGTTTGTGAAACAGGAAATGTTTACTGGTCATTAAAGGCTGATCGGTTTTATATGACAGCAAGATAACCGGACATAGCATTCACCTTTCATAGGACAAACAGCATAGTTGTTTTGTGTGTATTGTGCCTTTTTAATGTCCAAAACATACTTTCACCTATTGAATGAATCACTTGAAATCTTCACATATCACATATAGGAGTTAGAATGCAAAAAAAAAAAAAAGACAAAATGGAATGGCTCAAAATTGACCATCTTATCAGTATTTTTCCACTTACATCCAGATAACGGCAAAGATTAGCAGCGCACAGTCAAAAATAAGATGTGAGAGGAAACTGAAATAGGATGTGTAAGAGTTTCCTAAGAAGAACTTGCCATCAGGCAGTTTCAACACTCCTGGAGATAAAGAGTTCAGGAACGGGGCCAAGCTCGGAGAGCGCATCACCGCACCACATAGGTCGCACACCTGCTTACTCACAAAGGCTCTCTCTTTCCTACTTTTGAGCTGTCAGGTGCTGAACCCGACACAGGCAGGAATCTGTGAGTCTAAACAATCAACACGTGTTCAGCCGAGTAACGGAGGATGTGTGTGGAACCACGTTTTACATCACACATGCACGTCTTAGTCAACCGAAAAAAATGGGAAATGGTCGTCGTGAGCATTATCTAAATGTTTGACTTTCATTGACAGCCTGTAAAGAAGGGAAAGAAGGTGCAGCTGGGTGTATGACTTTATGTTCTGCGTGCGAGTTTCTTTTCAATCCTTTTGCACGAGTGTGTGTCTATATAAGGGACAGAAAGAAAGAAGGGAAGTGCAAGTATCTGGTACATCTATGCATCACTGCCTCAGTGATAAGAGCCCAAATGAGTTATAATTATCGCCCAGGATCATGTGCTGCTCAGTTCTCTTTAGTGAAAAAAGAGGGGACTATATGTGGGACATGGGACCTCAAAGTATCGAAAGCTTAAAACCTCGAAACCCAGGTTATTTCCTGTTGCAAGTGAGTCTTTATAGCCTGGGAACGTCATTGTTGGCGCACATTCGCTGTGGTACAAGCTACACATGTATGACTACACGCACGAGGGAGGTTAATATGTGACGCCTATTTAACCATTTCGTGAAAGAAACGTTTTTACCGCCTTGTGTTTCTTACACCGAACATAAGCCCAGAGACTCTGTTAAAGTCACAAGACTGTAAGATGACCTTCACAACATCCCAGTGAAATGATTTCGCTTTCATTTTCAGTGATTCAGATAGGTCCTCGGCTATGTCAGAGACATGAGACTGAGAAGGAGACTGAGCGGTTTAGTTCCCGAAAGCATGGAGGCGAGTTGAAAAAAACCCCCAAAAAACGAAAAAAAACAAAAAAACGTGTGAGGGCAAAAAGCAGGCTGTTTTTGGTGTTCCTGCAAGTTGTGTTCAGTGTGTTGCTGGCGTGGTTTAACACTTGTGGTTCCACTACTTTGCACACAGGGTTATTTTCAGGCAGTGAGAGCAGCACAACTCAGTAACAGGAACCTCCAGTGGCTCCTTGTGTTTCCACGCTGCAGAGCACAGTGCTGTGTTGCTTCCTACCCGCTATGCATCCTTGTCAATGCAGCTAGTTTATTTTTTCTTTTTATGCCTTTCTAAAGCTCTAGCATTTTACTTGTTAATTATTTTTCCAGTCACTGCTCCAGGGCGTGCTGTTTCTTTACCTGTAGTGTGAGGAGTAGATCCGTATCAGGTTATAACCATTTTATTGAGACCTGTTTTGTTTGTCTACTGTGATCTGACACTTGCTTCCCAAAATGAGTAAATCAGGATGTGTGATGTTCATGACAAACAAGATGTAAAGCAAAAGCTTTCTTCCTATTCCCAATTTAGTCACAACTTCCCCATATCCATGAGAAGTGGGTGTCAGCCCAGTGTTCATGGTTCCCTTCTGCTCCAGCTAGTTGATAATCTCAAAGCTTCACTGGTGTATTAGATGATAATAGATAAACACATTTTTTTCCACCCGCTCTGTATCAACCATTTCCTGAAATTGTACACCTGCCTCACTGTGAAAAGGCGTTATTCTTGGATCAGTTCTGTATTTTTTGGGGGGGTAGAGAATTCTTTCAAAAGCTAATGTGCACGTAATTTATGTACTTTTTACAATGTCTATCGACATTTAAAAACAGTGTAATTATCCTACGCTGTGGCAGTTGAAGGTTTTGCGGCTAAAACCATAAATTAAATTAGCAGGATTGAAGTGGTATAGCCACTTATGGAGTTTTGCTTTCGAGTTCTGTGATATGCAAATGCAAATTCATAACTCAAAAAAATCCCTACAGCTAAGCTACACTAACACATAGTCATGTAAATGTTTTGTTTCAGTGAGAAAAAAACCCTCAGTGGTTAAAGTGAGAACCTCATAGATGTACACTTTGCAATAAATGAAACGTAAAATCTTCAAAAAAGATGACTATGGCTTCATAGCTTGTGATTTCTGTTTGTATCTGTAAAGACAGTTAGCAACAACATTCCATAAATCGGTGACGAGTTAACTTTACCAGGGGAACTGCTGGATTGCTGCATTTGCATTCATGAAATTCAAACATTTTTCCAGTAGCAGAAGCAGATTATTTTTATTTTTATCTCACTGATTTTTTAAATTTAATTAATTGTATCACATTGTATAACCTAAACATGACTTGCTGAGAGTGTACATAAATTGGAACTGCTACACAGTTAGCTGTCACAGAAAGGTTAGCTTAAAAAGTAACAGAATCATTATTAGGAACGCCATAACCAACAGATAAACCAAAATTTGTGGTAGTGGTTAATTGTTCAATTAGTTACCTAAATGTAATAGATAAATTATAGAACTACATAGTGTTATCCAAAAGTAACAGATAAATGATCAAAAGTGCTAGCTAAAATTAAGGGACAAATGATTATAGTTAAAAGTAGCCAGAAGGAGACCTTAAAGCTAATGCTAAATATAATGGTTAACAGTTTGATGGATAAAAACAAGGGAGAAATGTCTTATATAATTTTGATAAAAACCCACAAATAAATGGTTCTAATAGATCAAGTTTGAGCAGGCTAATGGCTAAATGCCTAGCTAATAGCTAGTGGATAGCAGCAATGTTAAGCTACTTAAACAAGGACAGTTGTTATTTTAACTGATATAATGTGAAACAGCTGATTCTTGAAAACTCAGAAAGATAGCAACAAGTAACAGATAAATGGTTGACATATTTGACTGAAGCTAATTTAAGTCACTGATCAAACTGAGGGTGAAACAGATTTTATAGTTTTTCTTTAATGTCTGTAAATAGTCGTTAAAATAAGTCGTAAACGTCTGTAAAAACAGAGAGCTCCTAACTGAAACTAAACACAATAACAGAACAATCCCCACTTACATGCCATGCTCATCTGTGGTGCATTGTAAGGACATTTTGAATGCTGTGTAGCCCCTAATTCCTACTTGGTTATGTAACATAAATGATGGCCAGTTTAGCATTCTAACCACACTTTTGTTTTTTATAGACAGCAAAACGGTTTCTTTCCTTTCTTTGCATGTTGGTGTGTCTTTTATCTTATCTCCCCAGCAAAATACAAGTCTGTCCAATAAACCCAGCAGTTTAACAGATGAGATTACTTCTCATGTGACATAAAATAAATAAATAAATAAACACATTGTTTTCAAAAGTGTGGGTATGGACTGTCAGATTATGAGAAAAGGGATGATCACCAACATCTCGTGATCCTACTCAGTTCTCATGTTTCACTCTTCCCTCTGTGGAAAATGTACATTAGGGGATTTATGCCCCCTCAGTGACTCTCGGTGAAAACAACACTCCTGCATTAGAAAAAAAAACTGTTTCAGTTACAGGCTGTTTTACAATTCCTTTCCCATGCTTCCCTTTCTGTCACTTCTCCATAATTCTTGGTATTTCAGTTAGACAGGCCCTCTTTGTGAAGCTTCCCCTTTTCCATGGATTCCTATATTTCATGATTTCCACTTCTTCCTCTTCAGTTGTACAAACAGAGGTAGAGGCATGGGGAAATCAGGCTGTCACTGTGACATGCAAACCACAGGTTGGTAGCTGCGGGACTTACATGATCTGTCAGTTCTCTTAAATATTTCTTAAGTCCATTGGTGGGAAAATGAAGCAGCTGAGAGTTAATCGCACAGGGCACTTCTATTTTCCTTGGAACACTGGACATCAAATACACGCTACAGTGTGTATTGGTTTTTTTTAAGCTTTTCTACAGATAAGATAAGAGCAGGCGCTGATCGCTCGGGTATAATTTTCTTTCGGCACTTTAAAAAGCTAGAAATGTACAAAATGACACGAAGACCTTTGCAAATGAATACGAGTGTGAAGAGGCCACATGGCTGTATATCTGTGTTGTTCGCTCGGTTGCTATGATAGATACCGCGCGTGTCCCTAGTTTCGCACTGCTTCCTGTGTCTCTGTTTCCTGTTTATCTTGCTGTCATTTGCTTCACCAAAGTGTGATGGTGTGAGATGATCGGCACGTTTCTTCATCTCCTCACTGACATCCTCAAAGAGTAGACATGCTGTCCACCTGTGTGCCCTTATGAAGAGCTTTGCCTTTTAATGTGAATTCAGAAAAAAAATGTCTGAAATAGGAGGGAAAGTTTCTGAAGGGCTGATGCAGCATCCCTCTTCACAAGAAAACGTGCACTAAAGGAAGTTGCTATTACAAAGCTGTTGGTGCCCTAGTTAGGGCAGTTGCAGTTTCTGTGTTACAGCTTACGGTGCTTATTCCAACAGGAGTAAACACAGAATGTGCAGAGCTCCACTGAAAAAAATATCTCTATATATATGAATAAATTCAAATAAAGCCAGGTATATTTTGTCACAAATTAAAAAATCAGTAAAGTTCAGTTTAATAGCTGGAAATCCCAGTATGAGTTCAGCATCATGGTTTTTTATACAAAAAGCAAAAAAAGTAGGAATATTAAAACACAGTGTTGGGATAAACATCTCTCTAACTTCTCATGCCACAGTATCAATATCACACTGATAAATTGCCCATCTTTAGTATTTAACATCATGCAAGAAACAAAAATGCTCGTATTCTAAACCGTGGCCCCCCCTTGCCCTCTTTTCCAGCCTGTAACATTAAAGTTGAGGCTCGCAGTGATGAGGAGAATGGGCTGGCCTGTGACATGAACGGTGTGGAGGAGGAGGAGTGCGCGGAAGACTTGCGCGTGATCGATGCCTCCGGGGCCAAGGTGAACGGCTCACAGCCGAGCCCCGAAGCCAAGGCCTTCTCCTCGGCCGGCGGTATCCGGCTGCCCAACGGGAAGCTCAAGTGCGATATCTGTGGGATAGTTTGCATTGGCCCCAATGTGTTGATGGTGCACAAGCGAAGCCACACTGGTAAGCCACGCCGTCTGCAACACTTCTTGCCCTTCCTTTGCACCCATGTTCACTGTTAGTATAAAGGAGATGGATATAGGGGTAGAGAGGTGTGCGCTGTGGCTCCTCCGCCTGTTTAGCCAAACATAAATTCTTTTCAGAAACACAAGCAATGTCACCATGCACACATCTGAGAGTAAATTCTTTTGCAGTCCTCCTCACACTCACTTGTAGCATGCTTGCATCTGGCTGTGTGCGTGCAGAGCCTAATATCGTGCATGAAATAGACTTCAAGATGTAGCATTAGCATTCGTGATTGTTTATCTAACAGTCTCTGAATTGCCACGTGACAAGCAACTGATCAGGTTATTGTGTGATAAAGTAGCAGAGACAAACTTGGTCCAAAGAAAACATACCCTCAGTTGAGAAACAGGATATCTGCAGCAATTAAATGGGATCTCTGCAAAGTGACAATTATCTGGCTATTAAAAGTTTTTCAGAATTCAAAATTGATATTCTATTGTAATGGAGCCAAACCAGTGGTGGGGAACATTTGTGAAAAAGGCACTTAACTGTCAGGCTTTAGAAACTAATGAAACTCAAAATGGAAGAAAGGAACAGTAGACTAATGTAAATGCAAAAGAAAGTACAATAAAAGATATAATGAAGTGCCTCCTATTTAAATAGAAAATATTCTGTGGTGAGTCTTTGCTCCTGAAATGCATTTTTAATGAATTTCCTTTTTTATATATTTTTGCTGCTTCACTGGTGACTCTTATTTTACGGGGGGGGGGGGCTTTGAAAAAAAAAGAAAGCCATATTAAAACGTTCTCACAGAATGCCACAACACTCGGAGAGGATGGATATTGGTTTATTCCAGAAGCGCTGATCAGGAAGACTGGCTCTCAACACAAAGTGTTTCCTTCGCTTTATTCAAATGAGGCTGAATTTGCATTGTGATGTGCCGCTCTTATTTTAGAGACGAAGAAGAGGAAAAAATGAGATTTTCAGATCAAATTGACCTAGGCAATGGTGCATTACGGAGCTGGCAGGCTGAGTCTGAAAGGCTCTTGTTCGATCAGAGCGCCAGAAGTCTGTGGGGCAGGGGGAGCATGGAGAGATGGAGTGTCACTCTGCTGTGAAACCCTCCCCACAGGCTGCTGGATCGCTCTCCGCCCCGGAGACGCTGCATCATCCGGCTTGTAGTGCGGCGACCTCCCGCGTCCCCGCAGCTTTTCCATCCGCACAGAAAAGACAAAGACTTTTATTGCTGTCAGTGGAGGGAGGGAACAAACACAGTCAGATTAGTGCACTCAAGGAAAAGCTTAAAAATGAAACAAACTGTCTGATCCGATCCATAAAATCCGAAAATTAGAAGCCAATAAAACATACAAGTTATTCTGTCCCACCCCCCTGCCCTTTCTTTCCTTGTGTTTACATCTTTGCAGTAACGTGTGTCTGCTCTGTCTGTTCTCGTCCTCAGGAGAACGTCCATTCCAGTGCACCCAGTGCGGCGCCTCCTTCACCCAGAAGGGCAACCTGCTGCGTCACATCAAGCTCCACTCAGGGGAGAAGCCCTTCAAGTGTCACCTGTGCAGCTACGCCTGTCGCAGGAGGGACGCCCTCACCGGCCACCTACGCACACACTCGGGTGAGCAAGGTCACCCCCGCTGAAAACTTCTGCACTTTTATGTTGGACGATTTTTACAAAAGGCACAGCAACTTCTGCAGCACATGCAGCATGAGCTCGGGACTATGTAAAGGGAAGTTGACAGGGTGTAGATATGGTGTCACTTTTTTTTTTCAAATGCTTTGCAGAAGTACGTGTTAGTGTAATTTGGGTGTAAACAGAATTCTCCTTCTGAAGGGTTTGTCAGAAAAATGGAGGGATAACAATCACGATTGTGTCATTTTACAACGTAAATGTACCAGCACCTACAAAAAAATAAGTGAGAAAGATTAAAGCATCTGATATATGTTGGTTATTGAGCTGAATTGTAATCATATAAATTCAGCCTGGAGAGCTTTCAAACTGGAGACAACTGGACTTATAATATTAAAGACATAGAATACTGTTATCATAGTAATGTAACTCCTAATATGTAAAAGGAATGTATTTAAATATAAATATATGTTAAAAAAAAAGGCTTATTATTTTCCTTAAAAAACCAAAAACGCTAGTCACTTATTTTTAGCATGCAAAAATAAAAAGTGCATGCATTAAACTAATTTCAGCTGTTTTTATGAGCATTCACAAAACAAGTATGAATGGGTGGATGAGGGTCCTTAGGGACTAGTAAAGCGCTATACAAGTACAGGCCATTTACCATTTACAGGCCATTTGAGTTTGTTTTGTTTGTCTGTCCAGGTATGGGCAGAAAAATCCTCCCCTTCCTCAGATTTTTTCATATTTTGGATTTAATTTTCAGCACTTTTTAATTTAGGTTTATGGCTTTTTTTCTCTGTATTTAAAAATATAGCAAAAATCATCAGTATTTGTCAGCATATATTTTCTTAGTGAAAAATAAAAAATGTTGCTCTCCATCATAAGGTTTCAGTTTGCACTGTGTTCACTCTACACTAAGTTGCTACCTGAGTTACCCATAAATACAGAGGACATGAGCTCAGCACTATCTGCAGCAGCAGAGCTTATGGCATCCTAAGACATAAACTTCTACTTGTGAGTTCTTCCACAGGGCCTCCCAGAAATTGTTTTGGTTTTTGTTTGTCATTTACATTTTTGTAGGTGGTGCTCTTTTCTTCCCCCTTTACCACTGGTTGTGCCAGATCCCTAATCAGCCCTTATCTTGTTCTTAATCTGCTCAAAATGCATTCGTTACATCAATTCCTTCCTGTGTTCTTTCAAGAAGGAACCAAATGGCCATTTAACTTACTTTAGTGTTAATTATTTATAAAAAAAGTTTTGCACTGCTCTGCTTTCACTGATGTAATTTTTTTTTTTGCAGTTGGAAAACCCCACAAGTGTGCTTACTGTGGGCGGAGCTATAAGCAGCGCAGCTCTCTAGAAGAGCACAAAGAGAGGTGTCACAACTACCTCCAGTGTATGGGACTGCAAAACACCATCTACACAGGTTGGTGCCTCACGAGGCGTGCGCTTTAACTTTCACCCAGATCTAATGACCTACTTTATCCTAAGCACGGGATGCAGGAAACTGTGCACAGAACAGCAGCCTATCACAGTCACTGTCTTTGTTGCTAAAAAACAAGACAGGCTACATTTCCATTTTAATATAGGCTCGTGTAGGTATCCGAGCTAATTAAGTCAGTTTCTTTTTCTATATAAATTTAGACACTTCATACTTAGTGTTCTGTACAGCTCTACATTAAAACCTGAAAACAGATCATTATGAGCAAATGTTATATTCGTAAACCAAGTGCTTCACGTGTGTCAGAATAGTCCGCTCTGTGCTCTGTGAGAAAACCACCATCAGGCTTGTGCCAGCAGGACAAACTCCAGTTACTTTGACGCTAAAATCTACTTCTCTGTCTTGCTTTCCAGTAGTAAAGGAAGAAAGCAACCAGAATGAGCAGAGGGAAGACTTGAGCCAGATGGGATCTGACAGAGCCTTGGTGCTAGACAGACTAGCTAATAATGTAGCTAAACGTAAGAGCACTATGCCACAGAAGTTTGTGGGTAAGGGCTGAAATCTGCTTCTTTTGTGTCAATACAATTTCGCTGTTTTTTGCTGAAAGAAAAAAAAAGTGTAACTGTGACTGTTTGTGTTCATTGGGGTTGCATTTTTCTCTGCAAGCCTGGTTCTATGCAGTGCAGCCTAATCACAGACTGCACCTTTTATTTGCTTAATCGTCACTGGAAAAGACTACATTGAAATATTACCTTGATTCTGCATAGACATGTTACATTTAAGCGATTCATATCCACACAAAAAGCAAAAAACAATCAAAAGATTGAGAATAATAGAACATCAAGAGGTAGACTGAAGTGACTCATTTTAAGACTCAGTGGCTCAGTGTCAAGATGGTGAGATGATAGGATGCAGGTGAAAGTGTGTAAGCGTAGTACGAACCTCACCCTGCCCTTCTGTCTCTCCTTCTCTTCAGGTGACAAACGTCTGTCGGACCTCTCTTATGACGGAGGAGCAAGCGAGCTGATCCAGCCCCACGTCATCGACCAGGCCATCAACAGCGCCATCAGCTACCTAGGCGCCGAGTCGCTCCGGCCTCTGGTCCAGACCTCCTCTTCCGATGTGGGCCTCGGCTCCATCTACCCCCTCCACAAGCCGGCGACGGAGGCCCACGCGGGGACGGGCTTGTCAGCCAAAGACAGTGCGGCCGAGAACCTGCTGCTGCTCTCCAACTCCAAGTCTGCCTCCAGCGAGAAGGACGGCTCGCCCAGCCACAGCGGCCAGGATTCCACGGACACCGAGAGCAACAACGAGGATCGCCCGACCGGAGCAGCCCCCGGCCTCATCTACCTGACCAACCACATCACCCAGGGGGTTAGGAACGGCGTGCTTCCCCTGGTGAAGGAGGAACAACAGAGGCAGTTCGACACCATCCGGGCCATGGAGATGGCCTCCGAGGGCTTCAAAGTAGTGACAGCGGACGGGGAGCAGGTGAGGGCGTACAGGTGCGAACACTGCCGCGTCCTCTTCCTGGACCACGTCATGTACACCATTCACATGGGCTGCCACGGCTTCAGAGACCCCTTCGAGTGCAACCTCTGCGGTCACCGGAGTCAAGATCGATACGAGTTCTCCTCTCACATAACACGAGGAGAGCATCGCTACTGAGCCACATCGACCAGAGAACACACATACACACTTTCACAGGATAGAACAGACACACACACAGACAGACAGACACACACACGCACACACACACACACAGGCAAGCACATGCAATAAATTAATATAAATACATCATGTAAAATACATTGTTAATGTCTGTGTGTTTTTTATAAGGTATGCATGTTTGTTGACACACAAATAAATATACAACTATTAAAAACATTGATCTTCATCTCTGATACGAACTATTCTGTTTTTTTAGGGTTTTTTTTTTAAAGAAAACAAAGTAAAGAAGTACTGTTCTTCATTCCTCACAGGAATGAAGAACAGTACTTCATAAATACACATCACCTGTGTATGTAAATATATATATAAAAAAAGGTCTTATTTTTCCTCCTTTTTTTCAAGATTTAAAGTAATAGGATTTACATCCTTTTTGCTTTGACACCTTTCTGTGTTGAATAACAGAAAAAATGTCAATTCCTTCTGCGGCTGTTTCCAGTGCAGGCAAACCCAGTGTAACATAAATACAATCAGTAACGTAACAATCAGTGTAGATAGACCCACAGCTCCCCTGTAAGGTTTTAACCTGCTCTTGTGTTTGTAATAACCTTCACGTTATTTATACATTTACATGCCTGTCTGTTTTTTGTATTTATTACAGTGATCGATGTTTGTTTCTTAGAGTAGTCAAAGCTGCATTTTTTTTTCTTTTTCAGTTCGGCTGTACTAAATGTGTATGATGTTATCTGATCCATGACTGCTGCTGGAAGCTATTTTTAGTGTTATCAGAGGGAAATGTTTTCCTGGACTTTTCTGTTTTATACCTGATGGCTAAGAATTGTTTGACCCGTGAGACGAAAACGAAGTTGACCTCAGTTGAAGGGAGCTTAATGCTTGCAAAAATATCAATAAAGGATATTTTATATATGCAAATAGTGTGGGAAGAGTGTTTCTGTTTTTTTTTCTGTTTTTAAAGATGGCTGTAGAAGTAAGGAGAAAGCAGACCTCCTGGATATCCGTGTGCCAAAGGAAATGTGAAAATCTACAAATTGGGGTCGGGCTCGGCAAAATTAACTCGGGAGTTAACGGAAAGTTTCCCTCAGATTCGTTCCCACATTTCGCTCTCTTCACACGCTCCTCAAAGTCTGTGAAATAATTACGTTTACATGTCATTCATGCTGCCAGCTCTAGCTGTCAAAGAAAAGGGTAGCAAACAGTGAATGACTGGCATTTGTGCAAAGAAACAAACACAAAAAAAGCAGACGGTGAGAAAATTAAGAGGGAGTGAAGAGTAAACAAACACAACCACACTGTAGACTTGTTTTTCAGGGGAAAAAGGCAAATACTAACTCAATTAAAATTTAATTTTGCCACATTAGATAATAAATCACCAAAGGGACAATATGAGACTGAAATATTGGAAGGTACATACTCCACACACACACATACAAAAGCATGTCGACGTGTGCCGTGCGTCCAAGACCTGAAGAGTCTGGATGGTCCTCTGAGCGGCAGAGAGCTGGGACAGGGAGGATCAGCCACCGGAGCAGAAGGCAGGGGCCAGGGCTCTGAGGGCCAGGTCTGTCTGGAGATGCTCATTCGGGCCGGCAGAGGAGCTCAGCAGCGCCGCGCACTGAGACAGCCTTGTCCAGATGGCTGCTGTGTGATTTAGCTGAAACGGGAAGCAGCTGTGGCCAGCGCTGAGCCCCCCTACGCTTGACTAGGACCCAACAGGGGAGGGAGGGCATTTGCATGAGAGGGATAATCTGGCCAACCAACTCTGGCCCTGCCAGAATCCCAGATCTCACTTCCCCTTTCAGCCCTGGACAGAAATACTCCTTCAAGAAGCAGACTAAACCAGAGTGGTGGCTTTAACATGTTCCAACAAGAAGTTTGAAATTACTATTTTTCACACTTTTGCCGGGCTGCGGTTCATTAGTGGAAGACCATAATAGAACATTTACTGCAAACTTCGCAAATGGGAGCGCTGTGTTTACCGGTGTTTCTCAACATGTGCAGATTACATTTGATTGCCTGTCTTGGCATTTCGTCACATGGATTTCACTACTTAGGAATGCAGTTTGATCATGTAAAGATATGTCTCACTAAATGAGCAACGGGGACATTAAGTGCATGTTTGCATGTTCTGCAGAAAGAGAATACTCAGCAGCAGAAATTAACTCATATTATAAAACATATTATGTTCTTTTACTCTCACATGTATCTACCTTTCAGACTGAGAATTTTATATTGAATTGTTACAATGTAAACAGTGCTGCAAGCTGGACAATAAGCAAAAAAAGTGTGGTTAGAGAAATCATCATAATTAAACAGACAGATTCATATATAGCTAATTAGTGCTAACTAACAGACTACTAAAATTCTACCGTTTCACTCAGCACAAACTTGTTAGATAGTCTGTCTCACACAGCACGCCATAGTATTACTCAGATAACCTATTAAAATACTGTAAAAGGCCCAGCAGACCCAGATCATCTCTGGTTGCTTGCATCAATACACCTGTCAATGAATATGACCTCAACCGAAGTCAGACAATCCAGGTGAATTAATTATTTTTTTAAAAGTTCACCCAGCTCACTGTTACGAGCAGTAAAACTACCCATAGAGGCCAGACTGCTTTATTAGCAGGCTGTAAATATGTTATTTAACATTGTAAAGTTGGACATTATAACACGGGAGTCTTTGTGAACTGATGCTTTTGGAGCCAGCCTCAAGTGGCCATTAGTGGAACTGCAGTTTTTGCGGGACTCGATTTTTCCACTCTGGAGACTGCACTGTGGTAAAACAGAGTAAAGAAACCCCCTTTTTCAGTAATAGCCAGCAAACACAGTCTAATTTCATGGTTGGTGGCACAGAATGTTTTTCTTTAAATAAAATATTTGTGACATACAACAGCATGATGTACTCTTTCCTATTAGCCAATCTGAAGGCAGTATGGAATTACCGGACCCTGCATCAAACAATGCAGACGGTAACTGCACAATATGGATACATTGCAGAAAGAAATGTTGACTAAAACCATTGTATGCTTTCACAAGAACTCTAAATAAATATAGTAATAAATTTACCTGTAATGTTTCTATATTACAAATGACATGAGATTTGATTTTAAATACTGGAATTTTATTCCTATAACTTATTACATTTAAACTTCTACTTGAGCACAGCTTGTGTAGTTCTTCCACAACTGCATATACGTGAACACAGGGAAAAAAGCAATCCAAGTGCTTATACTTATTTCTACCTCAGCTTGAATCTGTATTAAGGATAAAATGATTCAGTAAAATGACCTTATTTTCTTCTCTGTAAATGTACTGTGTGATGTGTTTGTTTGTGATCACACTGCCCCAGATGTGACCACTTGCTTCACAGCCACAGTCAAATTGAGCTACAAGCTTACACCATATGGCACAGTTTTCAGTCCATACTCAATGGGCTCTATAGATCCCGTCAGCACCAGAGGAATTCTGCGCATCTGTCCTGGTCCAGCTGTGAGGAGTCCCCGCGATCGGAGAAGCCCACCCGTTGGGGGGGAAGGGTGCGTGTGTGACTACTTTCACTGCTGGCTAATTCAACAAAGTTTCTATACAGTGGCCAACAACAAGTGTGAAATATTTATCAGGGACCTGACAAAAAAGATGAAAAATAAATGAAAGCCCCGTTTTCATGGTCTTCCAGATTCTCAAAGATTTCTTGATGAAATTTACATGAGATTTTGTTTCATGTGTGCACAATCTCTAATGGCCCCCTTCAGTGGTAGTGCATGTGTGACCAGTGAGGCATTCAACTTGAAAAACATAATGTTAAAAATCCTCACACCGCTTGCGTGAGGGATGTCTTCACTGAGAAAGCAGTTGCAAACACTTTGACCGGGCACAAACTCCATGGATCAGAACTAACACAGAGGCCCTGCAAAAGGGATGTATTGCAGTAACACTGCTGTCTTAATCACTAACAGGAAGACAGGCAAAGTTTTTCTTTTTTTTCTCTTTTTAAACACAAGACCCAGGATACTCTCCGTGTTGCCCAACTTCCGCGGATATGATTAATACATCCAGCCTCAGGAACATTTCAGGACAGTGAGACTTCAGGCAAACCGTGGTTGTGGTGCTCAAACGTGATCACACTGCCCTCTGTGGATCGCATGGGATCGGATATGTCACTGCAGCCTAGAGATAAACTTATTGCTTACTGTCACACTCTGAGACAAAAACTTGTGGAGATGTGTGTGTGTGATATATACATTTATTAGGGACAAAAACAATTTCGATGCAGTTAACTGAAAAAGACCAAACAGATGACAAGCATTAAGTCATAATTCGACTGTGAATGTGTATCCTTGATGTGAAATACTAGAATTTAAATGGAAAACAGGGCTTCAACTGGAAAATGGTTTGTGTATAATACACACTACCTAACACTGGATCACAAAGCAACAGAACAAAATCAGCCTGACCGGCACAAACACCTGAAAATGACCAAAAAGCTGAACGCAGATGGCAAATTCTCTCAGTACAAAGTGGGAACGAGGTAAGGTTTTCTTCATTTTTTCTTCATGTTACGACACCCTGACCTTTACAAGTAGTGTTGAAAAACCTCAAAACAACAGACCACTAGCACAGAGACTAACACTTACACCCATAAAAGAGGCACCTGTTCACCTGTGCAATCCAATATGACTGAACTAAGCTGATACAGAGGGTTAAAATAACTATTTAACTGGTAGCCAATAAAAAGGTCCTTTTCTCTTCTTTAATTCTGTTTTCCTTGTCATTTATGGAAGCCCTGTTTTTCGTAGGCAAACAAATACAACTGAATTCAGCTCTTCATCACACAGATAAGGCCAACTTCCCATCATAGGGATATTTGGCAATATATGGGGAAAAAACAGAAAGACTGCATTAAAGAGACCCGTCTTATAGTTTTCAGACTGTCATTCTTTGTTTTTAGTCCTGGGTCCTCCCACTTTGTCGGGTTTGTGCAGAACAAAGAAAGCATTTAACGTCTTTACATTTTCCATTTCTTTCAACACCCAGAACCTGAACGGAGACAAAGAAAAGTTTAACGCCCACATCCAAAGGTTTTATTCCACTCTTCATACAGCTCCAAGTCCTTTGATGACACACTGGGACGTACAGTCTTCAGGGCGTCGTGGAAGTCACTGTAGATGATGGGTCGCACCTGATCCGCGGTGATGGTGGCGATGTCACTGAGCTGGATGCTGCGTATGGGCCCCAGTGCTGCCTCTCGACACAGCTGAGTCATATCGGCTCCGGAGAAGCCCTCCGTGGCTGTCACCACCCTCTCCACCTCGCTTTCTCCCAGCTGGTTTTTCTCCTGAGCCATGAGGTTTGTCACTATCTGGCGTCGGGCAGTCGCTTCGGGCAGGGGGATGTATAACCGCTTTGCCAGGCGTCGTCGTGCTGCCTCGTCGATCTCCTGGGGCCGGTTGGTGGCACCCACCACCAGGATTCGGTCCTCTGCTGCAGTGGCCGCTCCATCTAGCTGGACCAGAAACTCTGTTTTTATCCTGCGCGAGGAGTCGTGCTCACCGTCCGTCCGCTGGGACAGCAGGGAGTCGATTTCATCGATGAAAATAACAGCAGGCTGGTGGCAGCGGGCAATGGCAAACAGAGCTCGCACCATTTTCTCTCCTTCACCCACCCACTTGGATGTGAGTGATGAGGCGCTGATGCTAAAGAAAGTGGCACCTGATTGACAGGCAATACATTTACCTATCAGAGTTTTTCCAGTTCCTGGCGGTCCAAACAGCAGGATGCCTTTGGGTGGGCCACGGAGGCCAGTAAAGATGTCAGGTCGCAGCATGGGCCAAACCACAATTTCCTTTATGGTAGTCTTGGCGAACTCCAGACCTGCTATGTCGTCCCAGCCCACCGGAGGCCCGTGGTCCATGATCTCACTCATGATCAGCTCGATTATCTTTGGCTCAAAGTTTTTCAGACGCTCGTCCAGGATTTGAGGTTCCTGATTGGAATTACGGCTCGCCACACTTCCCTCCTCTTCCTGTCGTGGAATGGGAGACACAAATTTTGAAAATGCACCTCGAGGCCTGTTGGCGCCCAGAGATTTCTTCACAGTTGCCGCCATCCCAGGGGCCTGACCTCTCTGAGGCTGATGGGAGTGCTTTCGCTGCTGGTCAACAACAAACTGCTCACGAGCTGTTTTGAAGGTGGTAACAGCCCGTGGGTCTGATGACACCTGACTGCCATTTTGCTCCCTGCCAACATCACCTCCGTCTGTGTTGTAAAAATTTTTCCGCTTCGATGTGTTGGAGGTGGGAAAGAAGGAGGACTGATAGTGCTGCGTGACCCCTGCGGGGCCAGGGTTTACATGTGGGAGAGCTGGAGAAGGGCAACTAAACACAGACTGTGGCTGAGCTGGAGGTCGGGAGAATGAGGGTGGATTGACTGAAATCCCTTCGTGACTGCTGGGCCTTTCCACAGAAACATTAGCAGGGATACTGGCTGCGATTTTAACCTCTGATTTAAGCTGCGGTGGTTGCACAGTTTTAAAGGGAGGAGTGAGAGAGCTACCTTTACCCTCTTGCCCCACAGTTATGTTAATGTCAGCTGGTGCCACCACAAAGCTCTCACCTCCTGTCTTTGCCTGAATTGTTTTCTGAACACTGGGCAACTCCAGCACGCTCTCTGCAGTGAGGGATGACTCCCATTTGTCGCTGTAGTTCTTCTGACTGCGGGCCAGATGGAGCGCGCTTTCTGCATAGTTGTTGAGCCCTGTGCGCGGGTCGTCCGAGTCCAACACTGCAGCGTAGCGCTCCGAGTAGGTCCTGAGCAGGCTGGCCATGCCGGCCTGAGAGAGCTGGGAGCTTGCCCATGCATACTGAATGGAGAGGATGTGGGCCCGGTAGGCATCGGCCGTCTGTTCAGGTGTACAGCTGCCAGATGAAATGTCAAAGGACCTCTTCTGCCATTCGTCCAGGTGTGCGCCACTCATGCCTGGCCTGCTCCAGCCTGGTGAAGACGAAGGGACAAGAGTTATTAAAAATACATGACCCCAGTAAATGCCAAGGCACAAATCTCCCCAAAACCCATACAGAGAAAAAGCTGCCACTTAATTACGTTACATAAATAACCATGTATGCAGTAACACTGAGTTATAGTGATTTTGATATAAATGAAAGGAATTAAAAAACAAATAAACACGTGATTTGAATCCAGCTTTAAAAATGGTAGGCCACACTCATTAGCATTGAAACTGAACAGCCTTCATCCTTCGCCCATGTCTTTAATACTCCACATGTCCCAGCTGAGATAAACTCTAAATACAACATTTCGTTTTCTCAGACTTAAATAAAACTCCTTCATCCCCACATAAAGCAACATACAACTGCCTCCCTGAGCATTATCTCCAACGATGAATAGTCAGTGACAAGGCTAAAAGTAATCTGAATCTCTGTATATGTAGCTGAACCACGGAGAGCTGCAGTAAAAACAGGTTATCAGTCTCGATGCACCCAACTTGTCTGAACTGTTATCTGAAAATGCGCCACAACAAACAACAGTATTCATAATGGACGTCACTTACTATTACTGATATCTTGTCAAAAAATTATAAAAAATATATGAATACACTCGTAACAACTTTTGTAATGCACTTTAACTCGATGTTTACAGTAGCGGTAATTCCCGCCTCTAGTTTGTTCTCCCTCCCGAAACTAGGACTTCCTGTCTCGTTCCAATTCGCTCTCAAAAAATCTACAACTGTGGCCGTCGCATAACTTTTCACCTAATACAGGGAACCAGCACAAAGAAGCAACGATCTTAGTTTTTGAATACATAAAACATCGAATAATGATGACGAGACTGGGACATTAAAGTAAACGAAATGAAGCAACTAAGTTTTTTACATGTTGGAACGAGACCCATAAGTTGTCACAAGTAGGGAGTGCTCCATTTATCCTCCAGTTCCGCCCAGTCCAGGCTACAAAAGCTAATACACCTCGTTATCAAATTTCACGAAAAGTTTCGTGATTGATGTTAGTTATTTTAAGAATTAAGAGGAACTTAATATAAAACGTGGAGCGATTTTTCTTCAGTTTCAAGACTTTTTTCTGCGGACTATGTTGCCAACAGTACACAGGTCTGCTAATTTTAGTGAGGTCTACGACGCCATCTCCTGGCTACAATACGCATATGGCATTGCCGCTTTAGAGTCTTTCATTCTGGGAAATGTAGTTCTCTTGTCATTGAACTTCATCCAGACCTTGAATTAAATCAAAATCGAGTTAAAGTGAAGTAGATTTTTTTTATACATATCGAATTCATTTTGTGTTAAATTGCTTTAAAAATATAAAATAAACATTTAAACAGATATTATCCTGGACATCACTCAGTTAATAAACTACACTAACCACAACGGTTGCGCGGTGGTGTTTATGCTGTCGACGGTGGATGACAGGGTTTGCTGCTGATTTTCAGAGAATAAAGCGCACGCCGGCGGTGGGAGAATAGCCCGTGTTTGTGATATTGTGCAGCAAACTATCCACTTAGTTAATGTTTCCGCTCCTTGTGACTTTTTCCTTTGCATTTGAGGACAAATACCGGAAGTGTCTCGTAGATAACTGTTAGCAATTGTCGCAGACCGTTAGCTATAACGTTAGCTAATCCGGAGACGGGATGTAAATTTATCCAGACGGGACCAGCCCCAGTAGCCGGTACCAGCAGTCAGTCACTCCCTTGTGTGGGGCTTCTGAAATAACCCTGTGCCGACTTATGTGAAATTGCTTTACGTGGCATGGTGTTTTATATATAATACATATTAGCCACGGAGTGCTGAAATTAATCTTCCGAGCACCAGTTTGAGTTAACTGGGAAGTGTGGAGGGGATATGACTGACTCATCATCATGGCACGGACAGAGGAGATAACCCCAACCGTTCTGTCTGCTGCAGTGCCAACCCGGCAGCCGCACAACTAGCCAGACAGCTAAGTTACTCACACACTAAACCGTTTTGATTAAACCTCTGACCCCCTATCGCAGCGGCATTATGAACGCCCCTATGTACACCTTTGTTTCCCGTGACGACAACAGTACTGTTTATGCTGAAGTTTCCAAAATCCTCCTCTCAACCGGGCAATGGAAGAGGCTGAAAAGAGACAATCCCAGATTCAACTTGATGCTGGGTGAGCGGAACAGATTACCCTTTGGGCGTTTAGGTAAGTCAGACTTTCTTTCTTGTTTCTTAAGAATTGTTTTCGGGCTATTTTTGGTGTCCACCCTTTCTGGATGAGAAAGCAGCTGTGACTGTGCAGGGCTGCATCCTGTGGAAAGATTGTCTCTCTTATTGAGAGTTTTTGTGCACTGTGCATGCGGATTTATGAACAAGACGGTAAAGCATCTTCACTGTGACCTTACAGGCCATGAACCCGGACTGATGCAGCTGGTGAATTACTACAGGGGGGCAGACAAGCTTTGCAGAAAGGCATCCTTGGTCAAGTGTGTGCAAATCTGTCATTCCTGCCATCATTCATGTTACTGACACTGCAGTTTATTACATGACCACTTTCCTTCTGACCCCTTTCTTAAACACTAGGCTAATAAAGACCAGCCCAGAGCTGTCTGACTCCAGTAACTGGTTTCCAGAGTCCTACATCATCTATCCCACTAACCTCAACACACCTGTTGCTCCTGCTATGAATGGCATCAGCCATCTGAAGAGCAATCCGAAGACAGATGAGCGGGAAGTTTTCTTGGCCTCCTATAACGCTAAGAAAGAAAGAGCAGAGGGTACAGTGTGGATAGCCAAGTCCTCTGCTGGAGCTAAAGGTGATATCTATATTTAGTATTTAATTGGTTAAAAACAAGACACTAGTTGGAAGCTTCATATATATATATATATATCTGTAAATGTGTGTGTGTGTTTCTTCTTGTTTTCTATTACTACAGGTGCTGGTATTTTGATATCCCACGATGCTAATGAGTTGCTGGACTATATTGACAATCAGGGACAGGTTCATGTTATTCAGAAGTACTTGGAGAAGCCTCTGCTTCTTGAGCCGGGACATCGGAAATTTGACATCAGGCAGGTTTTTTTTTTTCTTTTTCTTTTTTTTGCCAAACTTAAAGCCACAGAGAAAGCACTGCTATGTCCCAACTTAACAGCTTAGCTTTATGTTTATGCTATTGCTAGGAGCTGGGTGCTAGTGGACCATCAGTATAACATCTACTTATACCGCGAGGGCGTGCTGCGGACCTCCTCGGAGCCCTACAACAGCTCAGACCTGCAGGACATGACCAGCCACCTGACTAACCACTGCATCCAGAAAGAGCACTCCCAGAACTACGGCCGATACGAGGAGGGGAACGAGATGTTCTTCGACGAGTTCAGGCTGTACCTGCTGAACACTCACAACGTCACGCTGGAGACCACCATATTACCTCAGATAAAGCAGACCATAAAGTAGGCAACTATTTTGCTATTGTTTTTATTATTAGTTCTTAGATAAAAAGCTGAGCTTAGCTTTTTTTATGCCACACTAAAAGGCAAAATATTATTATTTTTTTTAAAATTAGAAATCAGACATAATGCCTCTCCGTGAATCGCTACCTTATCGTGGTGAAGGGGTTTGTGTGTCCCAGGGATCCCAGGGGCTATGTTGTCTGGGGGCTTTTGCCCCCTGGTAGGGTCTCCCATGGCAAATTGGTCCTGGGTGAGGGACCAGACAAAGAGCGATTCAGAAGACCCTTATGAAGAAAACATCGAGGGAACAGTTTACACTGCCCGGGATAGGGTTACCGGGGCCCCGCCCTGGAGCCAGGCCCGGGGAGGGTGCCCGAGGGAAATTGGGTTAAGGCTGCCAGCCGTGCCAGCGCCATCTTACCCTTCCGACCATACATACATATTCCCGTTTTCCTCCTGAATCCTGCTGGTTTTTACCTCTTTAACACATAAAACTTCCAAAACATCACCTGACCAAGCTACAATTTAAGTTAAAGCACACTCTATCAGCTCGGTAATATGATGATTGAGTCCATGTGAGAGTAATTGTCCAGAGAATTCATAGAGAGGGTGGGTATCATGTGTCCTACCTCTTTAGTGCTCCAGTCTGAGAGCTCTCTTGTCCAAACTGCACAGAGTATTCCTAGCTGAGAACATGTCTGATGTGGACTTTCGCTTGTTGTGCTACAACATGCAAAATAGGAACTTTGAACAATTCCTGGACCTGATCCTCCCAACATTATAATAGGGGTTCATGTTTTCACTCTCGCTTATCTACTCCTTGCTTGTTTGTAGTTACCCTTCTTGCGTCCTGTGTGAATAAAAACACAGCTTTAAACCTATGCTGTGGTTTTGTACAGGAAAAGGAAGATTGTGGTTTTTAGCAGAACCTCTTTTTGTAACTGTTTTTTAACAGATATATGAGTGGTTTTACACCACTTTGCATATAATTATTGGTGATTATTAATTTGTGAATCTCTTCCAAAGCATGTCTTTGTTCTTTCTTCATCCACTCGCCCCCAACCGGTTGCAGCAGATGGCCGCCCCTCCCCGAGCCTGGTTCTGCTGGAGGTTTCTTCCTGTTAAAAGGGAGTTTTTCCTTCCCACTTTTGCCACGTGCTTGCTCATAGGGGGTCATCTGATTGGTCGGGTTTTCTTTGTATTATTGAAAGGCCATATAGCGCCCAATCACAACTCCTAAAAACTGTCGGTGTGCGATTAAACCTCATATACTGGTGTTAATAACAGCAGTATACAACCATTACTGTTGTGAAAACGTGACTGATGTTTGGCAAATGCTGGTTGCTCTCATCACTCAAAGAGACTTTGTTATAAAAGGATGATCGGTGAAGATTTTGGATGTCTGGTTTCACAGGAGCTGTCTGACATGCATCGAGTCCGCAATCAGCACCAAGCACCTGTCCTACCAGAGCTTCCAGCTTTTTGGATTTGATTTCATGGTGGACGAGAACTTCAAAGTGTGGCTCATTGAAATCAACGGCGCTCCAGCCTGTGCACAGTCAGTACCTTCCATGTTACGTGTCCTTTAGCAATGTTTTTCCATCTAAAATATAACAAATTTCACATCTGTTTAAAATTTGAAATGTTTATTATTATTTTTATTATTGTTATTATTTATCCTTTCCTAATGCAGGAAACTATATCCAGAGTTATGTCAAGGCATTGTGGACGTGGCCATTTCCAGTGTCTTCACCCTAAATAGCGGCGACTCCTCATCTGCGTCCTCTTCTCCTTACTCGTCCTCCCCATCTTCCTCCTCCCTGTTCACCACCAACTCCTGTTCCTCTCCCAAACTGAGAGCACCTCTCCACGTGGGTCCTTTCACTCGCCTGTAAGCACAAATATGCCCCCTCCCTTTTTCTTCTGTGCTAGAAGCTTCTTCCATCTCCCCCATCCTCATTGGTCGCACGTGCCGCCTCTCTGCACCCTGAGATGCTGCACATGCGAGCAAGCTGCCGAGCCGCTCCTTCGTACTTTTGCACACGTTGGCCCAAGGGAGACTTTCTCTTTAGGGACTTCTCTGAACTGCAGGAAAGATCCGTGCGCTCCTGATTATGCATATTTTGAATGCGAGGATGGCAATGAACTGGTCAGTAAATGTTCTCAGAGTTTCTGAACGATGACGGGCATCCCCAAGCAGATTGGTCGAAGTGGTGAAAGTCGCAGAGACGCTCCAACTGAGACTGTAGTGCCTTACATTTCCAACCACTCTCCCTTAAAAAAAACCTGCCAGTTAGCTTGCTCTGTTACAGTAACCTGTACTCGTTCTTTAAGCTTTTGCACTGTTGCTCACTGAAGTCATGTTAAGTCCACAAGAAAATAGCATAAAACAAGGCATTTGACATTTTAGTGAGCTTATGGAGGTTTGAGTGCTGTTTAATCATCAGACACTTCTTGTTTTTCTGTTTTTGTTTTTAATCACTTTTTATAACTGACTTACAAACAAGTTTGTTTGAAAAATATTAGACATGATCAAGAAGCTCTAGAGACTGAAGGATGAAGGCTCTGGTGTGTTACGCTAACACTACTTGTCTGATTGAGCTAAAGGATGGCCTTGAAACTGAACATTCCTCCTGACTTGACCATGTGGACACTACATCAGGGCAGCTGGGTGGCATAAGTGAGCAGGGAGACTGTGCTTCGGCTGTAAACCCGGGAGCGAGTCTGCTACAGGGACCTCTCAGTGGCGAAAAGGGAAAAATCCTCGTCAGTTATTCTGTAATCAATTTGTTTTATGTGATCTGAAGAGAGCATGTTTGTGTGAAAGCATGTAGCATACAAGCCCTAACCCACAGCTCTGTTTGCTGTAAAGAACTCTGTGTTTTCTCTCTGATAGACTGTTATTGTAAAGTGTAAAGTAGGTCTTTGTTACTGAGCTGGTGAAGTGAGCGTAGAGTAGCTTGTACAGAGTGTCTTACTGCTTCTTAAACATGTTTAACGACCCCATTAAAGGACACTTGGAAAAGATAGCAAAGCTGATAAAATGCTTGTTTCCCGGTGTGTTGAAAAACACACTGTGGTGAGCATTACCACATCGTCATTACCAAAGAAAAGTCAGCGGTGTTAAGGAAGTCCCAATACAGTGGTTAATTTCATAATAACTTGGACTTGTTTCGCTTTGTGGGGTCTTTAAATATTTGACCTTTTCATTCGAACGAAATCTTTGTGAGTAGACAAGATTTTAGAGGTGTTCCCGTCCAAGACGACTTGTGTCAAATCTGTTTTGTGTTACTGCTCGTTAGAAATGATTGTCAGATTGTTCAGTTGTTGTCTTTTATTAGATTGAAATAGTTGACAGTTGCACATTCATGTGTTTCTAGGGGCTCGTTTGATTCCCTTAAAAAAAGGAAAAGAAACAAAAACACCCTTTTGTTGAAATATGTGAGGTTTTGTGTCCCAATAATTAAGGTGAATCATCAAAACATTTCATTCTTTCTTTCTTTTTTTTTACTCTGTGTTTACAAGAAGACTCGAGAATGAAGGATGTGTAAGAGACTGAAGTTAATACGAAGAGAAAACAAAATCTTAGTATTGTTTTTAAATCTGTAGGGACATTTCCATCAAAGGGAAGGGTTCCTTAGAGGGAACTGTATATTGTTTTTTTTTGTAGTTGTTTTTTTAAAAGGCGTTTAAATGCACCTTTATTTTTTTTTTGTACCGGGGTAAATTTGCCTCTTTCATTAGAAAACCTCATTGATGTCATTTCCTCTTACTTAGAGTGTTTTTGTACATGTGACTCATTTTCTCATGTTTTTCCTTGTGTGTTTTATATCTCTACTTTCTCATCTTTACCAAAGATTATCCTGCTGCATTTTCAGTGTTACACCTTTTGTAGTGAACAGATTGTCACAGACCTGACTCGAAAGCAAGCATCATGATCAGAGGAATGTGTGCTGTTTTTTTTGTTTTCTTGTTTTTTGTTGTTGTTGTTGTTGGGTTATGATTTATTGGAAATCTGCATGAACGTTTGTCTTTATCAGAGACAATATTATTAGAATAAAACATGTTACTGCTTCTGTCATGCAAACATTTCTGCACATCCACGTGTTGGGCTGCATTTCTGATGTGCATTTCAGGCTTCTGAGCAACACTGAAGAAGATGAGGGAAGCAGAGTGGTCTGTGAACGCAGCTCGCAGACGAGCTACAGAA
Organism: Rhamphochromis longiceps; assembly: GCF_057381845.1. Lineage (NCBI taxonomy): Eukaryota > Metazoa > Chordata > Actinopteri > Cichliformes > Cichlidae > Rhamphochromis > Rhamphochromis longiceps. Next base: position 26,634,986 of record NC_140569.1, read on the forward strand.
CGTTCAGAAATGACCCAGACCTTTGGTAGGTGGATGGTGAAATAATACGACACTAATAAAAGTTCAGTTTTTGTTTCTAAATTTTGCCTCTCTGCTGTGAGACTGGTTATTAACTAATGTTTTTTTGATTTGTCTTTGAACGCCTCGCAGATTAGTTAAAAAGAGAAAATGTGTCTAATCCATTTGTTAGGTGTGACTTCTTTTATCATGGGAAAAGTCCACATGAGTAGGTTATCATGCAGATGAACCACACACCCGCACATAGTTATCTTATATTTCTTCCTTCTTTTATTACTCATGGTTTTCTTCTGAAATTTGGCTTCTCTCTGACATAAGTTGACCTCATTTGCCCCCAGGAGGTGTACCCACATGATCTTAAACAGGGACATTCAACCAGCTTTGCGTGAAGAAATTCCTTTTAAACTAGTTAACCAGGAAATGAAACAAATTATTAAAATTTTATCTAATAATCTTAGCCAAGATAGCAGTGAAAGAACTGATGTGTGGCACAGCTGCATCATCTGTCCGTTGTTTTGTTCTAACCCACTGAGATATATGTAGGGTCATGTGATCTTAGATGCTATATAAACATACAATACATACATACAAACACAAACTTATGTGGGGTTGCTTTTACTAAAAAATCACTATCCACGATGTGAAAAAACACGAGGGAAATAATTATTTGATCCCCTGATTGAATTTGCAAGATTGCTTACTTCTTTGGAAGTGAGCAATCTTTTAGACTAGTTTCATTTTGATGGAGAGAGACAGAATATCAACCAAACTTCCAAGGAAAGAGATGACATGAATGTTATAAATTGGTCTGCATGTCACAGAACATGACTTGGTGGCGAAATCTTTGTTGGCAACTACCAACAGCGCCAAGCAGTAAGACATTTCTTGTAGTTGGTCACCAGGTTTGGCCACATCAGGAGGGATTTTGGGCCACTCTTCTTCAGAGAAACTCAGAATCATTTTGGTTTCTTGGCTGCTGCTTCGCAACTCAAAGCTTCAGCTCCCTCCACAAATTCTCTCTAGGACTGAGGTCTGAAGACAACTCCATGATCAGAGAGAAAGGAGGAGCTCTGCACACCTTTACTTGTATGTGTTGATATTTGTGTATTTTTATGATTTAACATAAAACCACTGAAACATCCTGTAGTCTGTTGCACATCTGTAGTCACAGAAATCACAGCCTCAGTATTTACACTCTGTTTCGACCACAAACCTTGGTCCAAACCTTCTCCTGGACATCCAGCTGAGGTGAAATTGGAGCCCACATTAATTCCTTTTATGTGAACATTTCTGAGATCCTGCATTCACCATCCCACGAGCTTCCTTCCAAGGATGTTGAATGTGAAAAATGCTAACAGTTCACTTAATTATCCAAATTTCACACAAACTAGCACTTTAACTGCTCTTAAAAAACAAGTCAATGTCCTTGTCCAGTTTAGAGCTGGGGCTTTGTAACAAACAGAAAGAGTGGGACAGACTGGATTGTCCCATGACTGAGACATCAGCCAGCAAAGACGGGCATGGAGAAGACACCTAGAAACAGAGCTGCAATCACTCATTTTATGGTGTGTTCTTAATGCATAGGTGGGCTTTGGACTCACAGATGGGTCAGCCTATTATTCACGTTTCAACTGAAGGAGGAAGAAGGACACCAAACCAGGGAGTTTCCAGATGTTGTGATGGCCTTTTCTTTCGTTTCTGCAGTACAGAAAGGTAACTTACAGGCCAGTCAGGCAAGCAGGCCATCGCATTGCCACATGTTCTCAAGTTGTAACTTGAGATCTCTCTGAAGGAATTTTCCCTCTTTTTTTTTTTTAAATCTTGTACGTATATCAAAGTTTATTACATGGGAAGGCAATGAAGTCACTGCCTGTATCAGATATACAAAAAAGACTTGTCACATAAGTAATGTCGTCAGAGCGAGGTGTGGAGAGGATTACTTGTATGGATTGTGTATGTAAAAGGAAAAGAGTAACATCAGAATCACAATGACATCATTGCGTGTGTTTTGAATCTCTACCTGTTTCATCTGGGTCTTCTTCCTGCACAGTCATCTCAACAAAATTACACAAAAACCCCCAAATGTGCACTCTGCCACAGGCTCCCAGATGACTGATTAATTCCCCTATTAAAAGCAATATTAAAACATCACATATTTATGTGTGTGATCTTTTACCGTTATTAAAAAAATGGTATTGCTTACCGAACCAGCAGTAACACTAGAGACAGCTTTGACCACGAAGCACTGTATGTGACTCATAAGCTGCTTTTCAGCAGTTTCCAATAAAAAAAAAAAAAACTTTCCATAATTACAGGTTTATTCTTCAGTAACTGAATGACGTTGTGAGGGGGAACACAAACTCCACAACAAAACACTTTATTTAGTGTTAAACGTGTTAACCTGTGGCGTTTTTACTGTCACTAATGTCAGGTCATTATTGCTGAAAGATAATGTTGTTAACGGCTTTCTAAACTGGTTCCAGATGACGTCACGTGTGTACTTAATGCTTAATGCTCATAAAGTTCCCCCATGTATATATTCACTTTATGTATATAATGTTCTTCTCTCCCCTTTTGCAGTTGAAGAGCGTGTCAGGATACATTTCACTGCGTGTTGTACTTGTATAACTATGCATGTGACGAATAAAGAATCTTGAATCCTGAATCGTGAATCTTCAGTATAATAAACATCACAGTGTTACATTGAAAAGCAGCTGAATTTGTCAGATGACCTATTATAGTGTCTAAGAATAATTTGGAGTGAATAATCATAGATTTTAATATAATCCACCTGTTTTAAAGTGAAGACTTTGGTCATCAAACCAGAGGCAAAGGCTCAGTCATTAAAGAACCCCCAAAAGTTGATTCTGTTCATCTGGACGTAGAGTTTTGTGGGAGAAATGTTTCGTCACTCATCCAAGGGACTTCTTCAGTCTCAGCTGACTGCAGGTTTCCCCAATCTTATAAACAGTACATTTGCATAATGACTGAAACCAGCCCACTGAAGGAACAATGGGCTAAGAGATCAGTTCCTTCATCATAATTATGCAAATTCTCATGACCAATGACCAAAACCCACTGATCAAAGACCACTGATCAATGGCCATGAGTACCATTCACAGAGAGTTGGGGAATGGCTGCAATCACAGCATTGTAAGATGGCGAAAGATGTACCCTTAGACCCCTCCTCGATTCAGAGATGGTCTTTCCCTTTTCACGTAAATGGCCTCCTTGACTCCGCACTCAAACCAGCGTTCCTCCCTGTCCAGGATGTGTACATCCTCATCATTGAAAGAGTGTCCACTGGCCTGTAGGTGTAAATAGACTGCAGAGTCCTGGCCTGACGAGGTAGCTCTTCTGTGTTTTGCCATCCGCTTCGCCAGAGGTTGTTTGGTTTCCCAAATGTATGAATCATAACAACCCTCCTGGCACTTAGCAGCGTACACTATGTTACTCTGCTTCTGTCGGGGGTCCAGCGTGCTTTGGGGTTTAAAAGCAGATGAGACGTGGTGATCACATAGAGGCAGTCCACCAAATCATCAAGCACTTAAAGCAGCATCATTCAGTACAGACACTGGATAATCAAACTGCCACTCCCTGTACCCGAAGCAAACTGGTAATAGAGTTGTTTTATATGAAAGTTTCTGCATTCATACAAACCCTCCTGTCATTAAGCAGACTCAGCACAGAGCAGTTTTATTAACAACTCCTCAGCTCAAGGAGACTGTTGTTGTTTTTATTTACTAAATGTTGTAGTGTAAAATGATTGCTGCAAGCAAAGTGTAATAAGTGGAGTTGTGGATTATGTGTCAAGATAACCAGTACTGAATGATTTTAGAAACTGGAGCTGACAAAGGTCAGGAAGACAAAGAATTGGAGGAGAAATGTTTTTCAGTTTGATCTGTGGATGTGTCCTATTAAGATTTAGCCTTGAAAAATAAAATGGTTGAAGTTGGTGTGACTTTGAATCGTGTTTTCAATGCACTTTTATTACATTACAATATGCCATTTTCTTGTAATCTTCTATTATTGTAGCATCTTTACCTTACAATATGAAGCGCCTTGAGACAGTGTTGGGTTGTTACAGTGTGGCGCTATATAATGAAATTAAATTGACTATGTAATGTGAAACATTAAGATTTAATCTTTACCTTTAGCTTTTTTTTTTATTTCTGGAATAATAATAATGTTATTTTAAATGAGCAGGTGCCGCGAGGGCAGAGCCTCCCTCTCGGATGACGTCACGTGTAGACACCTTAAAGCCTGCATGAACGAGAGCACTTCTCGCCGGGTGCGGTGGCGCGCGCCTGTAATCCAAGCTACCGGGAGGCTGAGGCTGGCGGATCGTTTGAACTCAGGAGCTCTGAGCTGCAGCGGACTATGCCGATCGGGTGTCCGCACTAAGTTCGGTATCGATATGGTGCTCCTGGGGGAGCTCGGGACCACCAGGTCGCCTAAGGAGGGGTGCACCGGCCCAGGTCGGTAACGGAGCAGGTCAAAGCCCCCGTGCCGCTCAGTAGTGGGATCGCGCCTGTGAATAGACGCTGTAGTGCAGCCTGAGTAATACAGCGGGACCCAGTCTTTTTACGCTCTTTCTCCTCTCCACAGAAATATACACACAGCACACACACTCACACATCACGTTTTTACAGCTTATAACACCGTCAACACAGCTTCTCTCTCCTTTCTTTCCATTGAAAAAGACTGCTGTTTGTTGGTCCCACAGCGCCTCCAACTTGAGGAAGAAGAAATTACCAACACATTGCAACTTCACTAATAATAATTTTTTAATAATAATTCATAATAACTGTAAAAATTATACAAATAACCATTTTTCTTTCTTCGGTGACTGTATTCAATGAACACAAAAATAAACAAAAGCAGCCTAAAGCAAAGCTCTACTTTCTCTTTTTTAAATAAATGAAGCATGACTACTTTCAGCTATTATGTCATCCAGAGCTTCAATGTGTAATCTTTTGCTTGGCAGTTGTAATATCCACAGTCTCCCTGTGGTTTACAGTTTAATGCTACAGTGCATCAGGAGTATAAGAGAACCTGTAATGCCTGTTGCAGGCAAACTGATGTCTGAAGATTTGAAAGATATTAATTTACTAAATAAAATCAAAATGCTGGACTGTAAACAGCACAGAACAACAGCTTGAATTTATGTTGTGTTTTTTTCTGCTCATAGAAAAAAATATTTGAAATGCACTTCAAATAGGTAAGCACTCACCGCAAGTAATAGGTAATGCAATTAAATATGAGAAACTACAACTGTGATAGGCTACAACTTTAGCTGGCTAAGAGAAATGGATGGATGTGGATGGATTTTTCCACATTTGTCCAAAATAATGGAATGGGAGTTTGTTCCTCTTTGAACTAATTTTTTTTTTTAAAAAACTGGAAAAATCCTCAGCACTCTATATAAAGACGTGTGGACGTATCCTATAAAGATTTAGCCTTGAAAAGTAAAATAGTTGAACTTGGTGTGACTTTGAATCTTATTTTCAATCCACTTTTATTACATTACAATAATTTTGTCTGCTATTTAAGATGTAGCAGGGCTTTATGGGCTATCAAACAGAAATCTCTTAAAAGTGAGGAAACATTAGCCAAATAGAATGAATATGGCACATTCCTCTACATGACTAGAAATGAAGATCAGAAGCAGGGGCCACTCTGGGTTCAAACCTTTAGGGGGGCTCAGCTGTTAAATCATAGTGTCATGCATACAGTGCCTTGTAATTAATATTAATGGAATATGCTGTTTAAAAGTGTAATTTAAACTTTTAAAATTTGCAAACCTCAATTCAGTATATTAAACATCACAATGTTACATTGAAAAGCAGCCTAATTGGATGATCTATTATTGTGTCTAAGAATATTTTGGAGTGAATAATCATAGATTTTAATATAATCCACCCATTTTAGTCATCAAACCTGAGGCAAAGGCTCAGTCGTTAAAGATGTTTTAAGGAATCATTTGTTGCCAAGCAGATAAGATGAGAAACATGCACAACATTATTTCAGTCTCTTAATCACATAGAGGCAGTCCACCAAATCATCAAGCACTTAAAGCAGCATCATTCAGTACAGACACTGGATAATCAAACTGCCACTCCCTGTACCCGAAGCAAACTGGTAATAGAGTTGTTTTATATGAAAGTTTCTGCATTCATACAAACCCTCCTGTCATTAAGCAGACTCAGCACAGAGCAGTTTTATTAACAACTCCTCAGCTCAAGGAGACTGTTGTTGTTTTTATTTACTAAATGTTGTAGTGTAAAATGATTGCTGCAAGCAAAGTGTAATAAGTGGAGTTGTGGATTATGTGTCAAGATAACCAGTACTGAATGATTTTAGAAACTGGAGCTGACAAAGGTCAGGAAGACAAAGAATTGGAGGAGAAATGTTTTTCAGTTTGATCTGTGGATGTGTCCTATTAAGATTTAGCCTTGAAAAATAAAATGGTTGAAGTTGGTGTGACTTTGAATCGTGTTTTCAATGCACTTTTATTACATTACAATATGCCATTTTCTTGTAATCTTCTATTATTGTAGCATCTTTACCTTACAATATGAAGCGCCTTGAGACAGTGTTGGGTTGTTACAGTGTGGCGCTATATAATGAAATTAAACTGACTATGTAATGTGAAACATTAAGATTTAATCTTTACCTTTAGCTTTTTTTTTTTTATTTCTGGAATAATAATAATGTTATTTTAAATGAGCAGGTGCCGCGAGGGCAGAGCCTCCCTCTCGGATGACGTCACGTGTAGGCACCTTAAAGCCTGCATGAACGAGAGCACTTCTCGCCGGGTGCGGTGGCGCGCGCCTGTAATCCAAGCTACCGGGAGGCTGAGGCTGGCGGATCGTTTGAGCTCAGGAGCTCTGAGCTGCAGCGGACTATGCCGATCGGGTGTCCGCACTAAGTTCGGTATCGATATGGTGCTCCTGGGGGAGCTCGGGACCACCAGGTCGCCTAAGGAGGGGTGCACCGGCCCAGGTCGGAAACGGAGCAGGTCAAAGCCCCCGTGCCGCTCAGTAGTGGGATCGCGCCTGTGAATAGACGCTGTAGTGCACCCTGAGTAATACAGCGGGACCCAGTCTTTTTATACTCTTTCCCCTCTCCACAGAAATATACACACAGCACACACACTTAAATATCATGTTTTTACAGTTTATAAAAGCGTCAACGCAGTTTCTCTCTCCTCTTTTTCCATTGAAAACCACCGCTGTTTGTCGGTTGCACAGCGCCTCCAACTGGAGGAGCGGCGCAATGACCACCACTCGCGTCATTTTAGCTAAACGAAATTTTATGCATAACTACGCCCACAAGATGGCGCTAAGCTAGCAGTGTGCGAGTCTAGTTACACCCAAAAAACTTAAGCGAAGAAGAAAACGCTTCTCTTCCTGTGTAGGGCATGTGCTTCCTGTGTCAACCATGCACATGTGGTAAACAAGCGCAAGCATGGATTTTTCAAGTAAGTGGAGTGATCTTCCCAAAGGTCCGAGTCTGAAAAATCTGACAGATGGAAGCTTTGGCCACATGAAGGACACCCAGCATGCTGCCATTCAGGATCTGACCAAAGCTCACATCGAGTCGTTTGACCAGGCAGTCACAGACGGACTCAACCGCGTTGTGCAGGTCAGCAAATGTTTCTTCAAAGTTCTCAACAATGTGATGAATCACTTCATTAAGACCAGCGATTAACCCCAACTAGTTAAAACTACGATTAATAGCGTACACTGTGTGACTCGGAGTTGTGTAAGCTTGTCTTGAGCACGCAGTGCAGTGATATGCAGTGAGTTACTGTAGGCCAGTGAAAGCCACCATAACAACGATGAAATGAGTGAGTGAAGAATTTGGTTTCCTGCTGGTCGACTAGCTGCTGGTATCATTTCCAGCAGTATTTTCTCTGAAAGCTGCTCAACCTGCTGTGAACATCCCTCTTGCAGTTGCTTCCCATAATCTTTGCCTTTCTTACGTTTCTCACTTTTCCGTCACCTTTCCCAGTCCATCCCCCCCTTAGAGTTCATGTTCAAAAATGAACGGATCAGCCTTGGTTTCGTTGAAGCTGCCATCCAAAACCCAGTGGTTGCCAAAGGAAACATCTGCAAGGAAATGAAGGTGTTCCCAGCAGAGTGCCGGGGAAGAAGATGCTCGTACAAAGGGAAAATAGTGGTAAGCCTGAGTCGTGTTTATATTCCCACAGCAACGTTTTAAAATAATCCATGTTGACTGGGTGAGTGTTGACTCATTTCAGGCAGACGTCAGCTGGTCGATCAATGGAGTTCCCAAAGGCATCATCAAGCAGTCTCTGGGTCATGTGCCCATCATGGTGAAGTCCAAGCTGTGTAACCTGCATGGCATGTCCCCCAAAGAGCTTGTAGAGCATCACGAAGAAGCCGAGGTAGGATATGGCAACTGTACTTTTAAACTGAGCCAGGATGGGTTTAAATATTGTCCTATAATACCAGCATCAACTTTGACAGGAAATGGGAGGTTATTTCATTGTGAATGGAATTGAGAAGGTTATCCGCATGCTGATAATGCCAAGGAGGAACTATCCTATCGCCATGTCAAGACCCAAGTGGAAGAACAGGGGTCAGGGTTACACTCAGTACGGTAAGTATTACTTCTAAAGAAAACAGTGCAGCAATGAGTCCACGCCTGCATGTTTTCACCGGCTTTTTCTTCACTCAGGTATTTCTATGCGTTGCGTGAGGGAGGAGCACACAGCCATCAACATGAACCTGCATTATCTGGAAAATGGAACTGTGATGCTGAACTTCATCTACCAGAAAGAGCTCTTCTTCCTCCCACTAGGCTTTGCATTAAAGGTGAGCAAGCCTGCAGCTTTCATTACAGAACAGTTAATGATAAAAATCCTTTAGGCTCATTGTGTGCTCATTTGCTCTCATGTTCCTCAGGCTCTGGTGGACTTCACAGACTTCCAGATCTACCAGGAGCTGATCAAAGGCCGCGAGGACAATTCTTTCTACAAGACCTGTGTGTCCGAGATGCTGCGCATCGTCATGGAGGAGAACTGCACCACCCGCAGCAAGGTGCTCAATTACCTCGGAGAGCGCTTCAGGGTTAAGATGAACCTCCCTGAGTGGTACACAAATGAACAGTGTGCCAACTTCCTGTTAAAGTAAGTTCTGGGGATGGATACGGTTGACACCCGTTCTGCTTTATGTTTGGTGGTATGTTTATTTAAAAAAAGGGGCTTACTCTGTTTTGATCAGTGAGTGTATCTGCATCCACCTGAAGTCAGACGTGGAGAAGTTCTACTTGCTCTGTCTGATGACGAGGAAGCTCTTCACTTTTGCCAAGCAGGAGTGCATGGAAGAAAACCCCGACAGTATCGTGTGCCAGGAAGTGCTCACTCCTGGTCAGCTCTACCTCATGTTTCTGAAGGCAAGAATCTTCAATATTTTTCTTAGTTTTTTTTGTCTTTGTCCTTTCTCCTTTGCTGAGCAGGACTGTAGTAGCATTTCAGCTGCTCCTCTTAGGCAGATCATTTGCCTCCATCTCACCCGATTGCTAACATCTTTCACAGCAGCCCTCTGCATGTCCTCCTTCACTACATTCATGTTTCTTTTCTGTGGACTACTTCTTGTCTTTTTACCTGACTGCTCCATGTCCACAGTCAGTGTTGGGTAGTAATGGAATACATGTACAGTGGTCCCTCGCTGTAACCTTTCACGTCCTCGCTGTTTCGCGGATTTTTTTGGTGCAATTTTTCATGTTTTTTTTGTTTTGTTTTTCCAGCACATTGTGTTCTGCATCCTGATTGGCTGTAGACCATTGTCAGTCAATCTCGTGCCGTGTCTCCTTTACAGTACAGAATGCGTTCAGCTTGTTAAATTTACGTAAATCTTCGATCGCTAGCAGTGTGCTGTACTGTATGTTTGTAACTTTTCTCCCCAACAAACACAATGTCGACGAGACGTTTTGCACCGTCAAAGGCAACCGCGGGTGCCTTTGCCTTCATTTTGTAATACTGGACTTATTTTTCTACGAAGGTTTGAACTTTGAGAGCGTTTAAGAGAGAAAAGTGTTGTGCCTGTCTGCGAAAAGTGTATAAAGTGTGTAGTAAGGGGTTTTACAGCCTTAAAACATCTATAGTAATTGTAAAAAATAAAGTTGGCTACTTTGCGGATTTCACCTATCGCGGGTTATTTTTGGGACATAACTCCCGCAGTAAACGAGGGACCACTGTACCGGCATTATGTATTTAAAATAACTGTATTCTATTACAGTTACCGTTTAAAAAGGTGGTATTCAGAATACAGTTACTTTGTTGAAATAAATGGATTACACGGCGGTCTTTTCCTGATTCATATGTTAGACTGTGCTCTCTTTTGGTATTTCCACGCCGGTGGAAAGCCATTATGGCGAGTAGCCTTCAGTAATAGTAATAAATCACACAGCAGTAGTACATTCATGTAGTTGTAAAAAGCATGATAATATATTAACTAATCCAAAGTATTTGGAATACGTTACTGTCATTGAGTAACGTAACGGAATACCTTACAAAATACATTTTGGGGCATGTATTCTGTAATCTGTAGTGGAATACATTTTAAAAGTAACCTTCCCAACACTTTCCACAGTGCTCACACAAAGTGTCTTCTTCCACTTAAGCCTTCAGTTGTGTGATTTAACCACTCAAACGTTTTCGCAGGAGAGACTGACTGCATGGCTGGTGTCTGTGAAGCTGTCCTTTGACAAGAGAGGCAGCAAAGTGACCGGAGGATGGAGCTCTGAAATGATGATAAAGATGCTCAACATGGGAACTGACTTGACCAGACCATTTGAATATCTGCTGGCCACTGGAAACCTCCAGTCTAAGACAGGTCCTGTCCAAGACTAATACATGGCCAGCTTTGAAAATTCACTAAAACATTCATTCATTCATCTAAAAATGTGCTCCCTCCTCCCACAGGTCTGGGCATGCTGCAGAACACCGGGCTGTGCGTTGTAGCTGACAAGCTCAACTTCATTCGCTACCTGTCTCACTTCCGCTGCGTGCACAGAGGAGCAGCGTTCGCTAAGATGAGGACCACCTCTGTGCGTAAGCTGCTGCCCGAGTCCTGGGGCTTCCTGTGTCCTGTCCACACTCCAGACGGCGAGCCTTGCGGACTCATGAACCACATGACAGCCAGCTGTGAAATTGTGGCATTGACCTTGTCCACCACGTCACTGCCTGCTCTGCTCTGTTCGCTTGGTGAGGACTGACTTCAGGCAGTTGTTGTACAATCTTACCCAGGACCAAAAGCTAGTCCATTGTCTACCACAGAACTAGACTCTATAGATTTGTGACAATTAGGGAGGAGAGGTCGGCGCGTGTGCTTGCAAATGAGAGACATAGCAATACTTTCATGAATCAATTGTTAAATAATACTTTTTGTAAGGTATTCCAATAACAGTGACCTGCCTGTGGGGAAACGTCATTAAAGTAATGCTGAAATAAAAGATTAACTCAGGCAGTCATTGATATACTTCGTAGGCCTGGCCAGGTAAAGTCTCTGCACGTGGCACTGGGTTGAAATGCGTTTGCTGTATCTGCTCGTTTAGGTGTCACTCCTGTGGATGGAACTCCTGGTCGGGCCTTTGCAGACTGCTACCCTGTGGTCCTGGACGGTGCTGTTGTTGGCTGGGTGGAGGCTGACTTGGCTCCAGTTGTGGTTGAATCACTGCGCAGGTTCAAGGTATTGTCTTCTGTTAGCTGCTCCCTTTAGCTGCACCACAGTGGATCATCTGCCTCCATCCCTAGCATCCTCCCCTGTCACATCGGCCCTCTGCATGTCCATCCATGAATCTTTTCTTGCTCTTTTTCTCCTGCCTGGCAGCTTTATCTTCAACATCCTTTGTCCGGTATATCCACTGTCCCTCCTCTGCACATCCAAACCATCTCAGCTTTGCCTCTCTTCGTTTATATTAATTTCTTATTGCCTCCATCCTGGTCTCTCCCAATGAAAAGCTATGATAACATAAGCTCCACCTCTTTTTGTCAGTTCATCAGAGCAGGTCTTGCTACCTACTTAAATCCCTTTTGCTCTTGTTGCTATCACCTCTGACACTGGTCTCCATCCACTCTACCCTGCCTACACTCTCTTCTTCACTTCACTTGTGCACTGTCTGTTGCAGGTAGGGCTGCCACAAACGATTATTTTGATAGTCGACTAGTCACCGATTATTTTTGCGATTAGTCGACTAATCAGATCATCATCCATTGGACGTACAGCGTACAGCTTATTGCACCAGCAGCATCTGGTCTTATATAACTATCATTAGCTTACAGCTTGAAGTGTTTGTGCTAACTAAAAATAAAGACAAGATGGTAGTTTATTAATTTTTAATGAAATTTGCAGATTGTTTCGGTGAAGTTTAATAAACTCCTTGCTTTCTAAAATATAACAGGACACCGGAGTATATTATCCAGCGTCTCACACTTCTGATGATCAGCTGTCTGCTTGAAGTTTATTTAGCTGTGCAAAAACTATAACTTTAATCTTAGCCAAACCGATTTACTCAGGAACAAATAAAATACTAAAGAAAGCCAAACAATAACATTTTAAGTTATCTAAGTGACTTATATATCATGTTTAACCTGAGTAGCGAAAGACAGTGGTGGGTTTGAAAACGATTTGCCGGGAGTCCGGTGTTCTCACGGCTCTAGTTAGCCTTGCCCCCGCCTAGCTAACGAGCTAGTGGGTAACAGACGTCTCCGAAAACGTCGGAGAGCTTTTGAAAATATGCGGTGTCTTGATAAACTGAGCAGATATTTGAGGTTTACACAGCTACATTCTCGCCTGAAAATATGTTAAACGTTTATTTTGTGACCCAGAAAGAATAATAAGAGTAAAGTTAAAACTAACTAGCTGCCGCCATTGTTGACAGCTGCGCTATGAATTCTGGGACACAGCTTCTTCTTCTTCGGGGTTTAACGGCAGCTGGCATCCTTGTACATGCAGTGCTGCCATCTTCTGTTTCAGTCCGTTATTACACCCTTAAATCCTACTACTCATTCCTGCGTCCTTTGTGATCTTACAAAGCTTCAAACGATGCGTCGACTATTAAATTAGTCGTCGACGATTTTAATAGTCGACATAATCGTGACTAGTCGACTAATCGTGGCAGCCCTAGTTGCAGGTTCACGGTATACTAACTCCTGCTTGGTGTCACCTGTGTATACTGTGCAGAAAACTGATCTTTAAAACTTATACCTCCAGGTGTTAAGAGAGAAGAAGATTCCTCCCTGGACAGAGATTGTCCTGGTTCCCAAAACAGGCAAGGCCAGCTTATATCCAGGCCTGTTCCTCTTCACAACACCTTGTCGCATGGTGCGGCCTGTACAGAACTTGGCTTTTGGCAAGCAAGAGTTGATTGGCACCTTTGAACAGGTAATGTGTTAAAAGTGGAGGGTTTTTTTGTAGCTGTAAGAGCACCGTTTTAGTCCGAGCACCTTTTCTCCTTTGCCTGCAGCTTTACATCAATGTCGGAATCTTGGAGAATGAGATTGAACCAAGAGTAACCACACACCAGGAGCTCTTCCCTCACAGTATGCTCAGTGTGGTGGCAAACTTCATCCCATACTCTGACCACAACCAGAGTCCCAGGAACATGTACCAGTGTCAGATGGGTAGGTTATTTGAATCTTTTCTTTGACAGTTTTGAGCAAACCTACATTTTCCATGAACCACTGTGCTCATTCCCCTTATTTCAGGTAAGCAGACTATGGGCTTCCCGCTACACTCTTTCATGGATCGCTCTGATAACAAGCTGTACCGGCTCCAGACCCCACAGAGCCCACTAGTCAGGCCTTATATGTACGACCACTACGGCCTCGACAACTACCCCAGCGGCACCAACGCCATCGTGGCCGTCATATCCTACACAGGCTACGACATGGAAGATGCCATGGTGAGTTAAATGAAACTGTTCTCTATTTTTAATCGGGATAGGGTTGAACTCTTGACACATGTTGTTTTCATCAGATTGTGAACAAGTCGTCATGGGAGAGAGGCTTTGCCCATGGAAGTATCTACAAGACGGAGCTGGTGGACCTGGCAGAGAAGGTGAAGGGAGAAGACGGCGTGGTGTTTGGAACCAAGCCAGGCGACCCCAAAGTGAAAGAAAAACTAGACGCTGATGGACTGCCCTTCATCGGATCGGTGCTTCAGTATGGAGACCCTTTCTACAGCTACATCAACCTCAACACTGGGCAGACCTTTATCTCCTACTACAAGTACGCGATAACATTTTTGTAGCAGTGTGATCATTTTTCATCAGCTCAGTTGTAAAATACCTCTGTTATTCACATTTTATGGTTTCTCTTCTCTGTTTGCAGGAGTCAGGAGGCCTGTATTGTTGACAACATAAAGGTCTGCAGTAATGACGGCGGCTCAGGCCGCTTCAAGCGCGTGTGCATCACTGTACGAATGCCCCGAAATCCCACCATCGGTGACAAGTTTGCCAGCCGCCACGGACAGAAGGGCATCCTGAGCCGCCTGTGGCCGACGGAGGACATGCCCTTCACCGAGAGCGGCATGACTCCGGATATCCTGTTCAACCCCCACGGCTTCCCCTCCCGTATGACAATTGGGATGCTCATCGAGAGCATGGCCGGCAAGTCGGGCGCCCTGCACGGCCTCGGCCACGACGCCACACCCTTCACCTTTTCCGAGGAGAACTCGGCGCTCGATTACTTTGGCGAGCTGCTTCGGGCGGGCGGCTACAACTACTACGGTACGGAGCGGCTGTACAGCGGACTGAGCGGTCAGGAGCTAGAGGCAGACATCTTCATCGGCGTGGTCTACTACCAGCGGCTACGTCACATGGTCTCCGACAAGTTCCAAGTTAGGACGACAGGAGCACGAGACAAAGTGACCAACCAGCCCGTAGGAGGAAGGAACGTGCAGGGAGGCATCCGTTTCGGGGAGATGGAGCGAGACGCCCTGCTGGCTCACGGCTCTTCATTCTTACTTCACGATCGCCTCTTCAACTGCTCAGACCGCTCAGTGGCTCAGGTGTGCGTTGACTGTGGCAGCCTTCTCTCCCCTTTGTTGGAGAAACCGCCGCCCTACTGGTCATCCATGCGCCACCGTAAGACTGTCTGCACCCTGTGTGGCAAAAGTGACTCTGTTGACTCGGTGTCTGTTCCTTATGTCTTCCGCTACTTTGTAGCTGAGCTTGCTGCAATGAACATCAAAGTCAAATTAGAAGTCAAGTGAATTTTATAGGATGTAAAGATTCATGCCTTAAAGCGCCAACCCTGCACACTTTGTTCAGACGGGTCTCAATAAAGCTGCTCAAATCATGCGTGCCAACAGAAGACGATAAACGCATAACATGATGTCCATGAAAAGTTTTATTAGCCCCAAAAACATGACCAAGTATCAGTGTATGATGGGATGCACGGGTTGACAATCTTCTGCGATGAATAAAAATGTTCAGTATCAGGTTAATTTGTCATTGCTACAGTAGAAGTCAAGACTACTCAGATCCATTAAGAGAAATTATGAAATATTAAAAGTGCCACATTGGACTAAAATTTCACACATGACCACAAAATGCACTGGAAATATAAAGTGTCCTGAAAATGTCCCCTTGGGGAAAGTGTGTGCTTAATACTTTACTGAGGTGCTACTAACAGTAAATTAGTGTAAAAGTGATCAGGATGAAGTAAAGGCACTGAGCCCGTTTCCCACAAAATCGTATTTTCTTCAAACAAAACTGTTTCAAGCTTGATTAAATAAGAATAAATTAAAACTGTCTAAAACTATTTCATCACAACAATGGAAAAGAGGGAGGGGTGAGCAGCTCTGGGTGAAAGGTGAGTTGCCTACAGTGCTGGGATCATTACTTTTTTTTTTTTTAATTAATGCGTTACATTACTCACTGGAGAAAGTAATTTGTTATACCACTCATGATATTAAATACATTAGCAGCCTCTTATATAAACCTTACCGGGATTTATGCTTCAGTGAGAATGCTGTGACCACTGGTGTAACCTGTAAATACACGTTGGCTCAAAGTAGTCGACAAACACTGTCGACCAGTTCAGTACGTCATTTCCTCTTGTGCATTTCCAGCTACTGCTTTGTTGAGGTTTTTGGATTTATTAGTAAGAGAATAATCGTCTCAGTATTATGGATAAATAATAATAGCGTCAATATAAGGACTAGCAAATGTCAGGAAATTCCTGGAGG
Organism: Rhamphochromis longiceps; assembly: GCF_057381845.1. Taxonomy (NCBI): domain Eukaryota; kingdom Metazoa; phylum Chordata; class Actinopteri; order Cichliformes; family Cichlidae; genus Rhamphochromis; species Rhamphochromis longiceps. The sequence goes on from NC_140569.1 coordinate 26,651,227, forward strand.
GAGATTACTCAAACTATTGGAATCACCACAATGAAGACCTGGATGCAGGAGGAAAAGAAGGCCCAGTGTCTTGACTGATACAGCATGTAAAACATAACCACATGGTAATTAACACATACTGCGCCGGCACAAGTATAAACGCTAGCAATGAAGACAGCCGCTTGCGTAGTTTATGTCGTAGGCTCTACAAAGCAGAAGTCTAAATCAAGCCTTAGGCTGCACTCCCACAAATCCCAGCCTATTGAGGACATAAATATTCTCTTATTTTAGTTTTAAGTGTGACTGCAGAGCAAAGTTTAAACAAGACTTTGAATGGGTCAGCACTGTGATTCTACTGTAGAAATGGAGGATACAATGCTGACTGCTCATTACTGCCTTTGTTACCTACTAAAGAGCAGGCTTTGGCTGCTCAGCTTTAACATCTGCTTGGCTTCCTGAATGCTAGTTTGTGTGGGCGTGCTGTATGTGCTGATGCTTGCAATGAGACGATGTTGTCTTAGCAGTATGATGCAGTTGTTTCTGTCCTGGACACAGTTTGCACTTTACCTGTACACTCTTGTACTTTTGTGCAATAAAACAAAAATAATGTCCATATTCTCCAATTTTCAAAAGTCTAAAGAGCAGGTAACCTAGTAATAGGACGGCTGGTGATTCAGTCCCCATCTGCTCCAGTCTGCACGCCTTGGGCAAGATACTAACCCCAAGTTGCCAATCCATCGGTGTATGACACTGTGAATGTTAGATAGAAAGCACTTACATAGGTAAGGCATAGAAAAACAGTGCTCGTATGAATGGGTGAATGAGGCAAGTTTTATAAAAGCACTTTAGTTCAGTCCATTTAACTCCTCCCAGCACACAAGCTGAAATTAGCTGATTATATACACGTGTTTTTATTTCATCATGCAGGTAACTTTGTGTAACTGAAGAATAAATTATAACTAATGTGATTACTGAATTGAATACAGAAATGCATGTGCTATGGAAAAATTTAACGTGATTACAATAGGGCATCAGTCTGAAATGCCTTGAACCCAACAGTGCCAATGTCAAAAACATGCTTAATAATCTCGTACAAGTATCTTAACTGTACTCGAGTTTTTAACTAAATGCAATTACTTTGACTGCCTCATGTGTATAATAGTGAAGCTTCAACACACATTTTCTTACAGACTCTATGTTCAAAATTACGGTGTCTAAAATCCCAACCAGAAACCTCAAATTAAAATGCACCTCGTTGAACACTGGAAAACTAATAGGAGTAGTACCGTAATTGTCGGGCTATAAGCCGCTACTTTTTGCACAAGCTTTGAACCCTGCGGCTTTTAGTCAGGTGCGGCTTTTCTATGGATTTTCCATGATTTTTGTGATATCGTAAGACGATTTGTTTTGTTTGTTCCGCTGTTGTACGGCACTACGTTGCCTGGCGGAAGGATCGGGGTTCAAGAGTGGTATGTTAGTCACATGTCCGTCCGCCAGGCAACGTAGTGCCGTACGAAGTAGCGCGAAAAACAAACTTCAAAGTAGCGGTACGCGTTCAGCGGGAGGCGTGGATGACGAGCGGCGATAAACTTGCGAAAAGCAAGTTATGCTCAACTCCACCGGTGGATTCTGACAGCGTGGAAAAGTGCGAAAACATCCACGATCACTAACGGATTTTGAAGGGCTGGACTGCTGCATGATGGAGAGGAGGACACCGCCACGGCCCTTCTGAGGGTGTTCGACTCTGACACTGACAACGAGGATTTCTTTGGTTTTGAAAGTGACAACGAAGGAGAGAAGCGGAGAGTGGATGACGAAGCCATCCTGAGCCTGTTCGTTTCCGACATTGGAGAAGAGGACTTTGGTGGTTTTAGTGCGCAGGAAGACGAGAAAGATGGTGAATGACTGACTTTTCTTCTTGTTAAAGCCGTGTCACTGCACCTGAGCCTAAAAGGTAGTCCGAATCTATTTTTCTGGTGTGCTGTAGGCTACTGTTATGTACTACATGTGCAAATATGTACCCATAACTTGTTTTTCAAAATATTAATAAAAGTGGTGTCTCCAAACAGCCATCTCTTTCCTGACAATTCCCTTTGTGCATATTCTCTTACATATGATAAGTCAACATTGAAACACCTGCGGCTTTTAGTCAGGTGCGGCTAATGTATGTACAAAACAGGATTTTCCCCTGATTTTAGCTTGTGCGGCTAATATTCAGGTGCGCTTTGTAGTCCGGGAAATACGGTAGTCATATCTAAATCAATTATATCAATAGGTAAAAATTCCCACAACATCTCAAGTAAAACTCATTCACTCTTCACCAGTTGTTCTTATTGCAGCTGTGCCAGAATATCTGGTAATTCCAGAACAGTAGTGATAGTGTAGTCTGGCTTCTCTGACGCGCCCCCCCCTGCACTATTAATCCAAACTGTGGCCCGAACTCCGGCATTCAAGCCCCCCTGAATGTCTGTGTCCAGAGAATCTCCCACCATCACACAGTCCAGAGCCTCTACCTCCAGCATGCTGAAACACAACCTGAAGATGGAGGGGAATGGTTTCTGCTCTTTGTGTTCTCCTGCAATCACAATGGCATCGAAGAACTCCTCACATCCAGCCGTCGCCACTTTCTCTCTCTGGGTCTGGGCTACGCCGTTGGTCAGCAGCAGCAGCTTGTATCTGCTGCGCAGCTGTTTCAGGAGGTTGCATACTTGAGGAGAAAGAGTGAGAAGCTCCAGACGACTGCTTTTCCACATGTTATAACACTGAGCTGGCAAAGAAGGCGTAGAGCAATTCCCTACAGTCTCCTTGATGCTTTCCTCCCAGTGATGCGCACGGACATCATCTATGGTTTGACCAGCTGAGCAGTCAAAATTCTCATGGAACAGCTTCTGCTTGAACTTGTCACAAATGGTGCAGACGGTGCTGTCATCAAGGCCCAGCGTGGTCTTCAAAAATTCACTGGTCTGTATGAAATTCAGAAATTCACCACAAGATGTTAGCCTCCAAAATCCTTTTTTCATTTTATGCAAATGCAAAAAATAAAAATAAAAATAGTCATCTGTGGCTGAAGAACAACCAAAGATACAAAGAAGGGCATTTATTTAGGTGGTTGTAGGGGCTTTAGTATTCTCGTACTCTAAACAAGCAATTTTGAGGTGCGACAGGATTTTAGTTCCTCACATGTATTATGTGCTTTTTTTTTCCTGATTTTTCCATGCTTTAGTGGCATTTGGAATTGTTGTAGCAAAAAAGATATATATAAAACAACTTTTTTTTTTCTAATCTCCCTTTCTTTATTCTCTTGTACAGTGTGAGTGTCGGGGATGGTCATCTCAGACGCACTGCTCTGTCTGTGAGCACACCCATCCACTAGCTGTTCAAAACTTTGGTTTGCAAGGATTAGCCAATCCGAAAGTTTTAGAAAGAAGGACAAACGGAGCCCCTGCCTGTTTAGTGATTAGCTGAATAGTGGCCCCTTCCGGACTCCGTATGCGGTCCTGCCAATCGGACAATAAAAGTGAAAACTAGGCAGCAACAGCAGCGCAAACGTCCATAACAGCCACTCAGTTAGTTAAAATAGACAATAAAGAGCCCCGAACTGAAGACAGTAAAATAAATGTATCATTGGGTTGACTGAAAGACGTCACTAGTCTACGCACTTCCATGTAAAACTTACAAAAACCGACTGTAATTAGCTGACGGAAATAACTTAAATTCTAGGCGAATAATTTCTTTATTTTATTACCTTTTTTAGCGCCACTTCACCTGCTCGACTCGTTTCAATGAGCGTGTTGTCCAAATCAAACAAAATCGCTTTCACAGCCATGTCGTCAGCGGTAGAGGAGTGCTCTATCATTCTACGCCAAAACGCTGGTCGTTTGCGGAAGTGCTGCCGAGTGAAACGATTCATGGGAGTTGTAGTTCTAATTAACATCAATCCATTGCTATGTAGCTGTTGGATGGAGAGAGACTTCACATACTTAATTCAACTTCTGCTTCTCCTGAATTTGAATATTTGAATGAAATGCAAATGAATGAAGTTTTATTATTATTATTATTATTATTATTATTATTATTATTATTATTATTGTTATTATTATTATTATTATTATTATTATTATTATTATTATTATTATTATTATTATTATTATTATTATTATATTCCTCCCTAGTTATTCCCTCTTATGTATCCCCGGTATTAATTGTTAACAATTTTTTGAGAAAACTAAAAAGAACATGATCGTCACGTGAATCGAATAGCCTTCAGATAGTTCCCGGAAGTGCTTAGCGGGTAATTACAATATATAAATACAGAACTTCAAAATTGCCTTTCCTACTGTAGTTTGTATTATACAAAAAGTGTAGTTAAATCTGTGGATAGTTTAACTTGCAAGCCTTACCCTCATATATTTTAAACTTGGTCTTTTTTTTCTTTTTTCTTTTTTTTAAAGAATGCTAAATAACCACAGTCAAATAATAATATAATTACTATATTTTCTTGGAACAAAATAAACATTTTTAAGTTAATCATTTTCTGACAGTTGTTCTTCCTTGTTCTTTCAGTCATGTCGTGATAACTCTGACCGCTAATCTCTGACTAAGACTTTCGGGAAACGACATAATGGGACTGTAAGGTGACTATAAATGATGATTAAGTGCACTAGCATGAGGATAAGTGCTCTTTCTTATTAAATACAATGCACACTTAGTATTTCGAATGACTTACTCAAAGAGCTCTGGGCATTGTGATGTTTTTCCTCGCGATGGCGCCATTAAAACGAGGTATTGCATTCTTGCGTCCAGCATTATGTTGCAGATGAGATTCCTCGCTTTTTGTAATGACAATAATTTTAGTTCTTGTTTCCCCGATTAATAGTTACTAATACCTTTGATTATAACTTTATTCACAATTTGTCAAAATATAAATACAAATATTTGCAAGCAGTACAATAGTACAAGTGATATTTACTTGAAATGAAATACATCAAATCAATCAAGAATCTGATCACAGTGACTCAACAAAACACAAAACATTTACACAGTTTTTGGAACTCAGCATCTATAGTGCATTGGTCTTCATGATTTAAACAACTTGATGAGATGTATTCTATAGTTCATGACATAAATTCTCATTTATATTTTTTAAACTGGAGTTTTTATTTTAATCCTTTAACTATTAAAAAATAATAAATTAAATGTTACTGTCCATATATAGGTTTTAATTTGTAAGATTTTTTTTTGCTATATCGTGCAATGTATTGGTTTAAAAAGTCACTGTAAAATTTGTTCAGGTTTCTCAGAAAAAGAAAAAAAATCACACTGAAAGGTCCCAAAAACTCATGTATCAAATATAATAGTTTTGGCTTTACAGCTTTAATTTATATTTCTAAAGCCCAAATATAGCAGCTTTCCTAAACGTATCCATTGCCTCATTGTGATTTAGACTCTGTGCACTATTTTCCACAGCCCTAGTTCCCTTTTAATGCGTGCACTTTGTCTGTGTCCTGCTTATCTTAACCACCAGAAGGTGATGATAGAGCAGGAAACCATCAGTGTCATCGCTTGTCTACATAAATTGCCTACGTGACTCTTGACCAGGCATATTTCTAATTTAAACCATATTCCGTGACACACACTCTTTCAAAATAAAAACATACCTCAGTTCTTATGCAACCTGTCCTTAACGCTGTCTCATCTGGCAGTGAGCCAGAGGTTCACACGCAACAGTGTGCAAGCCTGTTGTACTCTCGTACCAAACCTGATCAGAAATCACAACAATCCTTTCTCACGTTACTTCAGAGGACTCTGTCTGCAGCTCGAGCGATTGTGCCTTTTTACAGAAACTGGGGCAAAAATAGTGTGGGAGGCTTAACCTGTTTTTATCTGCCAGACCAAACAGCACTTGATGCTTGCATGCGAAGGATACGCTTATTCAAATTACAGACGTGCATTAAATGAATCCAAAACCTCTTTTTTTTTTACTCCTAAACTTAAAAGGGGAAACGAAACATAAACAGTGAATGAGTGAAGAGCACACTTACAAGTGTAAAGATGGAATTTCCCCTCTCATGTGAGGGGGGTGGGGGGTACAAATAACTTCCCTAATACTTGTCACTCTTTCCAAGAAAGTGCAGGCATCTGAATGACCGATGAGACCTGGTGTCTTTGTGTGCACGACAGCCATCCTCCTTTATCTGTATGGGTAACCGTGGCTGCACAGTCACACGCTATCTCTCAGCTGGTCACGAATCTCCTGCAAAAGACGGTTATTAAGGGTGCAATTCCTCTTTGTAACCTTTTCATAACAGGAATATGATATCAGGGTATTTTTGATCTATTTTTCCCCCTCCACTAGTTTAAAGATATTATCATCACCTGTTTTTCTTGTGACCCTCACTCGGCTCTTTAGATCCGAGGTGCTCATCTGTGTTTCTGATCTCTTTATGTGTGTGTGCGTTTGTGCTTTTGGCGTGTCTTCTGCTCTCTCTGGACTAATTCTGGGTCAGGCCTACAAGTCATTGGGACAGGTGAGTGTAGGATATCAAAAGAAGGTGGTGATCATTTGTTATTAAATGGATTTTGCTGCTCCGCCTGATTATTAACAGCAGGTGAATATGGTTACCTGAACTTTACAGGCATGTTCTGAGTGCTACGTGACACCAGGCATGAATCATAGGAATTGTGCAGGTCAAAAGATATGAGGATCCCCTCATGTAGATAGTACTTCATCTGCACTTCTCATAACCAGGTGACACAACGTTTCATTAAATCATTGAAATATCTAAATGCTCTTCAGTTCTGAAAGATTTGGATCTGTCATGCACGCTGCGTTAGGAAGGATAACTGAAACCTAGTTGTCCCTACTTTGTAAAGTTGCCTCCAACAAACCTCCCTCTGATATAGAGACAAACTGCCACACACACATATACACGTACAAGTGAGATTTAATCGAGTGTAGGGGAATGCATGAACTACAGTCTAAATAGAGAAACACTGGTGTGTCAAATGGCACTTGTTATGGAAGCAATGGGATGAGTTTTAAGCTGCACGTACACACAAACAAAATCAACACAATCCGGGGCAGGATGGTGCCTCCTCGGGCGGTTATGAAATGCTCTCTGTGATCAAGGAGCGATACGCCTTTCTGCACAGCTTATATAAATTGTGTGACCTATAGAAGTGTCTCCTCTACAAGCAGCAAATCTCAATAGTCAAATCTTAAGCTTCATGCGTCTCTTGGGTACTAAAAAATCCAAATGCACATAAACTGTCCACTTTCTTAGTGTTTTTTTTTTTGTGGCTGATTATCATCTGAAATGTGGCTACTATGAATGTTCCTGTGTAGGAGAATATAGGACCTCCCATAGTAGTCTGGCTGGTTGCCAGTTCTTCCACTAGCCTCGGTTTCTGTGCTGATGCACCTGAGCTCTCCTGACCAGCCACTGAACCAGCGCACCAGCAGGGAGGCAGGCAAACTATGTGTGGGCAGTGGAGTATAGCACCGAGAGCATCAGAGCCATCAACACAGCAATCGAAAGCCAGTATCCAGAGGGCCATGTGTGAATTTATACTGTGCACATTGTCAGTGCTTTTTTTTGTATTTGAAATCATAAAGTTGCACACTGCATCAGATAAATGAAACTTCTATGATAAAAAAAAGACAAATTTGAGGTTAATAATTGCTGCTGTTGTCTTGAATATATATCTTTCAACCTAAACAAATGCTTAAACAACTATCTAGTCAAAATTGGTGTCAAATATATTTAGTTTATTATGCAATTTTCATAAAACAATCTGTATTTAAATTCACCCTCCTAAGTGTTTACTTTTAAATCCCACATCTCCAGTTTGTAAAGCACTTTTTTACTGCAAATTAATACAAATACAAAGGAAAGACACAGACCAAACCAACAGGCTCAACGTATTAAAGTCCCAAAGAAAATTTCCCAATAAAATTATTTCATTTTGTTAATTTTCCAGCTCATCGAGTTTTCATTTCCATGAGCTGAAAGTGATGTCATTTCCCTAACACCTATAAGGATGTTGTATTTTATTATTACGGGCCTATTAAATCAGAGACGCTTGTTTTTTTTGTATTTGTTCCGGCAGGCCTACAAAAAAAAGAAAAAAAAGAAAAAGAAATTCCACCTAACGAATAATTCACAGATTTCAGAAGAGGTGCGTTCATCTTAACAGTAAGCCCTGGACGGTGACTCCCTTCCTCGTTTCTATTTAGGCAGGAACAAAGTCGCACGAATGACTCAGGATGTTAAAAATACACAGAAATGCTGCGTAACCGTGACTTGAGATAATCTGTGACTGCTGGTTTCACGAGAACGGCCAAGAAGTTGCAACAAGCTGAAAAGTTCCCCCGCACTGCTCTGCTGGCATGTCGCTGACATTAATTATAATGTCACATTTTTACAAGAGAGCAAAATAAACTGCCAGCAGAGTGAACCAGCTGACATATGTTTCCATGCATCCAATTACTTTTGCTTTTCAAAATGTACATTTATGTCTCTTTAGGTGTGGTCAAAATATGGCTTTTTGTCCCATTTTTAATTATTGGAAAATTCTGATATATTTTGAGGTGACTGAGTGAGATTCAGACTCACAATACACTAAACCAACCTCAAAATACACAATAGGAAATCCCTGTTATACATTCATGTTGTGAATATAATGAATATCGTGGATATCGTGTGTGTGATGACACAGCAGCGATGCTGAATGATTCTACGTCGTGTCACTGTATGCCAGTGGTGCAGTTTTTCAGGCTGACTGGATGAAGACGAGATGGGGGAGGCTGGGACAGATGACTGGATGAAGTGGATCCGACGCTCTGATGGTTCCTTCTCACACGTGCAAGGAAAAACACAACACACATGAAACCATAGCCAGTCGCTTGTACTGCAGCTCCTGCATTTAATCTCTTATCAAATTATTTTTTTTCTATCTAGGACTCTTTCAGTCTTATTTAGAGTTTTAAAATCTTGGTCAATACAAATTAAAAGAAGGCAGAAACAGATTTTTATAGCACTGCTTCCAGTAAGAATGAAAGGAAAGGCTGAAAATGTAATACAACACTGGAAACAGAGTCGACTTTGTAGCCAAAAATCTGTCAACTTTAGCAGGTGATTTGCAACTCCTACTTTCCCATGTAATCTTGAAACTCTGACATCATGGGTTGTCGCACGCCATTTGCCTTGGAAAAACCCCCAGTGGGACATTTAGAAAGTTCCAATCAACTGACAGCAGGTGATTGGTGAAGTCCCATGACTTATCACAGGTTTCCGACCCATTAAAGATGATGATAAAATCTTAAAAAAATCTAATGGCCCCTATCATGACTGAGGGGTTAGGATAAGATATGTTGTGCGTTTCAAGATTCTGTTTCTTTTTGAGGTTTTCCCCAATTAGTTTTCATTTCTGGGAATATAATATTTTTTTAAAGTAAAAGTTCAAGTTCTAGTTTATTTTGCACCAGGGTATTTCCTCATTTTCTTCTTGTTTTGTTCTTTTTTTCTGTAAAATGTTTACTAGACATAGCTTTGCAATATTATTTTCACTAATTCTAAAAAGAAATTGACACGTTTGTGGAATTTGTTTGTTTGTTTTTTGTTGACTTTTAAAACAGATTTACAAAGCAGCACACAGAAATTGCTCCATTTCAGACAGTCGGTTACTTTTACATGGACATTAAAAACCCCATTATGAGTCCTCTCCTGACTGGGAGTCATATTTGGGATCTGGCATTTACACTGAACCTGGTAAAGCAGTTTTCTGATTGTGTGACTGCCCTCATTGTCATAACTGTAGCACGCCAGGCTGTTCCAAACCAGGATCCGGCCTTATCCAGGTTTTCTGAAACCAGCAAGCATATGGCAACACATTTTAGGATCCTACATTATCCTTCTCTTTTAAAAGGCCACTGTGGGCAAACTGAAAGCTCAGCTCAGCATCTAGTAAATGATAAATGACTTTTTTCTAGTCTTATTGCCCAATCAAAGCACTTTAACGCTGCCAAATTAATAACTTCTCTTATCGACAGCTGGAAAGCTTACAGATTAGCAAGTTATGTCACGTTTGTTTTATCTGTAAAAACCACTGAGTAAGAATTACAACATGTGGTGTTATAAGTGTTAATTATGACACACTGTAACTTTATAAAAACTTTGTGTTTTGATTTTATGGATGCTGAGAAGACAAGTAAAGTGGCCAAATGCCCTCAAAACAACCTAAATAATTATTATTGTACATGAATTTTTAAAAAAAATAAAAATGTTTCAACAGAATTGCGGGCGAAACATTACTTCATGTATACACACACCACAGTGCGGTGTGTGTATAATGTGCAGGGCTCTTCTCTGATATGACAAAAAACCCGCCCCCGATCAAATCTCCCTTTCCGTGCGCTCTCAAACTGGATCATCAGCTCGAAAAAAAAACCCGGAGGTGGAGAGAACAGATGGCGTTTAGCTGCTTGACACTTTCCATCTGATGTTTTTTTTTTCCTTCATCGGGGAGGAGTGTTGCCCCAGTGTCGTTGCAGAGGTTTTAAAAGAGGCTTCCAGATGGAGGCTCTGGCACTGACGTGGAGGAGACATGACTCTGTATGGATTTTGTGTGTCATTCCTGCCTGTCCCTGTCTATGGGCTCACTATGAGATCACCCACCAGTCGCCTCCAAACGTATGACTTTAGAGCCATGACAAATAAGCGTGTCCTCTTTCAGTATGGAATAAAAGCGTGATCATTTAAAGGAAAAGTCACAGTCTTTTTCTGGTCATTATGACTCTGTGTGTAAACTTGCTTCAATGTGTAAACTGAAATGAATGTAATAATCAGTGCATCAGATTGAAATAACTCATTTTGCATGTCTATGCCATGTCACAGTGAGTTGCAGAAACCTTTGTAGGTAAAATGAAAAATAAACAAATGAATTGTGGGATAATATTTTGTATAATGTGTCCCCAAATGGCACACATGATCCAAAAACAGGTTGCTGTAATTTGGATTGTGCATGGAGTTGTGTTTCTTGTGCATCCTGTGCCTCGGGGATTTGGAAAAGTCTTCTTTTAGCAGGGACTATATGGCTTATGTCATTACATAATTGGATCAAGTGGGTTTTGTTACCTGGGCAATGAAATCAAGCATGCTCCAAACTATACTAACCAGTTCCCATTAACACACCCCTGAAAATGCTGCTGGCAGAGAATATGTGATTTATTTCAAACTTAAATCTAAAGTACATATCGGAAGAGAAACCGTTTGCGTTTTAAAGATGCTTTTTTTGACTCGTTGGCATTAACCAAAGGTTCGGAAATGCTGGTGGGTTACATTCCACGCTCAACATCCTGTGGGTCTTTTGACAGAGCTCTCTCGTGAAGTAGGACACCAGATCTGGATAAGGGTGGTGACGGATGGCCCCCAGGAAGACTGTTAGCTGGACCCTCCTTTTATCTCACCTGGCTGGGAAGAACGAGGCCTCTGACCTTGGATGCAGAAGCTGAAGGGAGCCTTTGTTGTCAGTGTGGCATGGGAATAACGTTGGATAACAAAGAGGCCCTCTCTGCCGGGCAGCAAACTCCTCTTTTCATCTGTAACTTCTACACTGGTGAGAGTTACACCTGTGCCTTTGTGCAGGCTGTCAATGAGGTTATACAGCAGCACTGTTTATCTGCTGTTGGCTAAAACGATTCCAGCATGTGGAGCAGAGGGATGCGGAGTCTTAAAAGAAAAAAAAGGAAATATAAAAATAAGAGATAGGAAACATGAAGCTGTGACAACAAACAAAAAGCAGCCTAGGCCTATTGCAGTGTAACAAACCGAGGACCTTATCCAGCACTAACTACATGCTTTATCAAAAAAGGAAAATTGAAACCTAATTTTAAAAGCAGGAAGGGCGTCTGTCTCCAGAGTCGAAACTGGGAGCTGGTTCCACAGAAGAGGGCCCTGAAAGCTGAAGGCTCTGCCTCCCATTCTACTTTTGATATCCAATTATAAGCCCATAGTGTGAAAGCAATGTGCTCTGTTGGGGTGATGTGGTGTTATGAGGTCTTTGTGAGGTCTTTACCAAGACCATGGTGCATTCATGATAAGCAAGTGGGTGTAATGTGTCCTGCCAGCCAAGAGAGAAATGGATCTCCTACTTTATGTTACATGTAAACAATATTGCAACATGAATTTCCCAACACGGTCTGGAGTTCATGTGTGAACTTTAGTGGGGCGTTTTTTTCTTTCTTTCTTGATGAGGCACAAAGATAAGTCTAAATAAATCCTAATGTTGCACCATGTGTGCTGGATCTGTCAGCACAGGTGATTCTGTGCTAACGTGAGAAAAAGTAAAAGCAAAAGTAATAGAAACTAGTAATATCCCACCTTTTTTTGGTAATCATTCGGTTTTTATCTGCCTTTAAGTGCTTCATGTTCATATTCCAGATAGGAACTGTGAACCAGCTGAAAAGCATAAGGAGTGTCTATTGGTCAAGTGGCCACAACCAATTCAGGCTTGGTAGGAATGACAGTAGGACAGAGAGGCCAAAAGACATCAGTCACTATTTGAAATGAAAGCCAGTGCAGAAGTACTTTGAAATGCTTTACACATGGGCTGCCCCCACAAAATCTTTGGCTCTATGTTAGTAATTTTTTCCCCCCCACAAGTCAATGTGACATTATTATGTAAATGTACTCTTCAGATCAATGTGCTTGTCACACAGTGGAAATTTGTATTTATCTTGTATATTGTTTTTATTCTGATTTTTAGTGTTTATGAGTGTCGTTTTATTTGCATGGTTTTATTCTGTTTCTGTTGCATGGTTTTTAGTGTTTTATGTGACATGGTTTTTATCCACTGTGGACTGGCTGCACATGGGACAAATTAGCTGATAGGGACCACCTGCTGAGGCAGGGGTGTGTCCAGAGGTGGCCTATCAGCTGTGTAAAGACCTTTTAAAAACGGGCTAGCTGAGCACTGAAGGGGAGAGGCCCCAGACTGGAAGGTTAACGTGAGATGGCCAGCGTGACGCGGCGACCCAGTCCTGGCCTCATGGAACGGCAACAGTAAGAGACAACGCGTGTGATCGGCAGCAGGGCAGAGGTTTACCTCTGCCTGCATTTGTGAGTAGGGTCTCTACTGTTGTTTACTGGGTGCAGCTGGATTGGGAGAGGGTCGCCAGGGCCGCTTCTGGAACCATTGTTCTGGCCCCTATTTGTCATTTTACAGGACACCGATGCAAGGGGAGCTGTGGCGCTGGTCGCATGATGGATTCGGGTGCAGAACACAAGCCGGGCTGGGAAGTGATGGGCCAGCGGAAGGACAAGAAGATGGGAGGCTCTTTCTTGTCTGTCGAAGACGAGGCTGGCGTGGACTCTGCTCTAAAGAAGGAATTCCTGGCCTGCTGATGGACCCATAATGAACATGTGGCATAATTATAGCAGGGTGGGTTTTAGTGAATGTAGAAAATGGTAGTTTTACGGGTTTTAGAATTGTTTTATTTAGTTTTAGTAGATTGACAACATTTTATTACGTACATTTTAAGGGTGTTTTTATTTGTGCTCCCTGGCCTAGTAATAAACTGTTTCTGATCAGACCTGCTTCCTCTCTGTGCCCGTGGTATCTGACTCGCTTGCTCCCCCTTGTATTTTAAAGAATCTTTCTTTTTAGCGTGACATTCTGGCGCGACCGCTTTAGTGTCGTTGCGTGTTACATGCTGGTATTCATTTTGAAAATAATCCCATAATTAGGAAGGTTTTAAATGTTTGGGGATGTGATTGGCTTCACTGACGTGCTTGGTCTGAAGCGACTGACTGGGCACAGCAGGTCAGGAGGCTTGTTCACGGGTAAATCCAAGTCACATTCAAACAGTTTCAATTGCAGTGTAATGTAAAGCCTGCAATCATGCGTCATCTGTTGGTGAAGTAGCCAGGAGTTTTTCCACAAACAGCTTTGCTGTTCCTTAGCAATCATTCGAATCAGTTTTCCATTCACTGTTATTACAGCTTCTTCTGTTAATTGTACAAACAGTCCCTCAATGAAGTCTAATATTCATTTTTGTTTCAGTAAGTAAATGTTTGTGCATCTTCCTTTATGGTTTACACTTTATCTACCTCAATCCCACTAACCAGAAAAGATGGCCTGACCATAAAGCTATTTTTCGAACTTTATTTGTCTCCAATGTGTGAACCAATGCGTGCCACCATCAGACAGCTGAGATCACAGCACTTCACTTCAGAGTTTAGAAAATGAAGTGTAACCAAGTTCTTGTTTTTCAGCTTAAAGAACACGAGGAGTGTCTGCTGTGTACATGGCACATTCAGCCTGTACCTGCTTTAGCGGTGACTATGCTTTGGAGAATTTTTGTATTTGTTCTCAATGATTGATGCATATCCTGAAGGTACATAAAGTACAAGCTGCAAAAGCACTTAGATCATTTTCCGTGACTAAGAAACGGTGAGTGAGCTGATAGTGATGTGTTGGGGCTTGGGTTTGTAAGGGCAGCTATCTTTGCTAGTAAGCTACTGATGACCCAGACTATGGTTACATTCCAGGAGGGATGTTAGTGACTCAAACGCCTCTGAACAGGAACACAGTGTTTGGAGCAGAGATAATTGGTGGGTCGTTAAAAACGTAATCCTGTTACTGGATTATGTTTCTCATGACATGAGAGTTATACTGTAAATGTGTACATTTTATCAGATTTCATTGTACCTGCATTGCCAAAAGCACTCATACATTACACGTTTATAACTGACTAGTGCATCTATAAAATAACAGAAAGTGTCCCAGTGGACGTTTGGTCTTTTCCTTTCCCTCTCTTTATGTTATTATCACTTCACTTCTCTTTTGCTAACCTGGCCTTCACCCCCTGTCAGCTCCGGTATAATAAGCGCAGAGATAATCATAATGAATAATAGATAAAATAAATAAATAGAATAAAAAGAGAAGCCTATAGAGAGTCTATAGTGCTGCTATGAACTCCCTTTAGAAGCAATGAACCCTTAAGAAACAGCCCAAAGAGACCACATGGGACCACCCTCCTGTAGGCCCACCACCTGCCAGAGGCGCCGTAGGGGACGGGTGCACTGTCAGGGGCAGAGCCTCTGGATGGCCAATCCCTGGCTATCTAGGCTGGCTATTTAATAATTTAAATCATGAAATGTTGATTTGAATTTGTAAAAATAAATATTGTAAAAAAAAAATCTTTCAAAATTTAATTCACAAGGATATTTTTAAACATTTTATATTAATTACACACAAAGCTAAATATTTCAAGGCTTTTTTTTTTGAGAGATGATAATGGCTTATAGTTTATGGAAATCCCAAATCCAGTCCAGGGTCTCAAATTACTAAAGATCCAATGTAGATTTTGGACATTTCTCATTTACAATACAGAAAAGTCCAACTTGTGCATTGACTTTGGACGTGATCAAACACTGGACCAACAATGCAAGAAGATGAGATGGCACAGACTGCAAAAACTTCACACGGGATTGCAAACACTTTGGATTCAGTGTCTCTCCAATCTTTCTCTGAAAGACTAGTCCAGAGAAGAAGCCTCCGACGCTCTAACTGGTTTAGGAGTTGGTTGACTCTTAAAACAGATATGGTTTTTGTTGCAGAGCCATTAGCCTTTCAGAACAGCTCTGAAAGGCTAATGTTTCCCAAAAAACACCTTTTTCTTTGCAGTGCGTTTGACCTCTCACCATAGAAAAGACTTACTGTGCCTTTCCCTACTCATGGAGAGTGTTTATGACCGCCTGGAAAACTTTCAAGTGTTCTCCATGATCAGGGTTTTATGTATGGAATTAGACTGAGGGATGCACCATGTTTATGCCTTTTGAATAGTTAGAAGCTGATACTCAAAATGTTTTTCAATAATGTGAGATACTGGATTTATAACTACAACAAATAAAGGCATGAAATATTTTACTTGAGAAAGGTTTATGGAATATACAGTCCAGACCAAAAGTTTGCGACCACTTGAAAAATGGCAAAAAAACATAATTTGCATGGCTGGATCTTAACAAGGTTCCAAGTAGAGCTTCAACATGCAACAAAAAGAAATGAGCATGCAAATTATTGAAAACTTTTTTTTGATATTCTACATTGTTGAGATGCACAAGTATTTGTGGATGAATCTTAACCCCTTACAAAATTGTATATTTTTTTACTTAATTACTTTTAACATTTTTTGTGCTAATTTTTAAATAATTAATTAAAAATGCCCAAGGCTGAAGGTTCCTTCCATCTTCACGGTCAGTCACAGATATACAAAAAACACCTTAATGCATTTGCCTTCATCAGAAAAAAAAAATATGCAAGAGTGGGTAAGAAATGTGGTGTAGAAGATATTTTCCCATCCCTCCCCAAATCCAAAACCAGGAAGCTGTAAATTGTTTGATAAAAAGACTCAGACAAAATGGCACCACATTGTTGTTTACTGTACCTGCCTGACGGTTATTTTCCGACTAAACACCAGAGCAACAAAACTGAGCCAACTGTGCAAACACAATGGCAGCCAACAGTGAATACAAGGCAGCGATAAAAATAGAAATGTGGATATATCACGTACTGCACAGGTAGACAATCCATTTTTAGGAAATATGTCAAGTGATGCATGGGGGTAGGCGGGATATGCAGGCTGTGACACACACTGAATTTTATTCCATTATCCTCTGCCACCAGGGTTCTTCTCTCTCTTTCACAGAGAGTTCCAGTTGAGGTGCATTGCTTTCTTTCTCAGGGTGGGACAGCAGTTGCCTTAACACAGTTAAGTGCTTGTAAAAACATACAGACCATAGTGACTGCCTTGTTGTGTGAAGGTGAAATCACGTCATACAGTATTTAAATGAGGTCCACTCAAACCCTCTGGTTTACAACACAATGGATCCACAAAGAAACAAACATACTGAGCACGTAGCGTTCCCATCAACACCCTAATCACACGATTCTTGGATCATTACTGGGTTTCGATTTCATATGTTGCGTGTTCCTGCGTTCCCATGAATTACACTTACACTACAGCTGAGGGATTGCAGCAGATGTTGACATCAATTAGCAACGAACAAACATGCGAAAACAAAGGTGTGTCACAAAGTTCTGAGGAAAGTGTTAAATTCAGCAGGCGCATGTACTGTACACTGAGACTTTACACACCACGGTGGGAAGCTGTCAGTGCCACTCTCAGCAGCCTGATAATTACCAAACACTATTTTAGTTGCACTGGCAGGAGACACCTGGCTCCACTGTCACTAAAAAGGCCTCGATGCCCAAGTGAGGCAGGGTACGTTTGAACATTTGGTAAAGATATGCAGCTGGTTTATTTGTAAGAGTTACTTTAACCAAGTAGAGTAACAGTAGCAATAACAGATATTACTATTCTCTGGCAGGTACCTGCAAATTAAAGCATAAATGCACATTTTTTTAAATAATTGCATAGGAGGCCTGCCTGACCTACTGGTTCAGGGGGCTCAGGGAACTTTAAAAAAAACAAAAAAGAGTGGTGCCAACAAGAAACATTGATTAACTCCTTGGACATGCAAAACTGACAAAAAACGAGAGGAAGATGCCAAACAACTACTAAGAGATGAAAACAAATCCTCTGACTGAAATACACATTTACAATTATTCAAACAGGAAATTAACCTCTTAAGCCCCAACGGCCCCTGAAATGGGGGTTAACTATAAATGATGGATGTGACTAAAAAGACATTCTGTGCCTTTGTGTGTGCATGCATGCTGTTCTCTCTCCAGCTGTAGGACTGAGAGCCACTCGAATTGTGCTTCAATCTTTTTTCTTCCATGGAGCAGCAGCTTTCCGAGTTCCTGTTTCAACTGGACTGATGGCTTGAATGCCTCAAGCTATACAATTGGATTCAAGTGTTGCACTTGAGTCTAGTTTTGAGGTACTTCTTCAATTTTCAGACTCCAATACATTTCAAAAGGACTTGTTCCTCTGCATTTACAGGGCACCTGCAGTGCTTTAAAATAAAAGTCTAATGAATATTAAGTCAAACACTGAGAAAACTTACATGCTGGCTGATTTTTAAACACTACTGACAGACATTAACCTTATAAAAGTTTATTATTTAAGCAGCACCTGTGTCCCAGCTGTGTCCGGTAATCATTTTGCAATCAATTTTTTCTGTGTTGGGGCAATGAGGTGACTAACTTGAACTCAGGACGACAGCAAGTAGGTCCTGCTGCCTTTAAGAAGAATAAAATAGAGTAAATAATAATCAGAACCATAATCATGTGTTACTGTGCTCTCTCTTGTTTAAGCTGACATGTTTAATGGACCTGAATATCACTACTGATGATAAGTATTAAAAAAGTTTTATGAAAGAGCAGCTTAACAACAAGAAAAAAAAATGCTAAAGAAAATCACATATTTACATAAACAAGAACAGGAACATGAACAACTAGATGTGACATTACATATCTCAATGCATATTGACTTTACTCACTATTTTAAATAACATTGCATTGTATGTTCCTTTAATGCACTTGTTTTATACAAGTGTATATATAATATATATAATATATTATATATACACTTGTATATACATAATATATATAATATATATATAATATATAATATATATATATATATATATATATATGACATATGAAATCGAAACCCAGGCCTGAACCCCCTCAGTGAGATCATTAACAAGACTGGCTACGGATACCGACTACGGAACGGAGCAGTTGTCAGCCACCTCCTGTACATGGATGACATCAAGCTGTATGCCAAGAGTGAACGAGACATCGATTCACTGATCCACACTACCAGGCTATACAGCAATGACATTGGAATGTCGTTCGGACTGGAGAAGTGTAGTCGGATGGTAACAAAGAGAGGGAAGGTAGTCAGAACTGAGGGGATTGAACTACCAGAAGGCAACATTGCAGACATAGAGGACAGTTACAAGTACCTGGGGATCCCGCAGGCAAATGGGAACCATGAAGAGGCCGCTAGAAAAGCTGCAACCACCAAGTACCTGCAGAGGGTCAGGCAAGTCCTGAGGAGTCAGCTGAATGGTAAGAACAAGATCCGGGCCATCAACACGTACGCCCTGCCCGTGATCAGGTACCCTGCTGGGGTAATAGGCTGGCCAAAGGAGGAGATAGAAGCCACTGACATAAAGACAAGAAAGCTCCTTACCATGCATGGAGGGTTTCACCCCAAGTCCAGCACCCTGAGGCTGTACGCTAAGCGGAAGGAAGGGGGCCGGGGACTGGTGAGTGTCAGCACCACAGTCCAGGATGAGACAACGAACATCCAAGAATACATTGGGAAGATGGCCCCAACTGACCGAGTGCTCAGTGAATACCTCAGGCAGCAGAAACCCAAGAAAGAGGAGGGAGACGAGGAACCATCATGGAAGGACAGGCCCCTGCACGGTATGTACCACCGGCAGATAGAGGAGGTGGCTGATATCCAGAAATCCTACCAGTGGCTGGACAAAGCTGGACTGAAAGACAGCACAGAGGCACTAATCATGGCAGCACAAGAACAAGCTCTGAGCACAAGATCCATAGAGGCTGGGGTCTATCACACCAGGCAAGACCCCAGGTGCAGGCTGTGTAAAGATGCCCCAGAGACAATCCAGCACATAACAGCAGGGTGCAAGATGCTAGCAGGCAAGGCATACATGGAACGCCATAACCAAGTGGCCGGCATAGTGTACAGGAACATCTGTGCCGAGTATAACCTGGAAGTCCCGAGGTCAAAATGGGAGATGCCCCCAAGGGTGGTGGAGAATGACCGAGCTAAGATCCTGTGGGACTTCCAGATACAGACGGACAAAATGGTGGTGGCTAACCAACCGGACATTGTGGTGGTAGACAAACAGAAGCAGACGGCCGTAGTGATCGATGTAGCGGTTCCGAATGACAGCAATATCAGGAAGAAGGAACACGAGAAGCTGGAGAAATACCAAGGGCTCAGAGAAGAGCTCGAGAGGATGTGGAGGGTGAAGGTAACGGTGGTCCCCGTGGTAATCGGAGCACTAGGTGCGGTGACTCCCAAGCTAGGCGAGTGGCTCCAGCAGATCCCGGGAACAACATCGGAGATCTCTGTCCAGAAGAGCGCAGTCCTGGGAACAGCTAAGATACTGCGCAGGACCCTCAAGCTCCCAGGCCTCTGGTAGAGGACCCGAGCTTGAAGGATATATATATATATATATCTGCTACCCTATAACAGCAGGTTGCAACTAGCCTTGATCTTGATTGCAACACAATTGGCATTTAAATCTAGTGGAGATTTTATTGTTCTTTCAAAACTCTTTTTATTTTGTACCTGTTTTTATGTGTTAGGACTGACTCATTATATTCTGTGCACTACAGCGGGTCTCTGCTCTGTGCACTGTCCCTGCCAAGTACACTAGCTGAATTTTAAAAATAGATTTTATATATAATGCTTCTTAATATTTACTTTTTTGTGGATTCGCAAGCTACCATGCAGGGAGGTAATCCCTTTTGGTTAAGCAGATAATTAGAGCAGTAATAAGTTCAAACTATGCTTCACCATTCTGCAGAAACACACACATATAATGGTTTGTCATCTGCGAGTCTCCTTAATAATGTTTTTTTGCTCAGTTTTTATTCTAAACGTTTTATAACTCAATATAAACTCAGTATCGCACGTCATTTTAAAACACAGAAACCACCCGAGTACAAGAACAAAAGACTGTTGAATCTGCTTTGTGTTGTTGCCTTCAGATAACAGATGACAAATATTCGAACCGAGCCTACACCCATGAAACTCGGTGTTTGCATACCTTTAGGGAGCACGCAAAACCTCGATAAGTTCATATTTAGGCCAACCAAGAAAATATTACTTGGCCACTCATTGATTGTGCTGATCTCAGCCTCCTGTTGTCCTGTTACCCTCCTGAGGCTCACACAGACATTCCTCTGACTCTGCCCCACTGAGGTAAGCTCTTCTAAGGCTTTTAACTAAAATCTTGATATGCATGCAAGCAGCATTCATCTGATGTCGTGGAGTCTTAATAGCTGCTTCTGAAAGATTCCTCATTAGATATCGCACCGCCCTGCAAATCCTCCCCTCCCTCGCTCGATCTTTTCGTGAGAAGAAGGCGCAACAGAGAGCTGTCCGGGCAGAGCTCCACACGTGATGGTTGCAGTGTAACAATAACTCTCCGACAGCTCATCTTACCATCTTACCTGCTCCTGTCTAGTGAGCATAAATCAGACACAGGCTACAAGCATTTGCAAAACAGGGAGTTTGTGCTGTTAAAAGGGAATGAATGCATTTAAATATATTTTAAAAAATCCTGATGCAAATTTCAAAAGCCCTTCGAAAGTATTTGTGGCTGCAGAGCAAATGTCTCAGCAGGCGTGTTTGCGTGCATACATGAAAGCAGGAGTTGAAGATTACAGAGCATTGCGTGCTGCTGCAACCTTGTCCATCCAGTTTGGTATGTTTCATTCAGCCTGACACACACACTCAATTACCTGGTTATAAACAGGAATGTAAACTACAAGGAATGTCGACAAAAAAAAAACCCTACAGGACAGAACACAGGGACTTTTATGAATGGGAAAAAAAGCTGTTCTCACATACCATTCATAAATTTGCTTCGATGCACTCGCAAGACAATCCAAGCCTGCAGAGAGAGGCTAATACAATAAGCTGTATTGTTGTGATATTAAAATTACTCAGTGTCAGTTTTGGGGGAAATTACATCTTACAATCTAAAACAAGTAAAAATAACCCGAAGTTGCGACAGATATTTTTCATCTGCTGATCAAGTTGCTTGTGTGCTGTAAATGCACTCATTTGAATGTTCTTCCTGCTTGTAAAAGTTATCTGAGGCTGTCACAGCACATCGAAGTCTCACTGAGACGGAGTTAATCCAGAGTGACAGGCCAGATTTTCACCTCTCTGCCAGAGTACCAAAGCCATGACAACATTTTCTCTTTTTTTTTTGTTCCACCGAGACAAAAGTCAAACAAACAAACAGTCCCATACAATCCTAGTGGCGCTTTATGCTCCTTGACAACCAACCGGCAGAGGTTTCGATGGGAGTTGATGCAGCAGCACAGGAAGTTATGTCACAAAGGCTCTGAAAAAGATGCTTCTGCTCAACCTATTACAATTCACATGATTTTGTAAATGGAGGATTGCCAGACCTGCTTTAAGGTCTCAGTGGGAACACAACAGAAAGAAATTCTCAGTGTTCTCAGTGGATGTGCTGCAGCGCACTACAACCAGGCACTTATTGAATAAAATGGCAGTTAGAGGTCCTTCTGCCAATCCAGACAAGAGGAGAAGATTCAGTTCAACTAAATGAGTACCCAACAACGCCACTAATTAGAGTTCAGTCTGAATTAGTAGAGCATGTCGAGAAACACTCAAACAATGTTTGACATATATATACATCAATTAGACCAATCAATCAACAGCAGTATTGTAAGTTCACCCCCGCAGTCACGAAGGTTTTACACAAAATTACGTGAACGTGTAAACTTGGTTTTTTGAGAATAAAGGATGTTAAATGTTGAGAAGTGGTGTCTTAGAAAAACAAAACTAAGCTTGTGGTTTTACTCCAGCCTGCTCTCAGACAGGAACTAAACATCAAAGGATATTACAAGCATAAGACTGTGTTACAGTGAATTTAACTTTTTAGGTAAAAAAGCAACACTGGGGGCAACAAAGCAAACACTGATAGTCATCTTGCGATGATAAGGTTGTTTTTGTTCACAAACTCTTGTCTGTCGGCACATCCAGAAGACGTGTAGTAACCCAGACACCTGACAAATGTGCTACAGACTCTCACTCGAGCCATATTCTGGCCTCCTCCACCTCTGAGGAACATCCTGTATTTTGGCTAACTGCTGTTAAACCAACAGAATCCAGCAGTTTATTTGGGATTTCCCTCAAAAACGAGCGTGTTTTTGAAAATAACACTGATGAGCACTGTGAGACTGAACCAAACTCTATGAAGCACAGAGCATGTGGGTTATAGAACCAACACAACATGCTGAAAGATGCCAAAATGTCTTGTAGAGCTAAAGGTACAGCTGCAGTCATTTCATAATTATTACACATAATCATCTGATTATTTGTTAACAGACAATAATATATTCACTCAAATAAAGTAAAGCACGCATGCACGCACACACACACACACACACACACACACACACACACACACACACACACACACACACATGCACAATGCTGATTCTGGCCCCCTCCACCCTCCACATGCTGAGGAGCTCTGGTAGTTTTGACAATGTTGTGACAACACGATGAGGACATTATGCTTGAGAGCACTGTCACTGCTGTCTCACAGTCAGTTTGGATCTTTTCACCGTGTGTGTGGTTGTGTGTACATGTAAAAATGTTTCCTCCTAACACAACAGGTTCCTTTGTGGTACAGGGGCCAAATCCCCACTATTCTCTTATTGCTTTGACTCTCAAAGATCCGGGGTCGTGACTCTTAGTTTCAACTTTGGCTTTATTTCTACAACTTTGCTTCCCATATAGAAAAGATATATATATATAAATCTTATAAAGTTTTTATCTGTCTTGTATGAAACTTGTATGAAAAGCATACAAGAGTGAAAACACATATAAGATCCCTTGAAAAATTATATAATGAAACTTTTATGTTTTGTATACTTACTAAAAAAATATATGAAAGTAATGAGAAAGTGGCCACTTTCATGAGTAAATCGTATATGTTTTTACTATTTCTTTTCCATATGGATTTCCTTCTATTTAACTCCATTTACCTCATCTGCCGTTAGTGAAAATATACAACAGCTAAAATGAACACAGACCTTTTTGGATAACTAAACAAAAAGATAACTTTATAGTCATTCAGTGGCGTCTGGGCTTAACTTCTCTAGCCAATTAACTTCCTTAGAGACTCTTACTTCCTGCCACTTAAGTAAAGAGTTTTATGTTATACAGAAATTTATTAGACCACCTGTAATAAAAACAAGAAAATACAAATATTTGAGAAATCTGTCAAAACTTCTTTCTTAAATTTATTTTTTACTAAATTCACTGAACTGATTTCCCTTTTTTATACCCAAAGTTAAGCCGACACACAAACAGCTTTCAACCACTAAACCTAATTTTTCTGGTCAAGAATGCAAGTAATTAAATGTAATTTTGCATGTTAATTAAAGAAAAAATACTGGTAGATTAACCATTTCAGAAACATTAAAAATGATTTTGGTAAATTAACAATACTGTTAATTTAAGACAGATGGGCTGCACACTTTGTATATATTACAATATATTGAGTGGTGGTCAAATAAATCTGTTAAGCACGGTAGTAGCTTAACAGATTAACTCAAATTAGTAGCTCACAGTAGCTGTGAGGCTTTTGAATGATGAATTGAAGTTATCCAAACAGTGAATTTACATGTATTAAAATAATTAAATAATGATGGCTTGATTAAGAGCTCCTTTTGTTAAATTGACCACATTACACATACAAAAAGAGAATGTGCATACGTGAACTCAGATGATGTGTTTTGCTGTGTTGCTCTTTCTGTATTCCTCCACCCTTCCTTCTCTCAATAGAATCAGATCCACTGGGACTCTATTATATTTCTGTCAGGGGGTTTTTCAGTCTAAGGGGTAGGGTGTGGGTGGAGAGGAAGTAGTTTCCAGCTTAGGAAACAAACTACTTATTGCACGGTGGTATTTATTGCTCTTTGTAGGACTTTTTTAAAACTTGATGTACCACCCTCATCTATAAATGTTTGTCTAGATTCTTTATGTATTTGTTATACATCAATAATTCATGACATTTCATAGGGAAGAATATAAAAATGCTGCGATCAATTGAATGAAAGTGTAAACAGTTAATATCAGTAAAAGGATTTAGGATATAGGATATATTTCCCAGCAATAAAAAACATTAAACAAAAGTTAAATAAAGTAAAATAATTATAGTAGACTAAAGCGGACAGTGAAACAAAACCAAAAACCATTTAACAGAACAAATGGGCAATGAATGTACATACATGTTTCCATATACAGTACACAGGATTATATGTTAATGCTCACTGAAACATTTGTAACTGCACAACTTCACATATATGCCAGTAATTACTTGGACACTATTCTGTGATATTAAAAAATCTACATAAAAGAGCTGTGTTGCCTTTTTTATTTACCGTGCTGGACTTTTCTAGATTGACAGCATCTCCTGTGTTATCATGACGCCTGGATGAAAAGCTCACACATTTTAAATGAAGTGAATAAAGTGAAGTTTCAGACACAAAGAATCTGATGAGGAAAGCAGTTATAGACAGTTCAAACACTGCACAAGCTGATGAGGGAGGCGTCTGTGCATGATCCCCTTTTTACTTTGCCCAAATTCTTTTCTTTCTTTTCTGTTTGCTCGGTTGTTCTTCTAAATCTGCAAAAACGTGCTGCGCTGCGTGGACAGAGAACAGACACCTTAACAGAAACTAAGAATCAGTCGATAATTATTAACTCATGAAACAAAATTCAGAGACAGAATGGCTGTTACTTAATTTTGTTTGAGCACACAAAAAGCAAATCCTTTCTGACTTCTAAAATTTGTATTTACTTCATTATGCATTATGCCCATGCCTGTGCTGAAGTACAGTTTGTAAGTGATGATATTCTTTGTTTTTCTCAACTGCCTGATGCCAGCAAAAAAAAAAAAACCTGAACTACTTCCATATGACTCCGTCTGATAGACTGTGAGTGCTGCATCAGCAGGAACTGCGGGCCCAAAGGAAATACCAATCCCCTAATGAAACAATAAGCTAAGAATATACAGTTCAGAGCTTGAGTTCAGTATAATAGAGGATCTCATGTGGCTTCTTCCTGCTAGCCTCATGGCCCGGCACTGTCCTTGATGAACTGCACACAACTGTCTTTCGCATCAACTGATTTACAGAAAATGCAACACGATCTGTAAAATAACCTAAATTATGATCACACCAAATATTCAACATGCTCCTCACTACAAATCAATTCATGTCACTTTTATATTTACTTGCTCGAAGCATTTCAGAGTTTTGAATGTACATATTTCAGCCGTTCACTGGTTCCATTCATAATTCTGCCAAACAGCCCAAGCAAGTTTCAGGTCTACTTTACATGGTGTAATCATACATGTTCCCGCTTTAACCGTTGTGTGATTAATACAAGTGATGTAATGATGTTGCTAATGCCCCAAAACAAAAATCCAGCCCTACTTCTGTAAGTATTGTTCCAGTACAATCAGTGCTTTATTTGTTCCAAGCGTCATCGCAATTACGAGCTAATACTTGTTCCGGGGTGTAATAATTTCCAGCATCTTCGCCATGATTGTGTAGAACCAAACTACAGAAGGGTAGAGTCACTATTTTTCAGCTATTGGTATCCAGCCATTAGAAAGACATCGAGAATCCCAGATAAAAGTAGCAGAAGGGTGTCCGTGGATGTCATAATACAGCCGAGCAGGCGACCTGTGAGACGACCTTCTGATTACATTTCTCAAAATGAACCCAGGATGTTCATCTAAAAGCACAGTTTCTGTGAAACTTAAAAGCAGCTTTAAACACCAAAAAGTTTAAAAGAAGGAAGAAAAAGACAATCATTTCCACGGAAACCAATGTTCTGTCCGCACCATCCACCTTCTTGGGCAACAGATCATTTCAGTGTTGTGGCTGGGCATTTTATACACCCTTTGTTTTCACATGACTGGCAAAATATGTCACAGTTTAATGCTTCAGAGGACTGATGCTGGATTTGTTCGGGGTTTACCAGCCATGAAGACACAAACATAAGACAACAATGTAATGTGATACAAAGAATGAGAGCGTTTGCATAGCTTTGGTATGCTGCATTTGTCCTTTCAAAAACCATGTTGTTAAATTGATAGGATGGAAATAAAAACCAGAAAGCATGCCATTTTCTTTTTTTTAAAGCTTGAATTTGATGTCAGCAACACTTTTGAAAAATGTTGGGATAGGGACAAGTTCATACTGTGTTACACAACTTCTTCATGGCTGCAGGCATCAGAGACGAGTAGATAAGATAAGATAGAACTTTATTAATCCCTCGGGTGGGTTCCTCTGGGAAATTCGATTTCCAAAAAAGCACAGCACCGACAGAAGTTACAGAGTTATACACACACACATATATATAAATACAGAGACAATATAAATAAAATATACGAAGGGGATAAATAGAATAAATAGGAATAAAAATAAAAATACAAGTGAATTGCACATTTCAAGTATTGAGTCTATTGCACCGTTGACTATTTACAAAAGTATTGCACAAAAGGTATTGCACAGTGAGGTGAAGAGGCACTACAGCTTAGTTGTTCCCCCCTCCTTTGTCCTCCTGTTTCCCCTCCCTCTCCCCTCCAGAGAGGAGTTAAACAGTCTGATGGCGTGTGGGACAAAGGAGTTTTTAAGTCTGTTAGTTCTTGTCTTTGGGAGAAGCAACCTGTCACTGAACAGACTCTTCTGGTTGTTAATGGCCATGTGCAGAGGATGCCCAGCATTGTCCATAATGTCCATCAGTTTCTTTAATGTCCTTTTCTCTGCCACTGTCACCAGAGTGTCCAGCTTCATGCCGACCACAGAGCTAGCCCTCCTGATCAGTTTCTCCAGCCTGGATGAGTCCTTCTTTGCTGTGCTGCTCCCCCAGCACACCACAGCATAGAAAAGTACTCCAGCAACCACCGACTGGTAAAACATCCTCAGGAGCTTCCTGCAGATGTTAAAAGACCTCAGCCTCCTGAGGAAGTACAGTCGGCTTTGGGCTTTTTTATACAGGTGCTCTGTGTTGCATGACCAGTCCAGTTTATTGTCCACCCACAGCCCGAGGTACTTGTACTTGTTGACCACCTCCACCTCCTCCCCCTCTATCTGAACCGGCAGTGGACCTGCTCTAGACCTCCCGAAGTCCACAACCAGTTCCTTAGTCTTTGAGGTGTTGAGTTGCAGGTGGTTTGTGTGACTCCATGCGACAAAGTTCCTCACCAGACTTCTGTACTCCTCTTCCTGATCATCCCAGATACACCCCATGATGGCCGTGTCGTCTGCAAACTTCTGAATGTGGCATAATTCAGAGTTGTAGCAGAAGTCAGAGGTGTACAGGGTGAAGAGAAGAGGGGACAGCACAGTTCCCTGTGGTGCTCCTGTGCTGCTGACCACTGTGTCAGACGTGATGTCCTTCAGCCTGACGTACTGTGGTCTGTCGGTGAGGTAGTCGGAGATCCAAGCCACCAGGCAGGGGTCCACCTCCATCCTGTTCAGTTTTTCTTGAAGCATACAGGGCCGGATGGTATTAAAGGCACTGGAAAAGTCAAGAAACAGGATCCTGACCGTGCCTTTTCCCCCATCCAGGTGTGAGTGGGCTCTGTGTAGGAGGTACAGGATGGCATCCTCCACTCCGACACCCGCCTTGTATGCAAACTGTAGTGGGTCCTGGGCATGTTGTACCTGTGGTCGGAGGAGGTTGAGGAAGAGCCGCTCTAGAGTCTTCATAAGATGTGACGTCAGTGCCACCGGTCGGAAGTCATTCAGCTCATTGGGCCGGTTCTTTTTGGGGACCGGGACGATGCAGGATGTCTTCCATAGGGCGGGCACTCTCCCCAGTCGCAGACTGAGGTTGAAGACTCGTTGTAGGGCAAATTCAGTAGTTTTGAAAAGCCATTGTTGCTTCATACGGGATTTCAGCTTGTTTGCAGAAGCTCTGTGGCTGCTGGATGTGATAAAGTAAATGTAGAGGAACAGATGAAATGAAAGTATGAATCAGCTCATTATTGTCACAGTAAACAATCCAAATATTAGACTGGCACATCCTTCATTTCCATGACAGAATCATATCTATTTCCATTTTCACCCAAGTCACTTGGATGAGTGACGAAATGTTTCTCCCACTGAAAACGCTACGTCCAGATGAACAGAATCAACCTTTGGAGATCTATTTTCATTATTGCTTAGTTTGACGATCAAGGCTATTCACTGCTTGTCCCTTCTCTACAGAGATTACCTGAATCTTTTATCACATTATGTTCTGTATATAATGATTTTTAATTTAAGAAGCTTTTTTTTTTAAATTGTTCATCTCTTGCAGGTTTTTTTCCCAATGCATTTCCTGTCCTAGCATTTCTAAAATGATGGCACAATTTTTTTTTCAGATAAGTAAATTAATAAATGCATTTTACACTTTAACCTTATGTTATCTAGATAAATATGGGATTTTAAATGATCTAGAAATCAATTTGCTTTCCATTTTCAGCTATTATGCACACAGACTGTATATAAAAGATGGACAAATCTTTGGGGTCTAAAAAGTGTAGCTAATGCAAAACAGGCAAAAAGCATGACGTTTACAGAAAATTTCCCTTTTCCTCACTTTATTTATGACATCGATAATAATAATTTCTATCATGTCAGTGGTAAGTGACTGACTTCACATAACAATAAGTGACGTCAAGGTGGCCACATCAAGCTTTTAGATACCGTCTATAATTACAAAGCGCCCGCTACTTTCATAAACCAATGCTAGTCTAAATGCAACTCCAGTTTTTGCTTTGCATTTCTGAAAGTAACCCCTCATGATGACATTATTATGATCTCAAAGCTATGCTAAATTACAGCATTTACTGGGAAATTGGGTTTGAAAGAAACTGGTATTAGTGAGAAGGGAAGCTAAAGTTTATGTTTTTGAAATGTAGGGTCAGCTTTTGGTTTTGGAGCCAGATATGTGTGTGGCCATTTGTCCTCTAGGAGCTTTCTGCTTGGCTACTTACAGCCAACCACAGCTGCCTATTTTCTCCTCCATCAAATATCCCTGGTCTGGTTCTTATGGTAAATAGGAGCTCTGTGTGGGACAAGAGGCCACACTTCGTGTGACTTCCTCCTCTGCGGGTAACAGCCTATCGTCATCTGTCCGTCATCATTAATTTCTTGTAAAAACACCAAAGACAGGACCCGGGAGGGGGTCGTAGAGAAGCGGGTTAGCTTCCCTTTGAGTGCTGCTTCACCTTTCACCTTGCACAGGGAGGAAAAGATAAACACAAGGGGGGAGACAAGTAAGCTTCAGTGACTTTTAATGACAGAGCCGGTTTGGGTTAGAATAGCAACTCTGTAATCCTGCAGAGACTAGATAAGATTAGGCCTCATCAAGCAAGTAGGAAGAAATGGCAGCTTCTCGTGTTCTGTTTTCCTCTGCATTTGTCTGTATGTATTTGCACAGATTTGTGTTTTGTGCATGAGGTGGATTTAGATATACACACTGTGCACAAACATCAGAGGTCATGTGGTTCATCACTTCCTGAAGGATGCAGTCGTTTGTAACAACAGCTCTACTTGGAGCAGCACTCGGTAAATGAGCAAAAGCATGTCTTCACCAATTTTCATATCAGAGGTCTTGATCAAACTTGTCGTCAAAATGAATTTTCACATAATCCTCACCCCATTCCATTCACACAGTAATCTGCAAAAACAAAACACCTCCACATTCATTAAAAACTATTCACTGGTTATTTTCCATGGGCTTCTTGTCAGTCTCTTCAATTAAGCCAATAAAAACAACGACTGACAACAGTTGCGAGGATGGAGGCAGGCAAGGCTGTTTTTAGTTGGCGTGGATTTGAAAAGCGCAGTCATGCGGCTGAACACGTAATAAGCTTCCCATTCTTCCCAAAGAAACACCAACAGTTCAGTCGGACTCCGCAAACCCTTGAAAAGGTTTCCACCACCAGTAACACAAAAAATCCGACATGGACGCCGATTCAGAATTCAGGGGGAAAATGCCCTTTCAGTGTGAGAATGGAGAAGAGACGCCTTCACGGGCTGCTGATTACACTTTGGCAAGGGCCTCCTTAGAACTTGGCCAGACAAGAAAAGACCGTACAGATAGAAGTACCTCAATGAGCGCTCAGTTAATCCGCAAGGTCATTAGGATACTTGAAGCACTCATTAGCATCATTCTCATGCTTTTACATGGAAAGCTGGTGCTTTTTTTTTCACCGTCAGTTAAGAGAAGATAATTCTGGGAATTATTGGGGTGAGAGTTGGGGGGGAAGGTTATTGTGGGACAGTTTGACATTTGGAGTCACTGAGGTCACTCTGTTGTAATGAGGCGCTCGCGGGCGGACCAAAGTAAAGGGTTTGCCCTGGCGCTCAACTCTCCCTGTCTCATCACCAAGCCAGATGACAGTTTCGTTTGGTGTAGGAGTAGTTAGACCAATCACACGGCGGCGGGCCGATTCATCTCTAATGGAAAGTAATTAACAAGACAGGGCCATACAGACAATCCTAATGTGTGTTTTTTCTGTGTTTCTGTTAGTGTGTGTATCTGCACTTCTTGAACTTACTTTTATTTCCTCTACTAAAATCTTGCACCAACTTAGCAATAGAGAGAGTAAAGAATAGAGCTCAATAGAGCTCAACAGTGATGCTGAAAAATGCCATTTATATTCTCCATGGAAACTGTAAAATCTAAAGTAGATTTACTATGTGTGACACTGTGAGTTTCGTACTCCATTAGAAACCACAAGTCTTTATGACATCAGACTTTTTAAAAAAAAGGGCATTGTATTTGCGAAGTCGTGGAAAAAATCCTATCCATCCTGATTTGAAACAATGATGTCGTTGATTTGCAGAGGCTGCTGTAAAGTGTGTGAAACTTCAGGAAAAAACAAAGCATTGTACCATTGTCATGACAACTTGTAGCTGGTTGGCTCTTTATGTAAGGATTTCTAAAATATAAAAAGTAAATAATAAATATGAAAATAAATGTGGAAATTCACTTGTGGAAATGGAGTGTTCACAGTTTTGTCCTATGGAGGCTAATGTCAGCTAAATGCTAAATGCTTAGCATAGTAGAAGATTATAACTATTTTGGGAATTTATTGTTACTGTTGTTAGACATATTAACCTGGTAATAACTTAAATCAAAATCTTTATATTTACTTTTGGCTATTTGGAAGAATTAAAATAAAGTGATTGTGCCTTTAGCTGTTAGCATGATCATATAGCTTATTTAGTAAAACATGCTAACATCTGCTCCTTAGAGGAATCTGTAAATATAGTTTTTATGTTTTAGATTATACTTTTGGTCTCTTTGGGGCTGTAGAGTAATGTGTAAAAGCAACTTTAATGATGTAATTGAATAATGCCATTAACAACAGTGCTAAACAAAAGCAGTTAGCGCAATACTGACCTTAATTTTGAGCATTTTTTCAATCCCTCATATATATTCATTTTCCTTTTTCTTTTTCCTCTGGGCTGGTCTTTACCAACTCCTTGGAGGAAATATCTAGCAGTAAGATGTTTCATTATGTTCATGATATAGCTGCTTACTATGCCTCAGCATATATACAGTTCCTAAGAGCGTTTTCACTTATATTAGCGGCTTGCTATTCAAAGGTTTGTAAAAGTGCTAAGACTGAATCAAAATGGTAACAGGAAGTTATACTGCAAGAACAATGATGTTAAAATGCTTTATGCAGCTTAAGTCATTTTACATGAATACTTTACAAAGTATTCACCTGATCCACTGTCTACACAAAAATATTGACTTGTGCAGCTTTTAAATAACTTTGCATACAGCTCTGAGCAAACAGTTTTGTTCTTTTGAAGCTGTTTTCTTGCTGCACTGAAAACTCAGAACAAAGTGCTGACTCAGGTAGAGTTTCTGTGGGGTTATTTTCAAGTCCACTTCCAAGAACTGCATTGTGTTCTAGTCCTTGTAGATGCCAAAGCCCCTATTGTGTTATAAATCACAGAAAACTGGCCAGTGACACAATGAATTACTGCCTTTTGAATTACTTTCAGGGTTTAATAATCAGCATAACTAATCCATCTGTTCATTTTTATGAGAATATCTCAAAGATAACATTTATCTTCATACCATAAATCTGATGATGTTTTAATTCAAGCATGACTTGTAAACTCTCATGGGCATGCCAAGATTGGAATAAAATATCTTTATATATTTACCAAGCCTCAGTTATATATTTACCAGCTTAGCAGCTCTTTTCTGTGCCTATCCATGACAGGCAGATGGAGGGAGACCTGTGTTTAGTGAAGCTGTCAGCAGCTTTCCCTTCAGTTGTCACCCCTGTGATGAAGCACATGTGCGTGACTGCACGGCACCTTTAGAATAGCCTTGGGCAGTCCCCTCTATTCACAGCACTGATTCACAGAACATGATAAGGCCCACAAGTGCTCTAAAAGGCATTCTTTTCGTCCAAGGTCGTGCATTGCTCCACAAATAACAGACATAAATCAGTGTAATGGCCTAGTTTATTAATTATTTGTGTTTGCAGGTTATGCAATTTCCTGGTATGTCTTACCTTGATTTTCCTTGCACAAAACTATGCTCTGAATGTGAAAAATGTTGCTGGAAGTAGAACTGTGCTGTGCTGTGCTAGGCTGGAACTTTACAGTGCAACTGTACCTTTACCGTCTAAGCAAATCATCACCTGCACACACCTTTGTGAGCTCCTCCCCGAGCTCCATGCTCACTCACACGCGATGAGCAATTGAGCTGTCAGTCAAACAGGAAGGGAAACTGGTATCAGAGCTGCTAGCAAGGAGAAGCTTCAATGAAACGCTTGCAGAGTTGTGTAGGCCTGTATTTCCTTTTGCAGCTTTGAAAGGATTAACTTAAATGCCATGCACTGGTAAATTTCAGGTTTAAGGACTTTGTAACTCAGAGTTTATACAATATATTTGAAAATGCAGTGATACTAATAAAGATTAAAGGTTGCTTACTAAAAATATAGACTTCAAATACTGGCAACATGATGTGTTAATGAGATAGATCATTGATGAATAACTTTTTTTTAGACAAATAAAGATTATAAAGGATGTTTCTTGATATATACTGTAATTGAAAGGCATGTTGAGTGACTGACTTGGACACTTAGGAATATTTGATTTCTTTTGCTTAAGAAGAACTTGGCTTGTTTTTCAATATGTTTGAACTCATTGTCATTGCATTGTGAAGCAGTCTCAAGAGTTTTTATTTTAGGATTTGACTAAAAATGTAGCGCTAAACACTACAGGATTATTCTGTACATTTTCACCTTGCTTTTTTTTTTTTTAAGATGTTTAGCCTGGCTTTTTAGTTTGGTTTGAATCTTAAAGTAAACAAATAAACTGTCTGTATTTAGATTCATGACGGCAACTTTACGCTTAAACTGTTGATTTGGCCTCCTAAAGTTCCTACTGTCTCTGTAATAGGTCCTTCTGTCTTTTTTTAAAAAAAAAATCTCCAATAGGCTTTGATTTAGTAATGTTGGTAAATTCCCTTCACTTGAAGCTGAAACCGTCACTCTTCAAAAAGGGATTCGACTCTAATATAGGCTTCAGAAGAAGGAAGTGGTAACTATGATACCCCATTTAATCCCATTTGCCTCAATCTTTCGTGGCAGAAAGAAGCGGTAACATTTTTTATCATTTTGTATACTAACAGCAACAGGAAATACCTACAAGAGCAGATAAATGAGTCCACATTTCCTCTCACCATTCAGTGGTACAGAGTTAAACCTATAACCTGCTGAGTAAAAGAAGTCAGCAGTTCCAGTTTTTTGTATTAACTGTGCGTTTTAAAGGGTATATTGTGTTTAGAATGATTATGATGAGGTCACGTTTGGGATTATTTACACTCTGGAATAAAAGGCGGATGGACGTGCTTGGTCTAACAGCCGGGTCCTGCCAGCCAAGGAGAGGGGCCAGGCACTTCACTGACTTGTCCCCACCCTCGTGTATCGGTTCCTTATTAGAATAAAAGAAGATCACACACTGTCACCTTATGAGAAGTTTTTCAAGCAGCAGCAACAGCAGCAGTGGAGGGTCTCGTCTCAGTAAGTCTCTACGCCCTTTACATTCATTTCATCTGAATACATTAACATTACATTAACAACCTGCTTTTACACACTTTATTTATAATGAGAAAATGTGTGTTTTAATTAAAACACACCATATGGACTAAAGTGATTGAAATACTTTTTTTAAAGGTCGTCAGACCCTTTTCTAGATATCATGTTAGGCCACAGACAAAGTATACGCTTAATTAACGCAGAATTTTCAAGGAAATTTGAGGTGTTATTGACCCGTAATTTTCTATCCTAATGAAATTTGTATAAATGTGGTTTTGCGTGTACTTCTATAACATAGTTTAGACATGTAAATATATACGAAAAGTATTGTAAAATCCTTTTTCTGGTCCTTAATAATTTGGATTACATTTCGTCAAAGGAAAAAAGGGGGAAAGAGATGGAGTTAAACTGGCCGTATTTGATGGAGTTGGATATTTCTGAATTTAATTTGAAGATACAACAAACAGTTCAAATTTGCGCCTGCAGCTTCTCTGTGAAAGTTTTGGGTCACGGGACACGAGCCATCGTCTGAGCCGCTGTCCGCGGTGCTGAAGCGGGTTTCCCGAATCACATCATTTCAAAACCAGACCAGATGTTAGCAGGAAGGCTCGAGCGGGGCTCTGACACTTGAACAATACTTGCAGATTCAAGAAAACTGAAACAGATTGAAACTAAATCTACACAGAATTTAATAGAAGAGCTATAAAATCAACCCGAACTCCGGATTCTATTTTTTAGATTAAATCTTAGAGGGGAACAAATATTTCTGTCATTTAAGACTTGACCAGAATCAGCTAAATATCTGGACAGTAGATCTAAAGTTCCCGTTCGTCCACACGTGTTTGTCATTTGAAGATCTGAGAGAGAAACGAGGGTGTATAACCTGCCGCTAGAGCAGCTCC
Source organism: Rhamphochromis longiceps (assembly GCF_057381845.1). NCBI lineage: Eukaryota > Metazoa > Chordata > Actinopteri > Cichliformes > Cichlidae > Rhamphochromis > Rhamphochromis longiceps. Next base: position 26,686,973 of record NC_140569.1, read on the forward strand.
GATGCCCGGCATGGCTGTTAATTGGGGGGAATTAATGAGTCACAACACGGGGTTCGCCTCCTCCTGGTGGCTCGAACGAAAAGCGCACCCTCACACCGTCACCCTCGAGCATCAAGAGAAGTACTCCGCCAACACACCGAGCCCTGCGCCACGGACATGTGAGCCGGGAGTTTGTAGAAACAAGAATTTGTATTCTCAAAGCCGAAACACCAAAACGAGTAAAGGAGCAGCAAACATGGATTCTAGATCCCTTTAGCATTTTAAAGCGTCCCCATCACCCCGACTGCGTTTCTACATTTGCAACATACAGGCTGTTTGATCACACGCGACCAGTTTCCAAAACTAAATATATTATATCATTTGATTTGATCAATATATTTATATAATATATATTAATGTATATATATTTTAAATACAATATAAAATATTTTTTTAAAACTATGTTTTCATAAAAAAGTAAAGCAGTTAACAGTTAGCGGGTCCGGACTATATAAATTATTTGAAAAGATTGAGACTGTGTCGGGTGTTACATAATTCCCTCAGGCAGACTCGCACGTCGTTACAAGCACTTGGACTTGAAGCCATATTATTTAATACCGCATAGAAAGACTACTTATTCTACTTATTCCTTGTATTATTATTATTATTATTATTATTATTATTATTATTATTATTATTATTATTATTATTATTATTATTATTACTACTACTACTACTAATAATAATAATAATAATAATAATAATAATAATAATAATAATAATAAGATGGCAAACTATATTTAGGACTTGCAACTGGCAGTCCTGCTTTTATATTTTCTTAGAAGAATATCCAGTCATATAATTAACGTATTGTTTAGGTCCCGTTGCCTGGGCGTGAGCTATCATAAGAAAGAGAGTAAAAGAAAAAGAGTCAGTGAGAGAGAGAGATGTGTTGGTGGTGGGGGTGACACCCTTTTGCAACAAACCTGCCCACTGTAACAAAGCCGTGATGTTGCGCTGTGTGGGGATAAATTACTTCGCCTGGTGTTGTGGGGCTTCAAAGCATGAGCAGGCTGCGGACAGAGAGGACGGATCTCCCACACAAGCTGCTGCACTGCCTGTGGATGCACAGTAGGCTGCTCACAGTCTGTTACTTTAAATCAGGCTGTGTGTGAGAGATACGCGCTAACCGGACTCTCTTTTTTTTGGAATGATTATTTTATTTGTCGAGGTTCTAGTGCTGTCCTTCGGCTCACAGAGAAACGTGTTTGATTATTATTATTTTTTTATTTTAAAGAATATATTTTTTTATTTTTTGGATCAGGCGCATTCAATATTTTGGAAAAATTCTAAAATATAATATTTTGCCATGAGGGAAAATACTAGGTATTTAATTATGCATTTTTTTCTACCCCATTTAATTGGGGTATCATATTTCAAGCCTTTAATCTGCAAACATATGCATTTAACAATGATTTTATGTCTTGCCTGCAGCATGTCTATCATGGATGTGACAGTGGAGGGAGTGAGCCCAGCAACTCCGAGGGCTCTGTTAGTGACATGCATGACTCTGCTGGTGTCCCTGCACCTGTTTCGGTGGCTGTGTCGGCAGTGGTCCCATTCCTGGCCGCCCGGCCCCCTCGCCTGGCCGGTCATCGGGAACGCACCGCAGCTTGGTAACGCACCGCACTTGTATTTTACGCGCATGGTGAAAAAATACGGCGACGTCTTCCAGATCAAGCTCGGCAGTCGGACGGTGGTGGTGCTGAACGGGGGGTCAATCAAACAGGCGCTGGTCAAGCAGGGCTCCCACTTCTCCGGCAGACCGGACTTCACCTCCTTCCAGTACATCTCCAATGGGAACAGCATGGCGTTTGGCAACTCCACGGGCTGGTGGAAGATGCACCGCAAAGTGGCCCAGTCCACAGTCCGGATGTTTTCCACAGGAAACCCCCAAACTAAGAAGACATTTGAAAATCACGTGCTCAGCGAGGGCAAAGAGCTGCTACGGCTGTTTCTGAGGAAAACGAAGGAGGACAAATACTTCCAGCCTCTGACCTACGTCGTGGTGTCCACTGCCAATATAATGAGCGCGGTTTGCTTTGGGAAGAGGTACTCCCATGAAGATGAGGAGTTTCAGCAGGTGGTGGGCAGGAACGACCAGTTCACCAAGACTGTAGGCGCAGGGAGCATAGTGGACGTTATGCCCTGGCTGCAGTACTTCCCCAACCCCATCAAAACCATCTTTGAAAATTTTAAGAAGCTCAACCTGGAGTTTAGTGAATTCATTCGAGATAAAGTTGTGGAGCACAGAAAAACAATCGATTCAAGCACCATCAGAGACATGACTGATGCCTTTATAGTGACGCTGGACCAAATACGAGATAAGATGGGACTTTCTGAGAAAGACTATGTGTCCTCCACAGTCGGGGATGTGTTTGGAGCAAGTCAAGACACACTGTCGACTGCCCTACAGTGGATCATCCTCATTCTCGTCAAGTAAGATTTTTTTTAATCATTTTAAAAAATGACTTTATAGAAGGAGTTATTTATATGGATAAATAACTGCATGATAAATGACAGTTTATCTTCAACTTGTTGCTAAGGCTCTGCAGAATTGATGAAGTTTAGCTGCATTTGAGTTATGTAACAGCCCACTGGAGGTGTGTGTGTGTATGTGTGTGTACGTGTACTGGCAGTAATAAGCTGAAACTTCACACCACAATGAAAGAGAACAAAATGCCCAGTCAGCGTTTTAAAATCTTTAGTGCCATTTAATCTGTCCTGTGCCTGATACCTTTATCAGTGGATGGATTACAGAGCCACTATTTTTTTTCTGCTTGAGTTGTGGCAAGGACTACTCGTGTCTATGGACTATCTAACATGATCCATTTAAGCTGTTAACATCCTACAGGTCACCAGTCATGCATCTAGGTGTAGGCAGTTAAATTAAACCTCATTTTATTTGGAGGTGGGGGCAGGTGGGGGGGGGGGGGGGGGGGGGGTGTTAACGGCAGAAACCATTTTCTAACGAAAAAGATTCTTCATTCCACTTTGTTCACCAGCAAGAGTGTTTAACTTCTATCCTGGCAGTAGTCACCTTAAATGTGTGTTCACCTGTGATTGCAGGTATCCAGAGATACAGGTGCGTCTCCAGCAGGAGGTGGACAAAGTGGTGGACCGGAGCCGTGTCCCTGCTATCGAGGACCAGCAGCAGCTGCCTTATGTCATGTCCTTCATCTATGAGGTGATGCGCTTCACAAGTTTCGTCCCTCTCACCATCCCCCACTCCACCACCACAGACACATCCATCATGGGCTACACCATACCAAAGAACACAGTCATCTTCATCAACCAGTGGTCCGTCAACCATGACCCAAGCAATTGGTCCCAACCAGATATCTTTGACCCAGAGCGCTTCCTGGACCAGAGCGGAATGCTGAATAAAGACTTGACCAGCAACGTGCTCCTCTTCTCCCTGGGCAAGCGGCGGTGCATCGGCGAGGAGCTGTCCAAGATGGAGCTGTTCCTGCTCACAGCTCTCATAGCGCACCAGTGCAACATCACAGCCGACCCTGCAGTGCCGGTGAAACTGGGCTACAGCTATGGCCTGACTCTGAAGCCTCACCCTTTCTCTGTAGCCGTGTCTGTGCGCGATGATATGAAGTTGCTGGAAGCAGCTACCAGTCAGCCCTCATCAGACTCACAAACAAAAGAATAAATTAGATTCAAACTATAAGGTGCTAAAAGACATGAAGGCAGAGGAAAACGTAGAAACTTTTGTTTGAGGCTGAGCACCATATTTAATGTCTGGAAATCTCAGGCCACTGCTTTTGCTTTTTGATCTCATATACACTGTTTAAAATGTTTCATGTACCAGAGTCGAGACTGATTTAACAGCCTTTGATTACTGACTTATTCTAATCAGGGCCAGAAAGAAATAGCCTTGGTATCCAAATCAAAGAAGATGTACATCTTGTAGACGCCATCTCACCTGGATCAATCTCACATCTAACTTCAAAAACAGTCTCACATGCCAGCCAGCAATTAGGCACACTCCTTTGATTCATCAGATTAGAGGACTGCAGCACATCGCCAGCTGTGAACGGGACTTTCAAAGCAAGTCACACTGTGGTTACCTGAGTTCCAATTTACTGAAAAGCAGAAAGTTAAAGCTGTCAGTTAATTTGTTTTATTGTTGTTGTTTTTTTGCTGTTCTTTTGTGACGTCAGTTAAAAGAAAAACAAAAAAAAAACAAAAAACAACAAAAAAACAACAAAAAACAAAATATGATTTTCAGGAAGCTCTTAAATTCTCTTTCTCTCTGTATTCTTTGTCTTTGTGTTTATTTTCCTAATTAGGGCTCCAAACCCTTTCCAGTGCAATATCGAACTTGTAAAAGCAAAAATACGTGACATTTGAAGGTAAGCACTAAAGATTGGAGTTAATCCATTTTTGTGTGACGAAACAGAAAGTGCCAAGGTCAGACATCTTGCCAATAAATAAGCTAATAGCGGAGCCTAAAGCTTCATATCTGCTAACATTAAATACCTGACTAACACGCAGTTGTTGTTGTTTTAATATAAGGTATATATGTGTAGATACTCAGGAATAAGGCTGATAAAAGCCAAATAGTACCTTTTAAGTGCTAATGTGATACATCTATATTCTGAAACCTGTTGTAGATGCTGTTTTAAAGAACGAGGCAGAGGAAAACAAGGAGTACCCCGAGCAGACATGCTGAAGGGAACACTTGTCTCTTCTTGCTGCCCAGTTCATGTATGAGAAAGTTAATAAAGCTAATATTCGATCAGTGTTGAATTAGGGATTTGCTTCTCCTTTTGTTTAAATTTCAGTAATGAACCGAACCAGTTATGTCCTCTTTTGATTTCCACACTCATGTTGCCAGTAAAATTTCTTTTACCTTTTACTTTTTTTTTAATCCTATTTTTCTGTTACAGAAATGCTGATGAAATTGGCTTTGAGACAATACAAGTACTTTGTTAATTTTGTTTATAGACTCATCTAATTGCTGTGTGAGCACTGGAGACTAATAGACTGACTGTAAAGTCTTGGATTTGAGCATTTGTTGGCTTGCTGCTGATGCATTTGAATGAAATTCTGGCTAAAAAACCAACCGATTTTAGGTGTTAATGCATTTACAGCAGGCGGAAAAGCACGATGTCTGTGGACTTGTTCCACTGATGCTGTAATTCGCTTGATGAGATCAGAAAAAGTTGTATTGAAGATTAAAGCCGAAAGCATGACGAAAGTCAAGAAATACCTCAAATCCAACAATTTACATTACCTTTACCTCAAATGCGTTTTTTAATAGAAATATATACATTTGTGTAGATTTTTGGCACAAACAAGACATTTAACTCTGCTTAATGTAACAATACAGTGCTTTATGCTTCTGAGTACACAATGCTGCAGCTGTGATGTTATCTTGAGTGTTTCTTTAGTCTGTAATGAGATTGTACAGTTGTATAATAAAAAGATTTCTTTTTGTTTTTCACATTTGTAGTTGGCTCTGTTGTAATCAACTTAAAGGGAGAAATGATTACATTTAAAAATCTGTATTTAAAGCTCATAAATCCGACCTGATTAATAAATCACTCTGAAAGTGAAGGACCCTTCGCCGGGTATCATGTCAGGTGGGAACAAAGGAGAAGTGTTGGCGAGGTGCCTTTCCCTTCTCAGCATTTTATCTCACTCTGTCAGAACATCCTGTTCTTGATCAGCTGGATGATTATAGAAAGCTAGCCAGTGCACGGCCAGTTCAGACAGTAGTTGATTACTGATATGCCGTTCTCCACGCAACCCTTTGTCCATTTCTAATAATACAAAGTGAAATCTGAAGACTAAATAGTGCCAGTGAAGTCATGTGTGGCAATGCTCCAAGCATAATCTTTATGAATGGGAAGGAAAACCGTGGGCTTTCTTCAGCTGAAATGAGAAGACAGATGATAAATGAGTTAAAAAAGAGCAAAGAAGCGGACAATATTGTGGTTAATGCACCCAGTGCAGCTGCACAGCAACTTCAGGTATAACTGCAGGGATGGGACAAAAGCAGTAACCCACTGTAGGTTGATATCGTCTGTCGCCTTGCATTTCAGGAAGCTGCAGAAGGAAGCAAATATTCTTCTGTACAGTAACAGAGAGTGAAACATACAGACAAAGTGCATGGTGACTGAATGAAGGTGACGAGAAATATCATGCCTTGCACAGATGGGCGCGTGCTCTATACAAGCTTGGTGTGCATAAGAAGGGCTGTGGTGGTTTTATCCTGCTAAGAAATTCAAAATATTGCAAGAAGTGGCGCTAAGACGCATCCTATGTCATTACAGCTTAGACCTGTCAAGACTGCATTAACAAGATTAGCATGAAAGCTTGTATCCTTCATTGGCTGAAGATAAAGCACGTACACATGCGGCCCATTCACACAAGATCCATCTGCTGTTGACTGCAAGTTGTGTAACTTAGACATAGCTGAGCTTAGATTGTGAATGGAGGGATATACGGAGATCTGAATGAATGTGAGTGAGATTAAAACAGATGTGGTATTCAGACAGAAGGCAGCCAAACTGTTGAAGCCCGCTGCTAGGAATGGTGTGATAGAACTGTAATGACACTGCACGGTTAAGTTAAAATGATCTTAACCGTTAAAAGTTAAAATGATCTTAACCGAGCAAGTTATCAGCAGGCTGTGAGCAGCAGGGGTCAAAACCTTCATAAAGGGGTTAAGTTGAGATCAAGACAAGATCAGATTGGTCAAGATATAAAGACACGAACAGAGATCAGTAGGAAGTATGAAAACAATTTTGAAAATTTTGAAGGTGATACCTGCAGTGTTATATAAATGCGGTCCTCTCTTGTGGAGGGACAGCTGATTTGAAGACTAATTTATGTAGGTCAAATATGGACCTATAGCTCTAAAGTACCTGGGCCTACAACAGGGTTAAAAGAACTTACTGTAAGTTTGTTTGACTCTCTAATCAACTTCAAAATGGCATAGGTACCATTTAATGAAGATAATGAAGAGCTGGGAATGTCATACAATCACTCTGTTACTGAATGATTAAACGGACTATGTAGCTCATAACCTACAGAGGAAACATAAATGTACCACATGAATTGGTACATTTCATGTAGCTAAAATCTTTTTAGCTCTATGAATACATCCAGGATTCAATAGCTTGCAGAACCACCTTTAGCAGCAATGACTTAAGCAATTGTTTTCAGTCTCTATCAGTTTCTCACATAGTTGTGGTGGAATTTTAGCCCACTCTTCTTCACAGTGTTGTTTCAGTTTATCGAGGCTCGCAGTCATATTCGTTTATACGCAGCTCTCGTAAACTCTTTTGTCCAAGCTTTAGTTGTCAAACAGATGGCCTCACATTTCATTCTAGCATACATTGGAATACACAGGAGTTCACGATTGACTCCTGTGGCGGCAAAACAAGCCCGAATCTCCACCCAACCACCACCGTGCTTGACAGTTGGTATGAGGTGTTTCTCTGAATGTGCTATGTTTAGTTTTTGCCAAATGTGGTGCTGTGTATTATGGCCAAATAGCTCTACTTTGTTTTCATCTGCCCAAAGGGCAATCCTCCAGAAATCTGGTAGTTTTTTAGGATACAATTTATAAACGTAAACCATGCTGCTGTTGGCAGGCTTCCTAAACAAGCCTGTAGACCACAGGTGTCAAACTCCAGGCCTTGAGGGATTTTAGATGTGTCCTTGATCCAACACAGCTGATTTCAATGGCTAAATGACTTCCTCAACATGTCTCGAAGTTCTCCAGAAGCCTGGTAATGAACTAATCATTTGACTCAGGTGTGTTGACCCTGGGTGAGATCTAAAACCTGCAGGACACCGGCCCTTGAGGCCTGGAGTTCGAGTTGTACATCTAAGGTTTGAACCTGCAGTGAGCTTGCTGAGATGTGCACTCACCAACACACACCAAATGTCCCAGATCAGCAAAAATATTAACACAACTGTTGTTTTTATAGAGGTGCTCACTCTTGCTGATGATCAGTTATTTAAGTGCAATTATTATTTAAGTATCAGCGACTGGCTGCCAATTACCCTTTTAATTCCCATGGAAGCAACAACAGCATGTACCTTGTTTTACCGTAGGACTGCAAACAGTTCTGTCAAGGTTTTATTTTTCATGACTGCACAAATAGATAGTAAATTATCCTTTGAACAACATGTAAATAAGTTGAGCACCAGATAAATAATTGCTGTCCATAAAAACTTGTTTGGACAAACTTGAATCTTGTGGGACGACAGGGGATCAGCAGAGAACAACTAGCCTAGCTAAGCTTGGTCACATTGCCCCCCAAAAATACCATGTACCCTGTAAAAGTCTAGAATTTGTTCTTGTTTGTGCCTCTTTCGCACTTATTTACATTTTAGTCATAGAAAAAAAAAACATTAGTTTCTCTAAAAGAAAACAAACCAGCAATAAACTCTAAAGAAAAAATGTAACCCCGTTTGACTCTTTAACTCCTCCAACCTTCTAAATGCAACACCCTGTCTGCAAAACCATTAAACAAAAAGTTTGATAAACTGCACGTCTGTTTTATGATCAAAAACATAAATGACAGCCCGTCAGTTTCCGGGATAACAAACAGGTTATAAATCTGTTATGCAACAATGGACAGCTAGTGTGTGCACACACATCCAGACCAACGTGTAAGTGATTTCTGCAGCTGTCTCAACTCAGACTTTTGATTAAAGAGCACAGGAGGCTCATAAAATCAGCCAGGAAAGGTGAAGTTTTCATTCCTGTATAAACAAACACCTGTACTCACTTGGGAGGCACCCTTTTAACATGGCTCTACTGCGGGAAAAAAGAAAAGAAAAGTTGAAACATGACTAGGCGGGTGGGAAGTTAGCCTGAATGTGATCCAGTAACAAACTCCGAATTGCCCTGGCACAAAATGTACAGTCTCCGTAATCATGTAGGCTCCAGCAGGAGCTTGTTACACTCTGTTGATTCTGGATTAAGATCAATTTAGAGTATAAGGAAAAAAACAAAAACAAATAAATCACTGTATAGCTTAATTATAAGTTACAGCTTACATAACTTTACTCCTCAGCAATAAAACCTCAAAAAACATAAACAAGACAGACAAGCTGGCAAATTTGATCAGGATTGCACAGATTTAATTGTAGATTCCAGTACCATCAATCATTAAACACACACTGTCTAAAATACAGCACAAGTATAATGCATAATCTCCATCCGATGCGATACAACCTTGAGGAACTCGTTATGGCATTAGAAAAAAAGAAAAACATTTGTAGTGTTGGTAGAAAAATACATAAAGCGACAAAGCAAAATAATTCATTTTGTAAGTAGACTTAAAAAATACAATGAAATAAAAATAAAAGCCCTAAACTAATTTCCAGTATCAACAGCACCGACGTTTTCAATCAATATGCACGTTTTTCTTCATTGAGTAGAGATAATAATAAAAAATAACAGCTGAGAATATGTAAAAGAGTAATAAAAGGAAACATTCAAACTTCATTTCAATCTGATTGGGTCACATTTTAGTGGCATTATGCAACCAGGAATTCAGTGCTGTGTCATGATAAACAACGAGTCTGAACCTGGCATTATTGATCGGTTTTAATGGACAGCCATCAGCCCTGTGGTTTTTGTTGTTGTTGTTCTTGTGTTTTTGATGGCAAAAAAACAAAACACACCCTCAGATTTCCTGTCAGTGACTCTTTTTACATGAACACCAGATTCATTTGTTTTTTTTTAAGTTCCTTGAATCCCAAGTCAGATTTGGTTTTCCATATTAACTGAAACATATCCATTTCACAGTAACCAGTACAATAACGTGTACTATATATGCAGCATAATGACACCTCTCTATATACATCAAACACCTTTTCGGTTTCCTGATTCATGTGGTACATGTTACATAGCTCTCCAAAAAAAAATGCTGACTCAGAAAAATTCCTAACATGTTTCAAACTAATCACATGTGAGTGTGTCAGAGCTCAATTTAAAAGGTTTAAAAAAATGAAAGCGTGGAAAATCAAATGTTCTTGGTGACCTATGAGAGGAGGAAACCTTCCAGGAATAGGAACTCTGGAGTAAAAGGCACTTCTGTTCAAAAAAAACCTGTTGTGTTCCTGTACAGGTGCTCTTTGAATCTATTAAGAGGAAGTCACTGACATCATTTATGGTTTCATTTTTTCCATGATCTGGCAAACATGCAAAAGGGCACATTAAATACAGGACTTCAGGTGTGTGGTGTACACACAGAACTTGCTGCTGTCCAATACTACACTTCATTTGGTGGTACTGCTGTCACAGAAACTGAGGAGCAGGAGGTAAACGAGTTTGAGTCATGATCAGAGAATTTATCTGTGAGAAAATAATCTCATAAAGTCTGCACGTGAATGTTAAAAGAGACTATTATTGCTGGTTTGTATCGGGAGGGTGGTGGTGGCTGTTCAGTGGTCACAGCAATGCAAAATGTTTGGGTGCGTCATTGTCTGATGTGATAGGACGGAACAACAAACCCTGTTTGTCACTTTCCCAAAAGGCGACAGGTCTGTGTCATCAACCTGAGACACACTGGAATTAAGTTTCCTATCAGAGCAATCGGACCTCAGAGAATGTCTGCTACACACTGCTATAAGCTGAAGAACACTGGTTTAGCTCACTCATTTAGCTGGAATCCTTTATGATGATTGGTTTCTACTTTTAAAAATTTCATAATACAAATATGACTGGAAAGGTACAACAGATGATCTGGATGCAGTAGCCTTTTACACCCACGGGCGCTATCTACACTCACAGAGTGAAATAACACGATGGTCTATCACATGCAGCTGCAGTACTCGCAAACTGATTCCCAAAAACCTTTCCTCTGCTGTCACACTCCAAGTGCTGGGCACAGTAAACTCAGCTCCTTTTGTGCCTCTTCATTCTGAAGGTAAAACACATGATAATGAATGAGTAACACCTTCAAACAGTTAAATATCTTGGTTTAATTTGCCTATTACAGCAGGCTATGATTAGGGATGGGTATCGAAAACCGGTTCTTGTTGAGAACCGGTTCCCACTGTTTCAATTCCTTGGAATTATTTGACATTTTCGCAAACGATTCTCTTATCGATTCCAGTCGACAACTTTTCTCCATGCCCCTGGTACACTGCTGAATGACGTCACCACGTTGCGGAGCGTCATTTACCTGGCAGGAAACACGGCGCCTAAGCGGCTCAAACGCTAAAAAGTTTGGTTATACTTTACGAGAACGGATGACAACAGGGCAACTTGCAATACTTGTAAGTAGATATTTCATTTAAGGGGGGAAATACTACGAATATGCAAAAGCATTTGCTCACAAAACACACGTGATAACCTTAAATGAATGTCATGTTTTTAATTCCACTCCGGACTCGTGAATCTCAACCCAGCAGCAGCGGTAACGTTTGCATGTCCTCTCCCGTTAATGCGGCAGGTAAATAATCAACTAACAGTGCATATTATGTTAGCGCGATCTGCCTTATTACCAAACTTGCCATTACTGTGCATTTAGGTGACCATGATGAGACAGACAGAGTCTGGTTGGCTCAGATGCTGGCAGTTGTCGCTGCAGTCTACCGGTAGCGTCTCCTTTCAGGCCAGGATAGACGAATGTCACCGAGCAGTGACTAAGTTTGTGGTAAAAGGCTCGCACCCATTTGCCACAGCAGATGCCCCCGATTTTTGGTAAGTGAATGTGTTTAATTGTAGGCAGGGACATTACTGGATATTCTTGTGTAATTGCTACAGAATAATTTATGTTATACTTTGTTATTGCTACAGAAGAATATTTATTTTACAATTACAATTTTTTCCCCGGGGACCCTGTGACACCCCACTGAAGAGCCACAGGCTGGATCTCTTAAGGATCTCTTAAGATCTCACTGTTGGGTTTGTAAAGCCGTGCTAATCCTAAATTTCTACCTTGTTCAAAGAGAAGATATAAAACAAAGTTCTAAGCAAATCGACCTTAGTGTTCTCCTTTGTTTTAAAAAAGAATCGATAAGAGAATCGATAAAGAATCGAATCGTTAAACAGAATCGAAAATGGAATCGGAATCGTGAAAATCTTATCAATACCCATCCCTAGCTATGATGCGTTTTTGCTAGCTGGATTAGATGAGGCAAAAACAAACGGATCTGAATACAGACGGTCCTGAAGTGTACCTCTTTGGATTCAGCACTCATTGAACAAGCAGCTTGACACATCTTCTTAGCCTTTTCGCACTGACCCAAGTCTTTGTAGCACTACCAAAGAAAAGACCCAGAACTGTCAAACGACTGTTTTGTCCTATTAGCATCTGTAAAACGGTTTATATTTCACAATCCAAGTACTGATATGTTTAGTACTAACCTTAGCCAGAAACACATAGTTGAGTTTAGAATAAGCTGGATGGAGCTCCTCGACCTGGTTAAAAACACAGACAAGAAAAGTTTCATAAGACTTAGTTAGACATAGTTTTCCAACGACCGCAAAAGACGCTAACATTTGTAGCATAGAAATAAAAAGCTAAGGTGCAAGTGCAAAAAAACAAAACAAAAGCGGTTAGAAGCAGCACCAAAAGGAATCCAATCCCCAAAGACACCACATGAGCCCATGTCCAATTTCAGAGAAGAAATAAAATACTTTTAAAACCGGTTACAACAGTTTTGACCTCTTAAGTCTTTTCCCCATTAGCTAACCAGAGCTAGTAACCAATGAGAAGTCCCAAGAACAAACGTTGACTTCGAATACCAACATGTCTACTGTGAAAGAAACAAACAACTAAACACATGCTGGAGTCATAAATAAGGCACCACAATAAAAGTCCACAAAATAAACGTCCATCTTTTATATACAGTTTATAGATTAGGTCAAAAACATTCACATCACAGTCTGGACCTACACCAGAACTATTACTAGATTTTGACAGACCAGACTTTATCTTTCTATTTTAATCTGTGCCGCTTTTTCTTTGTTTTTTTTTCTTATGGTAGGTAACGTATGTACACGTGTGATATTCAGCCAATCAAATCCTTTATTCAGCACATGAATACAGAAAATCCCACAAGACAGCCAGCTGTTGACTACATACAGACACTGACACAGATATAGTGATATACTGTTGAGCTACTTCAAAATATGTTGCATTGCATTAAAATGTATGCAATGCAACACAATGCAAGTTTGTTCAGTTGAGTTGAGGCGCTCCAACTCAGTACTTAGACAAAAGCAGACATATCAGCAAATTCCTCTGAACTGAGTGTCAAGCTAATCACACAGACAGAATCACTGTCTAAAAACGATAAAAGCCATGCTGTCATGACTTTCATTCACGTCTGTAATAACAGCTTCTGTTACTAACTGAAGCGTGTGCTTTTGGACTACACATGAATATTTTGATTTCACAGAGCTTGCTTTCATTCTGAGAATTCGATCTTCACACAGAAGGAGTAACAAGTTTAGTCTGCAGCATTAAATATGTCAAGAACGGAGCCGCATCTCTACACTAAGCTCTAGCAAGGCTGGGGAGGTGTATAATGTTTTAGTTAAAGCTTCTCCAGGTCACTGGTGACATGTTGTAACTGTGACCACCTGAATCAAGCTTATGGTCTAGAAGACATGAAGATGAGGCATGCATAGGAATATTGGCCAAAAGCAAAAGTAATTTCCCCCACTACATAAACATTTCCAATGTAGGAACAGAGATTAAGCCTTTCTAAATACAGAGGGTTTGGGCTTTAAAAACAGGGAACAGATGCAACCTGCAGGCAAATTGCAACGTAGCACAAGACAAACAGGGGTGTGATTTAAGTGTTTCATAACTGAGGTCAGAACAAGTATTCAGTTAAATAGTACAAAAACATAAACCACTGAATAAGAAATAAGTCTCACTTCTTGGTTTGAGGACATGGACTGAATATTACATATAACCATCATGCTTAACTTTCTTGGTAAACTTTAAACCTCAGACGGCTACGCCCATTGTTTGTGCTCAGAAATGATTGCTCTTATTTGTACAGTTCATCGTGCTTCACCCCACTCTCTGACTTTGCCTCAAACACTTTATTCAGATGTGGACAGCAATATGCTGTCCACATCTGTATGAATAAATAAATAAATAAATATCTCGAGAGAGAGAGAGAGAGAGGATGTGGAGGGTGAAGGTAACAGTGGTCCCCGTGGTAATCTGAGCACTAGGTGCGGTGACTCCCAAGCTAGGCGAGTGGCTCCAGCAGATCCCGGGAATAACATCGGAGATCTCTGTCCAGAAGAGCGCAGTCCTGGGAACAGCTAAGATACTGCGCAGGACCCTCAAGCTCCCAGGCCTCTGGTAGAGGTCCCGAGCTTGAAGGATAAACCGCCCGCAGGGGCGTGCTGGGTGTGTGTGTATAAAACATCGCAGAATAGCTTAAGAAACAAAACACCAGTACCTTAAGGAAATTCTTCAGTGCGTCTTCAACTGTGGCGCTTGGTGGTTCTCCAAACAGAGTTGAAGCAACTTTCCTCTCAATCCACGATAACTGAGACACCTGAAAACAAACATCACCAATCAGAAGAAAATTGGCCACCTTGGCTTAACATTAATGGATGAGAGGGGTAATGCTACAGTCAAAGGCATCAAGTCAGTGATGAAATAGTAACAAGTTGGAGGCAGTCTAATTTCAGTTTGCAGCTGAATTGGTTGAATTAATCTTTACATGTAATCTGTTTATGACATGACGATTAAATGTGATAGAATGGCAAATCTTTGCCACTATTCTAACAACTCATCTGCATAATGTCTCTTTGCAACAGGGGACTGAACTCTTGTTGCCAGCATGTTGTATTCTAGTTATATTTCTATGTAAAAGCAGGGTTTCTGTGGGCCGCTCTTATTTTGCAGCGATTGTGTCACTATTTGTGGATGAATTTCTGAAGTTCTGTTTTATACCTATCAGGTTCCGACTATACTCTGAATGTACAGTGATGGAAAAAGTATTTTCGCCTTTGTGATTTCTTATTTTCTTCCACATTTTCACACTTAAATGTTTCAGCTCGTCTATCTTTGTCTGATTCTAAAAATTTTACGTGAAAACCTTCGCAAGAAATGCAAAAAACTTCCATCCAGTTTTGACTCGTGTGACTGAGCCATAAAAAGCAGTGCATCACCGCCCCTTGTAGCTAATATTTAAAAGCCTATTTTCTGACAGTGAATGAAAATTAACTCATTCACTGCCAGCCATTGGCAGTGAATGAGTTAAACCCATTAACTCATTCACTGCAATTGACGGCTATAGACGTCAATGGCAGTGAATGAGTTAAAGAACTGTTGTGAATAACAAAGACAATTAAACTTTCACAAACTTTCACACATCCTCTGACTTTTGACATAAAAAACAAACAAAAATAAACCCCCCAAAGAATTAGGTGTAGGTACAAACTTCTAAAGAACACTTAGTAATGTACGTATATATGTATACATGTGAGCCAATATTTATAACTTTGACCCTATGTGGATCATAGAAATCTAGAATAAAGTCAAACTTGCGCACACAATTCTTAATTTTTAGAGTTATTAAAGACGAATGTTGTAAAATCTAGAGAAAGAACAGTTCTAAGAAATCATTAAAAGCCCAAAATGACCCTGACATTCATGCCAGTGATGATTGTATGTAAACGTATGACCACAGCTGTATTGCTGCCATCTCTTGAGCTGTTTAGGTAATGTTGATGTTCAGTATGTGACATCCAAAACACCCTGGATAATGTATAAAACAGCAGCATCTCAGACCAAAACAAATGGTCTCATTTGACTCTGATATACACAACATGTAATAGAAATGACATCTCTGAACAAATATGAAGAAATGTAACAGTTAAAACATAGATTAAAATAATCTGCACCCATTTACCAGCAGGACTGGTTACATATCATTTTTCAGAACTCTTACAGCCAACTTCCTGTTATTTTACTAGTGTTTCCATGACAACGGGCACCCCCGTCCACTTCTGCTCTGCTACTGACACCTTTTGCAGAAGAATGTCACCAGCCAGCAGCAGCTTCAGCCTCACACAGTCATCAGAGCTGTATCTAACTCCAGGTGTAGAATTGCTCTGGCAACATCAGGAAATTTCAAACAGAGATGCTGGCTGAATGTGAACAGTAGGTCATTGTTTAACATGAATGCCCCGTAGACAGCCCGTAAAATACAACCCCTGAAAATATCAGGTGTTATGAGCAGCTCATAAAACAACAGGAACCGTCAAAAGCAGAACGTCTGGAAATTTCGATCTAAACAACAGCAATTCATCATGTTACGTGCGTTTCTGAAAAGACTAGACAGTTACAGAAACAATCACGTGCTGCATCCCAAATGACTGCAGCTACCGAGCGAACACGAGCCAAACAGAAACAGGATGAAATTATCTCCCTGGTACAATCTGATTTAAAGCTAACAATGGATGGTGTTAACCTCCCATAGCGCTCTCTGTGAATATCGCAGAGGGAAAAACAAACCTTGAGGAAACCTAAACAGTGGAAATGAATGAGGGGAAACCGTGGGTGGGTTAGCATAGGGAGGTGGGAGGTCACGCAGACACGCTAGCCTTCATAAATGTACATCATATTGAGCAGAGATAGAGATGTGCTGTACTGGTCACATACAGCGTAGCACCAGCGGCCCAGAAGGTAGTAGGACAGCGGGTCCTGCGGCTTCAGCTCAATGGCTTTATCCAGATGATCCTGAGAAGAGAAGCAGACAGACAGAGAGAAGATTTTCACTGTTGATTCATAGCACAGCTGCACCGCCTTCTGTTCTGACCTGATCTGTCCTGCTTCACCAACCCACAAGTATTTCACAAACACCTCTCACACACGCGATCTAGTCGAGCTACCGCACACTCCTGGCTGTCACACACCCTCCCTCGTTCTTTCCATTCTTCTTCTGTTTTTTTTTTTTTTTTTTTTTAAATATCTTCCCTCTCCAGGGCTCTATCTCTCGCTTTCACCTGTCAAAGAGTTTTGAGGGAAAACAGTGTTTGCTAGAGGCTGCTGACAGAAGATAAAATGCTACGTGCTGCTGTTCCACACTCTGATGCAACTTAATGACTGTAGGAGGGTCTTATTGGCTTAAACTGTGAAAATGACCATTCCTCTTTAGCCTAAGCACATGGAGAATGCAATGCCCAATATGCATAAATAGATGTAAAATGCATTGTTTGCATTATATTATTATTTGACCATTCCAAGAATTTGCAAGGTCAAAACTAGCTCTCCGTTCACATGCCTTACCTTAAAGACGTATCCGTTCTTTATCTTGTTTTGGATGGTGTCATATTCGGCCATAATTCCACACATGATGGCATACCTGTGGGGAGACACTGCTATTAGAGGTTCAGGCCATCCTACTCTTAAACAAGCTATGTGAAGAAACACCCCAAATAACCCTAAACAAACAAATCGTACCAAACAGCAAATTAATATTTAATGTTTTCAAGCCTGTATGATATCATAAAGGGTTCAAGGAACTGAAGTTGCAGGAACCGTATTGGCAATTCTTCTAACCCTTCTGCTTATTTATTATTTGGCACCAAATTTGTTGTGTGCAATAAAAACCTTTGAGTTCTGGAAACATGAAAGTTCATGAAGTGCTTCCAGGTCATCCAACACTCAGACCCAAAAACTTGAGGTGGTGCTGAAATAAGTTTTACAATTACATTCTACCCTTATAAATATATAAATGGAATGAAAACAGCCAGATCCTAGGATCCAAACTGCATATTTTTATTAATTATATTCTGTATTTGTTTTTATTGCGTAAACCATCCATGCAACTGGGACATTTGTCACACCACTGTGCTATAACACTGCAACTTGAGCCTTGGCTCTCTGTGCTTGGTGCTTCTTCAGGCATAGTACAAGTTTCTAAACAACAGAGGGGCCATGACTAAATTCAGGTGTAAAATGTAGTTATTGTTGTAAAGGTTGTGTGGTTTATTTGCAGCAAAACTCAGTTTCTATCTATATTTTTTACCAGATTGAAAGGAAACTAGCCTTAAAAGGAAAACCTAACCTCTAACATCTTTAGCTTTTCACACAATTTGGATTTTAAGCAAAACAACGGCAGCATCAGGCATTCTCGGTTCCCCAGTTCTGACAAAACAGAAGTTAAACAATGATATTTTGCAGGGGGCGGTGAGAAGCACAGAGATGGTCAGCAGCACCTCACAGTCACACCACCTTTTCTTTGGGTCACTAACAACCAAAGGGCCTCCAAAAAACCCACCATACTCAGTGGTCTGTGGAAAGACTCCTCATTAGACAGCACCAGCAAAGATAAGCTGCTCCACCTTATTCCCCCGCTCTCTAATTAATACGCTGGCCTTGGACCAGTGGGCAGGTGGAAGCGAAACAAAGGGCGATTTCAGCTCTGGGATCTGTAAGTCAGCATGACACCGAGGGTTCGGAGAAGAGAGGAGTGAGCTGATCAAAGCCTTTTCACTGCACGGCTGCTTTAATCCTGCTGGTACTCTGTCAAACACCACCGAGCAACATAAACACCTTGTTATATGAAGGATCAGTGTGTGCAAAGGTCATCTGACAGCGTCGCCTGACACGGTGGCGGTGATGGGAGATGGAATCTACAACTGTACGTGTGTACTACAGTGTCTGGTATGTGTGAGTAGATTTTTTTTAGCGCAGTATAATGAAATGATGGGGGCTATGAAGTAAACTGCAGAGTATACTACACGATTAGCAGGTAATTACTAAATTAAGATCATGACGGCAGAAAGATTAATCTTATGAGCAAAGGAGGAGATTTCATTCAGCTGAGAATGTTCCAACTATTATCTGATCGGTATCTGATGAAAATAAATTCACAATCATTTTGGTTATGGTTGGATGAAACATCATAAAACATGAATCTTCACACGAACTACTCACACTTACTGGAAAATTGTCAGAGATGAGACACGCGTTAATCACATCACTTTTAAATGCTTTAAATTGGCCAAACACGGGCAGATGTAACTTTAAACAAAAAAGACGTGTTTATTTTTCTTAAGTGGAGCAGGGTGTGCCCATGCGCCCACTGGTTGGCGCTTGATGAGTGGAGCGCTCTACAACATCAGAGGAGCAGAGATGCTATCTGTCTGCAGTTGTGCTGCCTGGCTTCCAATGAAAACACACAGCTGGATGTAAATGCTTTGAGCAAATCTTTGACTGGCAACTAAATATCTGCAGATAGGAAACCAAGCCACGACACAGTTGGTTTGCACGTGACCGTTTCACTTAAAAAAAAAAAGTAAATTAGTAGTTAAAAGCTGCTCACAGTATTTAATGGTTCACTGTTAGCAAAGAGTTAAAGCAAAAGTTTTTCGTTGGACATTGCTGCTTTTATAGTCACTTCCAGTCCGCTCTTTATAACTGACCATTTTTTTCTCCCTTGCTTCTTAAGATGCTCAACGGTGACCTATGAATCGTTCAGGCACAAAAAAAAAGGAATAACCCAGTGTTGAGTCTACAGATAACAGACAACTTAGCAAAGAACAATTTTAAATTGCATCTTTATGCACTTTGTTTCTACCATCCTGTTGCAAAAACACTTAATTTGTTCCATTTTCTTTAGCTGATCATCTATAAAAATGCCACAGAGTTTGACAGGCTTAGGATATTTATTTTAGACCATTAAGATGATTCTCAAAGGGGTATTACCTGAAAACTAAACAGTAACTCAAAGCCATGTCCTTAAGAACTGGGAGACACTGACACAGGGCCTGAGAGAGCCATCTGGCCCTTCATTTTATCCATCTACTGTTGACTGAAGCCGTATCAATAAAGGTCTCACAGGAGAAGCAGCGTTCAAAGAGTGATTCTTAAGGAAAGGAAACACGGAGCAAAGGTTGAACGACGGTTAATCAAACAATAACTTGTCTTAAAATCAGTTGCAACATGTTTTATGGAGTGATGAATCCAAATATGAAGTTTTTGGTTCAAATTGTAACCAGAATAGATTGAGATGGTCAGCTCGAAAACATAGTGGAGGCTCTGGCATGGACTACATTATTGACAAATTTTCATCCACAATGCTTGCTTAATTTTCCACATGACAATGATCCCAAACAGAACAAAAAGGCAACCAACAAGACAGAGCTTTGAATGTCCTGTAAGAAATATGGAGTACTATTCCTGAAAACTACTTGAAGTACTGAAAAATAAAGGTGTGTGTGCTATGTGTGTAGATTGTTCCTGTATAAAATGTCTCAAATCTCTTGAATGGATTAAATAAATTCAACAATTTGATATGTTTTGTAACTTTATAAATAGAATGTCATTGCTTCAGCGTGTCAACATGAGGATTAGCCGTTTTGGTGTTTGTTACCCAATCTCTGTAAATTAAATTCTGCTGTGATTAAACTATAAAGCAATGTTTTGACATTGTGGCAGCAATTTTTGAAATACTTTTAGACAATAATAATTAACCATGAAAATCTATCTACAAATACGTACATCAAAAAGTCCAATGGGCTCTAATGACATACATGCATTATGTACGTGTTGCAATATGCTGATGTGATTAAATGCAATAAATCTAGACAGTAACAACACGAGGAGACCAAATACAACCAAAGAAGAGCAACTAAGATCAATTATTTCCCAGGTGACAGCTGTGGGAAAGATTGCCCAACATTCAGCTTACTGCAAAGACATATTTTAGCCTCCCACTCAATGATTAACACCAACATTCAGCATGAAGCAATTCAAACAGTGTTTACTAACACATGTTCCCCAAGAAAAGATTTGGTAGAGTAGCTAATTATTGGACCATTATTGGACCAGCAGCTGGACTGTGGGAAGTAAGCAGATGTCTGTCTGGGTTAGAATCTGCAAACACCATACAGGAGATCAAGTGTGGCATTTTGGGGTTTATTGTCACTCTGTGAAAACAGGATTGAAATGCACCAGATCCTCAGTGGAGTGTGGGCAGAGGGTAAGTGGAGGGAGTGTATGAGGAAATTAGATGCGAAGGTGTACAAAGGTGCGTTTGCCCTTAGGGTCTACCTGCTGTTGTTTATCCTTTCATTTTTACTGATAGTTGAAATTCTATCTCATATTTGAGTCTCTAAGGCAAGAAAAGAAAAAGGAATCAGGAAAGAGTACAATAACAGGAGGACAGAGCTCTTAATTGTGCAAGGTCAGCCTACGTTGTTAACAGACTCAATATCACCGACTATACTTGGCAAAAAGCCCCAAGTCTCAGCTGCATGGAAGAAGCAGCAGATTGACTTTCACATCCAAACACACAGAGCTCATTGAACTTTACACCATCAGGCACCTGTTCAGACTAAAAGCCGTACAGAAACAGGAGGAGAAACTTGAGGAATTTCGGCTAACCTGTGTGAGAGTATGCGAGTTTGCTCAAGACAAAATTAGTTGATTTTGTTTTTCTATGCGTGGGAGACGAAATTCATGGCACGATAAGTGTTCCAACGGTGTACAAAGAGGTGTGAAGTTTAAGCAGACACAGGCTTTCCAAGGCTGCTGGGAACACAGCACAGTGCTGCCACCAATTATGAGGCACGTGTTTAAAATTAGGGTTGTCATTGCAAAGTTCAAAGTTACTCCATCCTCCTGTCCTCCTCTGTCTCCCTGCTTAATCCGTGGGTCTTTGTATCATCAGTGAGGCTCTAAAGTCGGGGATTTACTTTGGATCAATGAAAATGCACCTATATACAAAGCCAGAGATACAAGAATGCCATCACGCCTCCCGTCAGTCAGATTACACAAACCGGCCTCCACGCTCAATGTCCCCAAAGCCCCACACGTATGCGTATGCATTCATCTAATGTCATACACGTGGTCAATACATTAGCCCTGTAAATAGACACAATAGCTATAGACTGAGTGCTTTTGAAAACTGAAACCTGGGAGAGGAGAAATTGAAGTATTAAGAGTTGACATGGACATAAAATTTATTTTAGTGCGGAGTACACTGGTAGTATGCAGGGGTAGAGGTGCTCTTTGAATAAGTTAAGTGCCTCTACACACATCCAACTTCAAAAGAGTCCTTATTCACCTTCTACTCAAAAAGACTGCATGACATAATGGGAAAGTATGTGTAATCTCTCCTAAGGTGACCACTGTTACCTCATCACTTAAAGCCTTAAACAACCATAAAACCCCAGAGAGGATGTGTTTTGTTCTTGTATGAGGTCCTACTGTCTCCAAACTTTGGTTAGTTATTATTTTTTAACAATAGTTTTAAATAAGGAAGTCATTTTTTTTGTTTTTAGTATAATCCTTGTTTTTGATGGAGGTGTAATGATGACGTCAACATCAACGTTATCAAACGTAGACACATAAAAAGAGGTTTCTTGATTTCTTTTTTAAAAACGGAATGTTGTTTCTTAATTTTTTAACAATATTATTCAATTCATTCCAATTTTATTTATATTGTGCCAAATCACAACAACAGTTGCCTCAAGGTGCTTTTAGAGTATAGCTACTATAGTAAGGTCATAACTTTAGCATTAACTTTATTCTACATAACCACATGTAAACATACACACAATGAAGACCCTTTGATCTATAACTTGTTACCGACATATTCCTAACTACATTTGCTTATATACCAATATTTGCTAGCAATTTGCGAGCAACAGATATGGTTGATACACTGGTCATTCGTCATTTCATTACTGTCAGTCTCACTGCTTTAAAAAAAATGAAAACAAAACAGAAACACAAAACAGTGCTTCACTGAAACTGTGAACCAAGCTGAAACAGAAAACTAAGAGTTCAGTAAAGTTTTTCTACTATTTCTGCAGAATGTGTCATCTCTCTTAACTGGGGATGGGTACCGCTGTCCGGTTCTGACATAAACGGTAGTAACCAGACCGAAAAGCAGCGCACATTTCGGTGCTTTATTTCGGTGCTTTTTTTCCCTGAGCTGTGATACACTTCTAGCCAATAATTTTACGTTTCCGAGGATAGTAGGCGGGTCCAGGTACGTACGTTCTGTTAGAGCAGAGCTACAGATTAAAAATGCCCAAGGCGAAGCGGTCAAAAGTCTGGCTGTACTTCACAGCAAAAGATGCAAACTCAGCAGCCTGCAACAAGTGCTTTAAGCTGATACTGTGATACTGTCAAAGGAGGTAACACCTCAAATCCGATGAAACACCTGGCGCCGCATAGCGTTTTTTTTTAAAAGCCCAGAAATGCGCCGTATGATAGCTTGCTGCGAGACCTCACACCGAGCACATCTACTGCGGGTGGGTTGCCTGTTATCGGACCCGGAGTTAGCAATATCCCCCAAAAACACGAAGAGGAGAGTCCTGGCCCCTAGCCCTGTCAGTGTAGCAGAAATGATGACGGATGATGATGCAGCAGCAGCCGTTCTTCTCTGCGTGAGTAGCTTAATGTTGTTCGAGTGTAATTTACGTTGAGTAGGCTAACCACGTTATTACATTAATGCACGTAAGGTGAACTAGCAAACACCATCATAGCTACATGCGGCTGTCTTCTTGTTTGATGGCAGATACTCCCTTCACCCTGGCCAAAAAGGCTAAAATGACCAAAGAAAAAGTGGGAAACAGTTAAACATGAGAGGTTTTGGACAAAGTTTGTGTTTTTTCCCATTGATTAAGCACTGCTTCCAGCCAAGAGTGATACCATATATGCCCCATAGCTGCAGAAAAAGCTAACATTGTTATCTTTTTACAAAAAACCAGCTGAACATGAGAGGTTTTTGGACCAATTTTGTGTTCTCCAGTCTTTAAGCACAGTTTGAGCACCGGCACCGTTTCAAAAGTACCGATTTGGCACCGGTATCGGATAAAACCTAAACGATACCCATCCCTACTCTTAACTCTTGGCACAATCAGTCAACGCATCATTAAAAGGCAGACCAAGCTTCCAGGTTGGATTTACTTGTCATGCCGTTTGTACCAGGTAACAAAAATCGGGAGTTTCCCTAGAAGAAGAAGAAATACTGAAGCATGCCAGCAGGTGTGACATTATTTAAGGTGGGTGACACTGACAACAGTAAGGATTTGCTTACCTCATTAATTGAAACTTTAAACATAACACAGCAAATTGTAATTTTTTTGCGTTAGATCTATTTTGATCTGGTATCATTCAGAGTATACAGTATTGGCTGGGCGTAATGAATGAAGTAACATAACGGGTGGGGTTCTATAAGGAGTAGTTCTGACTATGGCAGTACAAACATTTCAAAAGCTTGACCAAAAAAGACAACACCCATCTATTGAAGATGAGACAACCAGAAGATACTGCTTATTGTCCACGTGTTAGCTGTGTAATGGATTCAGTATGTGTCCAAGTCTTGGTCATGATGGAGACAAGTGCTGAAAAGTAAAAGGCTTGGAAGATTTTTTTTGGCAAAAAATATTCAGTTATGTTTTTAAATAGTTTGAATTTGAATATACAAATATTTAACTTGAGCATCTTGACATTTTCACTAAATTCACACAAGAATCCAATAGAAATTTGCAGCAACATTTACTTTGCATTTATGTTGGAGAATTCTCCTCACGTTGCCGTGCGTACTTTATCTGAAAGGTAAGAATGTCAAATCTTGTCATAAGAAATTGTTTTTCTCCAAGTGACAGTGGATATTTTCTAAGGCTTTGATGCAAGTGAGAAAGGCTACTTTAGTGTCCATTAAACCTTGATCACGTTTCTCAAAATAATGTCCTTTAATGACCTTGTAGTACCATATCACCCCATTAGAGCACTTCGCTCTCGCACTGGCCTACTTGTTGTTCCCAGAGTATTTAAGAGTATTTAAAAGTAGAATGGGAGGGAGAGCTTTCAGTTTTCAGGCACCTCTTCTGTGGAAACAGCTTCCAGTTTGGATTCGGGAGACAGACACTATCTCTACTTTTAAGATTAAGCTTCAAACTTTCCTTTCTGCTAAAGCATATAGTTAGGGCTGGACCAGGTGACCCTGAATCTTCCCTTAGTTATGCTGCAATAAGCGTAGGCTGCTGGGGGATTCCCATGATGCATTGAGTTTTTCCTTTCCAGTCACCTTTCTCATTCACTATGTGTTAATAGACCTCTCTGCACTGAATCATACTTGTTATTAATCTCTGTCTCTCTTCCACAGCATGTCTTTATCCTGTCTTCCTTCTCTCACCCCAACCGGTCGCAGCAGGTGGCCCCGCCCCTCCCTGAGCCTGGTTCTGCCGGAGGTTTCTTCCTGTTAAAAGGGAGTTTTTCCTTCCCACTGTTGCCAAAGTGCTTGACAATAGGGGGTCATACCATTGTTGGGTTTTTCACTGTATGTATTATTGTAGGATCTACTGTACAATATAAAGCACCTTGAGGTGACTGTTGTTGTGATTTGGCGCTGTATAAATAAAGTTGAATTGGAATTGAATTATATCATGAGCAGTAAAAGATACAGTAAAGGTAACAAAATTGTTTATGTTGTCCGTTTTTGAATTATCTTCAAGTTCCCTACAATAAATGTTATGTAGTAAAGAATACTAGGGATTCAAAACATTTTCTTCCATGATCCAAACTTAATTTCCTGATGGAGAAATCATGTCATTTAGAACTGCTGTCAAGGGGAAAGGCAAAGTCCTTCGAAGTAAACTAGACAGTTGACTAGTTATTCATTTCAGTGAGCCACTGGCTCGATGTTTCGGTTAGACTTTTGAATCATTTTACCACTTAGAGTAGACCAAGCAATTTGTCCCTTTCTAATCATGATGCCCTATTACACTACCTGGAATACTATTGGCTGCAATAGACACACCCCACCGTGAAGCATATTTGGCCTAGAAAAGCCAGGGTAGGTGTAGAGACATACTTTATGTGATATGCCATGCAAACTGCAGATACAACAAAGCAGGTTTGTTTAGACAGTCCCCCTCACCCAACCTGCTCGACTGTCACTCATAGATGCAAGGGTGACAGGAGTTTACTGGCAGCCATTTATAAATCCACTGCAATTTCAATAACGATTTGGGCTTTCAATTTTCAGTTGTGCCTACACCGTTTATCACTTTTACATCTTTGACTTCCAGGTAAATCGCAATCAATCAATTTAAACACCTTAAATGAGGTCACACGGCAGAAAAAAGGTCCAAAAAGACATTCTTTCACTGGTATGTAAAGTCTATAAGTAGTTTCAGTGGCTGAGCAGAAACTGACTGGCAGCCTGTTTAATCAACATCTGTGAAACTGTGACAAGCTGAACAGCATTCAGGAAAACAGGTGACAAGTTTTCTCACGGCATCAGTACACTAAGTAAACAGTTACCTCAGACATAAACTTCCTTGCAACACTGCCTGGCACCGTCCCCACTCCCTGCCTCCTCCCTTCCCAAAGTGCAGCTTTACCTACTTTGCTCTGTCCGTTCAACTTAGATGCTGTTTATGCTCGGTTTAAGAATCTTACAAATTCCATCAGTGGATATAGGATTAAGAATTAAGGTTTTTTCTTTTTTCAAAGCCGTTCCTCTTAATTAGCTAAACAAACACAGCCTTATTTTTCACCTGCTGTCTCGAGTGCTGCGGTATGTGCATGAGCTAATGCTAATTATTCCCTAACGAACAGAACAAATAGGACTTCTGGTGCAAGCGGGCCGTTTTCTGTGAGAGAACTTTGTGTGCCTATACATAAAGTAACCACATAATCTCAATTACACTGGACACTCATTTATGAAATGCAAGTACCAGTAAACACTTTAAATTGGAAACGTTTTTTAGAATGGCCTCCATTAAGGACAAGTTTAAAAAAAAAAATAAAAAAGCTAGATAAATGTGCTCGCATTTTATTGGAGCTGTGCGCGCGTGTGTTCTGAAGAAATCATAACTGTATCTAGTGCAATTTTCATCTCTCCGTTTCAGCCACAGATTCCATCAGTCAAGTTTTGACATGAGCAGTGTTTCAGATGGAGGAATGCATTGGGGCCTGCACAAATACAAACGGGATGCACGCCATCAGGCCCACTATGCAGAGCTAATTAAAAGCAAGGGGATTTTTGCTTGAGTCACAGACTGACTGGGGTGGTGTACAAGTGGAGAGGAGGTATTCCTGATATCCTTTCCTTTAATTTGTCCGGGGATAATCTGTGACTGCCACTTACACTAAGGACCACAGAGGACAAATAATAGTCATTTTGTCTGTTAGCGTCAGATTCAACAAAGGTATCATTAAATTATGCTGATGTTTTGTGACAAGAACATGTAAAATGAAAATAAATGCCTTGGAGCGACCTGTTCAGCAGCACATCCCTAAGCGCTGAATACGTACGGCTACAAACAATGCATGTACAACTTGCACTGCTGTGAAGCAACTAACAACCTGCAGAAAAAGTTAACTGTTGCAACTTCTGCAGACACGAGTTACTCCACTATAACCGTCAGTCGAACTGAGCCAAGGTTGTGCTTACATTCCTAAATTGGATGAGATGCTATCAGGTGGATGAGGGGCTGATCCGAAGGAAGGAGATGTTTGAGATGTAAGCTACTACTATCTGACAAGCATACATGCTTTCAAAGGATGCGGCAGTGCTCTGCTGAAGGACACCATTTCACTCGTATTTTACATATTGCAGGGCTTTCTGGTTGGGTGTAAAGCATAAACCAACAAATTCATATTTAAATTGCTTTTTTCATTTACCCGTGTGAGTTTTCTCTTTTCTTGTTCAAGCTGCATTTAGTAGGCTACCCAAAGGAAATGCCTGAGTCAGACGTTCATCTATTCAAACACAGAGGAACAGGCGCTCCAGGGTAACAAGTCACTCAACCCTACTGACACCTCTGATCTGGGGAAAGTACCTGCATTTGTGCTTTCATTTGGTCTCATAGCATTTAACTTAAAATTAGCTGGATTAGAAATCTGCATAACATTGATTCTCACATAATGGGACTTCTCTCATATTCAGGCTAAGCCTCATCTCAGACATCTTTCATTGCGAAAATCAGAAAGAGTTTATTGAACAGAAGAAAGTTGCATTTAAATGATAACAAGCATAAGGAAACGGCTCAGACCTACCACTGATGACTTTCAGCACATGTAGGATTTAAGTTCACTGCTTCCTCGCCAACTTTCTTCCCTGAGAGGAAAGAGAAAAAGACAGATAAACGGATAACGATCCTCTGCTGAAACATAAATCTGACACACACTCTGCAACCTGGACATTCTTGTTCTACGGGACGAAAGAACAGAGACTGGATTAGTACAATCAAGGGGTGTGTTGACTAAGAAAGCACAACAGGACACACATAAATCAAGAAGCATCAATGGGCACTGGATTAAAGCAATAAAACAGAAGTTACATCAAATGCAATCCAGGAAGACAGCTCAGTTTTTAATCCTTCATCACTTAGTGGAATGCGTTTCATTTTGTCCGCTCTATTAATATCTAAAAGAATGTTAAACATGATTCTTTGCTACTTAAAAATTTCAAGGCTTTGACACGTTCAAATGCTTTGAGACAGGTGCCTTAGCAGGAAGCACCTGGCTGGCTCTGCTTAGAGGTACAATGATGAGAAAGGATTACAGAGAAACAGGTCAGTCCAGTATGAAAACGAAAACAAACAAACAAAAAAAACAAAAAAACAAAACAGCCTCTGTTTGGAAAAATAAAACCCACTGTGGTCAAATGTAAACGATTAAGAATAAAGCAAATTAGGTCAAAGAACAAAGTGTTTGTTATCATTAAGTTAATATGAAAGTATCCTCTTTTTTGAGCGTATTACCTATGTACACAGGACAAAGATGGCAACATAAAAGGACAATTTTCTGAAGTTAACTTCAGACACAAGTATTGTAAATGCTCCTAGGGTCACCTAATCCTTTTAACACTTAAAGTAGCTCATAGGAGACATTTTGTTGTTACATTTTTTTAATTTATAGATAAAAATACACAAATGTCAGTTTTCATCTGGAACAGTCCAATCGTCAATTGAAAAACTGTCTTTGTTTCATTTAAGTGTACAGTACCATTAGCTCCACTGAGCCTACACTCACCTGCCACCTCATGGATTACACCTTGCTAGTATTGCTGCTTTGTGGCACAGATTCAACAAGATGCTAGAAACATTCCTCACAGGAATCCAGGAAATCCCACAGCCACTCTAATGGACTGAGCTCTGGTTACAGTGGAGGGTATTTTGAAGTCAGTGAACTCTGCCACGTTAGAGAAACCACTAACATCACTGAGATGACACGTTATCCTGCTGAAAGCAGCCATCAGAAGATGCACTTTGGTCATGACGGGATGGACACGGCCAATAACAACACTCAGATAGGTTGTTGCATCACACCACCGCCAACTGCCTGAACCTTTGATACAAGGCAGGATGGATCCAAGATTTTAATGCTGCTGACACCAAATTCTGACACAGCCAATCATTTTGTCAATCTTCTACTGTGTAGTTCTGGTGAGCCTCTGTGAACTGTAGCCTGACCATTCTCTGTTTTCAGACCTAAAGA
Organism: Rhamphochromis longiceps; assembly: GCF_057381845.1. Taxonomy (NCBI): domain Eukaryota; kingdom Metazoa; phylum Chordata; class Actinopteri; order Cichliformes; family Cichlidae; genus Rhamphochromis; species Rhamphochromis longiceps. Next base: position 26,716,450 of record NC_140569.1, read on the forward strand.
TGGCTGTGTGGAACAATCCCAGTAGATCAGCAGTTTCTGAAATACTCCGACCAGCCTGTGCTACAACGACTACACCACATTCAAAATCACCTTCAGTACTCATTCTGATGCTGAGTTTAAACTTCAGCAGGTTGTCTTGATCATGTCTACATTACTAAATGCACTAAGTTACTGATTACATGATTAGATATCCAGGTTAATGGGCATCTGTACAGATGTACCTAAAAGCAGCCATTGAGTTTATTAGAATTAGAACCTAGACTTGTTGAAATTAAAAAGATGAGGTACTAGACACCAATGTTTGGGGGTTTACGTTGAACAGAAATTAGAGTAAATGACTAGAATATAACACTATACAAGGATCTTTGCACTGGTCATTGCAGAAGTTGTGACTCAGTGCTGTTTAAAGAACTGAATTTTTCTAGAAGTGTTGTGTAATTAACTTAAGCAATATGCTTAACTGAAGATACTGAAGATACATGAACGTGTTGCATCCAAGCTAGTATGACAGATAAATACCAATCCAGGGCTATGTTTTGTCCAAGCTTGCCAAGCACTCCTGCCAATTCCCTGACATTGCTTAAAACCACATTTGGATTTGGGTATTCCAGATGAGACACTGACTTTTGAGGGTTGGCCAGTGTAACAGTCGGATTTATTATAAGATAACATCTCATATCCAGCGTAGAATGCTAGTCAAACGAGACATGAAACAAGTTTTGGTAATTTACCAGTCTCTGCGTAGGTCTTTTTCTCCTCCAGAGTCAAGCTGATGTCATGGACGTCACAGTAAGCTCGGGTTAGCCGCCAAAGAAATGTCGAATTTTGTCCAAACTAGAGAAGTACATGAAAGTACACAACTCCATCACACTGTTTTGTATTTATTATGGAGACAAACACGAATTAATGAAATGTATATGCACCTCTTCTCTTTGTTCCAAAAGGATATTAAGACTTTCCCGTTTGTCAGACTCACAGCCCTGATGCAAACGGTCAATCTGCTCAATGAGGAGAGACAACTTGTCCACAGGATGCTCTTGATCCCTCTCTTCTGCATCACTTAGCTCATCCTCCTCTGAGTCTGTCAGCGCAGTCATGTACCTGTAAGTACAAACAAATGGCAAAAGAATGAGGTGCAGCTTCATTTTGCTGTCAGCATGTGCAATTAAACGTTACTGATGTGGATTAGAAAGCTGTGCTGAACGCGTACATGCAGACCACACCGTCTCCATCCTGCTATCAGCAAAGTGCATACGCTAAACTCAAGAAGAATTAATAAACCGCCCTACATGTGAGGTGAACTCACCCCAGCTGAGGAGCTTTTCAGATCAATCAAAATCCTGTCATCATGAGAATTTTTACAAGCCACTCTGTGCCACATACTGATTATAAAGAAGCCCTATTCACTGCCTGTTTATGCACAAAAAAAAAAAAAAGGCACCAGGTTTGTTTATATAAGTTGGTCTGTTAATTGTTTAAAAATACTAGCTCTTAAGGAATTCCTAAAGTCTAACTTTAGTTACCTGAAGGCTTTTTCACAAACACAAGGAGACTTGTTTAGCACTGTGAGGCACGCAATGCCTGTGTTAGAAGTTTTATGGTGCCCTTTCAATGGCTGCACACGCACACTGACTCCCTAAGCTAACACTTAAATAGCAATGGCAGAAAAATACCCATATTAAAAAGGCAGGTGAAAATGAAAGACAGACAAAGGTAAAAAATATGAAAGGCTTCTATTAAGTGTTGGCAGTGGCTGCATATGCGTCATTGGTGGTTAAGAGAATGTTTTGGGCTGTGAGCCATGGTTCTGAAGGGATGTGTCGGAGCGGGCCTCAGACATAAACCCTGTGGACCCAACAGGTGCCTTGTGCTGCAGGGCTGCTTGCCAGTTCCACCCCATAACACACACGCACACACACACACACACACACACACACACACACACACACACACACACACACACACACACCCACCCACCCACCCCTGGGTGCAGTGATTACAGGAGTAATATGAGGGCATTTGAACTGCAGAGATTTTCCTTAGCCAAGAAAGCAACTGTTGATGATGAAGTGCCACTACAGTAAAAGTCAAGTGCACAAATCGACTTATACACTGAAATTATGGGAGTTTTTCCCACTTTTCAATCAATTTTACTTCAATGAAAATGCTTTTTAACCCCTATCAATATTTTTATACAAACAGTTAAGTGCATGATAGTTTACACTGTAGGAAAGGTGACCAGCTACCGAGAAATATTATATTCCCAGGGATCCCAGAGGCTATGTTGTCGGGGGGCTTTTTCCCCGTGGTAGGCTCTCCCATGGCAAATTGCTCCTGGGTGAGGGACCAGACAAAGAGTGATTCAAAAACCCCAATGAGTGAAAGATCTAGAGAATATCTCACCCTAGCCCGGGATAGGGTTACTGGGGCCCTGCCCTCGGGACAGGTGGGGAAGGTGCCCAAGGGCGAGTGCCTGGGGATGGGCCTTAGTCTAAGACACACCAGGCAGGCACATCCCAAATGAGGGACATGGGCCCACCCTGCAGTAGGCCCGCCACCCGCAGGAGGTGCTGTAGGAGTCTGGTGCAGTGTGTGCTGGGCGGGGGCCAGGGGTGCAAACCCTGGTGGACTGATCCCCAGCTCGAACCCGAGCAGGGTTCTGTTTCTGGACTTCTGTGCAAACCAAAGTTTGTCCACAACGAACACGATTTTGAAATAAGGACACCCAAGGCCACAGGTCGATGACAGATTTTGTAATCGTATCATCAGATCTAAGGCCGTATGTTCTGGACACTTGGGTGAAGACAGGTGCCTAAATGTATAGTGAGGGTTACCTTCAACTCTTACCACCATTGACAGCATTCCGAGGGAGAATGGGGACATTGAGTCCGAATAGACCATGTTTAATACCTTAATTGCTGAAGTTTCTCCACTGAGCTGCAGCCACAAGGTGGTTGGTGTCTGTCTTGGTGGTAACCTTTGAACCAGATGGTGGGCACTGAGCCAGTTAAACAACTCCTTGGAGGCATCCACTCCAGGGGATGAAGTTTACCCAGAGTTCTTGAAAGCTCTGGATGTTGTAGGGCTATCTTGGTTGGCAGGAATGAGAATCAGCATCTCCAAGTCGGAGGCCATGGTCCTCAGCTGGAAAAGGGTGGAGTGCCTACTCCAGGTCAGGGACAAGTTACTGCCCCAAGTGAAGGAGTTTTTCCAATTCAATTTTCTTTATATAGCGCCAAATCACAACAACAGTCACCTCAAGGCGCTTTATATTGTAAGGTTTACCCTACAATAATACATACAGTAGAGTTTAAGTATCTTGGGGTCCCACCAAGAGGAAGCCACAGGGCAGACCCAGTACATGTTGGAGAAATTATATCTCCCAGCAGGCCTCTGGGAACACCTAGGTGTTATCCTGGACAAGCTGGAGGAAGTGGCCGTAGAGAGGGAGGTCTGGGCCCAGATAAGAGAAAGAAAGTGGATGGATGGACTATCGCTTTTACCACTGTTATAAATTTGAGAATTGGACTGCATAAAGATTAATCATTTGCCATAATGTCTGGAATCTATGAGCAGGGTTTCTTTCCCGCGAGATGTCTTTAGGAGCGATCATGGCTCAAGAGTTGGCAGTTCGTCTTGTAATCAGAAGGTTGCCGGTTCGAGCCCCGGCTCCGACAGCCTTGGTCGTTGTGTCCTTGGGCAAGACACTTCACCCATTGCCTACTGGTGGTGGTCAGAGGGCCCGATGGCGCCAGTATCCGGCCTCTGCCAGTGCGCCCCAGGGCAGCTGTGGCTACAATGCAGCTTGCCATCACCAGTGTGTGAATGTGTGTGTGAATGGGTGGATGACTGAATGTAGTGTAAAGCGCTTTGGGGTCCATAGGGACTAAGTAAAGTGCTATACAGGCCATTTACCATTTAACTTCAGATGCCCCCTCTGCCTTACTTTTTATCATTTGTGAGCGAAATGCATGCACTTGTAACGTGAGTTTTTGCAACAGTGAAAGACCTCTACATCAGAACAGTCTACGGGTGGAGGAGAAAATGAAAAAACACAACCATACAGCAATATCTGTACAGGGACACTAAATGTTGATATTTTATTAAATACATTTAAATAACAGCCATTCAGTCAAATAGTCACAGCCTGACTTGAACTGACTGAAATAAATCTCAGAGAGATTGTTGAAGGTTTACAAATAATTGCTGTATAATTTATAAATGCAGACAGATTGCCAACATGTTGTCAGTCTAAATGAACACAACCTGAAGGGCGTCAACTCAGCTGGCTGCCAGCTGGATGCATCTGGTTATAGTCCTATAAAAGAGGAAGGTTCCTTAGCACAAAATTAATAACTGAATGTGAATTTCTGTTAAATGTGAATTGCTCTCTATTTAGTTTATTGCCAACTGTGCTGATATTTATTCCCGAGAAAAAAAAGCATGTCTTATTTTTTGAAATAAGACATGATATTGAAATAAACTGATTGTTTTTAGAACGGAGCATATTTTTCCCCATTTAGTGGATCTGGCTTTTCATGTGTTGCACATAACAAATATCCAAATATCTAAATAAATACATAATAATAAAAATAAAATCAGATATATGTATTAAAACTTGGGTCATTAGAAACATTAGTTAGCACAGTTTAAAACAAGGTTGCAAGAGTGTTTTCAGCAAGGGTAAATCTTATTGCTCCAAAGTCCAAATTTTTAACTACAGGATTGATTTTTATTTTTTTAGCATTAGTCAGGAGTTTAAATAACTGATTCATTGGCTTGTCACATTCAGCAGCTTAGCAGGAAACAGAGAATCTCTGTAACTGCAAAAGAAACCAGACTTTGCCTCATACATATTTTAATCTCCGTTTGTTTTTATACCATCATTTTGAGATTGTAGCAAGGCTTTGGCAGACTTGCTACAATCTCCCTCTGCACACTAAACCCCAAAGTAAACCCTAATACCTGCAGGCGAAGCTCAAATCATTTATTGGCCAATACATTTCAGCTTAAAAAAATTTGAATGTGGGTGCTTTTGTGTTCTTACTTTTTTTTTTGGTCTAGCTGCAACACAGCACGCTGCACTAACTTTCACCAAAAAAAAAAAAAGCCTTGCATTTATCTTTAGCCTCACTGCACTAGTCATTCATTCTCTCATTCATTCATCCTTTTGTCTTTTTAATTCATTCAACAGCCCTTTTTCCCTCCCTCACTCCCTCTCGGGTGGAGAGACAGGCAGTGGCGTACTGAGTGATCAACGCATTCCTGTCACGCCATTCCACGGTTCATGAATCACTTGAGTTGAAAGAAAAAGAAGCTAAGAATCTATTTGTCTTACTGTGTGTTTATGTAATGTACATATGTTTGTACAGGAACCATTATTATGTTGGCGGTGTTACTAGCAGCGCATAGCTCTGAAAGAACAAATCTAATTAAGTTTGGGTAAGGGAAAGGACCTCACAAACAAAGACAACAGTATTACAAGAGAGAGAGAGAGAAAGGGAGAGAGACCTTCTGTGACTATAATCATGGTGCAGATTAGTGAAAAACAATGACTGACTTCGATCATAATCTTTGACACCTCGGTATGACCCTGAAAATTGACCATTTGGTCAAAGCATTTAACAGATAACTACCAGATAATGTAGCAAACATGGATAATTATGTATTAGATTTTGCACAGCATCACACAGAATGATAAATGGTAAATGCACTGGTTCTTCTATAGTGCTTTTCTAATACACCTGAGCACCCATTCACAACCATTCATACATGCATTTTTTTCTATGCTTGAGTCCTTTCTAATTAAAATTCACACACATTCATACGGATACATCCGAAACTAACTTGGGGTAAGTATCTTGGCTATTTAGCATGCAGACTGGAGCAGCCAGGGATCAAACCACCGACGTTCTAAGTAGTAGATGCTCTACACCTGAGCTACAGCCACCCCCATATAGCGTGACAATGAGAAAAGTGAATAATGTCTTCACTTTACGATTACATCATTCAGCTCATTCAGATTAAAAGTCCAGCCCAAGTCCAAGTGAAGTGTTACAAAGAGGAATTTATAACAAATAGCTTTACAAGCTTAAATTCATGGAGATTACTGTTATATGGAAACACCTAAAGAAAATAATAACAATATACAGGGAAAAAGCAAGTGCTGCATGGCTCTAGAGGTTTATCCAACAGGTGTTTATTAGTAGTGTGAACACAAGCTCAATATAAAAAAATTTAATTAAAAAGGAATTGCTAAATATAATTGCCAAAAATCATGTAACAAGTTTATTCTTGGTTTGTTTTGCCTGCTGAATTGCTCCAAGAATAAACTTGCGACATGATTTTACCCTAAACAGAGTGGCTCAGCAACCCCTCCTCCTCCTCCTCCCCTTGTTGTTTTTTTTTTTAAAAAAGTAGAGCTTTGGTAACACAGCATGGGGTTTCAAATGCTGCTAATTGAAAGAAACCCCCTAAAAATGGGTTCATAATTAATTTTATCCAGTCAGTACTGGATCCTGTAAAAAGAGAACTTCTTGGTTTGTAATCAGCACCATGCACAAAGCTGTGAACAACACTGTAACTCCCCATTGCAACGTTAATGGTTCCTGAAGCTTTACTTTCATTTTCAAACAGGCTGTGTGCTCCCTAGGGGAGATCATTCAGTGTGTAGAGCCTAAGGGGGCAAAGAAGGAACCTCTTAATAGAGCTTACTAATGGCAGTTTCCACGGTTACCGCCTTCAAAACAAAACCCCAGTTACCATCCCAACATCACCGGGCCTAAGAGCATGCAGCTCAGCTTATTCAGAGTCTGGTGACAGGTCCAATGAAAGCCTGCTGTGAAACAATGCCTGACTGACTGGAGCGAATCCAGTTATTTATTCTCCATCCCTCCCCCTAAAAACGCTGATGTCACCTTTCACTTTCCCTACCGACCTACAAGCCAACTGACAGCGTCACTGACTTTCTCAACATGACCCCCTGCGTTGTGCTGGAAAAAGATGTGGGTGATAAACAACGCATCATTCATTTCTCACAGTCACAAGATGACACTGCACATTAATAAAGAATAGAGCCATTCATTCCAGCCACGTTATTTTTATCTCTACTGTGTATCCATAAATAGCACTTCTATTAGGATATGATAAAATGTTGTTCCTGAAATAGCAGATGAATAAACAAGTTTTGAAAGTGGGGATGTACACAGCTGCACATTTGACATTTAGCTGCAATGTCGCCAAAAGTAAACAGGAAAGAAACACGTGTATGAGAGTCATCAATGTTACCAATAAACCTGTTAGAAGGTCACAAAGATATTTAAGATAAAATAAATTACAGCAGAGTGTTTGGCAATACACAGTAAATAAGAAACAGAGTATAGAATAAGCAATTTATCCGACAGGTTACTCTTTTTGTGTGTTTTATTACACAACTTCCTGAGTTTGATGTGTTGTGATGGATTGCTTCCATTAGCTGGAAAAGGTTTTTAATCAGCTAGGAAGGATCATAACTCTAGTGACAGAGGATTTGACAGCAGGGTGGCAGCAGCACGTTTCTTGAGAATACCAAATGTTGCTTTGTTCTTGTAGCAAAACAAATAAGAACAGCAAAGAGTAAAGAACACAGCTCAAAGAGCTTTCCAGTGAAAGACATGTAGGCCCATAAAGCCCACAGAGCAAACTGGAAGTCAGTGAATGACTAGATTTGGTAGTTTTAGATATATTCACACTATGATTATATACATAAATTGTTGAATTGAAATGATGACTGACCCACAGACTCTGTTCACCTGATTAGTTGTAATAGCTAAATCACTGTCCTGATCAACCTCTCTCTGCATTATTAATGCTGAAGCAGACTAAAATTAGTACTGGGAAGCAAACTGGAACAGTATCGGTATTCCAGTTTTTCAAGCTTGACGTGAATTTTTCCAATACTACTATACCGATGAACAGGAAAATAGACAAAACACCCACTGTGGCTTTTCAAGGGTTTCAACATACAAAATTACCGACTACCAGGAGCGTCATGGAGCAAACTCAGAGGTTCTAATTATATGACACAACAATTATTAGCAAACGCTTCACTCTAAAGGAGAAAACAACAAAGCAACATAAATCATTTGACACTAGAGCATGATTAATACAGGATTTTTAATGCCGATAACATTACTGCCCTCTATTGGGCAAACTATACAATGTAACACTCCTTACATAGTTGAAGGGTGTTTCTGTCATTTTTTATCCGTTGTAAATTCTGACACCAATAGGTTATCAAGTAGCTAATAACAGCCAATATAATCAACTTGCTGATAAATTGACTAATTGTAATCCCCCCCCCCCCCCCAAATGATGCCACCGAATAGCAAGAGCGTTAATGCTAGCTACCAGCTACTAACAGCTGTCCTGCAAAGTTTGGAAGAGAAAGCTGAAAGGAAGTTTGTCTTAGCTCTGCTGTGGAAACAGTAAAAGCAACGCAAAAAGTGACATTACACTAAAAGCAGAACAGGCCATCTGTTTAGGACTGATTATGAAGACCTCATTATATTAGTAACAGAACCTAAATGGAATTTATTAATTATTTCGATTTTTTTTTAACTTTATAAATTTATTTTTTCATGACGACAGTAAACTTCATTATATTCTAGAAAGTCCTGAAAGGTGAATTGGCCAACTAGCAAGAGTTCTATACATCTGGAGGAGCAATTGTTGGTCAAAAGTGTTGGTGCTAATGGCCACCTGCAAAATAACCGATCTCATTAAGATGAGTGAGCATCAACCTTTACTCTCTATACCACATCATCTGAATATAAATTAGAGATGGACCAATCCAATATTACATATCGGTCCGATACTGACCTAAATTACTGGATCGGATATCGGAGAGAAATAAAAAATGTAATCCGATCCATTAAATATCACAAAAGCACCTCACAAAACTAGCGACACAGCGTAACCCGGGTCATGACCTTAGCACGTCGGAGCGGTGTGCGTCTCGTGATAGAGTGGCGTGCGAGACCTGTTGGCGGTCTGGTTGAGTATTTGGAGCCTCACTACGTGCTTCCAAACCAGAATTTCATTTTGGAGAAAGCTATCCCAGAGAAGTAAAGCAAGTGTGTAAGTTCATCTCTGAATGTTCGTAAAGCATTCCCACGTTAAGCTTAACAACCGATATATGGAGCGACTGCCTCTCTCTCCCTCCCTCTCCTGCTGCTACTTCAAATTGAAACTGATCAACAATCAGCTGATCGGCTTTTCTGTCGCGACCCCCGTCTCTCTTGTTTGTTTTTCACCCACTTTGCGGCAGAAAGAGGAAACCGGGCTGAACAACAGCAGCACGTTTAAGCTTGATAAGCTGTTGTTAGAATTTATTTAAGATTACTTTCTACACCAGGATCTAGCAAAGTTTTGCCAGGGGGGCAGGTAGGGCATTAACAGGGAAAGAGGGGCACAAAAACATACTTTTCTTTCTAATTCTCATGTCTAGCTTTTAATAAATAATTATCTGAATCTTACAACCAAAGTTTTCATCTGATGTAAAATGTATAGAAATCCATTATTGTATATACACTCTACAAAAATATAAACGCAACACCTTTGTTACTGCTCCCATTCCCCATGGGATGGACGTAGAGACCTAAAATTCATTCCAGATACACAATATAACCATCCCTCCCAAACAGTGGTCACAAATCAGTCCAAAACTGCACATTCCAGGGTGGCCTTTTGTTGTGGGCAGTCTGAGGTACACCTGTGCACTACTCATGATGTCAGATCAGCATCCTGATGTGGCACACCTGTGAGGTGGGATGGATTATCTCAATATAGCAGATGTGCCCACTACCACACATTTGGACTGATTTGTGACCACTGTTTGGGAGGGATGGTTATATTGTGTATCTGGAATGAATTTTAGGTCTCTACGTCCATCCCATGGGGAATGGGAGCAGTAACAAAGGTGTTGCGTTTATATTTTTGTTGAGTGTAGTAACTATTAAGTCAAATTTATAACCTAGAAAGCTACTGTACTTTTTCCTTTGCAATTCTGTTGAAGAAAGATGTTGAATCTATTTAATTACTGTAGAAAAATTATAGACTTCTGTGCATTTTTTTAACACGTGCTTTAAATTCAAGTTGATTACGTCAATTAAGCATTATGGGGGGGGGGGGGGGGGGGGGGGGTGTCCCTATTTCTTTCTTTCTTTTTTTTGCTGGCAACCCTATTAGTTAGGTTGTTTAATATTTCCACTAAGTACTCTTTAAAATACCACAATAGGGAGGATGGTGTAGGTTTAAGTTTATTAGATTGATCAGTGTTGGTGGACTATGAATATATATATATATCCTATATCGGATTTATATTGCTATCGGCAGATATCCAAATTCATGATATCGGTATCGGACATAAAAAAGTGGTATTGTGCCATCTCTAATATAAATACGGATTAAATACTGTACAGCGAAAACTTGATTAAACAATGTTTGACTGAAACTGTTTAACAGATTAAAATGCTAATGGAAAAAAATGCCTTTTTTGCATCACGTTTATAAGATCGGGTCTATAAAGAAGCAACCTAAAAGGGAGACGTGGGTGGTCAAACTTAACAGATATAGGTCAGAGACCAGCCAATTTGACGAGAAACGCATCAGACAGCTGAAATGGGTGCATAGTATAAACTATTTTCCTCGAGTTAACAGATGTGTTTGTTTGGCTAATAGCCTTTCATTGAAGAATAATCTGAGGACATAGACGTGAATGTAGTGGATATGGACAGCTGCGAAGCAACACCTGCATGACGTCACAGGGAAGTTAGACTAAATCTTTTAATCACAAAGCAGACAATGAACTTCTTTTTTTTTTCTAAACATTTCTGTGTGTTGATCAGGCTTGCCCGCCGCTAAACAAAACTCCTTCTTAAATCTGCTTAAATCAACAACTATCCGATGTCATAAATGCTTGTTTTTTTGGAAAAGGAAAAAAAGAAGTGGTAATGTCCTTGAGCTACAGCGACGTGATGTGAATAAACTCAGTGGGAACTGTTTGAGGATTTACAAGTTCCTACAAGACACCTTTAAATGAGGCCTCTGACAGCTTGGCACAAAGACAGTGTGATTGATGGGTCTGCTTACCTGCAGAAAGGTAGCTTTGAGGAAGTCGCCGTGACACATGAGCAGTGAATGGAGTAAACAGCTGGAACTTTTGACCCTGTACCCGCTTTTGATCAACACTACGCCGCTCTGTAACTCTGCCATTATGTCACACTAATTGTTCTCTTGTTTGAGTAAAACACATTATTGCACTCAGGTTGGAGGCAGGCTGTACTGCCAACACTGGTCACACTTGAAGTCTCTTTGTAAACAGAGGACAAAGTTGATTCATAAAAATAATCTTTGCAATTATGCAAACAGAAAAGTATTACACTTGAAGGAATGACCTCCAGAAAGGTAGAAAAAAGTGCCTTTGCCTGGTCACGATGTGCACATATCATGTTTTGCAGCAGAGCTTGCTTTCGGATTGGTTGAAGGTCCTGTTTACACTTGCACGATGCCCTCTGTTGGAAACCTGCTTCTTTCTCCTCTGTGCTGTTAGCAAATCATAAAGATTAAGATAGTTTTTCTTTTTCACCCGCTTTTTCTGGAAGAAAGAAAGAAAAGAAAGAAAGTGTACTTTATTGGTCCCCGTGGGGAAAATCCCTCTCTGCATTTAACCCATTCACTCAGTGAAGCAGTGGGCAGCCACTGGGCGCCCGGGGAGCAGTGTGTAGGGACGGTACCTTGCTCAGGGGTACCTCAGGGTAGCTGTTCAGGGGAATCGAATCCCCGACCTTCCGATCATGGGGCCACCACTCTACCTACTGAGCTATCCCTGCCCCTACAGAGAGGTAAAATGTTAACCTGAAATGTTTATGTGAAAAAAAATGCACTAATCTTGCTAATCTTAAGGATTTGGATTTCAGCAAACTCATAATATCTTCTACTTAATGCTTAGAGTGTGGGTTTTACGGGGATAATTTGTGGAGATATTGTGCTTCGAGACGGCTGAAAAGACACGAAGAGGCTTTTGAAAATGGATGTGAGGATTAGAAATCTTAACTAGGAGGGGGACGCCGCTCACTCCCTAAGGGGCTGGAATTTCTTCACTCCACTGTTCCCAGCTAACCCCCACACCCTCTGCTCTTACAAATAACAGAGCGGCAGGAAAGGCTCTTTAATTATAGGAGGTGTGTGCGTGATGTGATGTCTTTTAAAGCATAATAACCCCAACTGTAATTAGGAGCATTTGATGCGGCCGATGGCTGTCACTCAAAACCTGTGAACACATTTGCTAGAGGGCAGTCTGACACCTCCCAACTGTTTCTTTAGCCAATCAGGAGGGCAGTGGTAGCGACCTGAAAAGTTTATACATCATGAAAGAGGGCTCCTGGTGTCTTCTAAATAAGATCCAACTAAAGTAATTCATGCGCTACTGGCACAAGCAACAAGCACACCACTAATTAAACACTCAGAGCACGCTGGATGTTCAGTTGGCCTACTTTAAGTTGTTTTTTAAAAAATCTGCTCCAAGGCAGTACGATAATCACTGGGAGGATAGTAACAGAGATGGGGAGGAGTCATGCACCTCTGATCCAAGGCTCACTGCACACCTAAAAAGAGCGCGGCTAGGATGTGAATAGAGCTGCACCCAGTGTTGTGATGTCTCTATGGCACTTGACATACTCCACTTCCTCCATAAATAAAGCAGGGGGTCAATCCAGGTTAAGTGGCTGGATAAAGCATGCTAAAATATCCTCTTTCTGATTTGGTGCTCACAGTTTATACAAGTTTGAGAGTTTGCGTGTTCAGATTGTCTCTGTTGGGTCCAACAAAAACTTAAGTGCTCCTAACCGGTGAAAATATTAAGGCCCCGGATTAATCGTCCTTATTTAACTGCTGATAATGTTTTGATAAGATGAGATTTTAGCTGGTTGTCCATTCACAATAGACACACCTGTTGTTTATGTTATCTATGGCTGGCATGAGTTCAAGACATCTTGGCAGGGGGTGGATGACTGGGCATGCGGTGTTTGATTGGTCTGCTGTTATCTGCAGCACCTGAGGCATTTCTACATACTGTCACATATATAATTTAATGCAAAAAAACAGCAAGCGGGTTTAACTGGTAAAGTAGGTGGGCCAAAAGTCTCCTAAAAGCAGATAATGATCAACAAATACGGCTGTTAACGTGTAAACTAACCCGAAACTAATTTACCACTCACCACCTGTTAAGATATTTATCTGCAGTTTATTTTTCTGTTTGCTTCTTTGTGATTAGAACTACTTTCAGTAAGAAATGACTACAGCCTGATGATTGTATGGATATAGATAATTAGCATAAAACTGATTATAATATAATTACATTTATTGCTCTTCAACCATAAAGTGAGGCAGATATTTTCAAACCTTTTACTCAACTGTTATATTCTACAGGCTCATGGGGTGTAACTGAGTGAAGTGTGCTGGACAAACGGTGGAACAATGTCACAGATTCTTTGTGTCCATATAAAAACTTATTCATACTCTATACTTTATGAAGATATAAAAACCCACTCTTGCTTCAGGTCAGGGAGATTTGTGGGCATTCACTTATGCACAGCATTTTAGTCAGATTGAAATCTGGACTTTGACTGGACTGTTTTTTCAGTCACTCTTTTGCAGATTTGCTACTTTGCTTGGGATCATTGTCCGGTGGCATGGCTAATATTTAACATTCTAACTGAGGAGTTATGTCTGAGATTCTTTGAGCGCTGCAGAGCCTGACCTTGTGGTGAATTTTCTGGGATTTCCACTCCTGGGAATATTGATATTCGTCTTGAAGGTTATTCACTTGTTATTCAATCCTTCTCATTGTATAAATGATGAACTCCAAATTGTTAGGAAACAACTATATAACCCTTCCCAGACTGAACAAACAGCTGATATCTGTCCTCCTCAGCAACTAACACACCTGAAGCCTCCAGACCTGCAAACTGATAAAACATCAGCGTTCAGCATATTTACAGTTGCTGATGCTCAGATAATCAAGTACATGTGATTAGCAGCAGATAACTCCTCTGGATACCTATATGATTTCACACACTGGTTCTATAGTTTGCCTTAGTAACACAACCACAACAATGGTTGTGTTACAGGCAAACAGTGCAAATCACTACAGGTAAGTCACAGTTTCCACATCTGGTTCTAAATCCTAATCAGTCCCATCTTCCCCTTCATCTTTATCAAAGTGTCTGTTTTGTTTTGTTGTATTAAATTGGAACTCTTGATTTTTTTTGCGTGTGCTTTCTGTTTCATTTTGGGCTTTTGCTTTAGCCAGATCACAGGTTCCCTTTTTGCTCAGTGACTCACTTCACGTCACTTTAATCTAACTAGCTGTTTGGCTCCCAGGAAACCACAGAAAACCATATACTTTTCCCTTCACAGAACATGAAATAAAAGTGAGATTAGAATTCTTCTTAAGTGCCTTTTCATTCCCACATCTTAAAACAGACCACAAGTGTGCATTATCTTTTGTTTAACTTTACTTGCAGCACATGCTTTTCTTACACCACAGATTCGCTTCTGTGATAATGTTAAGATTTGTTAAGGGTGTAACAATTATGAAACCAAGCCAGAAACTGCAATAGAGAAGTCTGTAACTGACTTATGGAGACAAACTAAGTGTTACTCACTTAATCCCTATTCTATAATTCACAAAGAAAGAACAGTGAAGGACACAATAGTCTTACTTTACAAATATGTCATTATTATTGAGCCACTGCACTTCCTGCATCAGCGTATCAGCATTAGTACTGTGATATTGGCAGATTGGCCACATGCAGTGTGTGTTCCTTAACAGCACATGAGGTGCACATAAAATATGTGCACCTCATGTGCTGTAGATGTATCTATTTATTCGATCTAGCGGCTTCTTCATCACTCAAAATTCAAAACTGCTGCAGCTAGTGAGGCTGGTGTAATGGGATGGAATTGTAAGTAAAAAGTAGCATTTGTTTAGGTTGGGCATAATTTTGTGTGTGAATCCTGTTAATCTGATATTTTCAGTTTAAGTCTATATGTGTCTACGTGTATGTGAGCAAAAGAGCGCTTTGGAGGAAGTCAAATGACTTCTATGGCTTGCTGAGAGACAATTCAGGAAAGCATATTACTGTCATAGAATCTGTTAATGGAAAAGATTCTGATGTTGTTGTACATTTGCTCAGACATTATTAAGAAATCTCTAACCAGATAATAAAAAGGGAAAACTGTTTTCAGCTTTTAAAGTACTCACCCTCCTTCACTCTCTGCTTCCTCTGAGCTCCGGCCTGTAGCTCTGGCCTCAGCGACAGTGGCCGCAGTTCTTTTCCTTCGTGTTGGCGTAGTCCTGTGCAGAGAGCCAGTTCGCCGTGCCTCTTCACGTCCCCTGAACTCCTCTCTGACCTGGTCTTGCAGCGATGGCAGAGCGTTCTTCAACGCCTTCATTTCATCCTTCAGCTCTGACACACACTGAATCAGGGCTTCAAGGCGATCCAGCACTTCGGCCTGACCGCTGGGCAGACCAGGACCATCCACCAGCGTGAGACCATACCCTTGCTCATTAGTATGGTGAAATTGGAATCCCAGGCACGAGCCTCTTCGCCGAGACCTAAAATTTTGGTAACACACCACAGCCAAGCTGACACCAGCCACTCCAGCCAACGCTCCCAAAACCAGTACCTTGCTGTCTGTCTGGGCCATCCTGCAAACCTGAAGATACGCGAAGAAAAAAAAACAACCTGAGGGTCACTGACTGCAGAAACTTTGCTGTGAAAGGAAGATTGTAGTTAATGAATTGCTAATTCTTTTGAGGCTGCGGCCATCCCTTTTGCTTTCACACCTTTTCTTACCACACTTCTCCCTTCCAGTCAGCTTTGCATGAGTACATTTTGATACAACACTATTGCCAACAAGCAGCCATTTCAGCATTGACCTTCTGTGGCTCACCCTCCCCATGAAGGGTGTCTATAATTATCATAAGCGCAGCTCTCATGCCAGCATTCTTCTACATGACTGTGGTTTTGTGAACTGAACTAAACTCAGAGATATATTGTATTTATACTGTTTGAACAGCCATTTCCTCAAAATGAGTTTAATATGTTATGATAAGTTTGCTACATTTTTTGAGCTTTTAAAGTGCTTGAAACACTATAGCTTCAATATAATGGGTTTAAAATATATTTGATTTTCACATCCTTAAAAAAAATGATGGAAAATATTGAAAATTTTCCATGATATAATTTTTTTCCACCATGCTAACAGAGAAAAACAAAAGCCCTTTCACTCACATGTGTCTCATGACTTGCATGAATGATCAGTGTCTGAAAGGAGCATTGTCAACACTGATTTCAATATGTACTTAGTTCTTGCAGAAAGATTTGCCTGCACAGGGTCTACTAAAAGTGAAGCAAGGACACAACAGCGAGAGTTTAACTATACGGAAAACAACATTCCCCTGTTTGGATAATAGGCTATACTTTGCTTTCTTTAAGACAAATGATCATGGCATTTAAATTCACATTACACTTCCGACCAACTTTAGCATTTAAACCCCTTTCTGATTAACGAAGCACCAGATATGAAACACATAAAACGAGACTCTGCCAGCACTGAAATTTCTAACATTAGTCAGCAACAAAGTGTTTAAACAAAGACACATGCTAGTAGTGGCTAGCCTCAGATAATTGGATCAACACATAATCTTCAAGGGAGCGTGTCAGCCAGCAGTCAAACAGCAGCTATTGCAGCCCGAGCACATTAAGAAATTTAAAAGCTTTCACGGTTTTCCTTAGCAGTACCCTATGAGATACCACAGCTTCACTAGAAGCACAGAAGATATCTGTGTTAATTAGCTTACAATATCATGAAGTTATGCTGCTAGCTCTTAGTCGCCAGTTACCAAACGACGTGCCAACGTTAAAAACAGAGCGACACGCTAACGTCACACAGATACAAAAACATAAATTGATCGCTTTCAGTAACAGAGAATCATCTCGAGGTCTTACATGAACAAAATGTACGTAAAAGTAATGAAAAGTGACATTAATATACACCTTACTGTAAGGTAGGGAAGGAGGCACTTGTCGGCTTGACAGCTATCTGGTGCGACAGCAAAAACATTCCGTGCTGGCTCAGGCGCCGAAAGGAAGAGTTCCGGTTATGTGCCAAAAACAAAAATTGATTGCTGATGGTTCTGTGTGCTTATGTTTAATATATTTGGTTAAACTGGTAAATAGAATGCTGTCGACGAGTTTATGAATGGGCTATATATATATGAAAAAAAGAAAATAATAATAATAAAGAAAGCCTGTATTGCAATGACTTTTGTCACTGCGCTATTGTGCCTTATCTGTGTTCTACATTATATTTTATTGAGCCCTTTTTTGGCCACTTCAGATATTTAATGCATAGCTATTAGAATATATCTGTTGTAATTTCTGCCACCGCTGCAGTTTCTGCTGTCACAAGATTTCTCTTGAAAATCACATTTTAAATTTCAATGAGACATTTCTAAAATTATTAATTAATTTATTCATCTATCCCTTTTCTTAACCTCTTATTCTGAGGGGACAGAAGGTTCTCATGGCATAGCTGTCATAGAGTGATAAGCAAGATACTCCCTGCACAGGTCACTAATGCATCACAGGGCCACTAATGACATGTTTAGTAGAAAGAAAACTCCAAATTTACATTAGGTCTGCTTCCCTGTCTGTATTTAAGCCATTCATAAAAGCAATCCTTTCTACCCTCTACCCTCAGTGCACAAGAAACTTTATTTTGTTAGTTACTGATTTCTTTTGAGTATGTTCATTTGGGAGAAGCAACGGTGTAAGAGCCACTGCTTCTATTTCACCAGGCAGAATGTGGGTGGACCATTTCAGTTACTCCCACTGATGCAGCTAAAACCCTGTTGGCTGTCAAATATGCATATCTGTGCTACACTGTGCTTACATGCATAGAGCACGATGTGGCTTTGATGGAAGAGACTTCTCAGGCTCCAGCTCTAATTTTAACAATTCTAATACTGCTTACTGTGTAGTGTGCAACAGCATTGATCTAGCCCTGTCCTATTTTTATTTTTCTTCCCAAGAGACAGACTATATTGTTTTGAAGGCTCTCCAGATTGTCTAAAGGGCTTTCAAAGTTTTCACATAATGGAATACTATCAACCATGGATTGGCTGAGTACAGAACAAAAGGCAGCAAACATGTAAAGAAGAGCTTTGACATCTTTCAAGAATCCTGGAAAACTATTTCTGAAGAATAAGAAATGAAATAGGGTTGACTAAAGATTTTTGCACATTACTGTATATTCAGCTGAACGTGTGCTCGCATATGCTCTACGTGGCAGTACAGGCCTACACTCTAACAGAACAAAAACAAATCACAGAACATGCCTTTTCCTATCTTCCAACTATCTCTGTGAAACATGTCCTTCATGTTGATAAAGTGAGCTTTGATATGAAATGGATAATGCACAAACAACATCCTTATATGCCATTCAGATCCTTTTCCTTCTTGTTGCACTCCAATGTTTGCACTGCAGTCACCTTTTTTAAACTTTACTTGTTGCATCTGTCAATTTATTTTTCAGTTTCTAAACATTCCTCGCTTCAATTTTTTCTCAACTTGGCTTCAACATGCGAGTTAATAATCAGGCAAAGAGTGATCAAGGTCCACTACAATAGCAAATGTGCCAGAACTGCATTTAGAAAACACAGATAATAACTGCTTCAAAATGTTATGTTCTTTACAATTACAATCTCTAACGAAAGTGCAAAGGCTTTGTCATCTAATTAGTTTTTAAAATTCCTTTTATGTAAAACTAGTAGCAATTATTCTGAAATAATAAGCACAAACAATGACTCACCGCTGTGTATGCTTCACTCACACAAGTGTCTCTCTGCAGTGAGCCTGAGCAGAATGTCCTCCAGGATTTAAAAAAAACTGCTAAGCACACGTATTATCACTGCATAAACCTTGGACCTGCACTCTGCAGTCATGGAACTGTCCTTACATGGTCTGATTAAACAGAGAAACACTAAAGCCTAAAAAAAAGATCTTCAAGGATATCAAGCTTTATCTGATAGAGTTTCCCTAGTTATCTAGTTATCAACATATATCATGTCCAATACAAATCTCCAAAAAGGTGACCTTGAATTATGGCAAAGGCCAAAAATCATTGAGTTTTGTATTTTTTTTAATCATCCTTTTCTGTTTATTTACATTAGTATTAGCTGATCTTCTTCTTCCTTCATGCTTTTTTTAATCTGCACATAAAGACAAGTTCATGATTAATGGTTTGAGAAACATTTCATTCAGGGGAGGGAAAAGAAAACAACCAACAAATGTCCTTGATGACCTTACGAGTGGGTGAATTACATAAATGACTTCTTTCTAAGTTGACTGTGTTTATTTGATTTGGAAGATGAACATGAGATCTCTAAATGGATGTTTCCTTTAGCCTATAGAGAGGGAGGTAAGCACACTTTCTTGAAAACAGGGGTAAGGAGAAGTTCCCTTGCATAATATGCCGTGGGAATCGCTATGTGCAGTTTCTTCCTTGCTCTCTGAAAGCTGTATTGTTCCTTAGCCCACAGCCTGCATCCAGTTACCACAGGGAACAAAAAGCCCACCTGAAACCCAGAGGCATGGTGGTGCAAAAAGGAGAAGAAAAAAAAACAACAAAGCTTGGCCAGCAGCTCTGGGTTGGCCCCACAGATGAAGATATGGCGATAAGAGAGGCGCACCCAGCCATGGCCTTGCTCCCGTCGGGTCAAAGCTTGGAGATGAGCAGATATTGTCAACGATTTTGTTTTATCCACTCAGCACGCATCTGCCAAAACTTTCATATCGCAGAATTGCCTTTGTGCACACACAGAAGCTCATCACAGCTGTCAAACAATATGTGGGAGAAATAAGGCATCGCTATCAGAACTGCACACACAAACCACAGTGTGAAGCCTCATTGTTCCCTGTCGGTCTTGTAGTAGGAGTGTTCATGTGCATGACATGCCTACCTCAGTGGGAGGAAAAACTTCTGTATCAGTTGCGTGCCGTGTTAACAGATAGTTTAAAGACTCATTCAGCCATGAAGATGTGGCTACTGTTGTGTAACAGAATGCACAACATCACGTTCGTGAGGAGCTGGGGAAGTCTAACTCACAGCACTACCTGATGACTATCTCAGCTGCAAGCACTCAGTGTTCTTATCCTCAGGTCTGCCAAGAGTCTCAGCTGTAGTGAATTAATGTGTACGTCCCCCAAGGTTAGAAAACCAACAAAAATCAACACAAACCTGTGAGTTGCATCCCAGTTAAACTGAAATTCTTCCTGCTGAAAGTCATGGTCCTGCTTGTGCGGGGGATTATGCTATGGTGTCTGGCAGGTTAACTGGGTTAACCAAAATTAGTTTTTCAGGCTTCATCTGTGGATGAAACATGAATATTTTTCCAAGACATGATCCCAGTTTAAAAGTATTCCCGTCAGTCTGCAATAGCGGCTTCCAACTGCGGTATTACTCAGCAGCATGAATAGCATTCCTGCATGTTTGCATGGCGAGCTGTCTTCCCTTTTCCCATTGCCAAATGAATCAGTGTCTGTTTCCTACATAATTTTGGCTTGAGCTGTAAAAGTATGCACAAATAATAACTATTGTTCTAACTGAATGCAGTCAAAGTATAGACGATAACAGAGATTAAGTGAACATTAAGTGGCCTTGAACTTCTGTCTCCTCATCATTTTCAAATTAATCATCTCTTCTTGCATTAATTTTTTTATGCTCTCTTTTTTCTGTATGGCAGGTTAACCATAACCCCAGCATTTTTATGTTGATGTTGTATGGACATTTACATAAAATCCCAAGTCTGTTTTTTCTTTTGTTGTTTGATTGGATCCTTCATAAGCTGGTAAAATATGTAAAACTGCCACACAAGACATGACAAGCACAAAACCTTGTAATAAAGCAAATGTAAAAAGAAAATAAAAATGATAATAATAACAAAAAGATACCAAAAATAAGTAACTAGAAGTAATTTTTTTGTGTTAGTGATAAGTGACCTGCTCTTTTTAACTTAAAGCCTTGGAGGAGATTAAAGGACTGCAGCAGAGTTTACTCTCAAGAGTCAACAGAAACACAATGTTTTAAAAATGTTAATTCATTGTATATTCAATTATCTTCAGACAAAATGAGTATTTCAGCTGTTTCCTGTTGTTTTCTTTCCTAAAAATATTTCTTGGTAGAAACAGGAAACATCATTTTCTCCCTTGTCTAATCAAACTCCCGTTCCCTTCTCTGACGGTCACTGCACCATGGTGTGGCAAACAGAAATAAATGAACTCTATGTTCTGAAACAAAAATTATTATAACTGCCATACCCAAAACTGTAAACATATTCTACCGAAGCCAGAATATATATTTGCATCCTCTTCCAGGTTCAGAAGTGAGATCCACCCAGGTCAAGTTTGGTAATGGCGACCCTGTTGGAGGATTAGCCTGTTAAAGCTTAAAATCTGAAATAATTGCCAGAAAATTTATTGAGCCATCTGACAAAATTATTTAAAATTTAAATTTACATACATGACTTTTAATTTGTAATTTATTTGTGATATCTGGCGGCTTGTTTTTTAATTGCTTAAAATGCAATTTATTCAGGTTTTCAGGGGGGGAAATCACACTGCTGATGTAGAAGTCTCAACAACTGAAAAAACCCTGTATTTATCAAATATGACACACTAGGCATTAAGGGGTTAGGGCACTGTCTTCACTTACCTGACTTGTCGGTGCTGTGCATGTCTTATATTAAGCGAAGTCACTTTCGATAGCACTCACCACACCATAATGTGTCAGATTGTTGCTTAAAGACTATACAAATCATCAATATGACATCAAAACTGCGTTTTAAAGGTAAACGTGTTACAGTTGTTTTATTAACTACACCAGTTTTCTAATTCATGCACAGTTTTGCAGCGTTTCATATTGGTTATAAAGTGAATTAGCTTGCGTTGCACAGATTTCCATCCTGGCCATTTATTTGGTCCAATGGCTTCTAATCTGATCGTTTCAAAATTCAACCAACAGCAGCTTTAAGGGGGGTTTTTGGGGTTAACAAGTTATGAATTCTAGGAAAACCTAAGACAGGCCGATTGCATCGAGAGACCTCTCTGTGACTTTTGATTGTGTAGTTTAATGATTTCTTCCTTCCTTGTATCCTCCCCTGCAGTGACAATCAGTCATGCAATCGGACACTGAGCATTCCTCCAGAAGGAGATACACATCACTAGCAAATTTGTGGGCCAGATTTCTCTTGAGATTTTTGTCCACAACAATAAAAATGTTTATCTACTCAAAACATGGAGTACTTGGTAGGACTACATGATTGCCTAACAGCACAGCCAAATACAACAGCAGCACATAGCTGTCCTTGAACTTTGATCAAACCTCCCTGTCCTCTCCATTTACTATGTAAACACACAAGGTCATGACACTTATCTTCTGAGAGATTAATGCAGTCTATCAACAACATTTCAGCTGTCAGTATTTTAAATTTATGTATGAAGGTCATCCTGTGCTGTAAAGGGGAAAAATATGTTAATTATTTATCTCATTGAAATTACTCTGCATGTAGTAAGCTAAAAGTCAGTGGTAAAATGAAAGTGAAAGTGCTTTTTTTTTTCTTTCTTTTTTTATATGTAGGCAAGATGTGGCCAGAAGGTGGCGCCTAAAGAATTAGTGTTGAGATGCACCAGATGGACGAGCTGTGGATGAGGATCACTGTCAGGACTGGATATTTGATGCAACGGGACACATTGCTCAACCTCAGTATCCTCAGCAAGTCTTTATTTTAATAGAACAAACTAAGTTTCATCACTAGTCTCTGCTGACTGAGACACAACAGCCCTGTGTGGCTGAGAAGAGAATAAATCCAAGATCAAGATAATCTGCTCTTAAACACAGCCTGCACTTGATGTCGACAGCTCCAGACACATTATCCAGTCAGCATTTGTGCATGTCAAGGTGAGGACAGTATGAGTCATGTCTATCTGGTTACATTATGTCTGCTCTACTCAGGTAGACCAAAATAAGATAATTAGATATTATCAAGTGCAAATCAAGCTCCACTTACTGTCTGTACAAAACACCAAAGCCATAATGCCATGCAAGTCTGTAATGTGTTTTAAAATATCTTTTTTGAGCTTTTACGCCTATCATTACCAATATAGTAAAGAATATAGGAACAGATGTCAGTATAGCACTCTCCCAGATGACCAAATAATCCAAAATAATTCAGTGTCTAATAAAATCAACCACATCATAAAAAAATAAAAAGATATGTAGAACTTGAACATTTGGGTCGGCTGTGGATCAGGTGGAGCCATTTAGAAGGCCAGTAGTTTGATCCGAGATCCCATGTATCAAACACTCCTTGAGCAAGATGCTAAACCCTAGAGTTTAGCACCTTGCCCAAACTTGCCCAGACTTTAGCCTCTGTGCTTCTGTGTGAGAGAGCGGGAATCTTAGTTAAAAGTGTTTAGGTGGAAGTAAAAACACTGTATAAATATGTGAGTCTTTAGGTGAATAAGAATCACATTTATTCAATTGAGTAGAAAGTTGCTAAATAACCATGTTAGCTGCTAGTAAACATTACACTAACATCTAAGCTAATGTGAATGCTAATCTGCTAGCTGATGTTAACCTCGTTTGTATTACTAGCAAAAGCCCACCCAGGTTTTCACATTTTGTTTTAAAGAAGTTCCAAATTCCATATTTAGTGGTGACTTAAACATAATTCCATCATCGAAATTTTGGAGAACAATTTTTTTTGAAACACTTTAACTACAGTATACGCCAACGAGAACATAACATGAATGAATCCCAATTTTTTTGAACCACTAATGCGAGGCAGGATGGATCGAAGCATCCAAGCTTTTAGGTTGTTTACATCAAATCCTTAAACTAAGATCTGAATTTCACAGCAGAAATCACGACTCTTCAGACCAGGAAACATTTTCAAAAGCATATTGAAACTGTGATGTCTATGTTACCATGAGTCAGCTGGCCTCATAAAGTGTTTTGTCTCTATTACAATATCAGGGCTGAACATCTTAAAGCTTGCCCCTAAAAATACCCCCATAATTTAATAAAGGAAAAAACCCAGGTAAACTAGTAAAATAAAATAAAAAAGAAACTGTAAGATGTAATAATATAGCCTGACTTAAATAGCATTTAATTACACTGGAATCATGCCCTCAGTTGCAGACTGTACTATAGAGTGTGAACAATGAAATGAAGCCAAATACAGTGCGAAGCTAATAATTCAGCATGTGCAGTAGTCTCAGGAGACTCTGTTGCTTCAAAGAGCAACAGAAGTTGTAGTGCTTCCTTGTTTTCTTTTAATCAATCTTTAATGATTTCATAAAAAATGGAATGGTCAATCTACTGAATTCACTATCACGGCAAGAAAGAGGTGAGTCGTACACAACATCACAGAGTTCACAGCTATTAATGTTGTCTGTCCTCAGTCGGTGTAAATCGTGCTTTCTATGCTGATGGGAATGTAGACACAGTATAAAAGGTAAGATTAAAGAAAGGAACTACAAAGAGCTTGTTTCATGTAGTTGCAAATGTTTTATTCATCTCACATTGAACTGCTGCACCATCCAACACTTTGTCTGAAATCTTTAAATCATTGTGTTTTCTTCTTTTTCCTAAAGTGCTGCTATCAGAGGACATAAAGGTTACATTCTAGTTCGCACTGGCCAAACCCATGTCAGACTTTCTCCAACATTGATCGTCACGACAATATCATTACACACTAGCAGCTAGGACAGTAAAAACTTTGATTCTTCTGTCTTGTGAGCTCATGTCCGGCCATAGTGAGATACTTTTAACCAGAGGATAGAAAATACATGAAAAGTGGCTCCCAGATGTGCACATATGTGGCCATCTGGGAGCAGTAGTCCAACCAGTAGTCCAACCAAGAGTTAAAGTAGCTCTATGAAGATTTTACTAGAGATCTGAACAAAGATTTAAAAATACAAATAATTCAATCAACCTCATCAAGAGAACTTAGAGAAAATAAGAAAGTGGCTATAGACAGAAAGAGAAGCAGGGTTTATCTGTACTTGTAGTCAGTGTTGACAGTGTTAGCCAGCAGCCAGAGGAAGCCCCCCACCCACCCACTAAAATTCCACAACAAGCAAAGACACTTCAGTCGGAGTCAGGACAAGCTGGACCCTAGCTGGAATGCTCAGTCACAGTGTTTCTTGTTTATTGGAATGCTAGCTGTGCTTCTGCCTGTTCTTTGTCACATATACTAAGCTGAGGGTCATCCTAACCTACAGTTAAGCTGGCAATTATTCATACGCCTTCCCTGTTTTTATGTATTGTGAAACAATGTCTATCCTTTATGTTTATCTGCAAAAATATATAAGTAATGGTGGTACAATAGGTATAAACACTTTTTTAGTTTTATTGACATCGATAATTATCCTCAAATTTTAAGGCAAAATACAAAAATTCTTATAAACGTCACAACTTCAAAACATTTTAGTTTTGATTAAATATCTAAATTTCCTGCACCATGATTCTAAAATCACATGTTGCCAATATATCAAATGTTACTGTGATAAAGACTGAGGAGCTCAGTGTTGACTTGAGGTCAAGATTTTGCTAGCCCCCATGACGCTACGTGGATTCTCTTTTATAATTATTTATTTATGTGTTGTGTTATGTTGGTCTGTTTTTGGTTGTCTGTGTTTGTTTTGAAAATGTGGATGAATGACTTATTTACTGCAGACCAAATATTCCTGTGAACTAAAGTAAGTAACCTGAACCTTGTGACTGCCCATAAAGAGGTTCAAAGCTAAAACACGGCTGCAAAACGATTCCAAGTTCACAAGGCTACTGTACAATCCATCATGGGAAGCTCAAGAACACTCAGACACTTTGAAAGTTCCAGGTTGGAAGTTCAAAGTGTCCCCAGTCTTGGCATGGAAGTCATTAGCAATCCAATAACCACTTCCAAGGCCATCCTGAAGAATCTGTCAAACTAGTGGATACAAATTTCAAGGGCTACACTTCAGTGAACTCTTCATTATGTTTGTGCTCAAGCCCATGCTTCTGAAAGCACATTTGGCATTTAGAAAACAGCGCTTGGAGAAGGGAGAAGCTTTCTGGTTATTTATTTTGTGGTCTTAGGAAACAAAACTTGAGCTTTCTGGACACATGGGCACAGCCTTTGTATGGAGGACAAAAGCAAGGACGCATGATGGTGGGAACTGTGGTCAAGGTCGAATGGATCATGATCATGACCCTTGAAGAAAGTGCAAGATATTCAACCTCTAATCTGGGTTTATGCCGTAACTTCACAGCAGTAAATTCACCAATAATCGTGTGAAGGTTTAGAAGTGGGCATTTCAAAGTCCCGACCTCAGCGCCAATGAAAATTTGCTGAAGGAGCTGAAACTCAAGGCCTTCAACCTAACTCAGCTGGACGTCTACGGCAAGAAGGAGTGGTTTAGGATACAGGAAGTTAAATGCAGGATCATGGTTACGAACTACAATAACAAAGTAGAAGATGCGATTGAGCAAAAAGAATATTCTATTGATTGCTATGACGGGTATGTGTAATTATAAACACTGACATTTTGCATTATTCTTAACTGTCCATGTTAAAAGTTAAAAAGCATTAAATCGTACTATTCTACTATTATGTATTTGAGCCCTTTGGCAAATTAATTAGGTAAATGACAGACACTGCTTCACAAAAAACAAACAAGCAGGGTATGAATAACTGCGGGCTTAGCTGTATATTCTGCCACTCGCATCTCGCTTCTGTGAAATACTACTTTTTATGTTTGTTTATTGTACTTTAAAACATTAGACATGACCATATCTTGGCCCGAGACAGTTTTAATCCCAAGGATTTCACTTCCTCCTTAGGTAAACGTTAAAACAAATGCTTGTGTTGTGCGTCACTTTCAAATCCCACACATCTGCATCCAGATTTACTCATGTGTAAAGCGCTTTGGGGTCCTTAGGGACTAGTAAAGCGCTATATAAATACAGGCCATTTATCATGTATTTACTACTAATTCCACATCCCCACGGATAAATCATTAAACATGAATGAGAAGAATCTCTGGCACCGCCTCTCAGTGGCTCTTGGTGACGCTGATTCATTGGCCACAGGTTTTTATATCACAATACGATGACTTAAGAGACTATTGTGAAATGATGAGTGTATTTTTATTGCATGACAAATATTCTGACGTGACTTTTTATACTCTTTTATCAAATTTAGTCCTTTAAGTTTAACAGGAATTAGTAATAACGTTTTTAAAAGAATCTTAAAAAAATAAACTCTATGCTCAGTGAATCTACTTGTAAATTTGTAAATTTTTGTAAATTTTTGTAGTAAATTGTAAATATTGTAAAACTTTTCTTCTGTCATTTAATGGTCGGGCATTGTACAGCTACAAGCATTTCACCCCCATGTCATACTGTGTATGGTTGTGTGTGTGTGACAAATAAAATTTGAATTTGAATTTGAATTTGAATTACTTATGGTAAAGTAGTCAGTTTTTACTGCTCACCCGCTACTATTGACTTGTGATAGCATCTGATTTGCTCATTTCCTGTGGGCAGACAAGTGACTGCGCCACATCCTAGAATTTTAGCTATGTTATCAGTATTTTAACAGCAGAGTAATGAAAATAAGACTCACATAATTTAACTGTAATTTGGGCGGTGCTTCCTTTTTAAAGGATCATTCCGAGTCTTACTTTCCATCCTTCGTAAAAGCTTTAATGACACCGTACTCGCCAAGTTGATAGCTGACACTGGGAATGTGGTGATACTGTTAGCAAAAACACGAGTGACATGAAACATGATCGCATAGGTTCAAAAACTAACCATCCGGTTAGACAACCGTATCTAAAAAGAAAGCAAGGGCCCAAGCTGATGATTGCCAATCACTGATTATCATCTAACTTTGAGTTTAACTTTGACCTCCCGTACTTACCTTCTCACTTACTGAGAACAACATCATGACAGAAAAAATAAGACTTCAGTTACATAAAGCAGATTTATCCTTTAAACCTTTGGGAGATGCTCGTGCCAGCTTATTGTAAACTCCGGCTAGATGACTTTGTTTTAGCGACGCCGCAGTCCCGTAAATCAGCTCCCTAACCATATGTTGGCAAGTGGAAATTAAAAAAAAAAACAAGATAAACAGTAAACAATGCATCTCCTCCCCCTCCTCTCCTCTACCTCCAGTTTCTCATGTTTTTCTTGCTCAGGCTTTATTTGTGTGGTTGCTGAGTGAAAGCCACCACAGTGGCAAAGAGGCCCAGAATAGCCGAGGGTGGGGAAGGCCAGTGGACTTGCATGTGGGCTGCTGAGCTGTGTGCTCTGTAGTGTCTCTAAACCATCCGCTGGCCTGTGGAATGGAGGCTGCTTCCTCATGCATGCCAGTGGTCAGAGCCGGGCCTACACACCCTCAACTATTTCTGTCCTCTTCTCTTACTCTTTTTTCACAGACTTACCTCCTCTTTCTTTTCTTCCTTTTCTGCCTTTAAGGCTTTTAAAATATGTGAAAATGCACTGGAAGCATGCACGAGGATGAAAGGTAGGAGGAAAATAGAGTCCGAGGGGGAAAATAACTAGATTGACTTTGCCCTCTACCCTAATTTCCACTTGATTTTGTGTCAGCCTGAACAGAAATAAATATAAATTTTCCTGTTCCTATTTTATAATTTATTATGAGCTAAATAACTTTCTGCCAAAGTTAGTTGGCTCATTTATTCCACATACTCTCCGTTTTCAACCAGTCCCATCTTATTTTTGGCAGCTGTGCTGTAATATAACACCAGTGACACAGGAATATTTATCTATTTTTTCCTCCTCCTGCTGTAAAATGCTCAGGAGAGGGAAACATTTAAATTTAAATGGAAGAAAAATATAGTCACCGAGTTAAATGCGCAATGCTATTTCTAGATGTTAAAGAAACAGTAAGTGCTGCGAGGAAAAAGGATAAACACACCCCGTAGTGCCGTTAATCACAGCGTCGGTCATCAGCGTTAACGATAACACCGACATTCCTGGGGCGTTACTGCAGCTGATCACACAGTGATGTGGAGCTGATTAAGTCTAATTCAGTGACTAATGAATGTTTAGCTACCTCAGGGCAGCAAGAGAGAAATGCAAACCATTCCTTTTTGTTTGGTATCCGAATGTGTCGGCAAAGTGCGCCTCTGGGAAATATAAATTCTAAACAATGTAATGGCAGGCTGCTGGGGAATTTTTCATGCGTACAGAGAGAGGCATTGTTTCAGGGAGGCCTTAAGTTAACATTTGTTACTCTCAGGCTTTCTTTGCAGGCCTAAATGTGCACCGTTCAGCGACACAAAAGACCATACGAGTGAAATATTGCCTGTTTGCTTAGATGCATTCCAGACACCTGGTGAAGCAGAAACGCACACACATACTCGACACACAAGAACGTGTCGACTGAAAACCTGTACAGAACTTAAATTGCTGCTATATCTCCCACTCAAACACTCTCACTCCCTCTGTCATCCTCTTTATTCACAAATGTATGCACAGGCTTACTGTATTTTACTGGTCTGGATGCACGCCAGCCGGGCCCACCGTATTTCTAAAAGAGTGCATTACAGGCATGACAGACAGACCGTAGAGGCCCACTCATTGTGGGTTAGTAACCTGAATTGCCCCTGTTGTCAAACCCAACACATTTCAACCAAGAAATGAAAAGAAATCCTGTCAGAGAATAACTGAATGTCAGGCACCAATGCCATGCCCTCACATCTCACACAAACGCTGCTTTTATATTTTCATATATAAATGTGTAACTTTGAGAATGCTTTTTTTTTTTTTTCATTCTTTTCTGCAAGAAACACACAAAGACAAAAAACAACCAACTGTTAACTCACATACTTGTGCACATAAGAATGTCCTTGGAGTAGGATCCTTTGAGGTCAAGACTGAAATACAGGCTGATCATATAATACAGCGAAATAGTAATAACAAAAGCATGTGCAATAAAATATTCTCTGTTCTCTAGAAAACTGGGGTGGGCACTGAACAGAGTCTAAAGTGACAGCCATGCAAAAAATGTAGTCTTATTGCAGTGCTCTGGGAAGAGTCAAAGGAGGAGTTTTTGGGAAACCAATATCACAGAGACTTCTGGGATTAGCTGTCAGCTCTGTGTGCTGCTGTACAAATGAAAACTGTCTTCCCAGAAAGTCATAAGCTTGCAGCAACAGCAGAGACTTTTCACAGGTAGCAGAACAAAAAGAGAAACATACGACACTGAGTTGAACCCAATCGTAGAACATAGTTTTATCCCTTATAGTCCTTTTGCCAAGAACTCATCCATAATCGCCTCACCAGTATCCTTAATCCACACTTCTTTAATGTGGGGAGAAGAGGCTGCCAAAGAAAAAAAGACCAAAGGACTGTGAGATTCTTCTTGTTTAGAGGGAAGCTGAATATTCAGAGACCAGCTGGGAGATCTTTTATGGTAGATAGGGCCTTACAACCAATGTAAAAGAGAATCTTCAACAAACATTGGAAAAGCCTTCACTTGCCTTAAAAACTGAGGATGACACAAAATAAAGTCATCGAGCTGTTTGATAGATTCAGATTTAACTGAGAGTGAGCATTTATTATGTATTTAATCACCACTTTGCATTTATTTATTTATGATTTTAACCTCTGGCTCTCTTCCACAGCATGTCTTTGTTGTGTCTTCCGCTCCTCACACCCAACCGGTCGCGACAGATGATTGCCCCTCATTGAGTCTGGTTCTGCAGGAGGTTTCTTCCTGTTAAAGTTTAGCTTTTCGTTCCCACTGTCACCAAAGCACTTTCTTATAGGGGGTTACATGAATGTTGGGGCTCTCTGCTTTCTTTGTATTATTGTAAGGTCTTTAACTGACAATATAAAACACCTTAAGGCCGCTCTTTTTGTGATTTGGCGCTATATAGATAAAAATGAATTGATTCTAAAAAAAATGATATTTTCAGAAAGATGTTGGATGTGAGCAACATACAAGGCAACATTTATTTGTTTGAGCTTCAGAATCTTTCCAACATGCTCTCCAAAAATATGTTTAAATCAATATTTTATTTTCTAAATAGCATTGAGGTCTTTTTTTGGATTGTTTTTGGACAATTTTTGTTTAAATGGGCCAAACATTTTGAATGACTCATAGTCACAAAAAGATTTCCATTTATAGCGACGTACAGAGCCGCCAAAATTGATTTTCACTGAGAGAAACACATGGTCAGTTCAGACACTTCTGTATATCAGTGGCCGTAGATTTGGATTTGATGACAAGCCCTGGCTCCAGAAACTTGGTGATAACCAAGCACAGATGGGGCAGGTCAGATATGTCTTCCCACATGATTCAGCCCTGATATTGGGATGGCGGGGACCAACACTGACCTTGCACCCCCCCCATGTCAAATACATACCACATGGGAGAAGTGTAGATATCCGTTTGATCAGCCCTGTGGGGGGATTTGATTCCCAGATGGGGATGGGGTGTTTCTCTGTCTTCAGCCTTTGTATAACCCAGCTACCATGGGCAGAAGAAAGCTGTTGGCTTGGACTTGAGCCTGACTCTCATCCTTTTAGAGTTTGGTTTTCCATGACTGATCTGACTTGTAAGGTTAGGAAGGTGCTGCAGTGGAACAAAGCAGGATGAAAAATCCCTGCTAATCATAGCAGAAGAACATAAAGAGTGGCTGAGCAATGGTAACAGATGCATGTGAAAATAAATGTTTCTCTCTGCCCTGGCTGAATAAAAGGTTACTTCATCATCATCCATTGTTTTGCAATAAACTGTAATAGATACAAAGTCACTGTCTGTCCGGAGACAGAAGACTGGAGTCTGATTTGATAAAAGAAATCCCAGACTGTACTGTATGCAGCTATCTCTAATATCACTATAATTTATTGCCTTCTAAATCAAAGCAACATTGTATAGGGCAAATGCTGTAGTACAGTATATTGCATAAGCCTTACCGATAAGCCTCACTCATCTATCATGTCTACCTCAAAAGCTCTTTAACAGAACAAAAGTCTTTACTTCTCCAGTAGCTTTCAGCCTAATTAGTCTTTAAGGTGTTCATGCCAAAAATCCTGTAAACTACTATTACAGTTTGAAGTGATTATGAGTCGTTTTAATGTGTGAGTCGCTCAAAGGTGGGAAAAGTACCAAAGAGGAAAAAGAAGTGCAATTTATCACCAAAGACAAACTTAGTAGTAAGTAAATAAGTCAGTAAGTGCTTTACATGACTAAGGCCAGGATTATACATCAAAGGCACGTCATAGTTCCCGTTGAATGAGGATATATGCATAACTGTTGTGAAACAATCTGCTCATCACCCATTGATTTGTAGCTGATGGCTGTTCATTGGTGGACAGTCCAGACAGCAGTTTCCTTTATAAGGCTTTGAT
Organism: Rhamphochromis longiceps; assembly: GCF_057381845.1. NCBI lineage: Eukaryota > Metazoa > Chordata > Actinopteri > Cichliformes > Cichlidae > Rhamphochromis > Rhamphochromis longiceps. Next base: position 26,748,985 of record NC_140569.1, read on the forward strand.
CCTACAGCAACACTGGGAACCTCGGATTGCCAGGGACAAAGGTGTATTCTCTGACCGGTTAACCGACTGCAGGAGGTTACAAGCTGTTGCTGGGTGTAACTGGTCAGAACACTGACTTGTCTGCAAACACTTGCTAACTGACTGCTAAGCAGTACTGAAAGCTAAAAAAATCCAAGGAATTTGATATCAAAGTAAAATTATCCCTTACCATGAATCCAAAGATTTGCAACTTTTATTTTGAAGGCAAATGGTCTCTATTTTCAGTTTATGTTATACTCTTTTTAGTTTCACTACAGCTGTAGTAGCTGGCAACAAACTATAGGCAACTGCAGAAATCTACCAGTGACCAAAGCAATCGCAACTAGTTTCACTTACCAATAGCCAGCAACCACTCGCCAACCAGTTGGGGAATATATATTTTTCTCTAGTGACCAGTGATCACTAGCAGGACGCTGACTGGTCTCTAGGCCTGTAAAACTAGAGCTTTAGCAATACATTTCACACCACCAGTAACCTCAAGCAACAACTTGCAAGCAGTCAAGTAACACTTGTTTTTACCTAAATACCGGTCGTTGTCAGGTGGTTACCAAGCAGTCTCTAGGCCTGTATGGCTGGGGGCTAACCATCTGCTATCCTTCACTCTCATTGGCAGTTGTTTCAATCACTTGCTTCAAAGTTGAGAAAAACTGGGGACTCACCAACTTTATATCACCACTAATTCGCCCACTTTCACTTGAAGTCACTGAATGTCACTGCCACGTCTCTGCTAGTTGGTTCCATCAGGTTTGTTGCATTTTAAGGCCCAATGAGTGTTTTTATCTGGTGCTTGTTACTATGTTGCAACAACCCTTATCTTTTCCAACTTTTCTCCTCTGACATTATTCCAAAAGGTAAACTATTTTCAGCTGAGAGTCACGTGGTTTAAAGAGGGAAAAGAAATCTGCTCTGATGGCAAGTTTACTGAGGACTGTCAACCTCTAACCTCATCTGATTTGTTTTGAAAACAGATGCTACCAGCACAAAACTGCTGTTATAGTCAGATGTAGCAGCTAAATGCTAATGTTTCAGTGCTAACAGGCAGATCTTTAGCACATTAGCCAAAGTACACAGCAGAAAATCTTCTTTTTTTTTTGGATACCAAAGTTTAATCTTGATTAGTTCAGTTATATCAACCCTTCAAAAGAATCAAACAATTCAGTTATTATTAGCAGCTTTTCACTGAAATATGCTGTCCTGCTATGATCATTGCTAAATTACAGCAACATAAGGTCCTTTATTTCATTACTACAAGAACCGACTTTATGTTTAGGTATTCTTCTGGCTCTGAGCACTCAGATCATTCCAGGACATTCATTAACTAAACCTTTAATCGAGAATATTGGATGCTTACAGGCAACATTAGATCATAATTAGATCAGTCAAATGGGTCAGAAACTACTAATTTGTTAACTGGAAAGATGCAATTGTGAGTTAATTATCAGCGCACCTTCCAATCAGAGTCCTCTTCGATGGTCTCAGTTGATACCACACACGTTCCTGTATCCAAATGATCAAATGCCCTTCCAGCTCTTTTCTGGCCTCTGTGTCACGGCTGTTGGCACACACTCAGTTTGACTGCACACGCTCGGTGTCTCAAACCTTCTGCACACGCTCACTGGCTCTGAATACAATAAAGGCTGAGGTATCCCTGGCATTTGTGCAGCCCCCACATCAGCTCCCTCTCTGCCTCCTTTTGACACATACTAGAGTTTCTGAGGCGCGAGCCGTTATTACAGGCCTCCAGACAATCCTTTCTGAGCTAATTTCTGTCTTTAAGCTGAGAAACGCAGAGTATGATACTCTGTGCGGCATGTATTGTTACATAAAGTAAAGGGACACCTAAATAGAGGTGGAGTGGAATGTCAGTCAGAGGGATTCATTTGGTGTTTAGGTGTCAAGTTGAAATACCTGCGGTGTTCCTGCCTTCTGGCAACAGGTTTGGGCAGGCAGCCGCATCTATCACCAGACTCAGCGCTTAAACTACAGAGTCGACGTTACCTAAGAGTTACAGCAGGTAGCATTTCAGAAACACAGTTTGAACATAGACAAAATACTCATCACTGCATGTTTTCTCAATTCAACAAACAATCAATAAGATCAGCACCAACTACAATAACCACCGTCAGAGGTCAGGGGAGCAGACAAGGGGAACAAGATTATGTTAAGCTCACACCATCTCCTTCAACTAGGCTACCAAGAGCCCAAAAGAGATTTATCCTTGGCAAAGTAACATAAGGACAACTGTAACATCTCTAAAGTTGGAACGAGAAAAATGAGAGAAGCCTGACTGCACAGGGTCACCATAACAAGCAACACTGCTTGAATCCAAAGTCCTGGGGGTTTAGTCATCCTTCTTCCTGTCATCTCTCTTTTCTTTGTTTAGCACCAGATTTTGTTGCTTTGACTTCTTAAACACAATTTATAATGATGATGTGCCGAGTAACTTGCTCATGGTATTTTCATGCTATGCTATTTATACAATGTGATTTTGTGGTTTCTTGGAATTCAGACATTTTCTTCCAGAGTTAAATGGAAACCAAGGAAAAGCTAAGAGGACAGTGGAATACTGGATCCATTATCAGATGACCAAACACGCCGTGACTCCACATCTTGATAAGAATATTCTGCTCTGTATAAATGTAAAGTTGTCTGCTAACATGTTAAGAATTACTGTAGCATGTGGCCATGACATGCAGTGAATGACTTTATCTGATGGGTTCTGGAAAAAACAAAAATAAACTACAGTGATAAATTAGGCCTATTAGGAGAGACAGGAGTTCCACGCTGACTTACATTCGCTGTTTAAAAGAATGAAATTGTCAAATTAAACCTATTTAGATAATAAGTACAGCAGATGGAGTCCTGGCTCACATCTTCCCATGCCTTTCTGGCTTTCCGTGCTCAGCGCTAGTTTGGAGCCAGTCGTGTGCTTTGCTGCGGGATGTGCGCCGTATGCGGAGCTGCCGCTAAAATGATCACCAAATGCATCGCCCCCCCCCCCTAAAAAATCTCACAGGAATGTGTTTCTTATTTTTAAATAACAATAAAGCAATTCTAAAAGAAGTATGGATGCAATCAGCGCAATCAAAGTGATTCTAAGTCAGCAGCTGGGAACCTCCAACGCCCGTAATGAACCGAGCTTTTGGAGATAATCTCACCAGATGTTACGAAGCACATTTCTGTTGCTGGAAATGAAACCACACATGCTTCTATGTAAAGCTGATGAAAAGTGGCCAACACACACACACACACACACACACACACACACACATGCAGTTATTCTGATAATGTAAAGTTCAGAAGAAAGCTTTTAGACATCATAAAAACTCATTATAATCATCTGTGTTATAACTTTTGCTAAATGTAATGAAAAACATAATTATGGATCAGTGATTCATCTCATCAGTTGATGCTTCCAGTAGCAACAAATAAATTTAATGTGTCAGCTTTAAACAGAAGCATTTTCCTCTTCAATCAGGGAATGTTATTTACTGAGTGAGCAGATAAGAGTTTTATAAATCAAACTCAAGCGACAAATGGATTCCCAGCAGGCATCCGAAGAAGCGTGAAGAAAAACAGGAAGCAATCATTCCATCAGATCGGAGGTAGCCCAGCAATGTTGGGTTTCAGCTGAGGACACTCTCAAAGTCGATCATGTAATACACTCCAGGTTCAGAAACAGAACTAAGCAGCTATTCACTTGTTATCTTACAGAAATGCTGAAGTTTTTTCCTGTTTCCCTTGTGACCCATAACACTAAAGCTTCACTGTCTGGGTTGATGCCACATAATTGCATCCAAACATCAGTTTACTGATATTATTTAATCACATTAGAATTATATAACCACTGCTGAGAGCATGCTCCAAATTCCAAGACTTTCCCAGAATCTGCCAGGAGCAAAAGAATAAAGATCTGCTGAGGACATCGTGTCTCCTAACCTATCTAAAGATCTCTAACAACACAACATGAGACATACAGTGAGTTTTGTTAGTGCTGGCATACTCCTCCCAACCCCTCACCAAAACAGGTCGGACCTTTGCTGGCCTCAGCTTGACTTTAGCTGGTATTCTATTCAGCTCAACCCTATATCATATGGGCGAGGGCAGCCTGCCAGTTCTCATAGACTTAATAATCCTTTGGCTGTGGATGGACCAGGATGTATGGTGGTGGAAACGGACAACCACAATCTGATTGCAAGAGGGTTGCCTGTGGCACAGCTACTGGAATTCCAGTGGGAAGACTCACTCCTTGCCCTGTGATGTATCGCTTGCTCTCTTTCCACGGATTCGATCCAGACATCAACACGCTAGCGTGGACGCGGTCAGATAGCCTAATTGTAGAAGAGAGAATATGTCTCTGCAAAGTTAAGAGGAAAAAGAGGGAAAAAAAGCTCTTCAACTACTCCTACGCTATCATTAATCTGACATGTTCAGTGCATTCCTGGAGTTACTTTGTGATGAACTGTTACATGAAAGTAAAATTACTCGTACATTTTCCCCCAGAGTGTTTTCTTGTTTCCATCTCCTGAAAGCTATCCTTCACTCTGCTGCGGTTTGTAGGACATTGTGCTGGTGGAGAGATGCATAAAAGTAATGACCGGAGAAAATAACATTAATTTCAGAGTGTTGGCAACCCAGCTAGAAAATAAAACAGTCATGCCCTTTACTCCAAATGCAGCATGACTGAAGTTGCATTGTGCAGTGGTCTGTTTATGCACTACTATTTTAGCACCAGTAGGCCAGAAAAAAAAATTCTGTAAACCTGGGGTGATGAGACTTAAATTGTTATCCATTTTAAAAATGCTTACCTTCACAACTTAAAAAAACATGTTACATATTAAAAACATTTTTGTCTCTATAAGTCATCAAAAATGTGACTGCTCTTCTATTTGTATGGTTTGTTTTTTTCCATAGATTACCTTTTTAATTGTTATTGCATTGCTAATTCCAGTCACTGATCTGGACCTCTGAACTACGCTGTTGTCTTCGTTGGACAAAGACAAAAATTATGGTCTGTTCAAAGGTTTTTTACCAGATACAAAGAAATAGTTACTGTAAGTACGTTTAGGTAGTGCATAGCTTCAGATATTTTACAGCAAAGAAGACACAGATTGCACTATTTTAAGTAGCGTGTAATTACCTCTTAATATGTGCCTCACCTTGCTAACCGAACCAAGGATTTGGCAGGTTTTTAAAAAGGGACCTTGGTGTAAACCACCACACTATGAAGCCTTATTAACCTTATTAAAGGTGCAGGGTGTAAAACCGAAGCAAGGAGCACCTAATTAGAGCTGTGGGGAAGATTGACTGAGACTCATTGTAGGCTAGTTGTTTGAGCCTTGACTTATTGGACATAGTCATTTCACTTATTGTTGAACCAAAAACATTGATTAGTATATTATTATAAAACACAAGATGATCGATAGAAATACAATGCCGCTTCTTATCACTGTGATGAACATGAACGATGGTTTCTGTAGGTGTGTTTTACATCTACAGAAGGTTATTTTTTGAAAATAGCCTGAAAATGAGTCAGACACCTCCAGCTCTGACCTGTTGCATTCCACCTTTCACCTTAAGCAAAGTTTGTACAGTTGCTAAAATAGACACAAAAGCTACCTCTGGTGTGTGTGGTCTGCTGTAATTCAGGATTGCACGTCACCCACGCACACTCAGAAAAACATTTTGGGAGCTGGCCACAGAGCAAGACAGTGTTTAGACTACCCACAATCCCCTCCTCTCCTCCGCTCGACTGCACATCTTCTGCAGTTGGAACGCTGGCCAGTGCCCTCAGGACTGGGTCCCTCCCTGTGTCCTGCCTGTGAGACATTGCGAAATGTTCTCTGTCAAGATGAAAATAATGAGGACATGAGCACCTCTGCACTTCTGAGGAAAACAATGATAAGTACATGTTTGGATTTGTTTGCAAAAGATTTTGCTCATAGTTCTGGTATTAACAGTTGTGAAATGTGTTGACAAATGCCTCTGAGACCCCCCTCGAGGACAGAAGGATGAATGATATTGTTCTAGAGAAATATTTCTGCTATTTCAGAGTTGTTCCTTTTGGAAACTATCTGAGTGCTCCTTATATTTAATCAGGAAAAAGCAGACTTTCAAGTTGGCCCTGGAAACCGTATATCATATGTCTCTCATGGTTTGGATTATTATCTTACCCACAATATATGTTTCCATTTCAAATAATATGTCAAGTTATCTGCACAAAAGGAGCAGAAACATATGTGAATAAACATGACCTAATGTGAACTACTTCATCAGCCCTGCAGATCAGAGCAGCTTCACCCCTTAAATGCTGGTGCTTTCTTGACATGAACTATTGGCCTTCATGAAGATTTTCACTTTGCCATTCTCAGTGTTAACTTTATGCTTTTTTTTTAAACTATTCTTTGATTGGTGGGCTGAAAAACATGTTCTTTAAATTCAGTACACCTGCAGGTGACTTGGTGAACCCTTTTGGCCTAGATTTAGCCAAACAAACAGTTACACTACCACCACGCTTCACAGACGAGATAAAGTGCTGATGCTCAAATGCATTATTTTTCCCTTCTCTAAAGACAACACTTTGCATTTAAACCGAGACGTTCTACTTTGGACTATTTAGGCCTTTTGGCTTGTCCATGTGATCTTTAGCAAACTGCAGATGGGCAGCAGCATTGTTTCTCTATCTCCTGACCTTTGTGGCATTGTAAGGCAGTGCAAACCTTCAAACTCACAGCTAAATTGGACGATTATGATGCTAATAAGGTTTCTGTCCTATTTTACTGAAGTGCAGCCTTTGATATGACAGATCGTGAAAGACTCATTCACCATCTGGAGCACTGAGTTGTCCTTGAATTGTTTCAATCACATATCCTTGATGAAAATTCTTCACCCAAAACTCTGATGATCAATAAAGAAACTCATTCCCCTGTAATGCCACTCTCACCATATGCAAATCTTCTTCATTAATATTGCCCCTTTGCTTCTGTTACATCCAAGATTGTCATTTTTTTTTCATCTTTCTCTGTTTGTGTTTCTGTATGATTTATTTTTACTTATGTATTATGTATATATCTGTAATGGGTTGCTTGTTTAAATAGTTTCTTGCCTTCTTAATGGGGAAGTCAGGTTGGTACACAGCCGAAAGCACTATTTGACAACTGTTAGAATTCATATTATGGCAAGAACCAATCAACTAAGTAAAGAGACACTACAGTCCATCATTGGTTTGAGAGCTAAAGATCAGTCAGTCCGGAAAATTGCTAAAAGTTGTCCCAAATGTCCCCAAGTGCAGCCAAACCCATCAAGCGCTACGACAAAACTGGCTCACATGAAGACTGCCCCAGGAAAGGAAGACCAAGAGTCACCTCTGCTGCTGAGGATAAATTCATCTGAGTCACCAGCCTCAGAGCTCCAGTAGCAGACACATATACTGTTCAGAGGAGACTGCGTGACTCAGGCCTTTATGGTCAAATAGCTGCTAAGAAAAGCAACAAACAGAAGAGATTCACTTGGGCCAAGAAACACAAGAAATGGACACTAGGCCAGTGGAAATCTGTGCTTTGTTCTGATGAGTTCAAATTTGAAATCCTTGGTTCCACCCGCCATGTCTTTGTGCGACAAAGAAAAGGTGACTGCATCGTCTCTGCATGCATGGTTCCCACTGTGAAGCATGTAGGAGGAGGTGTGATGGTGTGATGGTGTGGAGTGTTGACACTGTTGGGGATGTAGTCAAAACTGAAGGCACACTGAACCAGCATGGCTCCCATAGCATCCCTCAGCAACATGTCATCCCATCCAGTTTGTGTTTAATTAGACCATCATTAATTTTTCAACAGGACAATGACCCCAAACATGCCTCCAGGATGTGTAAGAGCTATTTGACCAAGAAGGAGAGTGATGGAGTGCAGTGCCAGGCTGCCTGGCCTCCACAGTCACCTGACCTAAACCCAGTCGAGATGGTTTGGGATGAGATGGACTTCAGTGTGAAGGCATATGTGATACTACGTTATACAGCTAAAATCAAATTAGAGAACAGTGGCTTTCTCCTTGCAATCCATGCCCACCATTGTAATTTACTATCCTCTTGATGGCATCTCAAAAGTTATTACACTCTCATTAAGTGATATTTGTATTGTCGTCCACTATTAAGGAGGTTTACTGTAATCTTCTGTGTCCCTTATTTAAATACAATCTGCCTAACTGCGTATTAATGGAATCCAAACTCATAGTTTTGTACTTTTTGTAGGCCAGTGGACATAAACAATTCTCATTTTAAGTCCTCAGAAACTCCATTTTTTTTCTCCCGTCCTTAAACACGTGCTCTTAAAAACCAGGTTGCCCACTTACACCTGATGCTGAAGAGCACCTGAATGTCACCTTCAGATATAATTCTGATCGTGATATTATAATATTTTTTCCTTAATAAATGTTTTATTGTATTAATTTTATTTAATTTGTTGAACTCTTAACCTTAGGGGTTGTGTTAAGACTTTATGTTTTCGATCATATTTAAATATAGAACATCTCAAAGGGTTCACACGCTTGTTTGGCAGCTGTAGCATCACTTTAGTGTCAGTGTTTCGAATTGCATGCCTTAGAAGCTTACCCTCCCTTATTAAGCAAGAGATAACGCTGTTGCATTTACCATAATGGGTGTGAAAACGAGTCACATAGCAGCTAGAGGAGGAAGGGTGAAGCCAGTGGATGTGTCAACAGAGTGATGTGTTAACAATCTTAAGCTGTAAGATGGAAGAAATTCATCAAACACACCCAGTGTTGAACGTCTTACTCCTTGTGAGGTACTACAAGCAGCAGAGCGGCAGATATGTTAATATTCTGTATTCGTCTTTAAACCTTCATTCGGCAGACAAGAACAGGCTTGTTTACCTGACTTACGATCAGTACGTGGTGTGTCCGTTGGAGGAAAGTGACATCAGTGTAACCGTTCAGAGAGGACAGCTAAACACAGACGGAGAAACCAAACAGGTTTCACCTCACAGAGCCTTCTTGTTGAAGAGGCCGAGACACGAGCCAAAGCAGACCGAGGAAAATTAGTCTTGAACTGGAATTTCTTAAAAGCCTAATTCCACCCACAGGGTAACCCAAAACATAACTTGTGATGGAAAAGCAAAAATAAAATGACATGCATCTTCCTGGCAAATGCTGTATACTCAACAGAGCACGCTGTAGAGCACACTGTGTGCTTGTGATGCTGCCACTGGTTTGGAAGAAGACTATTTGAGAAAGGTAGAGGGGTAGAATACAGCGTTGTGTTGTGCAGTCTTTTCAAGTCTCTTTGACCAATTGTTACAGTATCCTTGGACTATATATGAAAACTATATATTTGGCTACATTTATTTATCTGGTTAGGTTTATTGGTCCTGGTATTAACCATGGTTGCCTGTGTCCCACTGTCATGACTTGCAGGAAGAGGCATTTTAGTACACCGAAGCCTTTGTTGAAGTTTTAATGTCTGCTGTTGAAAAAAAAGTCTTTGGGATGTCTTGCCAGAGGCTGAATTTCCCATCTCTTTGCCAATAAGAAACTTATCTTTTATGGGAAATTACTTACTGTTTCCTTTTTCAGCATGGTTTAATGAAAAGACAGGGTTGTGTGTTCTACTTACAGATCATGTGCAGGCCACACGGATGCCGCGATGACATCACCCTGGGGCGACATGACAGCATGACGCTAACAGGGCTCCATTCACAACTGCGGTTTAACTGGTGCTAAATAACGCCTGTGTAAGTTAAATAGAGGGTGTCTTTCAAACTGTGAGCTGGTCGCAAGCAGACGCAACCCATCTGCATTTAGTTCAGTGTGAGACTTTGCAAAGAAGTATACAAGGCTAGTTATTAAAATGCTCCATCAATCATTTATAATATAGCAGCAGGGAGAAAGCAGATTAAGGAGTAATGAGCTACCCAAGTCAAATTAACCAGGAACCACAAGTGGACTGTTTGCAGAAGGATGTGCTGCTTTATATTCCAGACAAGACTGGAATTGTTTTTTAAGTGCTATGACGAGATTTGAAGACAACATCAGACACACACAAGCACTGTCTGAGCCTTCAGCACCCCTTCCCTCCTCTACCTTCACTCGTTTTTCTTTTGTAATACAAGCAGAGATGCACACCTCTCCACCTCTAAGCTGTGCCAGTTACCAAGGTGATAGGGGTTTTATCCCATACATGAGTAAAACCTAAAAGAAATGGAAGCACAGGCAACAATACCTTGACTTTAGGGCATAATGTTAGAAAATGATCATACACTGCCTCATGTCTCTGTCTATGCACATTTAAAACCTTTGTAGGGAAAAAGAGCTGTCCTTGTGCTTCCTGTAAGTCTGACTGTAAATGTCCCCTGCACGTGCTGCAGTGTTGCAGCACTCTGCAGTAATTAGTTCAGTCACACGGTGTTGCCTCAGCCTGCTGCAATTTTTTTTTTTCAAAATGTCTATGCACAACATAAACAAATTTTTTTAAAAAAGGCACTGGAGTGCAGGCTTTCAGCTTGAGAGAAAAAATTGGAGAGTATGGGTGTGCACATGTGATAGACAGATAAGGTTAGAGAGGCTCTGGAGACAGCCAGCGTGTCTGCCGGCTATGTTAACAGAGGAGTTCTTATCAGATATGGAGAGACAGAAAAGCAGTGAGGGGAACGCAAACTCCCAGCGTATATCACGGAGGACTAATTTAGAAAGGAGACAGCCAGACATCCCCTAAGGAATTTGCTCTTCTCCACGCAGTGCTAATTTTTTTGGGACTGCGAGACCAGAGCTTGCGCTCGCTCAGCACCGCAGCTCCACCAAGAAACAGGAAGCAAGGATGATCCTCAAACACCGCAGAGCAGCCTAAAAAATCCCAGCTCGGGGGAGGAGAGAGGACAGACATGCACAGGTGCTGCTAGAGGGAGAGAGACAGCGAGAGGAGAGAGAGAGAGAGGAAGAAGCAGTGGGAGTCAGGGGAGGAGACTTGACTTGTTTCAGTGAGAAATCGGAGAGCAATTCCAAAACAGCTGTCCGGCAGACGTCCCAGTCGACAGAAGTGCAGCCTCGAGGCAGAGACGTTAGGGCAGTGTCAACAAGCCACAGGAGCAGCACAGCAGCCGCTGAGCTCTCTCACACACACACATACAAGCACGCATATCAACCAGGAGCTGCAGCTTTCAGGAGAATCGCAGCGACATCAAGGAGACTCCAGATCTCCCCCGACAAAGCATCTGAGGTGAGTGACAGAAGGAACTTCAACTTTCATTTCTCACTCTCTTGCTGTACTGTAATCTGAATTGGAGAACAATAATGGGATGTAAGTGAGTTTTTTGGGGTCTGAGTGAGTAATTGTAGCAGAATGAAATATTGCTTGGTAACAGTAAAAGCGTGCATGGTAAGTTAAGCATTTGTCTGGCATACATGTAACACAAGAGCTGAACTGTTCAGAGCAACATGATACCCTTGCCGCTTTCCAAGAGAGACATTTTTAGTCCGACTACACGCTTAAGGCATGTTCCTGTGAAACGCAGAGCTGGCTTAGCCCTCATCTGTCTAGGGACGCAGATTCTTGAGGAGGTTTTTATGGTTATATTGAAGAGGAAGGGAAAAAAAACACCTCTTCTTTGCCAGTATGTGTTTATTTTCTCTTCATGTTTCATACTTTTCCTGCTCATCTCTGCCAAGGATAACTCTAGCAAGTGTTGGCCATGCTTGCGGGTGGCACAAGGGGAGTGAAAAAGAGGGGCAGAGCAAATACTCCACCCTGCTATTCAGCCGACTCCCAGCACCACCACCAGGCCCCTCGAAAGTAAGGCCTTTGCCTATAATTGAGGGTGGTTTTTTTGGTGTTTTTTTTATGTAACAAAGAGTTCGGGCTATTTTGTAAGGCTACCATTACCCTGTGTGGTATGTGCATTTGCTTTTTATAACAGCCCCAAAATGAGGGTCTTTCTGCTATTCAAAGGCGTAATAGAAGTCAAGGCCATGGTTAGATGTCAGAGGAGTATGTGGAGACTTCAAATTTTCATGAAGTTGCTTTGTAGAGACAGTGGGAGGAACTGAGACCAGCTACAACTGCTAATAGCATGCTATTTATTTTTAAGCAGCACTGATGATATGCCAGCACAGTAATCCCATCACTGGAGGGATATTTTTGGGGATGCCAAGTTTCTATTTTAAAAACAGGTGAAGTCATATACCGGTCATATTTTAAGCAGCTGCACCCGCTTTTTTTAGAGCACCGGTGAACCCTAAAGTGTCATCAAACTGTAGCATTTATATAGGCCACAGTAAAGTTACACAGCCTCTCTAAATATACTGGCCCAGTTATACTGCACGTGACTTTTAGATGTCCAGAAATAACCAGACAAATCACGAGCTGTTAGTTTAATTACCAGATGCCAACCCCATTTTCATCACCTCGCTCCTTCTGCTGCCCCCTTGTTTGTATCTAAGCCTCTGCGCTTGAACTGATGAGGCAAAGCTCTACTTTTAAAGAGGCTGGAGTGGCTCCAGATCACTTCATGCCCAGACAGATAGCTGTTGCTGACCCAATGACACAGTCGTTTTATCCAGCAGCTGAATGACCGGCTGCTGGGGCAAGCTATTCTGAAAGGAAGGTGCCATCGTAGCCTCACTTCCTGGGCAGTGCAAATGCTCTGGTCGGCATTCTGCAGCAGTGGCGCCAGAAGGTTGTCAGACCTCTCAGCACATGCTTGCCTTGCAGCCTGTTTTTGGAGTAGCTCCAAAATGAGGGTGCAAATCTAGACTTGGCTGTGAGATACACTAGAATATACCTGCTCAACTATTAACAGCCTGCAGAGTCACAAATGGATTCATTAGGTTGGGAGCCCATGAGGGTCCGTCCTGGAACACCCTGAGGAGCTGCAATTGATTGATTACCACTTGGGCCAACACAAGCTTAGCCTACCATTGCTGTGATTCCCCACATACACACAAATCAATAGTAAATTAGTCAATTTCTCATTAAGTTAACGTCCATATAGAGTTTCCACTGTAGGCATGCACAGGCAACCAATACTTGAAAGACCAACATGAGGACATTTTTTTCCTCGTACTTTGCTGGTGGCCTTTGAAATTCCAGTCATATTTGCCATATAAGCCAACTGAGCCACCAGCAGGATGACTGATGTGAAGGTCAGACCTTCAGGCTTTCACCGTACCAGCTGACTTCTTACAGGCCACAAGTGTTGACCTTGACTAGAATGTAAAGCATATGTCTCCTTGTGAGAGTTGCAAGTGTTGAGCCGCTCTGTGGCTAGACCGTTTCTGTCCATACTATTGATTTAGGCCGACATCATCATCTGCTGCAATGCACGGGCTGTCCAGAGAATAGCACAGCCAGGCATTTGGAATAATTTAATCAGAACAGTGCAATAATCAATAAGGATGTACGAGAGGAAGGTTTTCATCCAGGAGGGCAGCTGTGACCTCCTGCTCTTGGGAAGAGCAGTAAAAAAAATGTATAACACATGTGGATGTGCTGTGCACTTGGAGTGCACAGGAAGCCTTTTGGCTTGGTGCTGTATTTGTTCCGCTTCCTACCCGAGCCCAGCTTCCCACTGCAGTGAGCATCAGCTGTCAAGGTCAGAACGAACAGAGGAGAGATGCTTAAAAAAAACTGGAAAAAAGAGAAAAGGAAGAAAACAAGATACAGTATGAGAAATGCTTGAGCTAAACAAGTACAGGATTTTGCCATGCTCCCCCTACACCGACACCCCCATTAAATACTGCAGCACATCCTCTACTCCCTCCTCTCTTGTCCTTCCCTTTCTCCCCCTTCACTATTAGCAAACAAACACGCTCTTCAAACACATGGCATGCATTCAAAAATGCTATCTCAGGCACCTCGCGCAAACACTCACTCTCACACCGGCACTCAAATAAGACAAGAACCCTCAGAGAGCAGAGCTGCCATTTAACACACTCACACATGTCATAGCTGTGTATAGCTCACCAGCGTTTTGCAGATGATGATAGATATATTTGTCTTCCAATTACAGCTTCTACAGTAAGAAGATTTAAGCTTGTACTCCAAATACATTTTATTAAAGATGTAGTGGAAAGATTTTGATGCTGCACCCAGCAAAACAGGTTGGAGACACAGGAAGTCATGGTCAAAACGGGTGATTTCCAGGCTGCGGTTTGGATTCAAATTCACAGCAAGTGTCTGTCTCTCTGGCTGCATGCTGATTTGCCTCCTGAATAATCACAGCCTACTTAAAGTGGCTGTGATAAGGCTGTTGCAGGGTGTCTGTATGCGTCGGTTGCAGGGTGTCTGTATGCGTCGGTAGCAGCAGGAATGTGGATGTTTTGTCAGTGAGACGTTTCTTTTTTTCTCTTTCTCTCTTTTTTTAGTGGGGGTGGACTTGACCGCCCAGGCACTTTTGTGCAGCGGTGCTCTCTGTCAGACAGTCACTGCTGACAGACCTCTCATAAGTAAATATGTCTATAAATGGGCAAGCTCTCTTCTCACTGGTGCTCCCTCCCACCCCCCTCATCACCCACGCACCCTTCCTTTATACTCCTTTCCCTTTCTCCTTGGTTCCTGCGTCATTTCAAATGTTCTTTTTACCTACACCAAACTACACGATAGGCAACGTGGTGATATTCTCGAAACGGCGGCATGCAATCAGGCACTTTGTAACCAATCCAAAATCTCTTTAATAGTTTCTACTCAGTCTGATGTGCTGCAACCTAACTGCTATCTCCCACTTATTAATCAGAGCCAACCTCATCAAAGCCAAATCAATTCACAGTGTGCACCATCTTCTTTCTTAACATCCACTTACAGTGTAATCCCTCGCTCTCTCCCTCATTCACACAATCCCCCCTAAACCCCTTCATCGCCCCCCACTCCCTCTTCTGGGTCTCCACCTTCTCCCATCACTCTGTGCGTGTCTGAGCAGTAGCTCGCTCCTAAAAAAAGACTGTTATCCTTCTAAAGCCTTCCTTTGCCTCTTCTCTCTCAATCTGCGGTCCAGCTGTTCCACATTAGCACGTCCAGATCTGCGGAGGCCAAAGCTGGCTCACGTGTGGAAATGCAAATAGAGGAGTAAAAAAGCCTAGAGACCCAGCCCTCCTCTTCTTTGTGCTAGCTTGCTAGATGCAAAGTGTGGATGAGGGTCTTATTTTCTTGTAGTATTTGGTATTAGAGTTTATTTCTGGAACCGGTGTTGACTTCTTTTTCTTGAGTAGAGGTTTTGTATCAGCTGCAGTTCTCATCAAACAACTTCCTTTCATTGCTGAGGTCAAGTTTTAGAAAAATGCTGACGCATTCTGCTTTTGTCTCTGATTTCAGGAAAGCGCCCATTCGACCTTTCTATATTGCTGAACATCACCAGCCCTGCTCGCAAAGCCAGTTGCTGATCAATGCTGCGATCATTTTTGGAGTCCTGTGTGGAGGCGTGCAACTGAGAATGTAACTTGAGCTTCTCCCCTGGGGGAACTGCAACATCAAGAACTTATAGAGGACTTCCAACTGTTCTAACCTGCATATCTGAGATTTCCTCTTTAGAGACAGCCATGCCAGCGAAAGCACCTATATATCTTAAACCCACCAATAATAAGAAGGGAAAAAAATGTCGCCTGAGAGATATTTTGTCACCTGATATGATCAGTCCACCTCTCGGGGATTTTCGCCACACCATCCACATTGGCAAGGGCGGGGAAAGAGATGCCTTCGGAGACATGTCCTTCCTCCAGGGACAGTATGAGCTCCTACCGGGAAAAAGAGACGTCCACCCACAATACAGCGTCCAGAGTGAGTTTCTGCGAGCGAACAGCACAGGCGACGCTTCCTTCGTCGAGACTCCCTCACCAGTACTCAAGAACGCAATCTCCCTCCCAGCTATCGGTGGCTGCCAGGCCCTCACCCTTCCAGTGATCTCTTCTGCCGTGTTCTCCATGCAACCAGGGCCATTGGAGGACATCATGGGACCGGCACCTTCCACGAAACCT
This sequence comes from Rhamphochromis longiceps, assembly GCF_057381845.1. Classification (NCBI taxonomy): domain Eukaryota; kingdom Metazoa; phylum Chordata; class Actinopteri; order Cichliformes; family Cichlidae; genus Rhamphochromis; species Rhamphochromis longiceps. Next base: position 26,764,993 of record NC_140569.1, read on the forward strand.
GACACAGCTGAAGATGTGGAGATCTTGCAGATGGATGCTCTGTTGCGCTCCATGAACATCTTCAACAATGAGCCCTCATCACCCTCCACAGATTTCCAGTCAAAGCCTGACGTGCTCTTGGATCTGCTTGAGAACACAGATAAGTCCCCTTCTAAGGAGGTTGCCAAAGCTAACAAAATAAACAAGAGTGAAAGCAGATTTGACAATCCATCATCCTATTATATCAATGGTCACAGCAACAGCATCTGTAAAGCTAATGGAAGCTTGAACAGCAACACAAGCAGCTTTGACAGCTTGAGCGGGAAAGGAGACTTCCAGGGCAAGAGCTACGATGGGAGCGGGAGTCTCATCGGCAACGGTAACTGCAACAGTTACGGACACTTTAACGATGACATTACAATTGGTTTTAAGCAGGAGCTTTCCAAGTACAATGGAGAGTGGGTGGACAGGGACAGTGGGGTGGAAGATGGCCGCATTTGTGATTTCGAGTTTGAGTTTACCAAAGAGAAGAGCACATCACAGGATTCCCTAGCCCAGATCACAGGGTCATTCCTCTCCCTCGAACTCGATCTGGGCCCATCCATCCTGGACGATGTGCTCAACATAATGGATAAACCCGCAGCAAAGAGCAGGCCTTGAGCTGCACTGAGTCCCCAAGAGGAGAATGGGAATTATTAAAATATAGCCACGCGGAGAGAAAGACTCATAAAGCAATCAAAATGGTGTCTGGATATATCATTGAGATGAAAACCAGCTACAATAGACAAAGCTGCTTATGTTTTTATTGTCAAAACATTTAAGCATTCTTAAATTCTAGCTTCTATGGAGTGTTGAGTCTTCTTCTTTGTTTTGTTTGCCATGCCATTAGCATGCTTAAGATGCATGTGCTTTTTGAGTTACAGCTAAAACAGCCATTCTGTCTTTGATTTTAAATGACTGTAACAACGCTACATGATAGACTGACGCTCTTATGTTGAAAATATGACAGCTTTTAGGTCCTTTTTTTACACTCACTCTCGATTCTCACACTCTCTAAGAACATACTGCATTTTGTGACTTCAAGTTTGTTAAACAAAGCACGGTTTCGTTTGTCACATAACTCATTTGCCACATTTCAAACAACCAAACACTATGCATATTTGTGTTTTTAAATCTTTAACACAAATAAATTCATTTTCCCCGTAATCTGGCTATCTTTTCTTACAGGGAATGTGTGCAGCAGCAGGAATAAGAGTAGAGTCCCAAGATGATTAGATAAGGTACATTTCATGATGTACTGACAAAGCCTTTGTATCAAAAACCAAAAAAAAAACTATTCTAGAAAAATTATATTTCTCATGACTTAATGAGCAAAGACAGCTATGCCCATAAAACAAACAACAATTAAATATGGACTAATTAGAAACCACATGCAGTGCAATTAGATTCAGTATCATTAGGCAAAATTATTTGAGCCTTTATAATTATGACACAAAACACTGAGCTCAGAGGAGCATACATTTACTGGGGCCTTCTATAAATATATAGTTTTATTTTATTACAAGGTAGTTTATCCCCATTGAGTAATGCCTTACTGTAAATTGAAGTTACTGGGTAAATTAAAGACAGGCAGGGCTGCCTCACAGCAAAGAGGTCCTAAGTTCAAATCCAGGCCTTTTATTTTTGGAGTATGCACTTCCACAACCCAAAGACATGGATGGGTTTAGGTTAACTGGTGATTCAGAATTGGTCATAGACGTGAACGTGAGTATGGATGGTTGCAACAGGCTGGCGACCTGTCCGACCCAAGTAGTCTAATATCATTAGACGTTCTTAGAGTATGTGACACATTATAACAGAACAGAACTGTTGTAATGTGGGTAGATCTGTTGTAGTACAGCTTCTTACGTCTTCTTTATCTTAAAATAAAGGTCAACTGATAAATCAAGTCTGAAAATCCAAGAAAAACAGGCAGACTGACTGAACCGAATGGATCTCCCTTCTTGCCTCTTCCATTCCTTACATTCTCCCTCCCTGCCCCGCTGTGGGAGCACTGGTGGGCTTTCATCTGCCCAGGCAGGCGCCTGCTCCATTTGTTTGCGTGAGGATGGGACAGGCAGAGGAGGGGGGTCTTTGAAATTCTTTGCATTCCAGCCAAAGAGCACAAGTGTCCAGGACCAGACATAAATCAGCTGTTCCGAGTAAAAAGGGGGGGGGGGCACTGTCTATCAGCCAGAGTGTACAGAGATATAAGGCTGTGAAACACAATCTTACAACCTTCAGGCAAACCTTGAGCCAGCAGTGTTGAAGCAACAGCCTGAAAGAACAGGACATCAGTCATTACCTCTCCATGCAGTCCTTTGCAATTACCCATCGGCACTGGCCCCCACAGTTAAATTTGCTGTCTGCACAGGTCCTTGAGTGTAGACAAACAGGTCTAAGTCATAACAAGACCTATGGAGGGCAGGTTTCCCCCAACACCCACATATCCCCGTGCCATAATATTTTAGAGAAAAACAAGTCCACCTCAATTTGGTTTGTGTTAGCTCGCTAATTCCATATGTAAATAATTATCTGGCTCCAATTCTGCTTCTGTCATTTACTGAGGCAATGTGGCAAACCGTTCAGAATCCATCAAAGGCCTCAGAATGTCCACAAACAACCGCGAGCGGCTCAGCCGAGGCATCCGAAGCCGCTGCGAAACCAGATGTTGTAGGAGACATGAGCATTTCCCCACGCAAGAAAAACCCATGCCATGGCAGATATCCCAACCACTGGAAAATCCCAACGCTAGTGCTGGAGGATTTGCGTATACTTAGCTGGAGCGCACAACCTCTGAGGATGAGTAATGAAAACCTTAGCTGTCAAGGTAATTGCTATGCTCGTGTCTTCACTGGTCCAACGCTAACTTGATGACAGCCTTCATTTTGACAGGTGTGGACCCCAAGCAGGCTGTTTTTACAAAACAGCTTGTAACCACAGCCCTTCAGTGTGTTGTGTAACATATTAGACATATTTCCACGCACATTCCAAAGTTCTCTCATAAAAAAAATGCCAGGAAATACCAGCATTTGATGAAATCCAACACAAATACTCAACATATGTTACACTCTGTTTATTGCTGAGAGTTCAGCACCCTACACGAGATGAACATTTCTTTAGCTCACCACCTGGGGCTCTGCGTTTAAAGTTAGACAGGCTTTGTGTCGTGTGAGATTGATTTTATGTCATTTCAGAGCCTGAATAATAGTTACTGCATTTCAAGTATACAACTAGATCAGGAGTCTCTTGTGTCTTGTTTCTGGGCTTTAGAGGTCTCCTGGAGCCTGAGGGCAGATGAGAAAAAAGCAGGGAGGGAAGGTGGAAGTAGTCCTGGTGGACTGTTTCTCATTACCACAAGGCCAAGGTGGAAGGTTGACCTGAAGAAACCTCAACTCCAACTGCCTCTGATATTCCGTGATAACACCACACAGATGCTACGCAGCAGCACAATCAGGCAGCTCATTGTGCGACACCCACAGATGTAGTACAATATTCCACTTGTTTCGCTAGCAAGCCACTGCTTAGCATATCTTGATAACGTGTTTTTGTTTCAGTTAGTCAGACTCTCTCTTGGGCTTGATTCACAGCAATGTTCATTTTGTAAAACCTCCATACAAACATTTTTGTTCAGGCAAAACAGTGTTACAGGGAACGGAGGAGCAAATTAGCGATGTTTGTCGAGATAGGGAGGGCACGGGTGTAGCCACCTGCTGCCTTGTAATTTCCCCAACCACTTGGTGTCTCGACAAAAACAGAAACTGACTCTGATGCTGTGCTCTAGTAGAACGGTACACGACACAAGAAAGAAAAACAGGGCATATTCAGGAAATATACTTTGACTGAGTCTGCTGGGGCAAATATCGTCATATAAAAAGCAAGCAAAGCTTTTTTCCTCCAAACACCTGGCCTTACATTGCGTTCCTCCACAGCAATCCCGGGGATCCGACTTCTTAGTTTCCCGGGCTAAGGTGAAGCTGTCATTTCCTAGATGAACAGGCTTTGGCCCAGAGGCCACCAGTGCCAAAGAAAGCACAGCTAAGACCAAGCAAAATTTTCCACCCTACCTCTATAACAGAGCTGTATAATGCACGCACTGTCTTCTGAACATAGAGGTGTCCCTCATAGTCGGACTTGAGCTGCGTTCAGGCAGATGAGAGCGGAAAGTTAAATAAGATGTTTCCCTGTTCACAGTCCCTGGGGACATATGAGATGCAAGCATCAGGATAAAGCTTCTTATGTCTTCACCTGCTGTAACTGTCCTACAGCAGAGCCCAAACTCAAACAAAGTACTTTTCATGCCACCCAGAGTCTGGGCAGGATAAAATATCTGAGTTATGAGCACAGCTTCTCACAGAGATATTATTGTTAAATATTTATTTTGCTTGCTGCAGAGATATCATTCAATGTTGATACACACTGTACACGTTCCAAAGCTGACTGCCATGATAATCGGGGCCGTGGTTATAGAAGTTTCTTGGGAACATTTTCTTTGGGATGCTGAGCATAGCGCTTGGACTCAAGTGTTCTGTAGATCTGCTGATTTAGCAGCGTAGTGCCGCGGCGCCCTTCCAAAAGACAACAGGAGAGAGCAAAGAAAGTTTATTCTTGCGGCTGAATAAAACGAGCTTGAGCAGGAGTTGATGCAGTGCAGATATGAGCGAGCTCACATGCAGTTTGGTCTGGCAGGCAGCGTATACTTCAGGTTCACGGCACTGTTGACTATTGTTTGGCTGACGGTAACCATAGAGAGTTGAGTTTGTATCTTTAGCACGTGAGGGCCGAGCTGAAAGGAGGGCAGAAAGAGGAGGACAGTTAAACAGAACAGTGTCACCTCACAGGCACCAGAATGCCTCTTTGACAAACCCCAGGCAGGTTTGATTATGGTGCCAGGAGTGTACGACTCATTTATCTGCATCTTTTTTCTTCAGTGTGTAGTTACAGTAGAAGCCTTCACAGGTGTCTTAATAGGACCGAGACCAAAACATACCAAGAACTGTCCAAATAACTTTAATCTGAGTTTTCATCTTTCAATATAGATAGAAATGTAATCTTATTGACTTTTTACAGTTAGTGCTGAAAAAGGTAAGGCCTGATTTAAATTCTTACTTTGAAAGAAGTAACACAAGCTCCACACAAATGACACTTCCCTACTCGTGCCTCTCTATGAATGTGTTAGTTGTGTTATATTTGTGTAGTCTTGATAAGGGTACAGTGGTAATTTCACCATCTTCAAACTTCAATTTCTGAATACTTTGAATGAGTATTTTTAAAAGCTCTATATGAGGGGGGTTGTTTGCTAACTGAGACTTAGTGGTGACTTTGTGTCTCAAATTTTAAACCCTGCAATGTATTCTTTTTCTCTTTAGACACAACACAACAAGCATTAATCTACAAGGGTCACCATCCTTTGTCTTTGCTTAATTAGTGTATGGATACTCCAAGATATCTTCTCCATCCATCCATCTGTTTATCCTTTTTCAGGGTCGCCAGGCAGGCTGGGGCCTATCCCAGCTGTCCTAAGGCAAGAGACAGGGTACAGCGTGGACAGGTCGGCAGTCTGTCGCAGAGCTAACACATAGACAAAGACAACCATTCACACTTACATTTACTCCTGCATTCATACCTATGGGCAATTCAGAGTTTCCAACTGTACTCTCTGAGTACTCTGGCTTCCTCCCACAATCCAAAGACATGCAGTTAGTGGGGATAGGTTCAAGGGAAATTATAAACAAACACAGACAACATGCAAACTCCACACAGAAAGACCTTGGCCTGATGGTGGAATTGAAGTCAGGACCTTCTTTCTGTGAGGCACCAGTGCTAGCCACCGTGCCACCCATCTACTTTGCAAAAGTGTCTTCTTCTACTTTATAAAAGATATCTTCTACTACAAAAAGTCTGTGCTAACCCTACAGTACAAAGTCTCTGAGTTATTCATTTTTATTCATATTTATTCCTGTCTTGGGAGACAGAGAAGGAAACTGAGCCCAGACAGCAATGCACGTTGTCTTCTAAGGCTGCAAGGAAGCGAAACCAAATACAGCAAGTCTTTCTAAGATCACATGTGCCTCTATTTTTTCTCTTTTTTTATGGCATGTCCCTCAACCCAGGGCAGCAACGGCCCATAAGTGTGTTTTTCTGGGTCAGCGATCTATATTCACACATAGGTGGTATTTATATATTTGCTCTTTAATGCATATCATCCAAACAGCCCTCTGAAAAGTCCTTCAGTGTCATGTAGATGGAAGGTAGTGGGAGGGGAATGGGCTTAGAGTTATCTCCCCTTATAGATGTCAATGACATCACTTACCATCTTTTCCTATGGCAAGTCAACAACATCTGTCAGACAAATAAGACGACTGCCCCAAGTCACCATCTAGGATAATCGTGGCCTGGGAGTGGTGTTTACTGGGGAATACATAGCACTCCTAAGAATAGTTTGGAAGGTGTTTACAAGTTAGCAATTCACGTTACAGTTTGGTAATAAGTGTGCAATATCATGCCTATAAATGGTTAGTTTGAGGGACTGCACGCTGGCTAAATTTTGATCACACTGCCACTAACCTACAAATAAATTTTTGGCATGAGACAGTGTTTTTGGTTTACCGACTAGAAAAGGAGGCTTTAAATTTTGACTGTATTTAAACTGGCTAACTACTATCAATTGACCTACATAATACTGGCTAGCTACTTTTGAATACGTTGCTAATGTGGTGCCCAACTAATGATTCAATCTTAGTTTGTAGACAAATTTGACCTGTTTAGAACTTTTTTAGACAGGTAAGTGCATACTTACGTATGTTGTCAGGTTTCAAGATAATAGCTGATGTCCTGGTCTTTCCCATAGGCAGTATAAGCCACTGCAGAATGCATTACGTAAATCTGCATTTAGCTTCAAGTGGTCGTGGCTGTGGTCACAAAAAGACTGGCTCTGGAAGCCAATGGATAAAAATTTCCACCTTTTTATAATGTCTTCCCTCTTCTGCGGATCTACTTCCGGACATGGCCAAAACTCCTCACCTGGAAGGCAACCTACAAATTCCCAACTGTATGTCATAAAACACTAACAAATTGCCAATGTGAACTGGTTATGTCAATGAGATGCTACGTGCTTCTGACCAGATCAACAGTAACAATAGCTTCCTAACAGCTGCATGTTAATTGGGAATTTTTAAAATCTGGAGCTAAAAATTTCTTTTCATTCCTAGAATCTATGCTAAGTCAAGCTAACTGGCTGCTGACTGTAGCATCATATTTAAGAATAATATGTATCATCTAAATCTAAAAAATGAACAGAGTTTTATCTTTTAAAATTTTGACTGGTTGCTTCAGCTTTGCTGACACTGAACAGGGTGCTGACTGCGATGTTTCATGGTCGTTACGACCTGCCTGGCATGCATTAGCCTAGTGCCTTTAAGTCTCAGAAGACCACTGCAAAGCTCACAGCTCACAAAAAAGCAAATCTAAAACATTGTCAGAAAATTACATTGGGTTTATAAAGTTAGTTTGCTGTTTATTGTCTCTTAAAATATCTGAATTTCCAAAATCTTGCTTGTACATAAGGGATGAGTAAAGTGCTGATCTACTTTTTGGAACTGACAGTGGTTTGGTTTTATTTTATCACGTTTATGTAGCAAAAATAAAATGTGAGACAGAGTTACGGTTATAGAAAGAAGAGTGCATGAAATCACCAAGCCCTAAGTTTCAGGTCATAGAAACATTCCTCCCGGTATGGTCTACAGCCTTCAGGATTCTGCCTTTTAAGGTAAGATCCCTCTATGTTTTTCCTTGTCCCTGTGCAAGCTTGATCCCTCTGTCCCCCAAAGGCTCACTCGGTGCCCCCAGAGTCTCTTTTTTTTAATAAGTTGTCACCAGCCAGTCATGCGATCACATCTGCAGAAAATTTCCATGCAGGTTCCTTTCCTGCAGCCCTAAAAATAAACAGCAGCTGGTGGCCATTTGTTTTATGCTTTGTTTGCAGGAGCTTTTACACTTTGTCTTTGCACAGTTGAATTACTGCTGGGCCAGTAAATGGAACAACATGCAGGGAGAGATTAAAAAAAAAAAGAAGAATTATGAATGAGTGTTGATCACATTCTCATGGTGTTGTGACCTCTGTCCTGCTCTCAAGAGCTGCATTGTGCTTCTACCTGAAACACACTGCGCCGTGTCTGTGAAATCCATCTCGTTTCTATTTGACTCCATGGGGAGCAAAGCAATATAACAGCTTATACTTCAGCCTTGTTTCATGGGATTGTCAATCATCTGAGCACTGGTTGTCCTCATAACCCCAGTCAGTGTTAAAAATGTCTTTGGCAGAGTCCCAGTTAGCATCAGGATCAACATTAAATGACTCGAAAGAGTCCAAAAACTGAACAATACAATAGTAGCCAGTGTCTGGATGTGTATGTCTCAGAAGATGTCTCAATAACTCAACTCTGAATAGTTTCTTCAAATATTTCCTCGTAAAAATAAACCTTAAAATCTCTTCCCCATAGGTCTGTAATTGAAGTCAATCCGTCATCGAGCTGTCAAAAGAAAAACAATAAATCTACCGGGCCAGCTTGTGCCACGGCAGTGAATTACACAGCATGTGGAATATCATTTTGAACATTTATGTTCCCACTTATCTCAGGTTTCCCACACATCACCTATAACATAGCTGACCTTTCTCAGGGATCACAGCTCAAAGGGTCTTCTCCTTTTGAAGGGGATCAGGTTCAGTGATGACCTCACCCAGTGGCAAGGTTGTTATTTGACTGGGTTTAAAGAATGTGGTATGTTTAAAGGAATGTCCATAGACTGTAAAAAAATGTTTTTAATTGAACTGTGGAGCAGATCACTAATCAATAATCCTTAATGATTGTAGCATGTCTTTAAGGATGAGCCAGGGGCCAATAACCATGCATACGCATAAACAGATGAGTGCTTGCAGGTGTAGACGCTACTGCCTGCAGCCTTTCTTTCTTTTACTGTCTTCATGTGGATTACACCAGTTTGTACTCACGGTTCAGGTAAATGCTGGACTGTCATTTTTTTTCTGTTTATTAATTATACATTAAAAAAATATATTTTTAACATTATAGGGGTGTGATTACCTTGATATGCTGTTTGCTAAATTGTGGACTTGCAACAGCTTTTATCATAGGGAGAAAAATAAAGAAATGAATATAGATTATTACCCAAAACCTAATCTTTTAACAATGTTGCATTTATTTGCAGAGAGTGATCTTTATTAAATATTAATTGTTAATGTAATGTTAGAACATAATTTAAGACTACACAGGTTTTTTAATCTTTTTGTTTATAGCACTGTTTTTAGTGATTTCTGTATTGCTTAATGTTTTAATCCTCTTCCTCTCTCTTTCTATTGCTTTGGCTTGACTTCACTTTTGCTACTGATTTGATTTTAATTTGCAGACTAAAGTGTTGGACAGCAGGTGGGAGGTGCTCCCGTGCTGACAGCCTAAGGTGTGTTAAGAGGAAATGTGAAATGAGATAAAATGACTGCACTAAAATAAAGCTCCAAGTGAGTTTATAAGTTATTTGTTAAGCGAGTACAAAATAGTTGAAAATAGTTGTAGACGTGTCGTTATTTCTCTCTTCACCCTGTATCGACATCTGTTCTAACCTGTACAGCCCCAAATTTCTTCACCATGTGGTGAAACCTGTATGCAGTCTGCTACTCCAGCTGTCTAAAGGTGATGTTGTTTCTCATTCGGAGCGTATGAAAAATCATTCCAAAATAACAACAGTCGGGGGGAAGTGATGTTTTGAAATGAATCTATCCCATCAACCTGTCAACCTTTCTAATAACCTGAAGTTTTGCATTTTGCTGTGTTAAATACAAACTCTAAATTTAAAGTTCCTATTTTTCCTATAATCAAACACTGATGCTGTCATTTTACAAGTAGACTTTTATTCTGCGTCTGTATTGAAATCAGATGAAGGCTCTGATGTAAACAGATGAAGCTAAAAATTCAGCTGATATTCAACATTTAAAATTGCAGCATGTCAGAACTTCAATGGTCCCAGCAACGTCAGAATCAGAAAATGGCGAGCAGCGCCCTCTGCTGTTCTGTTTGTGTCGGATGCTCTCAATATCAAGCAAATAATCAGTGTCTAAGCACAGTCACATTCACAGACACAACTCAACCTTTAACAGAAGGGTCTCTTAGGGTGTTGACGTGAAGCCGATGGGATGTCCATGATCACCCTGACTGATCTCACTCGTCTAGACGGTCCAGTGCCGCCTTGGGACGAGTTGTTGCTGTTTCTTTTGGTTTGTTTTTTAGCTCTAGATAATTGTGTTTTTAAGGTTTTATCCTAAAATATCAACATTCGTTTTTTTGTCTCTTCACATCAGGTATTACACTTTACACTTAAAAAAAAAAAACTATATACTTAAAATACTTATTTAATTTCTTTTGGTTTATTTTGCAACATTTGTTTAATCACCAGTCAATAATATAACACATTTTTTTTCCTATTCCCAATATCTGCAGAACTCTTTATCCCAATAAAGAGGACACACAGAAGAACCTGCTCAAAGCATAATATAGGTATGACCACAAATGTGAGGCAAAAACAGAGAACTTTACCGAGATGATGGTGCCTCTGATTCCACTGTAAGCATGAGTTCATGTAGACATACTTTAAGCCCATTCGCCTCTCATGTTGTTACCTGTTGAAAATTAAGCTTTGGCTGTTTGGTTGGCATCTACATAATGATACTTGAGCATCAGCCTGGGTCCAGGGACCTCTCGCTGCTGACAGATTGTGTATAAAAGCATTATCTGCTTTTTATCATCACATTCTTGTCCCTTGGTCCAGTAAATTAGAATCAGAGTCCATCTATTCACTCTGCAAAAAACAAAAACAAACAAACAAAAAAACTCTCATGGGCTTGACAAAAACTCGTAAATACTGAGATTTCAGTAATTTCCATAATAAAAACATAGATGATGATACAGATAATACCTCCATAATTGAGCTGTGAGCCTGCTGGATGCTAAATTGGCCGTTGAGAGCAGGAAGATAAGCAACAAATAGAGCGTAAAGAACATAACAGGAAGATGATATAAGTTGATATATGCGAAGCGTGATATGTAGCACACCTCTGAGCTGCCAGTCAAGGGTTACTCTAAAGCTCCTTTTGAAAAAGTTATGTTTTACTAATGAGATTATCTGCATTTGCATTTCCCTCCGAGGGCAGGGAGAGGAAGAATGAAAACGACTCAACTACTTTGTGGTCTGGCCTGATCCCAAGTCCTTTGCATGCAACCTGCTAATTCGACCGCCTGGCTAATGACCCGTTTGCGTGCCACACGATCATTAGCGCCCCATCAAAATCGGTCACCAAACATGTCACATGGGCACAACAGCTTCACCTTCTCCCCACCCACCGAGTCACCCAAGGCCAACTGCTTGGGGGGGTGCTGTGTGTGAAGGAGTGGTGGCCATGACCCCCCCCCCCCCCCACACACACACACACACACACACACAGGCAAAGAAAATGTTTTTAATGAATCTTTAATCTGAAATAACAAGACGAAACACGAGGCTAATAGAAACACCAAGAACTAATGTTTCTGGGCCGTTTCCTTCAGTTTATTTATTCCTATGTTAAACAAATTAGCGCTCTAGGAAAAAATGACCACTCATATGTGGTAATGCTAGTCAAGGAAACAGGTGGACTCCCCATTAAACTGATTAAAAGTCATTTTTATTGATATGTCAACCACTGACCCTTGTAAAAATGGGGTGAGGAATATTTCCTGTCCATCAGCGATCAAGTGAGGATCATAAATGACAGGAAGGCTTTTTAAACCTCATAATACCAAATACCAATATTGTGCCACTGTGTGTGACCTTATCAGAGTGTGGATACAAGTGTAAAATTATTTTACTCACTGTTTATAAAGTGAAAAAAACTAAGTGAAGAAACATAAATTACCAACATGGTGTCTTTCAGGTAACATAAAGTGGGATCACAGTAAATGCCTGAAGTCCTACACTGCAGTGAAAGGTAACCCAAGCAATCTAAACTCAGAATACTGTGATCTGTGCTGTGACTCTATCAGCTGGTGTGGAGCTGACAGATCAATAAGGTATTCAAAGCACGCTCTGAGTTGCACGCAGTCATATGAGTGTACACTGGTGCTGTATATTTATTTTGTGTGGTCTGTACATGTGGCTGTAATCTCGGCACATACAGACAACTGGAACACATTTTGCACATTTCTGCACACAGAACAAGAAGAGAAGGCGGCGGGCAGTCATGATCTGATGATCGCTACGGCGTGTGCAAATCTGCTCTGCGTCTCTGACGCAATGCAAAGCCGATGTCAAATATTCTGTTACTGGAAATCTCAGCAAGAGAGCCACAATGTAAGAATGCTTACAGGAAGATTAAAAAGAAAAAGAATAGGCTTGTCATGGTTCAGCAGCAACTATATCTAGTTGCTGCTGAACTAATTATTATGATAAATACATAATACTTTTATTCAGTAACAGCTGTTGGGTAACAGCCATTTTTACACAAAGTGCCCTTTTCTTGATGTGATGTCACTGTTACAATGGGTTATATTAAAGTTATATTAAACTTTAATGAGGTCAGTGTCAGTACAGTTCTTTCCTGTTCTTGGTTTGGAATTATGTCACAGAGAGAGGGGCACCCAATCAGAGGAGAGTTCTGTTAAAAGGACCGGATGAGAAACACACATGTTGTATGAGCAAACTGTACTTATGTGTCTTATTTTTGTAATTAAAGGTTCGTTATGGTTTTTCTTCCTATTGATGAGCCAAAACTGGTGCACAGTGTCAATCTGAAGTAGCTAACCAAACAGATGAAAGACAAGTATGAGAGTAAATGGATGTTGCACTGACTGGGCTTTAACGCTATCTGTGGAACCACTGGGTGGCAGCCTGCTATCTTTGAATACTTACATGAAAGACCATCATTTCTCTGCCATTCATGGGAGCTATGACTTCCAAATAGTACATAATCCCAACTATTGTCTAAGTTTTCACAGGAATACTGGAAAATACTGGAAAAGAGCAATTTTATTCAGCATCATCCATCTTCCCATCATTTATGCAAAGCAATCCTGTGTGTTCTTCAAGAGTGCTTGGCTTTCCTCCTACGCTCTGGTAATCTAGCATATAAACTATGTTTAACTAGGATTTCAGTGTTTTGTAAATTATTGCAGAGTAATGTCTCAGTCAGAGGGTCAGTCAGCTGCTTTGGGTGCAACAGGAGAGGAGGCGTCAGGGTTTATTGAAAAAAACCTACCAGCGAACAGGTTAAGTTGACAGAGTTTGTAACCCTGGTTTCTGGAACAGGCCCCGACTCTCAATCAGAAGAATGCTGTGAATATGCTGCAGGAGTATAATTTTCAGGAGTGCAATACTCACCCATCTGTTTGGGAACGTGAACAATACAAATAACAAGATAGCATCTTGTGAAAGATGCTGTAAAAAAATGAAGCACTTATGGCCCTTCATCATAGTTCAGCTCCCAAGTGTAGATATGAACTGTAGCACCCCAACAGAGCACTTTAGAATAGGAGGTAGAGTCTTCAGCTTTCAGGCCCCTCTACTCTGGAACCAGACACCAGGAGATAGACACCCTCTCTACTAGGCTTTAAAGTTTCCTCTTTGATAAAGCTTATATTTAATGTTGGATGGCGTGACCCTGAATCCTCCCTTAGTTACACTGCAATTATTCCTAGGTTGCTGGGGAATTCCCACGATGCAATGAGTATTTCTTCTTCACTTGCCTCTTAACACTCTGTGTTATACACCACTCTGCATTTAATCATATATTATTATATATGATTATCATATATTATATGCATAATTGGTTATATATAGTTATATTATTCCCTCTTCACACTGTGTCTTTTCTTCTGTTTTCCTACTTTCACCCTCAACTGGTCGCAGTAGAGGTTTCTTCTTCAACATGGACATTGTGGAGGCCTATAAATACCTTTGAGCATACATAGACAATAAACTGGACTCGAGGTTTTAGATCTCACGCTGGGTCAACACACCTGAATCAAATGATTAGTTCATTAATAGGCTTCTGGAGAACTTCAAGACATGATGAGGAGGTAATTTAGCCATTTAAATCGGCTGTGTTTAATCAAGGACACATCTAAAACCTGTGCTTTATTCTGTTGCATGCTGGGGGAGCAGGTTGAGGGTCGCAGACACCAACAGACTTAATAAACTGATCCACACATGCTCTTTTCTACTCAGTAATGTTGCTGTCAATATTCTAGATATTTATTTATAATCACCTCTGCCAATCCTTGATATTTATTATTGAGTGATTTGTATATATTGTGCTATTTCTTAGAACTGTAAATCTTTAACATATTGTATTGTTAAATAGTGTAGTCTTTTTCTGTTTCTGTTATTGTACTGGAGCAACTGTAACCCACATAATTTCCTTAAGGATTAATAAAGTATGTTGATTCTGATTCCTGTTAAAAAGGGAATTTTTTCTTCTGTCACCAAGTGCTTGTTTATAGGGGAATAATCAGATTGTTGGGGTTTTCTCTTATTGCAGGGTTTTTACCTTACAGTATGAATGACCATTGTGATAAATAAATAAACAGGGACACAAAAGGTAATTTGTTACATTGTTTTTTGTTTGTTTTTTAAACTGTGACTTCTTTAGTTTGCTCCAAAGGAAACATCTCCATCATGTCTGCCTCCATCTTTCCTCTGAGACTGAAAACAGGGATAGAACCTAAAGCCGAGCGTGAGCAGAGTTGTGAACAACATAGTGCCATTTTAACGCCTTTTCATAATGAGCTGCCCTGTGTTTGTATTATGAAAAGCCTCCAGCTGACACTGAACATTACGAGGGAATATTTCAGCAGCTTAATCCTTGCATGCTAACTTATCCATTAAAACCCTAAAATGATCCAATCCAAGTCAGCTTTTCTAAATTACATAAACCTTATTAGAAGACTTTAACAACTCAGAAAGTGGAGCGGTCACAATACGCTCGCCATATGACTGAAATCTCACTTGTGAATGCAGTAAAAATGATGTTGTTTTCGAAATCTCTGCTGTAATCTCTTTGTTGAATTTGCACTGACTTAGCAAGCCATGTGGAAAGTTTTTGTTTGGTCTTAAGTGGTCAGAGTTCAGTTTTCTAGCCTGATTTCTGTTACACACTGAAGGACACCATTTTGTCACATACTCCTCGTAGCTTAATTGCTGTTCCTGTGAAGGCAGGTTGAACAAGATGTCTATAGGAAGTCTTGGTGTCACGGACCTGGCTCTGGAGGACTCAGGGGTCCGTGAGCAGGATGGACCATTATTATTATTATTATTATTATTATTATTATCATTATTAATGTTATTATTATTATTGTTGTTGTTATTTGGGGATGTGTGTTTTTCTGCGCTATGCTGTGTTCGGTGTTCCACTCATATGTAGAGGCAGGGTGTGTACATGTGTGGCTGGAGGACAGCCACATGCAGGCTTGATGGGTGTGGCCCTGCAGGAGGACTGGTCACACCTGAAGTTCCTGCCACACACCTGTTGGTGATCAGGGCCCTATTTCAGGAAGCCGGTTTAGAAAACTCAGAGTGAAAAACGATACTCAGGGTTGAGTAACCCCGAACTGTCCAACTCGGAATATTCGGTTTCAGAAAGGCTGATAACAATTAGTTCAGTCAACGTGGAGTTGCTTTAACCCCAAGTTAAACGCGCGCACGAGGATACATAAAGCCCTGATTAGTGGAGCACAGATTAAGCGAGTCACCATGGAGACGGAGGGAAAGAAGGCGCGGTCAATGTATTTTACAGCGCTTGAGGCCGAAATTCTGATGGCAGCATATGCCGATAACATGCAAATTTTGCGGAAAAAAAGTAACACAGCCTCAGCTACAAAAGAAAGGGAGCATGCATGGCAAAACATAGCCGACAGAGTCAATGCGTGAGTGTTAATTTAAACATTGATCTAGGGATTTCCACCCATTTAACACGTTATTTTATTATATTTTATTTTATTTTTTATTTCATACATTTTATTTTGTGATGTGATTTGAGCGCAGGTGCAACCCAACAGGCCCCAAACGTTCCTGGCAGCAAGTAAAAATGAAATATAAAAATATAGTCCAAACAGGTAAGGTGTAATTGTATTATGAGCCATAGTGCTTGGTCTGTTTGTCCGATGTAAATCAATTGCAGTTAGAGGCTACATTAATTTTCTTTCCGTAAGCACTAATTGAAATTATCTGAGCACATTACAAGTACATATTTGCTTACTCTATATGCTCAAATGTGACCCGTTATAGCCAACAGGAAAAAAAGCGGAGGCCCGAAAAACAGGTGGGGGTCCTCCACCACCACCACTCACAGAGGCTGAGCAGTTGGCTTCCACATTTGTGATAATGTTGGCAGCATCACATATGATCTTCACAGTGCAGAGAACACAAATTAGCATCCATTACTATAATGAAATAATTTGTTAGTTTGAAATGCTACAGGGAGCTATGTACCTGTACATTAATGCTGTGGAAAGACTTCCTGTTCACATAGTCTCCTTCATTTACTGAAGGAGCAATGATTGGAATGTGAGTGCCATCTATACAGCCAATCACGCCTGGGAACCATGAGAATAAATGTAAAATTTAAGTAGTACAAGTATCACCACATCATGAATTAAGTTTTGTTCATCCTGATACCTGCAATTTTGTGGCATCCCTCTTTGATAAATCTTGTGGGTCTATGACCGGGGAACACCACAAACGAGTACAGGAGACGTTTCAGTGCAACTGTAACATTCCTGACTGCCCGACAGACGGTAGCCTTGGAAACGTGCTCAGCGTCACCAATATTATACAGAAAGCTCCCGTTTGCAAAAAACCGAAGTGCAATACAAATAATATGTACAGAACTGAGAGAATGTCCGCGATGTGTCACATGAGCAATATTAGGCCTGAAGATGTTATTCAAATAAATTATAGATTGTGCTGAAAAACGGTAACGTTCACACAGAAAATCATCAGGAAATGATAAAATGTCCGAACGCGCTCTAATCACTCTCTCCCGGCGGAGAGCTCTGCGGAGAATTTGGGCTTCAACATCTACTGGCTCTTCAAGGAAGGGGCATGCCATGTCTGACACTTCCTGCAGTCAGGTTTCTGACAAAGAGGCGGAGAACATCAGGGTTAGTTGAAGTAAACCTGCTAGGGGGCAGGTTAGCTTCACGGAGTGTGTCGTCATAGTAACTCACTCAGAATTAATCTAAACTCGCTTTGTGAAACCGAAAACCCAGAGTTTTCGTTAACTCAGGGTGTACTTACTCAGAGTTTGCACTAAACCGGCTTCCTGAAATAGGGCCCAGGGCTCGTCGGGGGAGCTACTTAGGAGAGTGTTGGAGCTCCCACTGGCGCGGGATCATTAAGCTAAGACTTCAAGTCAGTGTGTGTAGTAGTAGGAAGTGCGGATCGTGTGTGCGCGCGGGTTCAGTGTTTAACGGTTGCTTCTGTTATTGTCCTGCAGGTGGAACGAGGGACCACAAGGACAGCACACACAGGGTGTGGAGAAACACAACTGCCGGGAGCACGAGCACAGACGTCGGAGGGGAACACACACATGGGAGTCTAGGGAGCAAAGGGGATTTATTGTGCATCTGTTACCTTCACTGTAAATAAAGTGCACTGTTTGCATCGCAGAACCATGCGTTTTGGGTCCTCATTCCCCCATATCCCCACGGTCTGCCAGCCAGACCGTGACACTTGGAGTACGACCAAACAACAAATAGTACGGGGAAAACCCAGTAGCCTCATTCCGAGTGCAGTTGTAGGCGTGCACCACCTTTGTCAGTGATTCCTTCCAGTCTGCTTTTTCCATGTCAGTTAGTGTTCTCAGTTAGTGTCCTCAACATGGACAATAAAGTCTCAAGGTGCAAAAGTATGGACACAAGCTCAAATGGGAATGTCGTTGTAATGGTGGTCAGTGGGGCCCTGGTAATCTTACTTGGCCGCTTCCTCTTGAGGCATTTGCAGGCATGGATTACAAAATGCTCCACATCGCTTTGCATTCGAGGTCAGTAGAACCTGTCCCTTATTAAACACAGAGTTCTTTCTGCCCCCAAATGTCCCATGTCTTTGTGCAGTTCCCTGAACACAGTATCACGATGCTCTTTAGGGAGAAGGAGCTGATCTCGGCCTTTCACTCTCCTATAGAGGACTCCATCATCATTTATGTGCACTCTGCTCCACAGCAAAATTCTGACATCAGGGGGTTCTGCTGTTAGGGCACGACCTTTTGGTAAGTAGTTGTTGATTTTGTGTTGTAAAAAGCGACCGATGATGGGATCTTTCTCCTGACTCACTCGGATTTCCTCTGGTGACAGAGACTTTCCAGCAGACAGTGTGACCGCGTCTTGCATTAAAATGACGGCACTCAGGCTGACAACAACAGTTTCATGCAGCAGATTCTCCCTCTGCAATACTGCACTTTCAACAGGAGCTCTAGTGACACCCTGTTTTACTTCTGATGTGCACTGTGCCATATACTGCTCAATGTTTAGTGGTAAGCAGGATAGGCCATCTGCATCAGCATTTTTCTTCCCTGGCCAGTATTTGATAGTAAAGTTGAAGTCAGCCAGTTCACTCACCCAGCGGTGGCCTGTGGCATTCAGCTTTGCTGTCGTGAGAACATATGTCAAAGGGTTATTGTCTGTGTAGACAACAAAATGTGGGGCGTAATATAGGTAGTCCCGAAAGCGTTCACAGACTGCCCATTTTAAGGCCAAGAATTCCAGCTGCTTTATCTGGAGGCAGTGTCAGCAACTGGTACAGGGGATTTGCCACTTTTGAAAAGTTTGGGATATAGGATCTATAGTAGGACAGGAATCCTAGGATCTGACACAGTTCCCCCACTGTGGATGGTGGTTTGTCTCTGAGAGCTTGTACAGGGACTATTTCCGCTGGGTCCATGGTATATCTCTCTTCGGACACCAGCCAACCAAGGAAACGTACCTTTCTCTTGAAGATGTCACATTTCTGTGGGCTGAGTTTGACACCATGTTTTTGGTATCTCTGAAGGACGGCTCTGATGTGTTCAAGATGAGTATCAAATGAAGGAGAGTGGACTAAGTTGTCGTCCAAATATGGCTGACAGATTACATCCCGCAGTCCCCTTAAACCAGGGGTCTCGAACTCCAGGCCTCGAGGGCCGGTGTCCTGCAGGTTTTAGATCTCACCCTGGGTCAACACACCTGAATCAAATGATTAGGTCATTAACAGGCCTCTGGAGAACTTCAAGACATGTTGAGAAGGTAATTTAGCCATTTAAATCTGCTGTGTTGGATCAAGGACACATCTAAAACCTGCAGGACAGCGTCCCTCGAACCCTGGAGTTCGAGACCCCTTAAACAGTCCTCCATGCTCCGCTGAAACTCTGCTGGGGCTGAGCTGAGGCCAAAGAGTACGCGGTTCCACTGGTACAAGCCCAAGGTGTGATGAAGGCTGTCAGGGGACGACTTTCAGGGTCCAGGAACCCCTGATGGTATGCTTTCCCCTGATCAAGAACAGAGAACCAGGAGCTGCCATGAAGGGAATCTAGCATGTCCTGAATTCTGGGAATTGGGTGTCTGTCTGGTGCTGACTTCCGGTTGAGTTCCCTGTAATCACAGCACAATCTCAATTCACCTGACTTCTTCCGAACGCAGACGATTGGAGACGAGTAGGGTGACCTGGACTCTGAAATCCACCCACGGCTCAGCAGGTCTTGAAGATAGTCTTTCACCTCTTGGTGCAGAGGCTTTGGCACAGATATGTAGGTCTTTCGAACAGGTGTTGTGTCATGCAATGTAATGTGCATGTTTAAACTGGGGATGCACCCAACATCTTTATCATCATAAGCAAAAGCATGACATTCCTCTCTTAACAGCTGTCTCACCCTTTGTTGTTCATTTTCACTGAGATGGTCCAACTTAACTGGAGGGTCCCACTGAGGTGGCTTATGGCTGGAGGAGGGTGTGTTAATAACCTCATTCACATGTATAGGAGGCTGTGACGAAATCTGCTCCACTGAGTCTTGTGTCTTTTCAGGGGTGATGGGGTACACAGCTTTTATTTCTTCCAGATGTCCCAGAACAGTGTGAGGAATTAAGTTGACATCCCGCTTGTTGGTATTAGCTATCACGACTGGGATGTACACTGACCTGCCCTCCATTATTGTGACCAGTCCCTCTTGAATGACAAGACCCTCAGGCAACTGTGATGGTTCATTCGGGACAAACAACAGACTCTGTCCTGAAAACTGGGCTCCAATGTGTACACGGACATATGTCGTGGTAATCTGTTCAGCAGCCAGACATAGTCCCCTCTTTCCTGCCAGTACTGTGCCCACACTTTGGTTTTGGTCTGGTGACTGCAATAGTTTTAGTACTGATTTAGCAGTGCTGATTTTTCGAACGTTGCGTGATCTTGGTTGTTGCTTGCTCCATTTACTCACAACTTCCTCTATTACATTAAATCCAATAATGGGCAGCTGTGCAACATTGGGGTCACGGATACAAGCATTGGGACTAGAAGACAATTTTCAGGGTTACAGTCCAAAAGGAATTCTGTCTCTACCCACTCATCATATGGGATTTCACTACCATTAGCTGCTAAAGCTACTAGAAATTCTGTTCCCAACAGCTCAGCAAGTAGCCTGACAGTGCTGTGCGGTAGGTGTTGTTCTCGCCATCCATTGTTAATAAGACTTGCCTGAGCTCCGGTGTCCCACAGGGGCTCTACTGGTACCCTATCTAGGTGGCACCGAACTGTGCATCTTTTCCCAATGAGACTGATGAGCTTGGTTTGCCATCTATAACCATTAGATGTGTCACTTGCCAATTTGTTGCTGTTTGGCTCTTTGGGGCCAGTTTCAGTGCGTGTGGAGTCATTTTGTGGTGCTTGTTGATGCGAGGTGTTTTGCACATAGACAGGATTTACCTGGGACCTGGGTGATGAGTGGGCTACTGTGGGTAGCCCCCTCCCGTTTCCCTGGGTGATCCTAGCCTGCCTGCACCCTCGAGAAAGGAGACCTTCCTGACCACAGCGGTAGCAGTGTCTACACAGGTCACCAAGCTGAGCCTCTCTGCACATTTGACAACCTCTAGCACGTCTTGTTGTAGGAGAGAACCGACTGTCCATACTTGACCTTACCTTTGTTGCTTCTAAAGTCTCATTAAACATTTTCTTTACTTCAAGCACATCAGCTTTCCGGCCTTCAATCAGTTTAGCTGTCTCTGAATCCAGGCCCGTATTCTGTCCTTGCTTTTTCTTTGTGGCACCTCTTTCACCCCCCTTTGTCTGAGTTTCATCCTTTCTGTCTGGTTCACTGTTCAAAGGTGGCTGAGTGTGGTTGTGCTGTGACTCTGTGTGTACCTCATTTATCCTTGGTGTTTTTACAGTAGTATTTCTCCTCAGTTTA
Organism: Rhamphochromis longiceps; assembly: GCF_057381845.1. NCBI lineage: Eukaryota > Metazoa > Chordata > Actinopteri > Cichliformes > Cichlidae > Rhamphochromis > Rhamphochromis longiceps. Next base: position 26,786,474 of record NC_140569.1, read on the forward strand.
TTTTGTCGCTCTAATTCAAGACTGGCTGCTTCATTTATCTTCTCAATCAGAACCTCATCTGTTACTTGGTAGTTGCTAAGATAAGGCTTTAACTGAAATTTCACGGCTTCACTGAGGAGGCCAGTCTCTAATGAGCGCAGGAACTTGCGCTGAATTAAGTCTGGGCTGAACTGCTCCCCTTCATCATCATCACCAGACTTCCAGAGCAATTTCTCTCTGAGTTCTATTGCCCTGAAGAGAAAGCACTGAGCAGATTCTTTGGGGTCTTGGGATTTGCTCATGAGTTGATGAAGCAGGTCAGCTGACGAGTCTACTTTGTAATGTCCCCTTAGTATAGTTCTTAGTGTGGGAAGTGTGAAGTCCCGCTTCACTTCCAGCAAGTCTCGAAGGTGAAGGCCAGGGCTTACTGCCTTGATCACAGCTTCAATGATTTCAGTCTCTGAGTAGCCTTTCTTAAGCCCGGAATCAATTTGGTTGGTCGAGCTAGTGAAAGATAATTTGTCTTTTTGTCCTGCTTCCCCAATCTGACCCCAGATCTGAAAGTCTTTTCTCAGAGTCACTTCTGGTGTAGTAAAGGGTGCAGGCTGACTTACTTGTTTTTCACTTATCCTAGCAGCACCTCTAAACTCTGTCCCCAACGCTTCAATTTTGTCTTCCAGAACACGTCGTGCTTCTGCTTGAGCTTGTTGGAGCTGACTGTACTCTTGTTTCAGTCTCTCTATCTCACTGAGCTCTGCACGTTGTATCTCCACTTCAGTCGCAGGATGTTCTTGTAATGACTGTACGAATGACTGGAGATCATGGATGAACTGCTGAAACACTTCAGATTCCTCTGCTTTTTCAATTTTGTCCAGAGTACTTTCTGCCAGCTGAATCAGAGCACTCTGGGACTGTCCTTTAAAACCCACCCCTGCTGGTTCGCTGCATTTAAGATGCTGGCTCACCTTGGTGAGTTCCGGTTTCCACAATGCTGTGCTGATCTCATCCTGTAGTTGTTCCATCTTCACCAGATGTTGATTTAACGTGTTCTAGGTTGTTGCCTGGAGCAAGAAATATACTCCTGGCTGGTTCGCCAAATTATGTTACACACTGAAGGACGACAGGGTTCTTTCAGGTGCACATGAAGGTTTATTGAGCTGAAACACAGCAAAACAGTCTCTTTGCTATGACTGTCGCCCGGCATAATTTGCAGATGATAATGGTTGTAGCCACTGCGATGCTTTCAACCAAAACAGGCGCAGCTTGATGACATCATCAACATGCACTATCGCGATAGAGCGGTATAGTCAAAATCGTTGGCCAAATTTATATCGTTTCTATCATATATCATTTATATCGCCCACCCCTAGCACACAAATATGTTACTAGCATTACCCACAGATAACGTGAAACAACTCCCTTATTCGCTCACATTAAACACCATATAAACAAGAATTACACTCCAAACATGTTAAATAAGCATCAACTTTGCATAAATGTATGTAGTGCTCGTATATTGCTCTCACCTGAAACACAGCAAAACAATTCAGTGTTACTGGCGGCTTCCATTGTAATAACTGGCCTGCGTTACTTTTGTGAAGGATTATTTTGCCTGTTACCCATTTGGCTGAGCCGCCACTGCCACCTACTGGCGAAACTAAATATCACCCTAACATCACATCAGGTGGGACCAAATGAGCTTTTCGCTCTGTGTTATGATCAGAGATGGGCAGTAACGCGTTACTGTAATCCGATTACTTTTTTAAAGTAACGAGTGAAGTAAGGGATTACTATTGCAAAAACGGTAATTAGATTACCGTTACTTTCCTGTAGGAACGCTGCGTTACTGCGTTACTAAAACCGTGATTTTTTTGCGAGAATGTCTCATGACAATGACGTAAGCGAGTGCGACGTTTGAGACAACAGCTGTGTGCAGATCAACAATGGATAATATATCGAGTACGGGAGAGAGTATGAGCATGCAGCGTTTAAAGCGTGGAAGTACTGACCTTACTTTGAGTTTGATTCCATAAAAAGTGACAAAAACATTAGTGTCCGTTGTGCGTGGGAAGAAAACTTCTTTTTACAGCGAAAAAAAACCCCTAAACAAGCACCAAGTGCACTACGACGTAATGGGAAATTCACAGAGAAATTCGCGGATTCTTCCACTGACCGCCGCAGCACAACTGCACCAGGGCACATCTCCGCCTACCCTACTCCTGCTTTACAGGTGAAAATAGAGCAAAAGGACCATTAGTCTTTGACTTCATTTATTTTCTGCTGTGTTTTACTTGCATCTATTTGAAAGAGTGAGTGTAAACACAAAAACTAAAATATTTTATGTGCTGGAATGTGCAGAAAATAGGTTTAAATGTTAAACTAATTTCTTCAAGTCAGAGAATGGTGCATATAATTTAATGTTTGCTTGATGCATAAAGTTAAAAGATTAAAACGGATAAAACAAGTTAAAAAAAAAGAGACTTTTCCATTTGATTACATTTTGTATGATGGATTATGTAGAAAAAGTAGAATTGGGCTGAAAGATCTATCGCTTTATCACCTATTCAGGTTGTAAATCGTAACGAAGTAACTAAGTAATTAATTACTTTTGAAAATAAGTAATCAGTAAAGTAACGGGATTACTTTTTGGAGGAAGTAATCAGTAATTAGTTACTGATTACTTTTTTCAAGTAACTTGACCAACACTGGTTATGATGCAAACTATTGTCACAACAAGTAGCAAAAAAGATGATGGGGGGGCACGAACACATAAAGAACACATCTGAGACTTGTTCTTAATGCTCAAAATACTCAGGGTGCCACATTTCTTTTGGTGGGTTTATGCCAGGTTTATGCAGGTGCTAACTCTAAATAAATATTAACACGTGTATATTTACTGAGCTGAACGGTGTCTTGAGGTGATGGATCATAGAGGAGGTTGCTTATGTAACACAGAATTTAAATGTCCACCCATAAATGTGATGAACCCATAACTTGCTTTCCATCAGATAGCTTTTCTTCAAAAGAAAAAAAAAACAGACACTTTGTAAATCCACAAGCTGAGCTGCCTCTTCCACAATGATGAGATCAAGGAAAACTCTTCAAAGCAGCCCAAAGTGTCAGACAGCCTTGGTGTTTGAAGTTGTAGGTGCCTACAGATTTTTCTGAGGCTAAAAAAGAGCCTGAAAATCAAAAGGAGTTAGTGATAATAAGAATTTTTTTTAAATCATTTTACACTTTGAGATCGTCTTATTAGCTAACCTCATATGCCATCTAGTGTCCAGATCAACGTGGTGCAACTAGTCTATGTTACAGAGCAGCTCACAGGCAGTAAATATGACATCTGGCAGTTATTTCAGGGTGAGAAACACAAACCTTTCATTCAGCAGGAAAAATGATGAAAAAGCAACTAACTGTGACTGACATTTCAATTAAGGGCCCAGAGTTATGTACTTAATGTAATTTTTATTATGGACAACAGCTTCCATTCTCCCTGCACATTCTTTATTAAACGTCCCACTGCCACAGAATGGGTCAGAATGTTTTAGTCAACCTATAATTCATATCTGACTCCACAGTAAAACCTGAGCTCAGTAAACTTGTGTAACTAGAGGTACTGGACTTATCAAGGGGTGGTTGCTCTGTACGCTAAGCCTCAGTCCTTTGTCTCTTCCTATGACATGATTTACTCTGCTGATTGAGATTGGATCAGGTGTTTTGTGTCAGACTATCGTCTGGTGACTTGCATTCTAATTGGCATTGATCAATAATGACACAGAAAAGGTTGCATGGGCAGGAAAGGTAAGAGACGTGCAGCTTTGCATATAAAACAAGGGGCACTCCGACAGCACAAACCACCACAAAACAGCTCACTTACTTTTAAAGGAATGGTATTATATTTTGTATATATTCTTTTTTTTCTTTGTTGTTTTTAAGCAACAAAAATAACTTTAAGAATTTTATAGTGCAGCAAAACTCAAATACGTTTAGTGTGATACTCTGATTACACAAAGAGTACGTAGTAGGAGTAGGTCATGGATATTGAACTGCACATAATAATAACTTGAGCTTATTATATTTTATTCTACTAAGGTGTATTTCTAACTAACTTGGCAGCCCATTATCTTTTTCTGGACAATGCATTCTTTAAAGATATAACGCATTTTGGGGTCAACTCGAAGAAAAAGCAGATATAAAATGTAAAAGTGAGAGCAGAGGTCAAATGTGGCACAATATTTGGATGCAAACTAATGTGACATTTAGAATCCCCATTTATCATTCTCTATATCCCATAGCTTTAATAAATAGCTCTGTATAGCATTATTATTACTTTGACCTTCAGATCAATCAGTTGACCTTGAAGAATAGGCCAGATAAGACTCGTGTGTTGGTTCAAAAGAAGAACAGTTGATTTGAAAGACTTGCCAAACTGAAACGTAAAAACATAAATGTAAAAATAAAGTAAAAGAAATAACATATAAGTAAACAAATAAAAAATTCTCAATGGGCTGTTGCTTTGTTGCTTGACTTGAGCATTGCACATTTATGAAATGAACATCAAAAACCCGAAATCAGCTGTGGAACCCCAGCTGGGTTCTGCGAGTTATGAGTAATTGTGATGCATGCAGTGAAAATGAACTGTTACACTGACTACACCCTTACACATGTACGGTTTATCTGAAGGAGGTCATTGTGAATTCATTCTGCATTACTCTAAAAAGGTCAGTAGACCTATAGCTACTTTCTTATGGGAAAAGGAGATAATGGGATGCACCATCATGTGGCTAAATTTAATTAAATGTTATTTTACAAGGCTGATAGGAGAAGGTAAAAAGCATGCCGAAACCTCGTCACTGCAAGGTCATCCATCAACATATCTGTAGCTCAAATGAGTCTGAGAAGATGTATGACTATGACCCCCAGCTACCATCTTCTCTGTTGCCCTGTGACTCAGCTTTCATAAATCACCGGTCATCAGAAATGATCCATGGCATCATTACTTTTCTTGAGGTCCTTGACCAATGAATTTATAACCGAGGATTATGCCGATTAAAAAAGACATTCTATTTCAAGGCTCTGATTCTCACAGTGGTGTCTATACTGACAGTGTGTCAGACCATTTTACAACTTGATTTAACATTATCCACTTCAGTATGTTCGTTTTTCCAACAGAATACGATGCCATAGAAGTAATTGGACACCTAATTAGCCACTGTACAGTAACCATGTTCATAATATAACAGAAAATTAAACATCCCCATCATATTTTATTCAGTGGCTTTCCCTGAGTTCAAGAGTTCTGGGCGCCGTGCAACTGCCAGACAGTCTCATTTTACTGACCAGAATTATTGCAGCTACATTTATCTGTTTGAGACTGATTGCAGAC